>NW_025335073.1:0-600000 GCF_018152115.1 Drosophila rhopaloa
CCCCAGGTACTATTCAATTTTAAATGTTATTAGAAACAAAAAGTAGGTAATGCAGACTCAGTTTTAGAATCATATAACACACCACTAAACTGGACAGCAATCTCCAAATGTTTAACAGCCCACTACGCTGATAAACGAGGCGTTACGACATTAGAATATCAGATGACTTCGTTAGTACAGGGTAATCAAACCACAGCAGATTTCTACCAACAGGTCTATAGTCACTTATCACTCATCTTGAACAAAATTTCATGCATGGAAATGGGAAGAGAATCAATCGATCTTTTTGCCAAATCTTACAGAGACAGGGCGCTTGATAATTTTATTAGAGGTCATAACGGCGACTTGCCTGCTAGGTACCAAAGAGCCGGCAGATCTTCCATCTGCACTTCAACTTTGCGAAAGACTAGAAAATCAAAATTTCAGAACCAATTACGCCAATAATAATAGAGGACCTGCCTTACCAAACAAATTCGCACAGCAACCATTCAACGCAGCTAGACACCCATTTATCCCACATTTAGCTCACGTTCCACAGACCCCGAAAACGACAGCCTATTTTCCACAGCAGCAAATGCAATTGAGTGGACATCAACAACAATATTCTGCTTACCCAGCAATACAACCACCACGTCCATTGGGTCCAAAACCTCAGCCTAAGCCAGAACCTATGGATATAGATAAAAGTTTACAGGCAAGACAAATAAATTATATGAACAGACCAAATAATGGAATGCAGGGAAAACGACCACCACCTCAAAAGACAAGCAGACTGGTAGATAAAAGACAGGGAAATTTTCACATAAACACTGAACAAGAACAGACATTAGAAAATACCGACCAATTAACGGAAACTGACGAGACAGCAGCCGAATACTACGCGGAAATTCCAGATTTCGAACAAGAAACAGAGGAAACCGAGAGAGTAAAAGGGTATATTGTATTCGTGCAAAAGTATGTAACAGCTACAAGGAAGCGTTTGCGACCCTATGAACGCTGAGATCTCGGAAACTATAAAAGCTAGAAGATTGGCATTTTGCATGCAGATTCTAGGAGTTCCTAGGCAGCGCAAGTTTGTTTCAAAAAGGTGCCACGCCCCCTTTAAAAATTTAAATATTTCGGAAAAGTAAAAATTGAGTTTTATTGTGTTTATCAATACCTATCGAAATGTAGAAATTTTTCAAATCGGACCATTCGTTAAAAAGTTATGCGTGATCAAAGTTTCTATCTCCATCTCCCTCGCACTCCCTTTACCTGAGTAACGGGTATCTGATAGTCGGGGCACCCGACTATAGCGTTCTCTCTTGTTTAGAGTAAAATCCTCTTCATTACCTTACTTTCAATGTAAAACCGGTGATGTAGAGATGATCAAAATTTTAATAGACACCGGCTCTAATAAAAATTATATCCAACCGCGATTGGTAAAAAAAACCAATCGAAAATAATAAATCTTTTTATGTAAGCTCCGTAGCCGGAGATATCCATATCACCCACCACACAATTGCCAACCCATTTGACTTAAAAGATACATTTGTTAAATTTTTTTTACTACCCTCATTAAAATCTTTCGATGCTATTATAGGAAATGATACACTTCGCGAAATCAACGCTCAAATAAATATGCAGGAAGATAACATTTCAATTAAAAACAAACGTAAAATTAAAATAAAACAGAAAGCTTCTCCCGAAGTCAACAAGTTAGATATTCGAATAGACCATACAACAAAAACGCAAAAAGAAAATTTAAAAATTATTTGCTTAAAATTTCCAAACTTATTTGGCGACCCGGACGAAAAACTGACATACACTACCAAAGTAGAAGCCACTATAAGAAGTACAAACGAAAGTCCAATATACTCGAGGCACTACCCATACCCAGAAGCTCTTAGGCCCGAAGTCGAAAAACAAATACAACAGCTACTCGAAAACGGCGTAATTAGACCTTCAAGGTCTCCGTATAATTCTCCAATATGGATTGTACCCAAAAAAATGGAAGCCTCCGGACAGAAAAAACATAGAATGGTGATTGACTATAGGAAGCCAAAAAAAACCAAATCCCACTCAGACAATCAGACATAGAAAAAACTGCATTTTCAGTAAATCAAGGCAAATATGAGTTTACCAGACTCCCGTTTGGACTTAAAAATGCCCCTTCCATTTTTCAAAGAGCGCTGACATTCTTAGAGAACATATAGGAATTAGGTATTTCGTCTACATTGACGACATTATTATCTTCAGTAAAAACGAAGAAAACCATCTAAAAGACATAGAAATTGTATTCAAAATTCTTGAAGACGCAAACATGGGAATTCAATTAGATAAATGCGAATTTTTTAAGAAAGAAGTTGAATTTTTAGGATTTTTAGTAGCAGATACCGGTATTAAGAAAAATCCGGAAAAGGTGAGAGCAATCGTCGAATTCCCCGAACCAAAGACACTTAAAGATCTTCGTTCCTTTTTAGGACTGTCAGGGTTCTACCGTCGCTTCATTAAAGATTATGCAAGCTTGCAAAGCCCCTAACAGCCCTTTTAAGAGGGGAAGAGGGCCGAGGCCGCATCTCAAAAAATGCCTCAAGCAAAACTCTGATTGATCTTGACAAAGAGGCAAGGGAAGCATTTAGAAAATTAAAACAAACTCTCGCCTCCGAGGAGGTAATGTCATCATATCCAGACTACAATAAAGAATTTCAATTAACTACCGATGTGCCGTATTGGCCAAGAAGACAAACCTATAATGTTTATTTCTAGGACTCTAAGTAAGGCAGAAGAAAGTTATGCCCCTAACAAAAAGGAAATGCTAGCTATAATTTGGTCTATACAGACTCTTAGAAATTTTCTGTACGGTCCGACTAAAGTGAAAATATTTACAGACCACGAATCTCTCACACACCCAACTAACCCTAAAAGCCGTAACGATCAGATGAAGAGATGGAAAGCAATTCTAGAGGAGTACAATCACGAACTGCTCCACAAACTTGGCAAAGCAAACGTTGTTGTCTCTCCTGAGAGACTAATACCAATGGCAGAATAACCAGTAAATGTTTTTAAAAATCAAATACTATTATATTTAGGAAATACACCCTCCTATAAATTCGAACTTGTTTTTTCCACGTAACATAGACACATTATTACAGAACCAATTTTTAATTCAGAAATCTTATCAAAAATTTTAAGAGATAGACTCAACCCGTCCGTCATTAACAAAATTCATACAGACGAAAAAACCTTAGGTCAACTTCAGGAAATCTATCCACTTTTCAATAAATATAAAACCAGATTCTCAAGCAGACTAGTTAAAGATTTAAAAGACGAAACTTTTCAAGAGAATGCAATTATAACAGAGCATAGAAGAGCACATAGAAATAGCAATGAAAACAAACAACAATTGTTAAACAAAGTTTACTTTCCACACATGAGGGCCAAAATAATAAAACTTGTAAAAGAATGCCAACTTTGTAAGGAACATAAATACGAAAGACACCCCAACAAACCAGAGTTACACACATGAGGGCCAAAATAATAAAACTTGTAAAAGAATGCCAACTTTGTAAGGAACATAAATACGAAAGACACCCCAACAAACCAGAGTTACAAACAAGAAAGAAAGCTAACTCGGGCGGAGCAGAAGATGATATACCCTTGCAGAATATTCTGTAAATTATATTCTCCAAAATCGGATCGGTTATTCATATGATGCATTCTTAATACTCATAAAAAATCCAAACTTCCTAACATTAAAAACACCAAAGTTATGTCATTTCCAATCGTTCAGTTATATGGCAGCTATAAGATATAGTCAGCCGATCCTTATGCAATTTGGTAGGTCAGACTGATCGGTCAAAAATAAAACACATAGAAAATCCCTACTTCCTAACTTTAACAAGAGAGGACGCTATAGTCGAGTGCCTCGACTATTAGATACCCGTTACTCAGCTAAACAACTTAATATAAATATGCCTTCTTGTATTTTTTTTTTTTTTTTTAACATAATGTGAATTATAGTGACCACAGGAAAAAGGACAAAAAGTTCAAATTATCAATTTGAATTCGGCGATCTCTTAGTGCTGGGAGCTTTACAGCACGAGCATCAGCACCAGCGCTGCATTAGCGCAGGCAGGTTTTGTCCTGCACCAGCAGCTGTGTTTATGTTTATGTCTTTGAGTGCAATAAATTGACTAGAAATATTAAACATACATACTTATATTGGCTAAACACATACATTCTTTAATAGTATTATGTATATTAAAGTCTAAATGTTTGCACAACGCGAGTAACGGGTATAGTGAATAGCTTTCTTTGAAAGGAGTTATCTTTGCCGGGCAATTGCAACTGTGTACAATGTAAACACATACATATGTATATGCTTACATACATACACACATACGCCATTGTTTGACTCAGACCTCCAATTTGGCTAACTAGATTTGATTTGCATAGTTCTTGGGATATAGTTCGGTATTGACAAATGAAAACCATCGCAATTTCCTTTAATAGACATCCTTATCGAGAATTAACGTTGACTCTGTTGAGCACCTTGGCCAGCTGTTTCAAAGTCATCCGTTAGATGGAGCCATGAAAGGCGGAAATGTAGGTGCTAGCCAAGCTTAAGCGTTTAATGGGTTTTTGGGCGTTAGAGTGGGCGTGGCAAACTTTTATTAGGCCAATCGATATTTATTGACGAAATAAATACATATCAATTAAAATATTCATAATATCATCAAAACTGAGGCCACAGCTTGTGGCTTGTGGGCGTCAGAGGGGGCGTGGCACCATTTTGAAACAAACTTGCGCTGCGTAGGAACTCCTAAAATCTACATGCAAAATGTCAATCTTCTAGCTTTTATAGTTTCCTAGATCTCAGCGTTCATACGCACAGACAGACAGACGGACATGGCTAGATCGACTCGGCTAGTGATCCTGAACAAGAATATATATACTTTATAGGGTCGGAAACGCTTCCTTCTACCTGTTACATACTTTTGCACGAATACAATATACCCTTTTACTCGACGAGTAACGGGTATAAAGTATAAGTTTCAAGCAGATAGCTTTAAAACTGAGGGACTAGTTTGCGTAGAAACGGACGGACGGACAGACGGACGGACAGACGGACGGACAGACGGACAGACGACAGACAGACGGACATGGCTAGATCGACTCTCCTGGTGATGCTGATCAAGAATATATATACTTTATAGAGTCGGAAATGGCTCCTTCACTGCGTTGCAAACTTTTGACTGAAATTATAATACCCTCTGCAAGGGTATAAAAACACCAATACCACAATACCCAAGTCAAATTATTCACGTTGATTTTTACTTCACATGCAAACAAGTCGTTTTGACTGCAATAGATAAATTTTCAAAATTTGCACAGGCTATTATTATTAATCAATTTTGGTATCCCAGAAATAGTAGTAATGGATAATGAGAAATCACTTGGTTCGGCACCCGTAATGCGGATGCTACAAGATCAATTTAATATCGAAGTTTACAAAACACCTCCATATAACAGTTCAGCAAACGGCCAAATCGAACATTTCCATTCAACACTTATTTATATCATTAAAATTCCTATAACCGACACCAACTATTGTGAAGAACTTTTAATCAAACCAATAAAAATTGGTCAATATGTTAATAAAATTCAAAGCGAAAATGTAATCAAATGTAAAGGAAAACTTTTTGCAAAAATTTCCAAATGTAATAATTATAATGAGATAACCATTTGTAAACATAGAAATATGATAGACATAAGTAATTCCTCTTGCCACCTGCACTCGAATCAACAACCAACACATTCCAGTTATTGACGAACTCGCACCTGGAGTCATTCTACTCAACAAATTCTCCGGCAACGTACAAATAAATGGGACATCACCAAGTCTCAACGGAACCTTTGTTATTAACTTCAGCAATTCCACAATTAATATTGATGGACAGACCTTCAACAACAAAGACACGGTACACTATACCCGATGCCAGCAATTCTCCAAACTGAACATCAACAATACCAACCCTTGGAACTATTAAAAACAACATCGCATACAGCCGATATTCTAATAAGTTCCATAATAATCATCGGACTAACTGCACTAGCTAGCCGCTTCTTGATTAAAAGGGTCAAAATACTGCACATCAACAAAATACCTTCTGATAACGAGATCAATGACCGCATCGAGCGTGGACACTCGATTTTAAAGGTGGAGGAGTTAACACAAAACGAATTCGCAACCAAAGTTGGCCACGCGCATCCGGTATTGCAACAGCAAGTTGAAGTGCAAGGGCAACTTCCCGGCTTCGGTCAGTAGCTCCCAAAAAGTGCTGACTGCAGCGTCTGAACCACTTCCCGCTGCAGCGACGACAGCGGCAAAGCTCCGACGTTGGCAGAGGCAGCGACAAAGTTATTGGGTATAAATATGGCAATTTATGTAAACATAATTTAGTTCCAATTTGTGTGCAAATAAATACGGACCAAGTGTCCTAAAATTTATATTTTTTTAAATACTGAAGTCACTCGTGTTTAACTTATATTTTTAAGTAATGATTAAATATATCTACGTATATAAAGATACTTAATTTATTTCATACATGACTTCACATTGGAATAATTGTCATCAGGGTATTCAGCATGCGACGTGTGAACGATTTTTAGGAGCCTCAGAAATTTTGCGATTAAACAGGATGAATATTTTTATATTTATTGTATTTTAAATATATGAATTTAAAAATATGTGGTATTTTTATATTATACGTATTATAATAACATTATATAAAATTATTATCATATTATAAAATAAATTTATATAAGTATTTGTATATTAACTTTTTTAATTATTTAAGCCTAGTACTCAGATCGACAAAAACTGTCCGCCAGTCATGAGAGAGAGCGAGAGGTAAACAGCTGGCGTTCACTTTTCGTCAACGTTTTTTTTCACCTCGGTCCTCAGATCGACGAAAAAAATACTAGAAAATTGCATAGCGTTGCCAGTCTGCGGAAATTAACTTTGGGTGAATCCTACCGAAAAGATCAAAAAATTTAATCTTTTGGCGTGCGCTTCTCACTGAACACTATAAGAAATGGAGGGAAAAACTCAAAAAACTTGCAAAAGTCGATTTCAGGAGTTTAAATGTGAGGACAAAATTACATTTATACTATCTGGGGTGCCTCTTGTCAGGGAAAAATGTTTCTTAGGTCAAAAATGTACGAAAAAACAAAATAAAAGCGCAGCTATGATCTTTAAATTAGAAAATAATTATCAGTAAATTAAAAAAAACAACTGTTAAATTTAAATTGTATTGTTTTTCTTTGTACAGCGGCAGACTTGTCTTGCCAAAGTATTTGATAATATCTTTCAAAGGCTCTTTCCCGCAAATCCGATATTTGAATTTTAACTGCTTGTCAACAAACCCAGCTGATTGACAGTCTGATGAACTCTCGAAATTTTGGTTACACTGGAAAGATTAAAGTTTTTACGCTAGCATACTCGTTTGTCGATCTGAGTACTAGGCAATAAGCGCGTGCTTTTCAAATCAAATTATTATTTTCATACAAAATACTACAAATGGATAACTTACATAAAATGTACTTGTATTATATTTAAATATGCTCCTAAGGTAGCTAAATTTTGAAAATTAAACCTACCATGTAAGAATAAAAAATAATTATTTGAATATGTATTTGTATATTAACTACATTATTTATTAAATATACTAAATAAAAATAGTTAATATAGGGTGGCCCATCTAGCGTTTGCTTTTTGAACTATCGATAATTTTGACTTTGACATTTCGAATGTCATTGTCAATGTGTCAGTTTTTTTATCGTTTTTTAAATAGTGCAATTTATGAAATGGTTATATCAAAAATTAAGATTAAAAACTACAAAAACGCATTTATATATGTACAAAATGCAAGTATGCTAATTGGTATATCACAACTGCACATAATTAATAAATAACAAAATATTCATTTAAATGTAAAAAAAACGTCTTTTGACGAATCAAATCCGTGTTTTCGCCAAAAATTAGTTTAAAACATTATAAATGTTTAACTTTACAGTTATTGCTGCCAGAATAAGCAGCAACTGTAAAGAGCACTTAAGTTCGATAATAGAACGACTTTTTGCTTAGTTTCTTTGTTTAGAAGATAGCTAGAGCTTTGGTCAAACCATCAAATGAATCGTTAAAGCTTAAGGAAAAACTTAAACTTAAACCGAACGAATTTTTGATACTCGGTTTAGAAGTGCCATTTTTCGACGTTTGAAGTGATTTTTGGCTAAATTGTAATTTTAGAACGTGTGTTAAAAACAGTAAAAAGCCTTAAATCAAAGCGGTCAAATTTTTTAAACATTTATAATGTTTTAAACTATTTTTTGGCGAAAAATAGAAAATTTTTGATAAGAAAATTGACCTTTTTAATAAATAAATAAATCGTAGCAAATCAGTTTAAAGTTATTAGAATGTAATAAAAATGCATATTAATATCGTTAACCAGTGGAATTGGCTGTGCGTTGATTCCTAGTTTTCGTAGTGATAGCTTTATACATATACAATTCTCGCCTGTCGGTTCAGGCGTACGCCGGAATCCAAAAGGGCAATTCTTTTCGCACGGCCGCTGGTTCTGGACAACTTCCCTTCCGAGCCCACGGTTCTTTGTCGAAGGACTCCTTTTATTCACTTCTGTCGGACTCGCCGAGCAATACGCCAAGCTCAAATCGCGACAAGAATTAGAACAAAGCGCCTAGACTTAGCCGCGTGATGCCTTAAGGACCTCAGCTACCTGTTTCTCAGCTCGGAGACTTCAACTCTAAGTCCCGAACGTCTTGATGTAGCGATCTTGCTCCTGTTGACTCGGCGCGGCTCTGCTTCCTCCTGATGTTGACTTGACTTGTGTTGTTCACTGATTTTCTGCTTCTCTACTGATCTTGCTGGATTGACTCCTTGTGATCGACTGATCCCGCTTCCTGCGCTTGGCCTGCTTATATAGGCCGGCGTATCCCGTTAATTCTCGGCACGGCACCATACTAGGGTCCAAAGTCCGCTGCGTTCTACCGCTACTCCTTATTTCCAAACTCTCTCGCTCTCTCCTCGTTCTATCCAAACTCTCTCCAGCCGTAATCTCCAAACTCTCTTCTCGTTTCTCTCCAAACTCTCTCCAGCTGTATTCTCCTAACTCTCTCCAGCTGTATTCTTCAAACTCTCATTTATTTGTGAGGAGGTATTTAACTCCTCACATACTCCCCTTTCTTCGGGAACGAAATGAGACTTGCACCTCTTCTCCGGCTGTTATCTTGGAGTTCTCTCTAGATCCGCTGTTCCGGATCGCTGATATGGGTCCTCCTCCCCTCGACGTCGCTCCTTCTCGTTGTATGTATTTCTCGCCCAAGATGTTTCCCCCATAGACTTGATTTTCTTCTCTCCGGCTGTCTTCCTTGTAAATCCTTGTAGCCTTCGAGTCCTCTTACTCCTTCAAATGGTTCCCTCGACGCTCAAAGCTCGTACCTGAGTTCCACAGCGCCGATGTTCCATTCCTCTTCCCTCCCGAGATGTTTCCCCCATAGACTTGACTTCCTTCTCTCCGGCTGTCTTCCTTGTAAATCCTTGTAGCCTTCGAGTCTTCTTGCTCCTCCAAATGGTTCCCTCGACGCTCATAGCTCGTACCTGAGTTTCACAGCGCCGATGCTCCATTCCTTTTTCCGCCCAAGATGTTTCCCCCATAGACTTCTCGCGTTCTTCGTTTCTCCTTTGAATGTCCCGCCCAAGATGTTTCCCCCTTATGCTTCGCGTTCTAAGCATATCCTTTCCTTCGTTGTCTGGTCGCACTACCGCTTTCCCGATCGGTTTTCCAGCCGATCTCGATGATTTGAATTAGTGCAGCGTTGCCATCCGGTGGTGGCGATATTTTTTTTTGGTGTGACCCTTCCTTTACCCTTCTCACTTTTTACTCCCTCTTTTAGCCTTTCGCCCTCCAGTCGCCCTTGGCCGTAGGGCCTCGATGTCGTATGCGGGAAGACCGATGCCGCCTGTACCCTTTTTTTTGTTATGTATTTGTTTGTATTGTGCGCGTTTGTTATGTTTGCTGGGCCCGTGTTTTCTGTGTTCCCTCTGCCAGGGTTTCTTTTTTATGTTTATATATTTTATGTTTTTATTTTTTTATGTATTATTATACTTATTTTTTTTTATTTTTTCGCATCGGGACCTACGGTGCAGCTCTGCTATGCCGTTCCTTTTTTTTAGGCAGCTCTGCTCTAATCCGTATAGAGTCTAACGACGCTACGGATATGCAGTTGCTGCTCGTATTGTAAACCTATTCCACGCGGCGTATAGGCGGATGACTCGGCCGTATGCCCGACGCTGAATCCGTCTGCCTTGTTGGGGTTTCTATGCAATCTTTCTTTTTCACAGAAATATTTCTACATTTTTTCCGAGAAATATTGCAACATTGTCGATGGCAACATTGCAACATTTCAATACAACGGTCAAGAGCCCGAAAGTTCAATAACATAAACACACCAAGAACCCCCAAGTTCAATAACATAAACACACGCATCCGGTCAGCAGCCACAGCGCAGTACTAAAAAATGCCGATTCTGCAAACCTTGCAGTTTCAGCCGCTCCACCAGAACTAGGCCACCGCCGCGGTCTCTTCCGCGACGTCGACGTCGCTGCTTCAACCCACAGCTTAGATCAGGGAATTTTTAAATGAATAAAATCAGTCTCAAATTGAACTCCGAATAAATCAAACGTTCAAAACTTATTTTTTAAGTTTTTATTATCCTGGAAATTAACTGGCGCCCGAACAGGGACCAACGCGAGGAAAAACGATTAAGTTCCTTTTAGTACAAATAATTAAAATATTTTTGTGCGACTCCGTTGGCCCAAACATTTTTTTTTTTTTTTTTTTTTAACATTTGCATTTTATTTATTGGATCTTCTCTGAATTGAGACTAACAATAAGTATATAGAATCTTAAATTAAAAAGCTATCTGACAGTCAAGGTGACTGGCGCGAAAATTTAGGGGCTCTAATAACTATTGCTGAGCTGGAAGGTCATTGCGTTGCAATCGGGTCCGGATGGAAGCCCTGGCTAGGCCCCTGGCGAGCTGGTTTGGATGAGAAGTTAGCTTGGTGTGGTAGGACGCTTTTTGTTTTGATATTTCATCTTTTACGGGTAGAATGCCAAGATCTCTGTGGATGTTGTCGTTCCGAACATACCAAGGTGCCCCAGTGATAGTTCTCAGGATTTTTGATTGTGCTCGCTGAATAATGTCGATGTTGCTGCTGCTCGCGTTTCCCCACAATTGGGAGCCGTAGGTCCAGACTGGCTTAAGCGTTGAATTGTAGAGCAGGACCTTGAAGTCCAGGCAGAGGGGGAGCGCGCGTTTAAAAGCCAATGGAGACTGTTCGATTTTAGTTTTAGGTGAATTTTCTTAGCTTCGATATGTCTCCGCCATGTAAGTCTCCTGTCTAGGTGGATGCCAAGGTACGTTACATCGTCAGCTTGTGGAAGTGGCGTGTTATTCAGGGTTAGCGGGGGAAACGTTTGTCTGTTAAGAGTAAACGTTATGTGTTTACACTTTTGCGCATTTATTTTTATACGCCAGTCTGATAACCACCTCTCCACTACAACGAGATGATCAGCTAGTAGTGCTGTTGCCTGAGTTGGGCATTTGGACCGACTTATGATCGCGGTATCGTCTGCGAATGTAGAAGTAGTTAGCCGCTCGTTCGTGGGAATATCTGCGGTGTAGAGGAGAAATAGAGTTGGACCAAGGGCGCTACCTTGGGGAACTCCAGCCTCTATAGCGTAGTCATCGGATGTTGTGGTGTTGCATCTCACGGCGAAGGCTCTGTTGTAAAGGTACGATTCCAGTATCCTGTGAGTGTTTTCTGGCAGGATCGTTCTGATTTTATGGATAAGGCCATCAAGCCAGACTCGGTCGAAAGCCTGTGCAACGTCAAGGAATACCGCACTGCAGTATTCCCGAAGCTCGAATGCAGTCCTTATTTCTGTTGTTAATCTGTTGACTTGCTCTATTGTTCCATGGCTTTCTCGAAAGCCAAATTGATGTGCTGGAATAACGTTGTGCTCTTTCAGATATGGAATGATGCGCGTCAGAAGGCATTTTTCGAGCAGTTTTGACAGACACGAGAGTAAACTTATCGGTCTATACGAAGCTGGTATTGTGTGATCTTTCCCTGGCTTTGGGATCATTATGATTACCGATTTTTTCCATTTTTTTGGGAAATAGCCAAGTCGTGTAATCCCGTTGAAGAGTTTACAAATAACCTCAACTGCACAGTTTGGAAGTTCGATTAACATTTTGGGAGTTATTTGATCACCGCCTGGGGCCTTTTTTGGTTTCAATTGCTCGCTGATTACTTTTGCAATTTCATTTGGTTGAAACAGAATTGGCTCCGTCTCAGATTCAATTCGAATTGACGGCGACGGTAGTGCGAATGAATTAGTTGCAGGGTTTGGCTGAAAAACATTTCGAAGGTGTAAAGCAAATGTACAAGCTCTGTTTTTGTCGCTTCTGGCCCAGCTGCCTGAAGAGTCTCTTATGGGGATTACTGTTTCGGCCGGCGCACTTAGTTTTGGGTGGGCCCTCCACAAGGGATGCTTAGTGCTGGTGGGTGAAAGTTTCTCAATGTACTGGCGTTGTGCTTTTTCTTCTTCTTGCCTTAGAGCCCTGGTAAGTCTGCGACCAGCTTCTTTAAGACTTTTTTTTGAGGATGGCGATCTGCTGGTTTGCCAAGTACGTCTCAAACGTCTTTTCTCCAAAACAAGCTGTTCGATTTCATGGTTAGTTTTGTGTTGGTGTGTGTGCCCATCCCTCCCTTGCGGTGTTGAGACTTTGGCTGCTGCGACGAGTACAGACTCCAGGGCATCGGCGTAGCAGTCGATGTCCTCCTTGATGTTGAGCTGTGGAGTTAGTTCAATGTGGGAACTTACGTACTTTTTGAACTTCAGCCAGTTGGTTCGATGCGACGTCAGCCTGCGAGGGTGCTCGATTAATTCCGGGCTTTGAAGAAGAGTTATTAGCACTGGTGAGTGGTCCGATGATAGATCCAAAAGCGATTTTGCAGATATTAGATTGCGAGAGATGTTTTTTGTCACAGCAAAATCAATTAAATCAGGTAGTTTTCTAGGATCTGTAGGCCAGTATGTAGGGCTGCCTGGTGAAACGTAGTCCAGTTTGTTGCATGTTTTAATGAGTGCATTATATAGTTGCCTTCCTTTGGGGGTCACAAGGCGGGATCCCCAGTGCGTGTGCTTGGCGTTGTAATCTCCTGCTGCTATGAATCGCTCTCCAAGAGAATTGTAGAAGTCCATGAATTGGTCTTCGGAGACTGTAAAGCGGGGTGGGCAGTAGACAGCGGCAATGGCAAGGTTGCAGTTGCCCAACTGTAATTTTATCGATGTAGCTTGCAGATAATTTTTAGCAAACCGTTGGTGAAAGTGGTGTTTGACGCGGTCTCTTATTAAGATTCCAGTGCCGCCATGCGCTTTACCATCTGGATGATCTGTGCCATAGAACGTGTATCCCCGTATTTGAAAGTTATATTTGCTGGTGAGATGCGTTTCTGCCAGCAACATAACGTCGATGTGGTTTTCGTTCAGAAATTGAGTTATTTCAGGTTTATGCCGTGAAACACCGTTGGCGTTCCACAGAGTTATTCGAAGGCTAGGCATGGTTTATTTGGACTGCTGAGCTGCAAGCATTTGTAGTAAGATATTTTGGTTTTGCATAAGGGTTTGCATAGTGGTTTTCATGAAGGACATAAATTCCATCATATTTTGTTGCAAAGTAATCATCATAGATTCCATGTTACTTTGTGGCTGTCCCATGGCCTGCTGGATGTTATCAACTTTCGGCTCTATGTGAGCTGTGCCTGATCTTAGAGCACTGGCGTAAGAAATTCCGTTGGTGGTAATTGAAGGGCCAAATGATGATCTGGCTGCTTTTGCGAAGAAAACTTCCGGTGTCGTTTGTGATCTCATGTAAGTGTTTTGTGTGTTCAGGGAGCGTGCCGTTGTTGCTCGTTGCATCCGACTTTTCATCGCCTTGTAGACTGGACAGCCTCTGTAGTTAGCTGTGTGGTTTCCTTGGCAGTTTACACACTTTTAGTGAGAGAGTCTTCCTTGTTGGCAGGGCAGGGTTCGGAGCCGTGGCAGTTTCCACAAGCTACACATACTGACCTGAGGGTATGACCGTATTCCTGGCAGTTTGTGCATTGCACTGGTCCGGTCCGTTTGTGCGGCTCTTCCACTGTGATCCTACGGTGCAGAAGGTACTGCAACTTGTAGATCGGGTGCACTGCGTTTTTTTTCAAAGTTCTGCTGTCTGGCTCCAGCTCGACCTTGAAGAGTGGTTGCGGCTTCTTGTTTTTGTTCATAATGTTTATAACATTTTTTGCGCAAAAACCGTTTTCTTTTAAGGCCTCTGTAATTTCGCAGGGGGTCACATCGGGTTCTATTCCCTTAAGCACAACTTGCAAACCTTTGCAACTTTTCAGCTGGTACGTGTAGTAATTCTTTTTGGCATCGTTTAAGTACTTCGACACTGCTCGGAAATCGTCTTCGGTTTTGGTTTGGAGTTTAGTTTCGCTTATATTCCCTTTCATAAGCGGAATAACATGAAAGTTATCTTTTCCGACAAGCTCAACTATTTTGTTGACTAGGGCATTCGAGATCTTCTCCCGAATAAAAATAGGTGGGGGCTTTAGTTTCCTTGGGGCTAATTGTTCAGACTCTGTTTCAGGCTCCGCCAGAATGGAAAATCTGTTTTCATCTAATGGCCCGGGATTTAAAGGGCCTTTGTTGGAACGATTTATTTTGGACTTATTGCCGTCCGAGTTTTTTGGGGGTGTTAGCTTGCGCTTGGAGATATTAATGTAGCGATCCATGCCTGTCTGAATGGCCGAACCCGCTTGCAGAATTGTCACTTCTTCTACCGTAGCTTTGTTTTTGCCGTTTGCACCGATTTTTGCACTTGGTTGTGTTGTTGCTTTACCCGCAGCACAAGAAGAGGGTGGAGTCGTTATTGCATTGTTGGCGACAGAGACCGTTGTAGTAGTCGTAGTAGTTTCTGTTGTTGTTGCGCTAGGCGGCAGAAGCTCTGTTGGAGTCTTGCATTGCTCACTCCATGGCGTTCGAGCGGTGAAGAGCAGGGCGGGAGAGCAAGAGTTAGCTCTCTGGTTTTCGGCGGTCAGTAAACTTGCACCTTCAAGCACTTTCGGTTCTAGAGTATTACTCGTCACCGTAAAATAGGCGTTGTTACGGGCCAAAGAGAGACGACGTTTGTCTTGTTCTCTCTGAATTTTTTCACGGGCTTCGTCTTGTTGTTTTTGTCGTTGAGTGCGCTGATCCACGTTCTTACTCATTTGTTTATAGTTAGTGCGTAAAGATTAATTATTTAATTAATTAAAACTTTAGTTTACGATATGCGATTTGCATCGCGAAACGCAAAACCTCGCGCTTATTTTTTTTTTCGAACGTTTTCGACTGGTTGGCTAATTGTTTTTCCGGAGCGTTAATAAAACACGTCTGCACGCAGCCGAATTGATTTTGGTTATGGCCCAAACATAAAACTGAAATCAGAGAGACTCCTTGGCAATTAATTTTGCAAGCTGAAGACGGTAACCGGTCGGTGAAAAACAAGTTTACTGATCCATCGGTGGACTACAAGTACTGTCAGGTACGCCCGCAGGACAACCTCTACTAAGTGTGAATCGCAGGATCCCCAGTAGGAAACAAAAAGGAAGACATCCGGATCACCAGGAGGTGTAGCCACATCATGATAAGTGAATAAGTGAAGGCAACCAAACCAAAAATAAAAGCAAAAAATTGTCTACACTAAAAAAAAAATTAATAAAAATCAAAAGTTAAAAATTTAAAATAATATTTTAAAGTTAAAGTTCTAAAATTTGAATTCCATTTAAATTTAAAGTGAATCTAAAATTTAAAATTAAATTTAATTATTTTGAGTTATTAAAATTTTATTCATATAAAATTTTTTAATTAATAACCATTTTTAAATACAAATTGAATTAAAGTATTTTAAAGTATTTAAGTGATTTAAATTTGATTAAACATTTTTACTACTATTTAATTAAAAATCGAATTAAATTTACAAAATTAATTTAAGCAAATGAAACATTCATTCCTTATCATATAAAAAAAAAATAATAATTAATTTTGAAACTTAATATTTATAAGAATTATACTTATCAACCATTTTTATCGTAAGACAGACCCATGAAAAAAATCTCCTATGGCCAATCGGCATAATCGGCCAGAACAACTTCAAAATAATAATTTAAATCAGGTAGAACAACATCAAGCTAACATAGTTCAAAATCAAAGACAAATTCATAGACAGGAATTACATCAGGAACACAGAGACAATATGGCAGCATTAGAGTTACAAGAAGCAGTCAGACAAATAATTGCTGAACAATTACCGGTCCTATTACAACAAGCTCAAAACACAGGATTCGATTTTGCATAGATTCCAAATCAGGAAATTTCCTATGAAAATCGAGCTAACCTCGAAGGTTTGGATAGGGTACCAGACATCGTAAAAAGCTTAAGGGAATTTTCTGGCAACCCAACAGAATTCAGTTCTTGGAAAAAGGAACTTAAAACATATGAACACACTGTAGGCACATCTAAGTATTTTGGGATTCTACATACCATACGTAATAAAATCACGGGGAAACGCAGACACTGCGTTAGAATCTTATAATACTCCACTCAACTGGAATGCCATTTCTAAATGTCTAACTTTGCACTACGCAGATAAGCGGGATTTAAGCACTCTTGAATACCAAATGACAACTCTATGTCAGGGTGCTCACCAGTCGGTAGAGAAATTTTACCCGTCAGTCTACAAACACCTTTCGCTTATTCTTAATAAGGTTGGATGTATGGAATTAGGAATGGAAGCCGCACAACTCATGACGAAAATGTATAGGGGCAAAGCCTTAGACATCCAAAAAGGCAATTCTTTTCGCACGGCCGCTGGTTCTGGACAACTTCCCTTCCGAGCCCACGGTTCTTTGTCGAAGGACTCTTTTTATTCACTTCTGTCGGACTCGCCGAGCAATACGCCAAGCTCAAATCGCGACAAGAATTAGAACAAAGCGCCTGGACTTAGACGTGATGCCTTAAGGACCTCAGCTACCTGTTTCTCAGCTCGGAGACTTCAACTCTAAGTCCCGAACGTCTTGATGTAGCGATCTTGCTCCTGTTGACTCGGCGCGGCTCTGCTTCCTCCTGATGTTGACTTGACTTGTGTTGTTCACTGATTTTCTGCTTCTCTACTGATCTTGCTGGATTGACTCCTTGTGATCGACTGATCCCGCTTCCTGCGCTTGGCCTGCTTATATAGGCCGGCGTATCCCGTTAATTCTCGTCACGGCACCATACTAGGGTCCAAAGTCCGCTGCGTTCTACCGCTACTCCTTCTCTCCAAACTCTCTCTCTCTCTCTCCTCGTTCTATCCAAACTCTCTCCAGCCGTAATCTCCAAACTCTCTTCTCGTTTCTCTCCAAACTCTCTCCAGCTGTATTCTCCAAACTCTCTACAGCTGTATTCTTCAAACTCTCATTTATTTGTGAGGAGTTATTTAACTCCTCACATACTCCCCTTTGTTCGGGAACGAAATGAGACTTCCACCTCTTCTCCGGCTGTTATCTTGGAGTTCTCTCTAGATCCGATGTTCCGGATCGCTGATATGGGTCCTCCTCCCCTCGACGTCGCTCCTTCTCGTTGTATGTATTTCCCGCCCAAGATGTTTCCCCCATAGACTTGATTTTCTTCTCTCCGGCTGTCTTCCTTGTAAATCCTTGTAGCCTTCGAGTCCTCTTACTCCTTCAAATGGTTCCCTCGACGCTCACAGCTCGTACCTGAGTTCCACAGCGCCGATGTTCCATTCCTCTTCCCGCCCGAGATGTTTCCCCCATAGACTTGACTTCCTTCTCTCCGGCTGTCTTCCTTGTAAATCTTTGTAGCCTTCGAGTCTTCTTGCTCCTCCAAATGGTTCCCTCGACGCTCATAGCTCGTACCTGAGTTTCACAGCGCCGATGCTCCATTCCTTTTTCCGCCCAAGATGTTTCCCCCATAGACTTCTCGCGTTCTTCGTATCTCCTTTGAATGTCCCGCCCAAGATGTTTCCCCCTTATGCTTCGCATTCTAAGCATATCCTTTCCTTCGTTGTCTGGTCGCACTACCGCTTTCCCGATCGGTTTTCCAGCCGATCTCAATGATTTGAATTAGTGCAGCGTTGCCATCCGGTGGTGGCGATATTTTTTTTTTGGTGTGACCCTTCCTGTGCCGACATCTCCAGTGTTCTGTGCCCTTCGATCGACACTATCGCCCAGTGCCAATCCACCGCTTAATAATCGAAGCGCCATCCCTTTAGATGAGCGACATGACAAGAAAGTTTCAATGGTAAGTTTTTTCCTTTCTTTCTCCACTTTTACCCTTCT
This sequence comes from Drosophila rhopaloa, assembly GCF_018152115.1. Lineage (NCBI taxonomy): Eukaryota > Metazoa > Arthropoda > Insecta > Diptera > Drosophilidae > Drosophila > Drosophila rhopaloa. The sequence continues at coordinate 18,497 of NW_025335073.1, forward strand.
CACTTTTTACTCCCTCTTTTAGCCTTTCGCCCTCCAGTCGCCCTTGGCCGTAGGGCCTCGATGTCGTATGCGGAAAGACCGATGCCGCCTGTACCCTTTTTTTGTGTTATGTATTTGTTTGTATTGTGCGCGTTTGTTATGTTTGCTGGGCCCGTGTTTTCTGTGTTCCCTGTGCCAGGGTTTCTTTTTTTATGTTTATATATTTTATGTTTTTATTTTTTTATGTATTATTATACTTATTTTTTTTTATTTTTTCGCATCGGGACCTACGGTGCAGCTCTGCTGTGCCGTCTCTCCCCTTTCTTAGGCAGCTCTGCTCTAATCCGTATAGAGTCTAACGACGCTACGGATATGCAGTTGCTGCTCGTATTGTAAACCTATTCCACGCGGCGTATAGGCGGATGACTCGGCCGTATGCCCGACGCTGAATCCGTCTGCCTTGTTGGGGTTTCTATGCAATCTTTCTTTTTCACAGAAATATTTCTACATTTTTTCCGAGAAATATTGCAACATTGTTGATGGCAACATTGCAACATTTCAATACAACGGTCAAGAGCCCGAAAGTTCAATAACATAAACACACCAAGAACCCCCAAGTTCAATAACATAAACACACGCATCCGGTCAGCAGCCACAGCGCAGTACCAAAATGCCGATTCTGCAAACCTTGCAGTTTCAGCCGCTCCACCAGAACTAGGCCACCGCCGCGGTCTCTTCCGCGACGTCGACGTCGCTGCTTCAACCCACAGCTTAGATCAGGGAATTTTTAAATGAATAAAATCAGTCTCAAATTGAACTCCGAATAAATCAAACGTTCAAAACTTATTTTTTAAGTTTTTATTATCCTGGAAATTAACTGGCGCCCGAACAGGGACCAACGCGAGGAAAAACGATTAAGTTCCTTTTAGTACAAATAATTAAAATATTTTTGTGCGACTCCGTTGGCCCAAACATAAAACTGAAATCAGAGAGACTCCTTGGCAATTAATTTTGCAAGCTGAAGACGGTAACCGGTCGGTGAAAAACAAGTTTACTGATCCATCGGTGGACTACAAGTACTGTCAGGTACGCCCGCAGGACAACTAAGTGTGAATCGCAGGATCCCCAGTAGGAAACAAAAAGGAAGACATCCGGATCACCAGGAGGTGTAGCCACATCATGATAAGTTAAGTGCATAGTGAATAAGTGAAGGCAACCAAACCAAAAGTTAAACCAAAAATAAAAGCAAAAAATTGTCTACACTAAAAAAAATAAAAAATAAATAAAAAAAAAAAAAATTAATAAAAATCAAAAGTTAAAAATTTAAAATAATATTTTAAAGTTAAAGTTCTAAAATTTGAATTCCATTTAAATTTAAAGTGAATCTAAAATTTAAAATTAAATTTAATTATTTTGAGTTATTAAAATTTTATTCATATAAAATTTTTTAATTAATAACCATTTTTAAATACAAATTGAATTAAAGTATTTTAAAGTATTTAATTATACTTATCAACCATTTTTATCGTAAGACAGACCTATTAAAAAAATCTCCTATGGCCAATCGGCATAATCTTATACGTCCACCCGTCATTGATTTACAACCTCAAGAACAACCTCAACATCAGCCAGAACAACTTCAAAATAATAATTTAAATCAGGTAGAACAACATCAAACTAACATAGTTCAAAATCAAAGACAAATTCATAGACAGGAATTACATCAGGAACACAGAGACAATATGGCAGCATTAGAGTTACAAGAAGCAGTCAGACAAATAGTTGCTGAACAATTACCGGTCCTATTACAACAAGCTCAAAACACAGGATTCGATTTTGCATAGATTCCAAATCAGGAAATTTCCTATGAAAATCGAGCTAACCTCGAAGGTTTGGATAGGGTACCAGACATCGTAAAAAGCTTAAGGGAATTTTCTGGCAACCCAACAGAATTCAGTTCTTGGAAAAAGGAACTTAAAACATATGAACACACTGTAGGCACATCTATTTTGGGATTCTACATACCATACGTAATAAAATCACGGGAAACGCAGACACTGCGTTAGAATCTTATAATACTCCACTCAACTGGAATGCCATTTCTAAATGTCTAACTTTGCACTACGCAGATAAGCGGGATTTAAGCACTCTTGAATACCAAATGACAACTCTATGTCAGGGTGCTCACCAGTCGGTAGAGAAATTTTACCCGTCAGTCTACAAACACCTTTCGCTTATTCTTAATAAGGTTGGATGTATGGAATTAGGAATGGAAGCCGCACAACTCATGACGAAAATGTATAGGGACAAAGCCTTAGACACTTTTGTGCGCGGACTTTTTTTTTTTTTTTTTTTTGTTTTTGCGCGGAGTCCTACGGCCCACATACCCGCCCAACGGACCGAGGGGCGCCGCCGTGTATCGTACGGCACGATTCGCGATAAGATAGACGCGAGATAGCAAAATAAAGGTAAAGGTCCGGGGAAAAAAGTAATAGTTAGATCAATCTTGTGCCAATGAAGCAAGTATCAATCGTTTTAGGAGCGGCAGAGAGTCAAGATTTGATATTACAGGAAAAAGTCTATTATAGTCAGAACATAATACTCTGAAAGGCTCATGCAAGGCATAGTTAGATCTACAATGATTTAAAATTAGGGGAAAATAATTTCTAGTTAATCTACTTGGCACAGAAAAGTTTAGCCGACTTAACAAGTCGGGGCAGTCAATATCACCATGTATAAGGTTATAAATAAAGATAGTACCAAGCATCGTTCTACGGTTGGCTAGGGATGGTAAATTAATCAAAAGAAGTCTACTAGAATAAGAAGGTAAGATAAGATTTGCATCCCAGTTTAGGCGCCGTAAAGCAAAAAGAAGGAAGTTTTTTTGTACAGATTCAATACGACCAATATGTATTCCGTATTGTGGACTCCAGACGGGAGACCCATACTCCAGAATCGGACGGACTAGCGAAATAAATAAAGTTTTAGTCAAATAAGGATCATCGAATTCTTTTGACCACCTTTTAATAAATCCAAGCACTCCTCTGGCTTTATTAACCATGGACGAAATGTGATTAGAAAATTTTAGTTTAGGGTCCAAGAGAATGCCAAGATCGTTTACAAGAGTTATTCTATCCAAAGAGCTGCCACTTAGCGTGTAAGTCGCGTATATCGGATTGGCCCGATAAAAAGTCATAAGCTTGCACTTGTAACCGTTTAAATTTAGTAAATTATCTCGGCACCAGTTTTGAAAATTATCTAGATCGGATTCCAAGTTTAAATGGCAGGAAATGTCCTTATACTGCAGGCACAACTTAACATCATCTGCGTACATAAGTACGCGAGAATGACTTATAATTGAGGGAAGATCGTTAATAAATAATGTAAAAAGTAACGGACCCAGATGGCTCCCTTGTGGGACACCGGAGGTAACACGGAGAATTTCAGAAATTGAATTTTTAAAAAGGACCCTTTGTGACCTGCCATTTAGATAACTTGAAATCCATTTAATCAGATCAACTGGAAAACCTAAAAGGTCAAGTTTTTGAATGAGAAGTAAGTGATTTACAGAGTCAAATGCTTTACTTAAGTCAGTGTAAATGACGTCTGTTTGAAAACTACTAATGAAGCCTTTTATCACAAATGAAGTGAGCTCTAGAAGGTTTGTGATTGTGGATCTACGTTTTATAAATCCGTGTTGACACGGAGAAATGATTGATCTGCAAAGGTGCTGCAAATGAGGAGTAATAATTTTTTCAATAAGCTTAGGAATAGCTGACAACTTTGAAATACCTCTGTAGTTACTGGCTTCTAACTTGTTACCTTTTTTGAGAAGAGGAATAACAAATGATTCCTTCCAAATATTTGGGAATTGGGAGGTTTCTAGAGATAAGGTAAACAACTTGTGAAGAGGTTTGTACAGGGCCTTAGCGCAATACCTAAGCACGCACCCAGGAATACCATCGGGCCCTGGCGAATAAACAGGCTTAATACGAAGAAGATCCAAAAGAAGAGAGCTTTCTGTTAAAGTGGGACAGAATATGAGGTTTGACTTGGACATGGTGTAAGAATAAGGCTGTGATGAATAATCTAAAGTAGAGTAAGTCGTTTGAAAAAATTGGGCAAATAAATCGGCTATTGCCTGATCTGTGGTTGCCGTCATGTTTTCGAACGACAGCGAGGAAGGAAAATAATTAGATTTACGCTTGGTGTTAACAAAATTATAAAACTGTTTCGGATCCTGAGAGAACTGGACCTTACAACGGTTTAAGTAACTATTATAACACTGAGCATTAAGCACGGTAAATCTTGACCGAGCACTTAAATATCTAGTAAAAACAGATTGAGAACCGGTATAATTGCATAAGTAAAGATTAGACCAATTAAAGCCAGAAATAAAATTATTTAGCCTCAGAAAGTCTGCCTTGCGAAAACAATGCATTCGTTTGGATTTTTCTGATTTTTCTTCTATAACTCTACCCGTATTAAATGAAAGTTCGATTGTTGGGTCACATGGATCTTCAGGTTGCGTGAGTGGTGCTACTCTGGACAGAAACACACCTTCAGGATTTGATACAAAACACAAATCAAGTAGGCGACCTAATGAATTTCGAACATGGTTTACTTGAGATAGAGATATGTCAAGCAGGCCATCAATAAAATCATGCTGTGCTATAGGTAGTAAGACATTCGATCCATCCTCAGTGGACCAAGTAACTCCATGTATATTAAAATCACCTAGAACTATCATCTGATCCCTATCGGAAAGCTTATTTGCAACGGACTTAATAACGGATAGGTGATTTAAATAATCAGGAAGTTCAGACAACGGCGGAATATATGAGCAAGTTATGTATATAAAGTTACCAGGAAGCGATAACTTTACACAAATAAATTCAATGGTATTGAATTCATCAAAAATAACTCCTCAGACGGGAAGTTTGAATCAACTCCAATTAAGACTCCACCTCCCCGTCTAGAGGGACGGTCATACCTATATATTGTGTACTTACCTGGAAAAACTTCGGAGCTAAAGATCTCCGGCTTTTACCAGGTTTCTGTGAACACAATAATATGAGATGCAAAGGAAAGGCTATCAGAATACAATTTAGTGAGTTTGCTACGCAAACCTCTTGCATTCTGATATGAAAGAAGGAGGTTAGAAGTTAGTTTTTTGAAATTGGTACACTGGTTTGGCCTCGACTAGGAAGTTTTACTCCTTCGGGCCCCTTCTTCTTTATCTTAGCCTCGAACTCTTTTACAACCATATTATCCGGCCAAAAGTCGCCCGAGCATATGGCTTCAAAAAGCTCGTTAGGGACAGTTATCTTGAAAGATGAAATGTCTCTAGCATAAGAAAACTTAAACTTTTCCACCTTTACACTATTACAATCGGCTTTAGTTTTGTCTTGTATATAAGACAATACATCAGAAGATGTTTGATCAGGGGAAAGCCGAGAAACGAAAATTTGTTTCTTTAGTGGAGCCACTAAAAGGGATTTTGGTGGAGCAGATATTGTTTCTGCAAAACCAACTTGAGCCGGTTGTCCGGACTCAGTAGTCCCTTGTGGTGGAGATGCTATATTCTGAGAGATAGGTGGATCCACTAATTGTGAAACCACTACGGACAAATCGGAATTCTTAGAAGTCCCTGGTTGCATGCATTCTGTAACGGATTGTTCGGATACCGAATCTTTTTTAGCTGCCGATCTTAGCAACATTTGAGGGTTTGCTGAAATCAGCTGGTGATCCGCCGGAATGCTCTGTTGATCTTTTGATTTCGGTTGCGGGGTGTTCCCCTTTTGCTCCTTACCACCAGCGGCCTTTTTGCGCTTAGGGGACTCTTCTAATAGCTTACGACTATTAAACTGCGAGTCCAGCGCAGAGAGGAGATCATCAGCTCGGCGAAAACTATCTCTAGCCACTCCGAAACAGCTAATCAGCCCCATCAGGCCGCCTTTAGTTTGGCGCATGAACGATTTCATCTCGTTCGCAACCTCGACACAAGCGTCACAACAAAACTGCAAATTGGGCCCCTTTGAAAGGTCATCACTTGTCCGGCCAGTAAAACCGGCGCACTTGGTGTGCACCATATTTTCACACAGCCAGCAAGTCATATTAGACTGGTCAGCCCTGATTACGAGGCTGCATTTTTTTCAGAAGCAGACTAAATTTTTATACCCGTTACTCGTAAGAGTAAAAGGGTATATTGTATTCGTGCAAAAGTATGTCCGTCTGTCTGTCTGTCTGTCCGTATGAACGCTGAGATCTCGGAAACTATAAAAGCTAGAAGATCGACATTTTGCATGTAGATTTTAGAAGTTCCTACGCAGCGCAAGTTTGTTTCAAAATGGTGCCACGCCCCCTTTAACGCCCACAATCGCTTATATACGATTTTAAAAATTTAAATATTTCGAAAAAATAAAAAATGCAGTTTTATTGTGTTTATCAATACCTATCGAAATGTAGAAGAAATTTTTGAAATCGGACCATTCGTTAAAAAGTTATGCGTGATCAAAGTTTCTATCTCCATCTCCCTCGCACTCCCTTTACCTGAGTAACGGGTATCTGATAGTCGGGGCACCCGACTATAGCGTTCTCTCTTGTTATTATTCATTTTATTTTTTTACCACTGTACCAAGAAAGCGAATTGAAATTTATAAGCGAGCAGTTATAAGTACCGCAAGAGCGCAGAGATTTATCTCGTCTTCTCGGTATGAAGGAACCAACCGATCTTCCTTCAGCTTTACATCTTTGTTTAAAGTTAGAGAACCAAGCGTTCCGTGCAAACCATGCAGTTAATAGAGGGCAACAATCCGGATTTAGAAACGTGCCTTCCCAAAACTTACCACATTCACAGCCAACCAGACCACAGCCAAGCAGGCCACAGTGGTCATTCCCCATTAATAACCAGTATCAAGATCCTCTAGTTCCACCTAGACAAAATAATAATATGTTTAATCAAGCACGACCCCCGTTCTACAATAACAATCAAATTCCACCAGTCCCACAATATACTGCAGTTCGACCTTCAGGAAACTTTCCTCCGACTCGACCTTTGGCTGTAAAGCCACAACCACGACCAGAACCCATGGACATCGACAGGACCATGCAATCAAAACATATCAATTATATGAACAAACCCATACGTTTCGAAGCCGGTAAAAGACCACCAATGCCTCTAAACGAAGCCGTAAAAAAATTCAGAAATTTTTATATTCAAGCAGCCCCTCACACTTCTTCAGAAGTGGAAGATGAAACACCAACCCTTGACGAATATAATAAAGAATTACTTTATAAACCCGGAAAGGAAAACATAGTGGCCGATGCTTTGTCTAGGATCCCCATAAGCAACCAAATTAACTCATTAACAGCAACACAACACAGCGTGCAGAGCTCTGGTCATAACCTTATCCCCAGCGTCGAAGTACCAATAAATGCCTTTAAGAATCAGATATTTATTTACAAAGAAAACCCCCCGACTACAAATTTACTATTCCGTTCCCCACCTTTCATAGACACGTTATAACTCGACCAGACTTTCAGAATATTGATCTTATTGAAATATTAAAAAAACATTTAAATCCGTCAATTATAAATGGAATTTTCACATCAGAAGAGATAATGGGAGAGATACAGCGAATTTATCCGGAACATTTCGGATCCATTAAAATCAGATTCACACAAAATAAAGTAGAAGATTTGACAGAAGAAACTAAGCAGGAAAAATGAATATTAGAAACACATAACAGAGCACATAGAAACGCAGAAGAAAACAAAAACCAACTTGCAGAAAAATATTATTTCCCCAAAATGAAACAAAAAATAACAACATTAGTCAAACAATGCAGGGTATGTAAAGAAGGCAAATATGATAGACATCCCCCCAATCCAGAAATTAAAGAAACCCCAATTCCTGAATACCCTGGACACATAATCCACATTGACATTTTTTCAACAGAAAAGAAATTAGTATTGACCGCAATAGATAAATTTTCTAAATTAGCACAGGCAAAAATTATAAAATCCAAATCCACTGAAGACATTAAAAAACAGTTACACAAAATAATATTCTACTATGGAGTACCCAAATTTATAGTAATGGATAATGAAAAAGCTTTTAATTCAGCATCTATTACCTTTATGATGAGAGATCAATTAAATATAACCATTTTTAAAGCTCCTCCCTACAAAAGTTCAGTTAACGGACAGATTGAACGATTTCATTCGACCCTTTCGGAAATAATGAGATGCCTTAAACCAAACAAATATACAACACCTTTGAAGAATTATTAGACAGAGCCATTTACGAATACAATTACACAATACATTCAGTAACGAAGAAAAGACCATTAGAAATTTTTTTGGCAGAAATATTAATACCGACCCAGAACAATATGAAAAAAGCAGGCAGGATAACATAGAAAAACGTAAACAAAAGCAATTAATAGATTTAGAAAACCACAACAAAGAAAGGAAACCTATAAAATCATATCTACCAGGACAAGAAATATTTGTAAAACAAAACACCAGACTAGGCTCTAAATTATCCCCACGTTTTAAAATAGAAATTGTCAAAGAAAACAGGAATACAACTATTTTAACAGAAGCAGGAAGGGTAGTTCATAAAAGTAATATTAAAGGTAACTAAGTCCGAAAACTCCTTAGGGAATTTTTGTCCACGTCAGTCCGAAACTAAAAAACTTAAAAATAAAAAAAAAATATAATAAATAAGATTACCTATAACGTTTACAGCTGTTGTCCGCTTGGGGTTATCAGTCCGTTCGTGAGTGATCGGCCCATAACCCTACAATACCGTTGTTTAATGAGACATTTTTGTAATTACAGGATGTTGTTTTTAATAACGCTGATACCAATGGCAATCGCGACCACCGACATAACAAATTATACCGATGCACATACCATAACAATTCATAAGGGTATAGGAAAATTACAGATATCAACAATAAAATTAATTCACGTCATAAATTTAAAACAGATTGAAACGGAACTATTACAAATAAGAGAACACACAATAAACAGATTACAAAATAGTTTACATTATCACACTCTGACACACAAAATAATTCAATCACTTTCTGCTCTAAGCACACTTACCCTAACAACAAAAAGCCGTCAAGCTAGGTCAATAAATATGATTGGCTCAGCTTGGAAATATATCGCAGGTAACCCAGATCACAAAGATTTAGTTATGATAGAAAGTTTTTTTTTTTTTTGTAAATATATGCTTTATTTATTGAATCTTCTCTATATGAGACTAACAATAAGTATATCAAATCTTAAGAATATAACTTAACTTACAGTCATGTAGACTGAATTTAGACTAACGGGCCCTAATATTTATTGCTGGGCTGGTAGATCGTTACGATGCAGACGAGTTCAGTTCGAAACCCGTCTTAGGTTCCTTGCGAGATTATTTGGGTGCAGTGTAAGCTTGTGATGGTAGGCCGCTTTCTGCTTTGCTATTTCATCTTTGACCGGTGGTATGCCCAGATCCCTGTGGATGTTTTCGTTCCGAACATACCATGGTGCCCCAGTGATTGTTCGCAGGATTTTTGATTGTGAGCGCTGTATGATGTCAACGTTGCTGTTGCTCGCGTTCCCCCAGAGCTGGGAGCCGTAGGTCCAAATGGGCTTGAGGGTGGAGTTGTAGAGAAGAACTTTAAAGTCCAGACACAGGGGTGATCGAGAATTTATAATCCAGTGTAGGCTGCTAGCTTTAAGTCTGAGATGTACTTTCTTGCATTCAATGTGCCTCCGCCAGGTTAGGCGTCTGTCGAGGTGGACGCCGAGATATGTTACATCGCTGGCTTGGGGAATCTGCGTACCATTCAAAGTTAGCGTCGGGCACGATTGTCTGTTGAGGGTAAACGTTATATGTTTACACTTTTGTTCATTAATTTTGATTCGCCAGTCTGATAGCCACTTTTCAACTACCACTAAATGATCAGCCAGTTGAGCTGTTGCTCTAGTTGGGCATCTCGAGCGGCTCAGGATTGCGGTGTCGTCAGCAAATGTGGACGTAGTCAGCCTCTCGTTCGTAGGGATGTCTGCTGTGTATAGAATAAATAGGGTAGGGCCCAGTGCGCTACCTTGTGGGACTCCGGCTTCAATGTTATACTCGTTGGATGTCGTTGTATTGCATCTAACCTCAAAGACTCTGTGGTAGAGGTACGACTTAAGTAACTTATGAGTGTTTTCTGGCAGTAATGTTATGATTTTATGCATAAGGCCTTCAAGCCACACTCGGTCGAATGCCTGAGAGACGTCGAGGAATATCGCACTACAATATTCCCGATGTTCGAAGGCTGTACGAATTTCTGAAGTTATCCCGGTGCCGGAATTAAGTTTTGTTCTCTTAAATATGGTGAAATGCGCGTGAGCAGGCATTTTTCCAGTAATTTGGACAGGCACGATAGTAAGCTTATTGGCCTGTACGATGAGGGAATTGTGTGGTCTTTGCCAGGCTTCGGTATCATTATAGCCACCGACTTTTTCCATTTTTTTGGGGTAGTAGCCAAGTTTTGCGATCCCGTTAAATAGCTTGCATATAACATCCACTGCGCAGTTTGGAAGTTCAATTATCATTTTTGGGGTTATTTGGTCGGCCCCTGGATCCTTTTTCGATTTTATTTGCTTCCTAATGACATTAGCAATTTCAGGTGCTTGAAACAAAATCGGGTTAATTGCAATTTCAGAGCTGTAGTTGAAGAGAGTTTGTGGCGGTGTTCGGCTGAAATACATTTCGTAGGTGTAAAGCAAATGTTTCGGCTCTGTCTTCGTCACTGCGGGCCCAAGTACCCGAGGAGTTTCTAATCGGAGTGACTGATTCTATCGGAGAGCTTAAATTTGGGTGAGCTCTCCACAAAGGATGCTTTGTATTGGTCGGCGACAGTTTCTCGATGTACCGGCGCTGCGCAAGCTCCTCTTCTTGCTTGAGGGTTTTGGTGAGTCTGCGGGTGGCATCATTATAGAGTTGCTTCGAATAGGGCGATCTGCAGGATTGCAAAACGCGTCGTAGACGTCGTTTTTCCCGAACCAGTTGTTCGATTTGCAGATTAGTTTTGTATTGGTTGCTACGCACGATTGTCTCTTCAGGTGTTGAGATTTTGGCTGCTGCCACGAGTACTGACTCCAGGGCATCAGCACAGAAGTCGATGTCGTTCTCTATGTTTAACTGTGGTGTTAGTTCAATGTGGGAACTTACGTACTTTTTGTACTTTAGCCAGTTGGTTCTAGTCGAGGTCAGCCTGAAGGGGTGCTCGATTACTTTCGGGCTTTGAAGGAAAGTTATTAAAACAGGCGAGTGGTCCGATGATAAGTCCGATAGCGATTTGGCGCTGACTAAATTTCTTGGGATGTTCTTGGTCACAGCGAAGTCAATTAAGTCCGGGAGTTTTCTGGGGTCAGCTGGCCAATATGTGGGGCTGCCAGGGGAGACATAGTCGAGTTTGTTGCTCAAATTTATGATTGCTTTATACAGTTGTCTTCCTTTGGGCGTCACTAGTCTTGATCCCCAGTGCGTGTGCTTGGCGTTGTAGTCTCCTCCTGCTATAAAGCGATCTCCGAGTGAATTGTAGAAGTCCAAGAATTGCTCTTCAGTTATTGTAAAACGCGGTGGGCAATAGACAGCGGCTTTAGTGATACTACCGTTGCCTGCTTGTAGTTTTATAGATGTAGCCTGCAAATAATTTGTTGCAAACCTCTGGTGAAAGTGGTGCTTAGTGCGTTCCCTGATTAGGATTCCAGTTCCTCCGTGAGCCTTACCGTCCGGATGATCTGTGCAGTATGAAGTATAACCTCTTATTTGGAAGTTGTATTTACTTGTGAGATGCGTTTCTGCCACCAGCATTACATCTATTTGGTTTTCATTGAGGAATTGAGTTATTTCAAGTTTGTGCCGTGAAACGCCATTGGCATTCCACATGGATATTCGAAGACAAGACATCGATTATTTAGATTTTTGGGATGTGAGCAAATTTATTAAAATGTTTTGATTTTGCATAAGGTTTGTCATTGTTGTTTTCATGAAGGACATAAATTCCATCATACCCTGTTGTAAAGTCAGCATCATGGTTTCCATGCTGTTTGGTATTTGTCCTATTGCTTGCTGAGGTGTTATTATATTTTGCTCAGAGCATTGAGCTTGTGGGAACCCCGTCTGATTGGCAAGTCCTGATTTTAGGGCACTGGCGTATGAAACTCCCCCATTTGTGTTGAGGGGCCCAAATGAAGATCTGGCTGTCTTCGCAAAGAAAACATTAGGTGTGGTTTGGGATTGCACGTACGCATTTCGTGCATTCTGGGAGCGTGCTTGTTTTGCTTGTTGAAACTGACTCTTTAGCTCTTTATAGACCGGGCAGCCTCTGTAGTTTGCGGTATGGTTATCTCCACAGTTAGCGCATTTCTTTGTCTTTGGGTCTTCTTTGCTTGCAGGGCAAGGTTCGGATTTGTGGAAGCCACCACAAGCTACGCAGACTGAACGAAGCCCGCAGTGGTTTCTGGTGTGTCCATACTCTTGGCAGTTTGTGCATTGTAGCGGGCCATTCCGCTTATGCGGTTCTTCAACAGTAATCCTTCTGTGCAACAGGTATTGCAGTTTATAGATCGGGTGCACTTCATTTTTCTTCAAGGCTCTGCTTTCAGGCTCCAGTTCGACCTTAAAGAGTGGTTGCGGCTTTTTTTTTTTGTTGATAATATTAATAATATTTTTGGAGAAGAATCCTTTTTCTTTCAGTGCCTCTTTTACCTCATTGGTGGATACGTCGGGCTCTATGCCCTTTAGCACTACTTGCAAGCCCTTGCTACTCTTGAGCTGGTACGTGTAGTAGGGTTTCCTAGCCTCGTCTAGGTAATTTGTTACAGCTCTGAATTGATCTTCTGTTTTAGCTTGAAGCTTTGTTTCATGAATATTCCCTTTAACAAGGGGAGTAACATAAAAGTTGTCATTCCCGACCAGCGCAACAATTTTCTTTACTAGGGTATTTGAGTTCTGTTCCCTTATGTAAATTGGTGGGGGCTTTGGTTTCTTTTGAACAGCCTGTCCAGATTCGGATTGATTATTATCAATTTCCGACAATAGGGCGAATGATAGAAAGTAACCTCAATAATTTAATTAAAAATAACAAAGACCAAATTATTATCAATAATCAGCTTCAAGACAGAATAAATAATTTAACAACCACTTCCAATATGCTAGCAAATTCAATTCAAAAAGACAGATTTTTTAATAATGATATTGCGTCGAGCTTGCAAACGCAAGTTAGACTTATGAAAGAAGAAATAGGAAACATTAAATTTGCAATACAATGGGCTAAAATTAACGTAATTAATACTCTTTTATTAAACGAACCTGAACTTAACGAAATAAATAAAATATCTAAAAAAAATAACATTGCCTCGTTTTCAATTGAGGAAACACTGGAATTTGTTGATGTGTCTGTCTTACATAATAAAACAACCATAATTTACTTAATAAAAATACCTGAACTCAAACCAACTAACTATAAAAATCTTCTTTTAAAGCCTGTCATCAGAAACCAATTAATAATACATTTAGAAACTAATGAACTTTTTATATCAAACAATGTAATACTAGGCCTACCCCATGATTGTAAAACTTCAAACTATGTTAAAATTTGTAAAAAAGGAAAAATTGTTAATTTAAGTAATTCAAAATGTATTTCAAAACTAGCTCAGGGAAAGGAATCGCTGTGTGATTATAGTAACTCGGACCACATTGAACCAATAGAGGAAATAGACGATGGCATACTACTCTTAAATGACTTTAACGGCAGCCTAATTTCAAACAATATTTCACATCAACTCAGAGGAATTTTCATGGTTACATTTTTAAACGAAACTATAAATATAAATGGAAAAAATTTTACAAACAAAGAAAAAGTAATAATGAAACCCGAAATCCCACGAATTGCAAGCACAACGCATTCAAATTCTGTCATTAGAAGCATTGGAAGCTCTACATATCCAAAATAGAAAGCACTTACAAACCTTACAGAATGATTCTACAATAAACCGAATAACCACAGTAACATTAATTTTCGCCATTGTTCTTGCTTTGATCGTATTAAAAAACTGTATTCACAGAAAAGAAAAAGTAATCCTACATATCCAAGAACCGCCTCCACAAATTTTAAACAACAAAACTAATATTATATCAATTCCTAAAAAAATAATACCAGAATTTAGTAATATTCCCTATTTCTAACACCTCTTGAGGACAAGCAGTTTTTTAAGGAGGGAGAGTTAATCACAGAAATATTTCTACATTTTTTCCGAGAAATATTGCAACATTGTCGATGGCAACATTGCAACATTTCAATACAACGGTCAAGAGCCCGAAAGTTCAATAACATAAACACACCAAGAACCACCAAGTTCAATAACATAAACACACGCATCCGGTCAGCAGCCACAGCGCAGTACCAAAATGCCGATTCTGCAAACCTTGCAGTTTCAGCCGCTCCACCAGAACTAGGCCACCGCCGCGGTCTCTTCCGCGACGTCGACGTCGCTGCCCCAACCCACAGCTTAGATCAGGAATTTTTAAATGAATAAAATCAGTCTCAAATTGAACTCCGAATAAATCAAACGTTCAAAACTTATTTTTTGGGTTTTTATTATCCTGGAAATTAACTTGTACCTTATTTACGCGGCGTATAGGCGGATGACTCGGGCGTATGCTCGACGCTGAATCCGACTGCCTCGTTGGGGTTTTTTATGCAACCTTTCTTTTCTATTTACGCGGCATATAGGCGGATGACTCGGGCGTATGCTCGACGCTGAATCCGACTACCTCGTTGTAAGGGTCCCCTTTTTTTTTGTTACACCTTATCTACGCGGCGTATCGATGGATGACTCGGGCGTATGCCTGACGCTGAATCCGTTTGCCTCGTAGTCGGGGTCCCTAGCATCGTTTTCCATTTATATTCTGTGTCTTATCCTTGTGATTGTCCTTTCTGCGTGGCGTATGGATGACTCTTGCTTCGTCCTGACTTCTAATCCTGTTGCCTCGCAGTCTGTAACAATGTGAAATCCTTGTCCTAGTCCTCCGATGTTTCCGCCGTCTGCTCTTGTGCCGTTTCTGTTTGTTGCTGCTTAAACTTGCCAATGTGAATCGTCTGCTCTTTCTTCGAATGTGTGTGGCGTGTTTTGCAGATAACCGGCTAGACGAAATCTACAACCTGGTAAGGACCATCGTACCTCGGGGCTAGTTTCGCAGCAAACCCTTCGGCTGCTTTGGATAGGTGGTGTTCTTTGGCCCACACTATGCCACCCACCTCTGGTGTCCACTGCCTCCTCCTCAGCTTGTCTGGCTTGGTCCTAGGATGCTTTTTCCATATTTCGCCGTACGATTTCGAAGATTTCTTTTAACTTAGCTCCCTTCTCGTCTGGAGTCTCTGTGTTTCTCCCAGAGCCTAACGTTTCTCTGCCATATAATGCGATTGGCAAACGGGGTTCCCGGCCTTGTGTGAGAAACGCTGGGGAGTATCCAGTTGATTCAGATATGCTTGAGTTCACTGCTGGCATAATTTCTGCCCAGTTCTCGTACCAAGTTCTGTGATCGTTTCCTGTGAATTGAGCTATCATCGTTTTTACCGTACGGTTAGCCCGTTCTGTTGGGTTTTCCTGCGGTGTGTAGGGCGCCGTGAATTGCTGCTTTATTCCCATTTCGCTAAGAAATCTTTTGAAGGATCGACTGGTGAACTGTACTCCGTTGTCGGTTTAAAACTATCTTCGGAGCCCCGAACCTTGATATTATGCGTTCTCTGAACGCCCTCTATAGGGTCTCCGCTGTTGCTGTTCGTAGCGGTACAATTTCCGTCCATTTAGAAAACCGATCGAATAACACCAGTATCATTTGATTTCTGTGCTTCGATCTCGGCAATGGCCCGACGAAATCCGCACATACTGTTGCCCTCTGGTACCTGAGTGAGCATTTTCCCTGCCGCCTGCAGCTGATTGGGCTTGTATTTCAGGCAAACTTCACACTTGCGTACATGGATACTGGCGTCTCTGTGCATTCCTGGCCAGTAGTACCGGGCTGCCAGGCGTGCTATTGTTCTTCTACTCCCAACATGATCAGCGGATGGGGAATAATGATTTTCTTCTAGTACGGCTTGTCTTAGTCCTTTCGGAACGCACAGTTTCCAAGCCACGACATCTTCATTGCCCGCTCTGTGACGAATGTGCCTATAGAGTGACTCGCCTTCCATTACATAACCTGGATATTTTTGTGGTTGGGCTTTTATTTTCTCGCACATACTCCTGATCCAGCCGCAGCTATTGGTTGGTTTTGCCGATGCGTCTTTCATGGCCCTTAGCGTGTCCCGTAACGGTTGTCGGGATAGGGCGTCTGCCACCACGTTCAGCTGTCCTTTCCTGTACGCTATCTCGAAGTCGTACTGCTGTAACTCCAGGGCTCATCTTGCTGTCCTTCCAGAAGGGCTTTCGATGCTGTTTAACCACATTAAAGCCATGTGGTCTGTAACCACTTTAAAATGGTAGCCCTCCAAGTATGGCTTCAGCTTCCTGATTGCCCACACGATTGCCAAGCACTCTTTTTCCGTTGTGGAGTAATTTTTCTCCGCGCCGTTTAATGTCCGGCTTGAGTATGAAATGACCCTTTCGCCGTCCTCTGTCTCTGGAGTCAGGATTGCACTTAATCCATAGTCGCTGGCGTCCATCTGAAGGATGAATTTTTTCTCGAAATCTGGGCACGGCAGCACTGGATCGGCTACTAATCGTGCCTTTACCTCTTCGAAAGCCTGTTGGTGTTCCGGCGTCCATATCCACTTTGTGCCTTTGCGTAGAAGATCATTAAGTGATTTTACTATACGCGCAAAAGCTGGCACAAATCGTCGATCCCATGAAGCTACGCCTAGGTATTGCCGTAGTTCACGTACTGTCAACGGTGGCTCTAGTTCGGCTATGGCCGCTACCTTCTCGGGATCTGTGCCTAACCCTTCGCTAGTAACGCGGTGTCCAGTTCTTGCTTGAAAAATTTGAATTTATCGGCGTTTATTCTTAAGTTGGCTTCCTTGAGGCAC
Organism: Drosophila rhopaloa; assembly: GCF_018152115.1. Taxonomy (NCBI): domain Eukaryota; kingdom Metazoa; phylum Arthropoda; class Insecta; order Diptera; family Drosophilidae; genus Drosophila; species Drosophila rhopaloa. The sequence continues at coordinate 35,566 of NW_025335073.1, forward strand.
CTAAACACTTCCTTTAGGTTCTCCACGTGTTCTCTCAGCGTGCGTCCGATCACAATGATGTCATCTTGGTATGCAAACGCGTATGGTGACATCTCCGGGCCGATTACCTGATCGAGAGCCCTTTGGAACGTGGCCGATTCTGAATGTAGTCCGGAAGGCATTACTTTCCATTGGAACAAGCCTTTGCCGGGTACTGTAAACGCCGTATATTGCCTTATATTTACCTCCAAAGGGACTTGCCAATATCCGTCAAGGCAAAATACATAAGCAGTCTAGACTTGAAACTAGACTGCTTATGTATTTTGCCTCTCTTAGGTGGTCCAGGATATAATAATCCGCGGCATCGGGTAGGCATCTTTTATAGACTTTCCGTTTATTTGTCTGAAATAAACGCATAGCCTCTTCTTTTTCACCATTACGATGGGCGAGCTGTATGGACTTCTTGAATGTTCTATGAAGCCCATTTGTAACAGCTCGTCCACTTTTGCGTTGATCTCTCCTTGGACTCTTGTGTTCTTAGGATAATACCTCTGTTTGATATGCTTGTCTTCTTTCATGGTGATTTGGTGACAGATGGTTGTGTCAACGCCTTCCTGATGGATTTGTGGCTGCTGGCCCGGAACGCCTCCGTTGTCTTTGGCCTCGGGGCTATGAGGGTCTAGGGATGCGTCACCGTTCCCAGACTAGGGTGAACAGGCACTGGGCTCTAAAAGCGTACGCCTTTCGCAGCCACAGCCTCCAGTCCCTGGATCTGTCCCGGCCGGTCACACCAGACGCCTACACAGTTTCTACCTGACGGTTCAAGCATACGCCGGAAGGCCGCCAATGCAGTCCCTGTGGCAGGACGTTAGGTTCAGGACGAACGCTTCCGCCCTCGCCTCTTAGCCGTGGACTGGATGCGTCGGAGTATGGCTCGGTTGCTGCTGGGCCTGTGATGACTGCTCGTCGTTCCTCGTGTCCTCGATGTCCTTGCTCTGCTCACGGCTCCGTAGTCTGCGTGCTTTTGTCAGACTAGGTGCAGCGGGTCTTTGGCTCTCGGGATTCGGTCAGCTGCTTGTCCAGGACTCTGGCGGTGAACTACTGTGCTCTAGACGCATACACCTCTCGAGGACTACTTTTATTCACTTCTGTCGGACTCGCCGAGCAATACGCCAAGCTCAAATCGCGACAAGAATTAGAACAAAGCGCCTGGACTTAGACGTGATGCCTTAAGGACCTCAGCTACCTGTTTCTCAGCTCGGAGACTTGAACTTTAAGTCCCGAACGTCTTGATGTAGCGATATTGCTCCTGTTGACTCGGCGCGGCTCTGCTTCCTCCTGATGTTGACCTGACATGTGTTGTTCACTGATTTTCTGCTTGTCTACTGATCTTGCTGGATTGACTCCTTGTGATCGACTGATCCCGCTTCCTGCGCTTGGCCGAAGAAATTAAAACCGTATTAAAGCTCATTTTATATTTTTAAGGAAGCGCAGGGAAATGCAAGGCAGAGGGAGAGGGAGGGAGACGAAATCATTTGTTGACAATTTGTATGAAGATGCAGAGAGATAGCAATATGCAGGCAGAAAACGTATGATGCTTATGGAGATACTTAAATTCGATAATAGATCGACTCTTTGCTTAGTTTCTTTGTTTAGAAAATAGCTAGAGCTTTGGTGAAACCTGAAATGAATCGTTAAAGCTTAAGGAAAAACTTTACCGAAGGAACTTTTGATACTCAGTTTAGAAGTGCCATTTTACAAAGTTTGAAGATATTTTTAGCTAAATTGTAATTTTAGAACGTTTGTTAAAAATAGTAAAAAGCCTTAAATCTAAGCTGTCAAATTTTTTAAACTTTTATAATGTCTTATATGTCTATATTTGGGCGAAAACACGGATTTAAAATCTGTCATGTTTTATTTTTTCAAGTGCTCAATAACAGCCAAAATGGTAGGTTTTAGTGTGACTCCCAGAAAACGGATTTAAAAAGTTTTCTTAGGGAGCTCCATCTAAAGGATTTTGATTCGATTGGTTAAACGGTTTAGCGTCCAGAATTTTTGAAGGAAAATTTACCTTTTTCCAATTGGAAGCGATTGGGGCCACTTGGGAGCCCCAATAAATCTTAGCAAATCAGTTTAAAGTTATTAGAATGTAATAAAAATGCATATTAATATTGTTAATCAGTGGTTTTGGCTGTGCGTTGATTCCTTGTTTTCTTACTGATACCTTAATATATAGAGATGAATGAATTCCCTTGGTTGATCGAATACGTGTGTGTATTTCTATGTGGGCTTTTGCATATGTATATTTCATTCTTTTGAGTGTGTAGTATATTCACATATCGAATGCACACTGTACTCAGTGTTACGCATCGATTTAAGTACAGACACCTTATTTGGCATTTTGCATTTGGCCACAATAACAAAACACAAATATATAAACCTAGCAGTTCCCGAGTGACCGGTTATATGACCGCCCTCGAATGCGTGGGAACTGCAGTGTCAGCATATTTGATATGTGCGACCGATCCGACGACCAAGTGAGCATAGTATCTCTCTCTCTCATATATAAAGACAATTATACATAAGCGTCGACCGCAGCTCTGCCGACATAGCCGGCCGATCTTAGCTTTATGCAAACATGTAATAGAATTAAGAAATCAGAATTGAAAATAAAAAGCTTGGGAGCGTACCTCTGAGTCGCTCCCAATTCAACAGAAATTATTTAACAAAGCCTCATAAAGAAAATATGACACATGGCGACCGTGACTAAGTTTGTAATTGAAAAAACAAAAAACATATAATTTAATGTGAAAAATGTGCGTGTGAGTGCGAGTGACGTAAATAAAATGCACAAAAAGAATTTGAAAAAGGCGAAAACGGTGCAAATATAATACAGACAGCTCAAAAAATTATAACAAGAAACAACCAAATGTACGAGAAACATAAACTTTTGAAGCAACCAACAACTATAACAACTAACGACACCTGTGCGATGACCGGCACCGGTACCGCCTGAGCCCAGAGGCCCCGGACAACGAAAATTCAACAAGTGTGGAAGGAATGGCAAATCCTTCTACACCAACGCTGGAAATATATGAGTGCGGAAGGCAATCCGCCTTCTTCACCTTCGTGGGCGGCACCTGCTCCTATTGAGCAAAGGGATGCACAGAGACTAGAAGTGTATCCCAACGATAGATGAAATAGCCTGTGCAGCCAGCACCGGTCCCGTTCGGCGCGCCAAGCCGGACCGCGGAAAAGTGAACCGACAGCGCTTTCAAGAGCGCCCAACATTACTTTTTTTTATATAAATTTAAGCATCTGCGATGCAAAAATAATGTTAATAATATTGTACAGACCAGGCAGTTTCTAGCTGCGGGTCTTCATTTACCTAGGTAGGGATACCTGTAAAATAAATAAATACCTCCATAATACAAAAAGAACAAAATATAAAAGCCTAAATCAAGAAAAATAATTTAAAAAAAAGAGGAGGACAGAAAAATTTCCTAAATCTCAAGATAAAGGAATTAAATAGGCAACTTTGTGATACAAAATCAACCCCAGTACCATGGGAAGAGAACCTAAAAATTAAACAAGAATTAGAAAACAAATACAGGGAATTACAAGCTTATAAAAATAAGCAGGACATGAAAGAAGCGAGGAAGCCTAAGTGCCCTCCTGATTGTAAAGGACCTTTCGAAAACCCTAATTGTTAATATACATGTTTTAAAAAATGATATACTTGTGGGAGCCAGTGAAAATTTAAAACTCATTTTGGTACTTTAAGCAAATATCACCAGTCTAGCAACGTGAAGATCAGATCTTGACAAAAATACCAGATTAACAATAGAAATACCCGAACGAAAATCCCGCCTATGGATTTTGGACGTACTAAGTCCACACTTCATCAGTGCTGTTTCCGGCTGCCTCTTTCTCTTTTCAGGAAACTTTTCCCGAAGGCAGTCGTTCGCTCTTGAAATTAATATCTCAGTTCATCCTGAAAACGTGCAGACCCTTTTTCAAAAGTAATTAGTATTTTTAAAGATGAATAGTGTCATATTTTTCTGGTAAGCTTTTTAGGACCCAAAGTCGGCCAATTTTAATTTCGTTTTCCTTGGAATTAGTCTGGTGTCTTCTTCGTGGTTCCCAAGACATACATAGTTGGAACACGAGGATATCTTTTCCAAGGCCCGTCTTTAAACACGGCTATCGGCCAGGCGCCCGCTTGCGATTCCTGATTAACTGATTCTTTTTTGCGTGTGCGAGTTCCCAGAACTTCGGCGTGCATCATTCGGACGGGGTGCGTGTCGCACCTTTCTATTGCCACGTTGCGGATCGCTTCGCCTAAATTTTGCTGCGGATCGCTTCGCTAATTGCCTTGCTGCGGATCGCTTCGCCTGTTATTTTGCTGCGGATCCTTTGCTGCCACAGACAGGAGTTTTTCTGGGATCAGGCGAAAACAGTCGCCGTCCACTGCAGAACGTGTATTTTCTACCTTCGGAAATCTTTTGGAAACTTCCTCGTGCCACATTCTTCCCCGGATCTATCAAGAAGCTGCAGGCCACATTTCATCCCCACCAAGAGTAGTGGTTGTGTGCACCAAGCGTGCTTGAGCGTTGCGACACGTTCAAGCCCATCCAGTTTCGCACCTCAATTGGATTTCTGCGAATCAACTCGCTAAGGAGAACATTAACAGCATGTTCATGCGTGCTCATTTGCGGGAATAGTTCTGAGTATCGTAGATTTAGTTACATTTTCTTTTGTATTTCGTTAAGAATATTTTACTGATTATTTTTACGACTCCTATTACAGTGTAAAACTTTGTGTGCAGCTCTGACATAACATTTATCCACATTTATAAAGTCTACAGCAACGCTTCAACAGTCATCAGGCCTGAGGACAACGTTGGATCTTGCGTAAGTACGGCATAGCCGTCAACATTCCTATTCTCTTGTGAGTCTGCACACTCCTTTTTATACTTTATATATATATATATATATATATATCGTAAATTTAATGTAATCACAGCCTAAGAGCTGTTGCTTTTTGAATAAGAAAATCATATTGAATAGAGAAACCATATGCATATCTACATAATTTAAATATATTCATTACTTGTCAGTTATAAATAGGGACCTGATGTAGTCCTATAAAACATACGTTAACGTAAAGCTAAATTTATTTCTTACTTTCTTAATAAACATATAGCCACAAACAAAACGAACACCGTTTTCTAGATTTTAGGACTTAGTGTTAGGAACTTTAGTATATAAGAAACATGAACCCGAATTTGATTTTGTTGAAGTAAATAATGTTTAAGATTAACTAATTGGTTACTTTTTGGAGGGCACTTTTGGGTATGTAGAGCAATAGTTATTCATGGGTGGAATCTAATTAGATTTTACATGGTAGGGTGGATATAGAAACGAGGCCAATAACTTCTGGTCCTCTATCTTCGATAGGTGCACTGTTTTTGCCCGATTTTAGCTATTCGTTGTTCTGTCTACTACTGTTAGTTCTGTAACACATCTTGTTCTTTCTTAACACAAACCCACCCCACTCTCCCTGAGCAAGCTGGTCAAAAATGTAGATGTTCGTTACAGAATTAAATGGCGCCCAACAATGGAGGCAATCCCAATGCCTGATCAGGCATTTGTCGTTTGACATCCAAGCTTCCCGAAAAATATATAATCCATCCATTTTGCTTGAAGTAGATTCCGTCGGTATTTCATTTTTGACTCGGATTTGATGGTACTCTGAATAGGTTCGGAGCCATACCAGTAGAAATGTTTTACTTTGTAAACATTCCAATTCGAATTGTTGATGGTTTGGAATTATAGTCCTGATATTAGGTGGGTTCTATAACAAGCTTTCAGTTTTCGAACAAATCCTTCTTTCCATTTCGGAATGAGATTTGTTTTAGATGGATAGGTCCGTCTAGTTCCTCATTCATTTGGAAAGACCTCAAAACCACAATTTTATTATTCATTATCAGTTTTATTGCACCTATCGAACAAAATAAACTATTGCTGCTTTACTACCCAGGATAAGCCCTTCATATCGTTTTAATTATATCGTATTCTCTTCTTATATCGTATTCTTTTATATCGCATTCTCTTATATCGCATTTTCTTATATCGCATTCTCTTATATCGCATTCTCTTATATCGCATTCCCGTATATCGCATTCTCGTATTTTTTAGTGTAAGATATCAAAAGTTTAAAATGTCGGTTAGGCACAGTAACGAAAACCTAGTTTCATTAGGCACTGAGGATTCGGTGATATGCAACGCAGTAGTATTCGATTTGGAACTAATCGAAACTGTTTGTCAGCACAGTTTTCACAAGGCCTGTCTACAAGGTTGGCTACAGGAGCACAACACTTGTCCAACATGTTCTCAACCATGTTCCCAAACCCTGATGAGACCCAACATAGCCTAAGAAAATCGAGTTATAACCAGATCAATGCATCGAAACGCAGCTAATCATAACGATAACATTTCAGTTCAGAATGCAGAGCAGGATCCGCAACAGGAAAATCATAATGGAGGTAACCCTGTTGTAAACGAAGTTCCTAATCAGCATTTTCTGATTAATCAAATGCGAGCTCTCCAATCAAGAATGGAAGAAAACCAAATCACACAGATGCAAGCATGGTAGAATGACAGAAACAGTGACAAACCAAATGACACAGATGTTCAGCCAGTTGAATAGGTCAACATTTCCTGGATATAAATTAGCTCTGTCGCAACGTGAAAATCGAAATAATTTGGGACGAGCAGATTTCCACAACAGCGCAGATCGAAACAGTCAACGGACTAGAAATTCTCCAGATGCTAATACAGATCGCAGCGACCTTTGTATGGATCGACCCGATAGGATTTCAAATGTGATTTCGAACTGGCGAATCAAGTTCAGTGGCTCGGCTAACGATATTGCAGTCGAGGATTTTATATACCGTGTAAATTGTCTCACTTCACAGTGCCTAAACTTTGATAAGCTTTTCCAGTACGCCAATTTGTTATTCGGGGGACCGGCTTTGGCTTTTTACTGGCGCCTTCATAGGTCAGTGGACAACTTGAATTGGAACGAATTGTGTAGGCGGTTGAAGGAAAGATACCAGGACCAGAGATCAGACCGCAAGATCAAAAGCGTCATGTGTCGTCGCAAACAAGGTTCTAATGAATGTTTTGATGAGTTCTTGGACGCAATGCTTTCCATTGCTGATTCCCTTCGAGAACCTATGCATGATTGTGATATAGCGACCGAAGTGCGTCATAATCTCAAGCCAGATCTTAAACTCGAACTACTGCATGTCGACACACCAAACTTAGCAAGTTTGCGTAAGGAGTGTCATCGTCACGAAGAATTTTATCGTTGCACTCGGCCTAAAGCAGTTCAACGCCCAAATGTAAACAAGCGTTTCGTTAACACAATTCTTCACGAGGACGATTCTGAAGCTCAACCGGAAGAAGAACCAACTGTGGATGCCGAAGTCTATGCTATTAAGTCGGTAGAAAAACTAACTTGCTGGAATTGTAACGAAATAGGTCACAAATACCATGATTGCCTTAAGTCTCGTCGTATCTTTTGTTTTGGTTGTGGTGCGACAGATGTGTATAAGCCCAATTGCGCAAAATGTAATTCGGTTCCGGAAAACTCCAAACCGGACATTCGCCGATTCCAAAAAAGCGAGTGTCCGCCAATAGCTGCGCACAACCCAAACAATTTGGCTGCTCCGGCAGTGGAACATTTACCAAAAATGTATTGTCAAAACCCTGATCCTTCAAAAACCCCAACTTTTAATCCATTTCACCTACGGCTTCAAGGCTATTTAAAACGAAAGTCCAAAATATATCGTGTTAATGCCATTGTTGCTTCAAAACGCCGTTCTAACCTGCGCATGCGAAAATTCTGAAAGCGTAAAAGAGCATTTAATCGTTGTATCATTTCTTCTATCAATTACAAAAAGAATGACATTCGGCCCTACACACTTGTTAAAATATTTGGCCTCGAATATTCAGCTCTTTTAGACAGTGGAGCCAACAAAAGTGTAATTGGTGGCCATCTGGCTCAGAAAATTATAAACGAACGACCATTTAATAAATTCAAAAGCATAGTTCGTACCGCTGACGGCCAAATACAATCAGTAGCTAGCACAATTTGTATTCCCTTGACATACAACTCCACCGATTCAAATTTCGAATTCTTAATTGTACCTTCCATACAACAAAGCGTGATATGCGTTATGGATTTCTGGGTAACATTTGGCATTTCCATCACACAATCCTTTTCGATTAATGAAATCAATTGCGAATCGGAAGAGGACTCTACTCGTTTCTGTTTATCAAACATACAGAAATCCAAACTGCAAAAAGTCGTCGACGTTTTCCCATCATTCGAAAGTGAGGGCTTAGGCTTGACGAAACTGATTGAGCACAACATTGACACATCTAATGCGAAACCAATTAAGCAAAGATTCTATCCCTTATGGCCAGCAAAGGAAAAGCTGTTGTGTTTGGAAATCGACCGCATGATTCAAATGGATGTTATAGAAGAAGCTCCTTCATCGCCTTGGTCTTCCCCAGTTACCTTGAATATAAAGCCTGGTAAGGTACGATTTTGTCTTGACGCAAGAAAACTTAATGCAGTTACTGTTCAGGACGCTTATCCGATTCCCATAATGGATGGCCTCCTAAGTCGCCTTCCTCCCGTGCACTGCATTTCCAAAATTGACCTCAAGGATGCCTTTTTGGCAAATCTGTTTAGATCAAGAATCCCGTGCCAAAACTGCTTTCACTGTTCCGAACCGTCCGCTTTACCAATTTAAAAGGATGCCATTTGGATTGACCAACACTCCACAAACTATGTGTCGTCTAATGGACTTAGTAATTCCTTATCAGCTGAAGACTCATGTCCTAGTTTATCTGGATGACCTATTGGTGTTGTCAAATAGTTTCGAAGACCTTCTTTTGCATCTGTCTGAAGAAGCCACCCAATTGCGCAAAGCCGGATTGACAATAAATGTCCAGAAAAGTCAGTTTTGTCTAAAAAGTGTTGACTATCTAGGTTATTTAGTAGGTGAAGGCACACTTCAAGTGAATCCCAACAAGATCAGCGCAGTTAGTTTCCCGGTTCCCAAAACTCAAAAACAGTTAAGAAGATTTATTCTTAGTTCGATTCATTTCGAACTATTCTTCCGTAATTTTCCACCTAACAGCGTTATTGCGTGGCAAGTCCTTTAAGTGGAACGATCAGGTTCAAGAGGCGTTTGAGAATATCAAATCAAAGTTATGTTCGGCACCTTGTCTTGTTCATCCCAACTATGAAAAACCATTTATCCTACAGTGCGATGCCTCATTAGATGGCGTTGGTGCTGTTCTAGCCCAATGTGACGACTCTGGATGTGAACGACCAATAGCTTTCATGTCTAAAAAGCTTAATAAAGCACAGCGTAACTACACAGTTACAGAACTTGAATGCATGGCTGTAGTTTTGGCAATTGAAAAGTTCAGGATGTATATTGATGGATATTCTTTCAAAGTAATAACGGACCACTTACGTTTGCGTTGGCTTATGAACCAATCCGACCTTAGTGGCAGATTGGCCAGATGGGCAATTAAGCTTCAAGGCTACTGCTTTGAAATCGAGCATCGTAAAGGAAGTGAAAATGTCGTAGCGGATGCATGGTCTCGAGCGTTTGAAGATGCTGACGAAGTTGCTGCGATAGATATCGAAGTTCGTCATGAAATTGATCTTGCCTCAGATGCATTTCAGTCAGAGGAATATTCTGCCCTTAGGAATAAATTCTCCACTTCAAATTTACCTGACTTTCAAGTGGTCGATAATTTTATTTATTACCGCGCCACATTTCCCAGTACTTTTGACACTTCACCAGATGAATGCTGGAAATTGTTTGTACCCGAAACATTGCGCCAAAACGTAATCAGTGCTGCTCATGATCAACCCTCATCGGCTCATTGTCGTCGATTTTACTGGCCAAACATGGTAGTAAATGTGCGTGACTACATATGCAACTGCGAAACGTGCCAAACAACAAAGTATCCAACGCGTTCTTTGAAACCTCCCATGGGCGCACAAGTGCAAAGCGAAAGGGTATTTCTAAGGCTATACCTTGCCTTTATTGGTCCATTTCCACGTTTGAAATCTGGCAACATAGGCATACTGATTATCCTGGATCACTTTTCGAAATTCACCTTTTTTAAACCAGTGAAAAAGTTCACCACGAAAGTGATTGTCAGTATACTGCGAGATTAAATATTTCCTTGCTTTGGTGTGCCTGAAACAATCGTGAGTGACAACGGCACTCAGTTTAAAAGCCGTGACTTCTCCGACTTTCTTTTAAATTATGGCGTTCGTCATATGTTTACTGCTTCTTATGCTCCGCAATCAAACGCCGCGGAGAGAGTTAACCGATCAATCAATGCTGTTTTGAGAGCGTACATTCGCACAGACCAGCGTGAGTGGGACTTATTCCTCAGTAGCATCAACTGTTCACTTCGAAATGCATTTTATCAGTCTATCGGTACTTCCCCATATCAACTTGTTTTTGATTTCTCACGGACAGGATTACAAGTTATTGCATAAGCTTGGTTTACTTACCGAAGGTAATGTCAGCCTCAAAAGAACTGATGAGTTTGAGAGAATCCGTTCAAACATTAACAAGCATTTGAGCAAAGCCTACGTGGCAAACCAAAGGACGTATAATCTGCGATCAAACCTCCGAACATTGGAAGTAGGACAAGAGGTGATCAAAAAGAACTTCGCTTTAAGCAAAGCAGGAAACAATTTTAACGCTAAACTAGCTCCTGTAGGAACCAAAGCTCGAGTAAAGAAAAAACTTGGCCAATCTATATATGTCCTAGAAGACATGAACGGTAACGAGCTTAGTAATTTCCATGCCAAGGATATTTGGTAATTTCCACTGACACCTTTTTCAGTTTTGATTGTTAGTCGCAGGGACCAAAAATCAAAACAGTGGCTGTGAGAGCCAGTGAAATTTTAAAACTCATTTTGGTACTCTAAGCAAATATCACCAGTCTGGCAACGTGAAAATCAGATCTTGACAAAAATACCAGACTATCAACAGAAATACAGGAACGAAAATCCCGCCTATGGATTTTGGACGTACTAAGTCCACTCTTCATTAGTGCTGTTTCCGGCTGCATCTTTCTCTTTTCAGGAAACTTTTCCCAAAGGCAGTCGTTCGCTCTTGAAATTAATATCTCAGTTCATCCTGAAAACGTGCAGACCCTTTTTCAAAAGTAATTAGTATTTTTAAAGGTGAATAGTGTCATATTTTTCTGGTAAGCTTTTTAGGACCCAAAGTCGGTCAATTTTAATTTCCTTTTCCTTGGAATTAGTCTGGTGTCTTCTTCGTGGTTCCCAAGACATACATAGTTGGAACACGAGGATATCTTTTCCAAGGCCCGTCTTTAAACACGGCTATCGGCCAGGCGCCCGCTTGCGATTCCTGATCAACTGATTTATTTTTGCATGTGCGAGTTCCCAGAACTTCGGCGTGTCGCACCTTTTATTGCCACGCTGCTGATCGCACCGCCTATTGCCTTGCTGCGGACCGCTTCGCCTGTTATTTTGCTGCTGATCGCCACAGAAAGGAGTTTGTCTGGGATAAGGCTAAAACAGTCGCCGTCCACTGCAGAACGTGTATTTTCTACCTTCGGAAATCTTTTGGAAACTTCCTCGTGCCACATTCTTCCCCGGATCTATCAAGAAGCTGCAGGCCACATTTCATCCCCACCAAGAGTAGTGGTTGTGTGCACCAAGTGTGCTTGAGCGTTGCGACACGTTCAAGCCCATCCAGTTTCGCACCTCAATTGGATTTCTGCGAATCAACTCGCTAAGGAGAACATTAACAGCAGCGGGAATAGTTCTGAGTATCGTAGATTTAGTTACATTTTCTTATGTATTTCGTTAAGAATATTTTACTGATTATTTTTACGACTCCTATTACAGTGTAAAACTTTGTGTGCAGCTCTGACATAACATTTATCCACATTTATAAAGTCTACAGCAACGCTTCAACAGTCATCAGGCCTGAGGACAACGTTGGATCCTGCGTAAGTACGGCATAGCCGTCAACATTCCTATTCTCTTGTAAGTCTGCACACTCCTTTTTATACTTTATTTTATATATATATATATATATCGTAAATTTAACGTAATCACAGCCTAAGAGCTGTTGCTTTTTGAATAAGAAAATCATATTGAATAGAGAAACCATATGCATATCTACATAATTTAAATATATTCATTAATTGTTAGTAATAGGGACATGATGTAGTCCCATAAAACATACGTTAACGTAAAGTTAAATTTATTTCTTAATTTCTTAATAACCCTAGTAAAATATAATTAGACACATATAGATACAAATAAAACGAACACCGTGTTTTAGATTTTAGGTCTTAGTGTTAGGAACTTTAGTATATAAGAAACATGAACTCGAATTTGATTTTGTTGAAGTAAATAATGTTTACGATTAAATAATTGGTTACTTTTTGGAGGGCACTTTTGGGTTTTTAGAGCAATAGTTATTCATGGGTGGAATCTAATTAGATTTCACATGGTAGGGTGGGTATTGAACGAGGCCAATAACTTCTGGTCCTCTATCTTCGATAGGTGCACTGTTTTTGTCCGATTTTAAAAATTGAATCACAAAATATTGATTTCATAAAAAAAAAAAGAAAATTATTAAAATGAATACAACAGAGTGCCTTAGAGTTACATTGGCTAACGAGCCAAATTTTGAGAATAGGGTATTAGCCTTAATTAGGAACAGAGCAGAGCCTCTATTAATTGCAGATTTTGAGTACGAATATATGAATAGGTACGATCTTGAATTCTCTCAAATTTTTTATTGCTGCAGAACCCAAAAGGCCATAGTACTGTCTACCGTGAGAAACTGTAAAGTATTCTCCGAAATCGACATACACCCAGTCTTAGGACATATTAACGTGCTAAAAATAATGAACAAGTAAAAATTTAAAAAAAAATGACTAAAAATTTAATATGGAATGGGAGCAGTTAATACTCCATATCCGAGAATTAAAAGAAACATTTGAAAAGTCTTACAAATGTGTAAGCCAAAAAAGGCAAACACAAAAAGAAACAGTAGATAAACATGCAAAAATTCTTGTAGACTCTTACAATCAGGCAAGAACCCTAGTGCATGAAAATGGGGAAATAATTAACAAAACAAACTTATCAAAATTATCCAAAATATTGATAAGGTTGCGTGCAAACCTAATAACTGTCAAGAATAAGTATGATTTAAAAATATATATCCCGACAATTTTGAATACGCCCTTAACATTAGACCAACAAAAAGCCCTTGCAGAAGGAGAAGATTCAGATACAAGCAAAGATATCGAAATAAATGAAAAAGATCTACACGATCTCTCAATCCCTGCATTTATTACAGCAGTAGAGTCATAAACATAATGGCAGATCCAGCTACCCAACGGGCATATATTAAAGAAATCAAGTGCCATTCCGGAATTTAACAGACAAAAACTACACTTGCATAGATTTGTAACAGCTTTGAAGCTGGTTGACCTGACAAAGGGAACGTTTGAAGATTTTGCTGTAGAAGTCGTCAAATCAAAAATTGTAGGATCTACACTATATAAGGTTCAAAATGAACTAAAGATAAACTCAATAATCCAAAAACTGCAAGACACTATTGTCGGTGAAACATCTGACGTTGTCAAAGCAAAAATGGCTAAAACAAGCCAAAAAGGCAAAACAGCAGAAAAATTTACAAATGAAATAGACAACCTACGAAAGCTCCTTGAAGCTTCATACATTGACGAAGGACTACTGGCTGAACATGCCGACAAGTTCAGCACAAAGGAAGCTATAACCACAATGATCAAAAATTGTGAGCATGGCCGACTTAAGACTATCCTAGAAAACTATCCTAGAAGCTCAACAATGAATGAAGCCGTCACGAAGTACATACAGTGTAGTACTGACATGGCAGGCAACGCCAACTCGATCCTATACACACAAAAAGGAAACAACTATCGTGGTAATAACTTCAGAAATAATTATCGCGGTAGGGGTAACAACAGAGGTAATTATCAAAATAATGGATATTACCAAAACAATGGTTATAACCAAAATAACGGTTATAACCGAAACTATAATAACCAGACCAACAATAACTACAGAGGTCGTGGTAATTAAAGAGGAAACAACCGTGGTGGAAACAATAATGGATATAATTCCAATAACAACGCCAACGGTAATAACAATACCAATACAAACGCAAACAGACAAAATAACAACAATATTGTCCGACAAGTACAAACAACTTCGGAAAACCAATAAAGACCCGTAAGATAAAAAACCCAGTAAAGAATAAGGTTCACACTATCAATCTTAACTTCAATTTTTTCATTTCACTTAAAAATGAAAACACAAATAAATTATATACATTACTAGTTGATACAGGTGCAGACATCTCTTTAATCAAAGAATCCTCAGACTCATTTAACAATGTTGACTATAAAAATATTACGCAAATATCAGGCGTTGGTGAAGGAACAACAAATTCAAAAGGTTTAGCAGCAATAGAACTTCTATCAGGCAACTATGCCATACCACATAATTTCCATATAGTAACGTCCAACTTTCCTATTCCATGTGATGGAATTATAGGAATAGATTTTATGAAAAAATACAATTGTCAAATAGATTTAAAACCAGAAAACGATTGGCTCATACTAAGACCAGATAACCTCTATAATCCGATTAATATTCCGATAAATCATAGACTCGAAAATAATTCGACAATTTTACCAGCTAGATCTGAAGTCGTCCGAAAAATAACTATAAATTCAGCAACCAGGTATATATTAATACCAAACCAAGAAATCCAAAATGGTCATTGGAAATACCATTGCAGATTATAAAAACACCTTTGTCCGAATTCCAAATACAACAAATAAAACAGCAATTCTTCAATTAAATACACTTAAAGTCGAACCATTGGATAATTACGATATAATTAAATCTAATAAAAATACAAATAAAGAAGAAATCTTAGAAAAACTTAACAAAAATGTCCCGCCTCAATTTAAAGAAATACTTAAAGAATTATGCACCAAATACACAGATATATTCGGGATAGAAACCGAACCGATATCAACTAATAATTTCTATAAACAAAAAATAATAATGAAAGATGATGAACCAGTATACATAAATAATTATAGAATCCCCCACAGTCAAAAAAAAAAGAAGTAGAAAAACAAGTAAAAAAACTAATTAAAGATAAAATAATAGAACCATCAGTTTCAGAATACAGCAGTCCATTATTAATAGTCCCGAAAAAATCATTACCAAATTGCGATACAAAAAGATGGCGTTTAGTAATTGATTACCGCCAAATTAACAAACAAATTTTATCAGATAAATTTTCACTACCAAGAATAGACGATATTCTTGACCAATTAGGTAGAGCTAAATACTTTTCATGTCTAGATCTAATGTCAGGATTTCATCAAATAGAACTTGAAGATACGTCTAGAAATATAACGTCCTTTTCCACGAGCAATGGCTCCTATCGTTTTACATGATTACCTTATGGTTTAAAAATAGCGCCAAATTCTTTCCAAAGAATGATGACAATTGCATTTTCAGGTATCGAACCTTCTCAGGCATTCTTGTATATGGATGACCTTAATGTCATCGGTTGTTCAGAAAAACACATGATTAAAAATCTTACAAACGTTTTTGATCTATCTAGAAAAAAAAACCTTAAACTGCACCCAGAGAAGTGCACATTTTTCAGACACGAAGTGACCTTTCTTGGACACAAGTGTACTGACAAAGGTATTTTACCAGATAGTAAAAAATACGAAGTAATAGAAAAATACCCAGTCCCAACGGACGCAGACAGCGCTAGAAGATTCGTTCCATTTTGCAATTACTACAGACGTTTTATTAAAAATTTTTCCGATTACTCACGTCACATAACTAGATTATGTAAAAAGAATGTTAAATTTGAATGGACAGATAAATGTCAAAACGCATTCGAATACCTAGAAACCCAATTGATGAAACCCACATTGTTGCAATATCCCGATTTTAATAAAAAATTTTGCATAACAACAGATGCAAGTAAACAAGCATGTGGAGCTGTTCTTGTTCAAGATTACAATAACACTCAGCTACCAGTAGCATATGCATCCAGATCCTTTACGAAAGGAGAAAGTAATAAAAATACAACAGAACAAGAGCTAGCAGCTATCCACTGGGCAATAAACCATTTTCGACCATTTATTTATGAAAAACATTTCACAGTAAAAACAGACCATAGGCCATTAACCTATCTATTTTCAATGACAAATACAAGTTCGAAATTAACACGAATGAGATTAGACTTGGAAGAATATGATTTTACTGTGGAATATCTTAAGGGAAAAGACAACCATATAGCCGACGCGCTATCAAGAATAACAATAACGGATTTAAAAAATATCCAGACAAATAATAAAATTCTGAAAGTCACTACCAGAAATCAAAGTAAACAGAAAAATTCCTGCGCAGGAACAGAAAAAGAAGAAATAGATTTGCCTAGGCATATTCTAAATAAAGCTTCTCAGCCCAATGTATACGAAGTCATTGTTAATGACGAGGTACGAAAAGTAGTGACCTTGCGAATAACTGATTCACTTTGCTTACTAAAGCATGGAAAAAAGGTTATAGCAAGAATTGAAGTTAGCGATTTGTACACCAATGAATTTCTCGACTTAGGTCAGTCCTTTCAAAGGCTTGAAAAAGAAGCCGGAATACTTAATATCAGCCAACTCAAAGTGGCACCGAGCGAAAAGATCTTTGAAACTATTTCAATGGAATCTTTTAAAATTATGGGCAATAAAAAATTACAATCATTAAGAGTAGCGCTACTCAAGCCGGTGACCCAATTATCAAATAATGATAAAGAGAAAGAAGCATTACTGTTTACATTCCATGAAGATCCAATACAAGGAGGTCATACAGGCATAGCTAGAACATTAGCAAAAATAAAAAGGCATTATTATTGGAAAAACATGACCAAAGATATAACAAAATATATAAGAAAATGTCCTAAATGCCAAAAAGCAAAGACAACAAAACATACAAAGACCCCATTAACTATCACCGAAATGCCACAAACGGCTTTCGACAGGGTACTTGTGGATACGATCGGTCCACTACCTAAATCTGAACAAGGAAATGAATACATAGTAACGCTAATTTGCGATTTAACTAAGTACCTTGTAGCAATACCAATCCAGAACAAAAGTGCAAAAACAGTAGCAAAAGCTATATTCGAAGATTTTATTCTGAAGTACGGTCCAATGAAAACGTTCATCACGGACATGGGAACAGAATACAAAAATTCGATAATTGAAGATTTATGTAAATACTGTCTGATTCAAAACAATTTTTAATAAATTAAACTACATATAAAAAAAAAAAAAATTAATAAAAATATTTTCATTTATATTAAATATACACCTAGAAAATAACTCCATATAATTACGTTATTTTTCAAAAGGAGGGAGATGTAGTATGTTCACATATCGAATGCACACTGTTACGCATCGATTTAAGTACAGCCACCTTATTTGGCATTTTGCATTTGGCCACAATAACAAAACACAAATATATACCCCTAGCAGTTCCCGAGTGCCCGGTTATATGACCGCCCTCGAATGCGTGGGAACTGCAGTGTCAGCATATTTGATATGTGCGACTGCTCCGACGGCCAAGTGAACATAGTATCTCTCTCTCTCATATATAAAGACAATTATACATAAGCGTCGACCGCAGCTCTGCCGGCGTCTCTGCCGACATAGCCGGCCGATCTTAGCTTTATGCAAACATGTAATAGAATTAAGAAATCAGAATTGAAAATAAAAAGCTTGGGAGCGTACCTCTGAGTCGCTCCCAATTCAACAAAAATTATTTAACAAAGCCTCATAAAGAAAATACTCTGTGTATAAGAGATACATGCTTGTGCGTAAACTGTGGCGGTAACCACGTCTCGACAGATAAAGACTGCTCAGTCAGAATGGACAAAAATAAAAAACAAAAGGCGAGGCCTAGACTCCCGACAACCAATGATCCAGGACACGTATCGCGTGGATTCATACCAGGTCAGGCATTAAGAACGAATATATCGTATGCTGATATAGCTCGACCCAAGGATTTGCAAGCAAGGACTGGCTCAACCCTGCAGAGTGACGGAAACCTTCCTTCAGACATAATCCCCTGCCCGCTGCCTCTAGCAATGACAGACAGATAACGAGCATCCAGTTACAGACTTCAGAAGGAAATGTCACATTAGCAGCGATATATCTACCTCCAGCAGAAATATGGATTCAATCAGAATTTGAAACTTTGCTGGCCGGACTTTGAAGCAAATTTATTGCTGGCGGTGACTATAATGCCAAACATGCATGGTGGGGAAACTCAAGAGCCTGTAGAAGGGGTAAGGAGTTGCAAATATCCATTACCAAGTACTTGCCACGTGGGTTCACCCCACTTTTTACTCATATAACCCCCCCGGCAGCGCTTGATTTTTTCATAATCAATGGATACGCTATAGACAGGCTACAAGTAAGAACACTCCAAGAACTCTCCTCGGACCACACTCCTTTCCTGGCCATACTGCATGCCAATCCTGTGGAAAAAACACAGCGCTCGCTACTCCTTGCCAGAGGTGCTAATATAAATGCTTTCAAAGCCTACCTAGAAGAGCTGAGCGAGGTTAATATACAAGTCCAGGAACCTTCTGACATTGACAAGACCATCAGCCTTTTCATGCGCATGATGAACCAAGCTGCTGAGATAGCTGTACCCAGGAATGGCCAAAATACAGTGACCTCTAGACATCTCCAGCTACCACCCAGAATTGGGGCACTTCTCAACCTAAAGCGAATAGTAAGAAGAGAATATGCAAGAACGAGAGACGCCCGAATCCATCAGATACATAATCGGCTGGCTAACTGTCTAAGCAAGGCGCTCGCCCGAAGAAAACAAGAATCTATAGACAGCTTTTTTGGAAAATCTGGGCACAGACGCTAGTTCCAACTACTCGCTGTGGCGTATCACAAAACGGTACAAGGCTCAGCCCACCCCAAAATCAGCAATTAGAAACCCCTCAGGTGGCTGGTGCCGTACGGGCCTAGAGAATGCTGAAGCGTTCGCTAACAACCTCGAGCAACGTTTCAAGCCTTACGACTATTCATCTGAAAGCATACGTCGACAAGTTGAAGAGCTTCTGGTATCTCCATTTCAAATGAGCCTGCCTGCTAGCCCTGTCTCACTGACAGAGGTTAAAGACTTTGTAGCTAAACTTTCACTGAAGAAAACTCCCGGTGAAGACCTTCTGGACAACAGGATGATTCGACTTTGACCGGATCAAGCCTTGCAATTCCTGGTGTCATTATTCAACAGGGTATTAACTCTTGGATACTTCCCGAAAGTTTGGAAATCGGCGAGTATAATCATGATCCCAAAACCAGGTAAATCGCCGACTGACGTGGACTCATACAGGCCCATTAGTCTTCTACCATCCCTAAAAATCATGGAAAGGCTGATGCTGAACAGGCTACTCACTTACGAGAATGTCACCAGGGCGATTCCGGAATTTCAGTTCGGCTTTCGTCTTCAACATGAGCAATTGCACAGAGTTGTCAATTTTGCTTTCGAAGCCCTAGAGAAGAAGGAGTATGCAGTTGCTGCTTTCCTTGACATCCAGCAGGCATCCTGGGCTCCTGTATAGGGTGGCCCACGATAGATTTGCGTATTAAAATCGCTATAAAAAAACAACGAGTTTATATTTTTCAAAAAAATTTTTTTTTGGATAGCTTTAACATTGCGTTTTATGTAAGAAACACCATTCGGTCGAACCAATTTTTTCGTGTTTTCTGATGAGGCCCAATTCCACCACGGTGGTTATGTTAACAAGCATTTGGGGTTCAGAAAATCCACACGTCGTCTTGGAGAAGCCAATGCATCCACACAGCCAACGTCACAATCGATCTTTTGCTCAGTACGTTCGAAAATCGCATAATCAGCCGAAAAGGCGATTTCAAATGGCCGCCTCGCAGCTGCGAGTTTGACCCCGGTTTTTTTTGTGGGGTGCCGTCAAGGATAAGTAAGCCATTGAGGGCCATACCATCGAAAATGTGTTTAAAAATTGGGTCGACCAAATGGGCTACTGTGAAGCCAGCCGAGGTAGCCATATGAACGAAGTGGTGTTTCATACATAAACCGCAATGTTGAGGCTATCCAATAAAAAAAAATGTTTGAAAATTTTTGGAGTCTTAATTGGAGTTGATTCAAACCTCCCGTCAGAGGAGTTATTTTTTGGGGAATTCAATACCATTGAATTTATTTGTGTAAAGTTATCGCATCCTGGTAGCTCTATATACAAGTTAAAAGATTGATTATTATTTTGATATAAAAAAATCAAACTTTACTTTATTGAGTTGGATTAAGAACTGATTTTAATTAAGCTAAACGCCGCTTCTGCTAACGTTCTTTATTATTATTGGTTGCTGCTCTTCTTCGCTGTCGCTGTTGACCAAATTTAATTGTCATTGGCCAATGCATTCAAGTTACTGTTTTTGTTGTATGCACTTGACCGAGTTCGATCAACTTTGGAAATTGGATATTCTGCATTCCCACGATCGCTGACCGAAAGGTGCAAGCTCAGCGCACGTGGCTTAGTTCGTGTGAACTTTATTGAGGGCATGTGTTGTGCAATTAATGTCTACTCTTACTTATGTCTGGGTCTTTTTATAATTTTGGGTGTTAACTCTTCCCTCCTAAAACGCGACTGTCGGTCGCAACGACATAGAGTATAGGTCCGGATTGTGGGTCCGTTGGCTTACGTCTTCGTAGGAGTTCCGTGATCGATCCTTTTATTAGTAGAAGTAGGCTGATACGTAGCTAACGGAAGATTCTATAGTTGTTTTGCTTCTTAGTTTTTCCAGCGCTTTTGTGTTGTAAATATTGAGTTCCTTGACCATTTGTAGTGAGAGAACTTCCTCTAACTTCGTCTTTTCTTCCATTAGTTGGAATAACGGAGGTTCTGGTTCGACTGTGTTGATTTCCCTTTACTTGTAAGTAGTTTCGCCGATAGTTACTGTTGAATTACGGTATTGTATTATGAAGGAGCCTTGCAGTTGTAGGAGTTTTTCGTCTAGCGAGACTGGCCCATTAAAGTCGTTCAGCAGTATGGTGCCCGGCAGTATTTCCTCGAAATCTGGTATGAGTATATTGTTGATCATCTTACATTCTGGTTCTCGAAGGTTCAGGAGAGCGTTTACGTATGTATCGTTGCTTAAATCTAACAAATTTTCTGAATTACAAATTGTCTTATTATTATGGGATTTTTTTAATTACAAATAATTGTCTCTTACATTCTAACAAATTTTCATATTTTATATCATTGATTATTTGGCTTTTTTTATTGCTTTACTTTTTAAAGTTCTACAATTATCAGTTTTAATAGTTGGGAGGCTTATAATATAAATGAGGTCTTTGCCATTTGTGGCTTATTTTACTTTAGCAAATTCCAATAATTCCTCTATAGTAAAAAAATAAGTCGTTTTCTTTTTAAAAAATAAATCTTTCACAACTGTGGTTTCTGTGCTTGTGAATACAAAAGAGTTTATTGTGTTAGATTTGGCCATGTAATTGCGTATATTATGTTGGTTATCTCTTATTTTATTAATTGAATTTTATACTTTAAAATATTTGCTTTCTGATTTGCGATTTCTTCCGAGCTCTGGGTAACTTTTAATATTGCATTAGTTGCATTAGTAAGTTGGTTAATTTATCTGGTAATTACTACTTGTTTATCGTTGTTTTCTAAATGCTCATTTATTTTATTTACTAAGATTTTGTAGTCGTGGTGGTCAGGTCATCCCGCCAGCTATTTCCATGCAGTACCTATTGCTTCTATTGCCCTTTTTTGTCTTTTTTGTGTTTGAAGAATGCGTAAATCAGTATGAATCTGTTTTAATTCGTAGGAGAGATAGGGGTGTAATGGATGAGATGAGGTGAGTGAATGAAATGAATCTTCTAACTACGCCAGAGTTTCTTCATAGCTGTGTAAGTTAAATATGTGGATGATTTTAAATGTTCCGTCTTGCTTAGCCGGTTTCGAGTGACATGATTTGTGAGTTGGAATAGTCGAGGACTGTGGTTATGCCCAGGCATGTCGGTAGAAATAGCCTGAAAAATTATGTTGTTATATTATTATACCCGTTACTCGTAGAGTAAAAGGGTATATTGTATTCGTGCAAAAGTATGTAACTGGTAGAAGGAAGCGTTTCCGACCCTATAAAGTATATATATTCTTGTTCAGGATCACTAGCCGAGTCGATCTAGCCACGTCCGTATGTCCGTCTGTCTGTCCGTCTGTCTGTCTGTCTGTCTGTTCAAAATGGTGCCACGCCCCCTCTGACACCCACAAGCCACAAGCTGTGGCCACAGTTTTGATGCTATTATGAAAATTTTAATTGATATGTATTTGTTTCGTCAATACCTATCGATTGGCCTAATAAAAGTTGCCCCCCCCCCTCTAACGCCCAAAAACCCATTAAACGCTTAAGCCTGGCTAGCGCCTGCATTTCCGCCTTTCATGGCGCCATCTAACGGATGACTTTAAAAACAGCTGGCCAAGGTGCTCAACATAGTCAACGTTAATTCTCGATAAGGATTTCTATTAAAGGAAATTGGGATGGTTTTCATTTAAAGTTGTTTAGCTGAGTAACGGGTATCTAATAGTCGAGGCACTCGACTATAGCGTTCTCTCTTGTTTTTATGTATGATTTTTCCGGTTTGTGTTTTAATAGTGGCCATTTTGTTTTCTGCTACTTTATCAGCTTTGTATCTAAGTGTAAGTTTAGTTCCTAACCTTCTGTCTATTTTTACGTGGACTACATCGCCTCGTTTAAAAAGTTTTGGTTGTATTTTGCCTTGAATGTTGTATTCGAGGTCGGCCGATTGTTTCTTCTGGATTTTCTGTTTAATTTCTTCTCGTTTTTTTTCTGACTTCTGCTGAACTGGAGATTGTGCTTCTAAAAAATATGTTTATGGTTTCTTTTTAATGGATCGATTTATTATATTCTGACTGCTTTAAAATATGGTCCTCAAATGCCATGCTTGTTTGGGCTGATTTCTATATGGTTGAGAAATCTCTATTTGTCCGTTACTTTGTGTACGTCAATCGCAGATATGAACATGAACTTGATTGCCAATGTCTTATTATCCATTTCGGCATTCCGAAAGCAATCAACATTTCCCTCAATGGATTTTTAATATCTTCAGATGCTCTTGACTCTAAAATGTTTACTTGAGCATATTTTGAAAATTTGTCGATACCTGTAAAGATTCTAAGTTTTTCTGTAATATAAATATCAATGTGAACTATTTCTCCTGGGTAATTAGGAATAGGGATCGGTTGATTTTGATTCTTTACAAGTTTGACAGGCTTGGACTATTGCTTGTGGAAAAAAATAATTTATTAAAATTTGTATTTTATTTTCTTTTGCGTCTCTGTGGGCTCTTTTATGTTTGAGGGTAATTATTTCGTTTTGTTGAGATTCTGTCTATTTCGTTTTGAGTAAACCTTACTTTGTATGATTTGAAATAGGTAGGGTAAATATTTTCAATTTTTCCCATTACTTCTTCGGATGTAATGATTCCGTTTATAAGCTTAGGGTGAGGTCTGGTAGTTAGAATTGCTATAAGTTTTTCTTCTGTGTAAGAATTTTGTTTAATTATATGTCTGTGGTATGTAGGAAATGGTATTTCGAAACTATAGGAATCTGTGTCAGCTGTCAGTAAGTATATCTGGTTTTAAAATACTTTGATTGGAGCTTCTACCGAAAATATGAGGTTGTGTGATGAGCTTTCATCACTATGGATTGATCCTGAAGAGCTGATTGAATTATTTTCAGCGGGGGCTCGCGATAGGGCATCCGCTCCTACGTTAGCTACTCCGGGCTTGTACCTGGTCTCGTGGTTATACTCGCCAATGACATCTCTCCAGCGTTTTAGCTTAGCGCTATGATTATTTATGATATTTGAAGAACTCAAGGGTTGGTGATCCGTGTATATTACCACCTTCGAGTACCCGTAAAAATAATGTCTTAAGCTTTGGAGAGCCCAAACTATAGCAAGCATCTCTCTTTCGTTGGTTGCATAGTTTTCTTCGGTTTTTGACAGGGTGCGTGAAATTAACTGAAATTCTTTTCCGATAATCTGGATATCAAAGGTTACAGCGCCTATCGTGCGTATTTTTAAGTATCTCGTAATCAGCTTGAATTCTTTTCCGACATCTTATGCACAGGTTAATAGCAGTCTTGTTTGAAGCTATATTAGACTGTCATGCCTTGAAAGATCGAAGATCTTTTATCGTTTTGGACCGGAAATTTTGTAATTGCTTTTTTTTGAATTAAAATGGTTCCATTTTCTATATTGTATACGCTCATGATTTGCCTTTTTTAGGGTTAAAAATACCTTTTCAAGATTTTGACCATGGTCTACTTTATTTTTGCTAAAGACTATGATGTCGTCTACGTATACATAGCTAATTTTTCCTATGTATTCTCTCAGTATGTCATTTAAATCTCTTTGAAAAATGGATGGGGAATTTTCAGAACGGAAGTCTCGTAGCTTCATATTTTCCGCCGTTTACAGCGAATGCTGTTTTCTCTATGTCAGTGTCTTTCAATGGTATTTGGTGAAAACCACTCTTGAGGTCCAATACCGAGAAATACTTGTTGTCCCCAAGTTGTGCAATAATTTCGCTAGTCTCGGGGATTGGATACCGATCTGAGATAGTAACTTCATTAAGTTTCCTATAATCGATTACCATTCTGTACTTTTTTTCTTCGGACTGACCGGACTTTTTCGGAACTACCCAGACTGGTGCATTATATGGCGATCTTGAAGGTCTTATAATGCCATCTTTTAGCATCACGTTTATTTGTTTTTCTACTTCCTGTTTTAAAGACATTGGGTATTGGTAATGTTTTCCGAAAGCTGGGGAATCGGACGAAGTTCTGATCTCGCCTACTACTTTAGTTGTGTGTGCTAACTTTGTATCAAGATCTGCAAAAAGGGTTTTGTGACTTTGTACGAGGAGATTTATAATTGATTTTTGAGACTCGGCTGACTTGCGGTTCAATTGTATTTACTGCTTGTGTTGCCAATTGGTGCATTTTAATTTTGCGTTTATTTCCAAGAATTAATGTATCGTTCTTCACATCTATAATGGCTCCTAGGCTTTTCATTGTGTCATTGTCCAGTATACCGTGAAAGGTTTTTAGTGTTTCTAGTAAAAAAAAATTCATGGGTGTATCTGAAATTTTAGGGAGCTTAAGTATTGCATGTTGTGTTATTTTAGTTGTACCTCCCACTGAGCTAACGGAAAATTTGTTTTCATTTTGTTTTGGTTTTGGTACTAATTGGTTTTGAATATAATTTTGATTTGAGCCCGTATCTATTAAAAATTTTAGGATTTTTCCGATCCCCGTGGTTACTATAAAGTAAGGTAACGAGAACGAAATATTCTAAAAAACAAGAAAGGAAAAAAAAAAAAAAAAAAAAAAAAATAAAAAAAAAAAAAAAAAAAAAAAAAAAAAAAAAAAAAAAAAAAAAAAAAAAAAAAAAAAAAAAAAAAAAAAAAAAAAAAAAAAAAAAAAAAAAAAAAAAAAAAAAAAAAAAAAAAAAAAAAAAAAAAAAAAAAAAAAAATAAAAAAAATAAAGCTCTGACATATCTATGTATTCCTGCTGCTCAGTATCGTTTTGCCATACATATTCTTCCTGAAGCTCGGTTACATTATTTTCTTCTACCAACCGATAATACTCTTGCTCTGAGCTTGGTGTAGCTTCTTCTGAATTTTGTTGTGCGGTGCTTTCTGTTTCTGGCTGAATATGGAATTGCCGTGACATTTTGTTAGTGTTTGCAACGTTAGAAGCACTGAGAGGTCCTTTCCCTGCATAATCATTATTTGCCGGCCTGTTCATATAATTGATATGACGCGAGCGAACTGACTGATCGACCTCCATAGGTACCGGTTTCGGTTGGGGTCGTGGGGGAGGTTTTGGGGTGCAGTAGGATTCTACTGCACTGGCCTGATTTGTATAGGGCTGTTTATAAGATTTAAATTGGTTAGTCTGGGTAATTGGGGCTGTTCCAGATACGGGTACCCACTGCATTTGGTTTGGGTTGGATGAAAGTTTTGTTTGACGGCTACTATCTATATGGTTTTTGGGGTTTGGGTGGTAATAAAGGTGCCTTTCCTAAATAGGGCTTTTTTGGTGTCTGACTATTCCTAGCTTTCAAATTCTCAAGTACACTGCACAGATGTAGGGCGTGTCCTAAATCATGAGGCTCTTTAATGGTCAGTAGTTGTGCTAAGTTTCCGTTGAGGCCTCTGACAAAGGTTGCCAATTTGGTTTAGAATTAGTGATAGCTGTTGGTACACTGCCTGATAATAATCGACTATACTATCGCTACCTTGATTAACGGGGGTATGGTATTTACATTTTTTTTTGGCCTCTTTTTTCTGAATGCACAACATTTGAAGAATTTTGCATGCGATTTTTCGATGTCCAAAACTGTGACGCTGCGCGCACAAAAACAAAGCATTTAATTTAAAATTCAAACTAAGAACGCGCGCGCGCCAACGATCGCGCGTGTAGGGGCACACTAAACCGAAAGAGATGGTCACACTTAGACCGGCAAATCCCACACAGGCGGCGGGCACACTAGATCTCGCCGAGCCCTATATAAGGCGGACCACGGGCCATAGAAAGGCACTTAGCAGCCAACCGTCTAAGGGTGCAGAGGCAACTCCCCAGTGGTGGTAAGCAGCGAAGTCATTTTTTGGTGGACTAGATCATTCGATCCAAGTCCGCTTATACATTGTAGTTAGCGCCCGTAATACTTCCTCCTCCCCCTAACCTTCTCGACTTGTCGGTCCGAAGGTATCACTAGGAGACGTCTGATTTCAGGATCACACCTTCTTACGGCGCGGTTCACCGGCCGAACTATCTCTCTTGCGGCTGACCTCAGGGTCCCCAAGCAACATTCTCTCTCTCTTGTGTCTGACCTCAGGGTCCCCAAGCAACTCTCTCTCTCTCTTGCGGCTAACCTAAGGGTCCCCAAGCAACTCTCTCTCTCTCTTGCGGCTGACCTCAGGGTCCCCAAGCAACATTCTCTCTCTTGCGGTTGACTTACGGGTCCCCAAGCACTAAAAAACTCTCTCTCGCTCGTGGCTGACTTCAGGGTCCCCAAGCACCCTCTCTTTCTTTCTACTCAGGGTCCCTACGTGGCAACCCATCCTGATCTTCGCTGACAGCGAGGTCTCCGTGCCTATTATCTCTCTCGTGGATGACTTCAGGGTCCCCAAGCACCATATTCTAATTTCAGGCTCGCTAGTGTAGGAAGGAAAAGAAGGCAGCAAGGGCGGCACCCCGCCAATCCGGAGAACTCGTTAGTTATTAATCAAATGTCAAGATTCTTACTGAAATAAAACCTAGTTATAATCAATTACTAAGTAATTCCCCACGACTTCTACTCTGGGCTGGGTCGGAACTCTCTTTCAGCAACCACGCCTGACACAAACAAATTCTTGTGACGAACCCTGGCCATCCCTGAGACACCTAAAACGAACCGTCCAGTGGCACCCGAGCAGGTTAAAGTGGTTGCAGGAGATAAACCGACACCAGCGGTAATGTCGAGCTGGGTATATCTGGACAAAAACGAACTAACGAAATCACGGAAGAGTTCGGATTAGGAACGGCGAAAAGTGAGGATTTAAGACGTTTTTGGCAGCGTTCGCAAGGAAAACGGATCATACAGAAACGGTCAGACAAAGACTCGCAGAACTGTCAGAAAAATATAGGAGAGAAAAAAAGCCCGGCGAAAGAAACAATTCCGGGTATCGTGGTAACCAGGGAAAAGAAGGGGATAATGAACATCAAAGGAGCAAGTCTAAGGGACGAAACGGAAGGAAAGACAGAAATAAAAATGGAAACAGAAGTCATAGACCGGGTACGCGGATGGGGCATCCGGTACCAAGGAACAACAAACCCACTGGAGTTCCTAAGCAAAATGGAACAGTGGGCAGGCGGATACGGAATACGGAAGGACCGGTTGATACAGACGATGCCATTCAACCTGGAGGGGATCGCGAGTGATTGCTGGAACACCACGCCGAGCAGGATCGTAACATGGACTCAGCTCAGAACAGAACTGCTGAAATACTTTTTGACGCCGAAGTATGAGGAACTGTTGGAGAATCAGATTGCACAGATGAAACAGAGAGAAACGGAGCCCGTAAGAGAATACGCAATGGGACTAAGAAAACTGATGCAATTCAAGAAACTCTCAGAAGAGGCCAAACTGGACCGTGTATACAAAAACAGCAGGAGCAAGATAAAGTTGTACGCTAGGAGGGCAGGATTCAACTCGTTGACAGAGTTCCTCAAACTAGCGGAGGAAGTAGAAGAAATAGAGGCAGAGGACCGGACACAGGCAAGCCAACCTGCACAGCAGCAACTAGGACCGGAGATATGCATGCGCTGCGGAGCAACCGGACATGCGGCAAGCACGTGCAGCAATCCGCCGAGGCTGTTTTGCTGGATCTGTGGAAGAAACGGTACGAGAACCAAGGAGTGCTGCAGGAGACCTGAGCAGTTGAAGCTGGCAGCTCAGGCGGCAATAAAGGAGCCAGCAGCAGGGGAACAGCTGTGTTGCGATGGGTTCCAAATAGTAGCCCAGATAAGGGTCGGAAACAAGACAGCGAAAGGAACCGTGGACACAGGAGCATCAAGAAGCGCGATAAGCAGAAGCAGATATCAAGATCTGAAGCAACAAGGCAAATGGTGTGGAACGCGAGCAGAAATAACAATGGCCAACGGAGCAACGCAGAAGGCGATAGGAGAATTCGCGGCAGAAGTCCAATTTGGAGGAAGTACGTTCAGGGTAACATTCATGATACTAACAGAAGTGGCAGGAGGAATACTGTTAGGAATGGACTTTCTAGCCGGGGCACGCAGCACGCTGAGGTGTGGAGGCTTGGAGCTAGAGATAAGAGCACGAGACAAAGTGGACCAACCGAGTCAAAAACAAATACTAGGGACTTAGAGTCAGTATGGAAAATGGAACAAGGTAGCAGACGCCTTACCCAGAGCAGCACAGGACGAGTTGAAAGCAATAGAGGTCACGGACACCTGGATCAAGGAGAAGTACAAGGGATCACAGCAGGAAAAA
Organism: Drosophila rhopaloa; assembly: GCF_018152115.1. NCBI lineage: Eukaryota > Metazoa > Arthropoda > Insecta > Diptera > Drosophilidae > Drosophila > Drosophila rhopaloa. Next base: position 64,886 of record NW_025335073.1, read on the forward strand.
TCAAGGAAGACGCGGACGAAAGTGGCAGTAAAAGACCCGAACACACGGAAAACAAAGAGGATATACATTGGAGACACTAAGCCGTATGGAGGAACAAATACAATACAAAACGAACACGAAAACATGGACAAGTTCGCGGAGGCAGCGCTGAGAGTCCGCACGAAAGGAGGCACTGCAAAGAGTAGCAGCAGCTGCAGACCCTGCCGCCCGAAATTAGTAAGACCCGATCACCGATGGCAACGAGGGAGCCGCAAACCGATAAGTGCTGTAGCCAGAATCGCCCAGGATAGCCGAGCAGCGGAGACAACAGACCGGGATATACTAGAGGTCCATAAGGAGGAGCACAGCGACAAAGGATGGACACTACCAGAAGGAGCGGGAATATCGAGAACGGCAAGAGACAGTATCTAGCAGGAAAAAGAATTGGAAGGCAGCAGCGATGGCTAATAAAGGATGGAGAGACAACCTGGCGAGTGGTGTCGAATAGGGGAAATTACGTTACGATTCAATACCACTAGCATCCATAACGGGGGGGGGGGAGTGTGACGCTGTGCGCACAAAAACAAAGCATTTAATTTAAAATTCAAACTAAGAACGCGCGCGCCAACGATCTCGCGTGTAGGGGCACACTAAACCGATAGAGATGGTCACACTTAGACCGGCAAATTCCCACAGGCGACGGGCACACTAGATCTCGCCGAGCCCTATATAAGACGGACCACGGGCCATAGAAAGGCACTTAGCAGCCAACCGTTAGGTAAGAGAACCCCAATCTTTTTTGGTGATCATTCGATCCAAGTCCGCTTATACATTGTAGTTAGCGCCCGTAAAACTTCCTCCTCCCCTAACCTTCTCGGCTTGTCGGTCCGAAGGTATCACTAGAGAGAGTCTGATTTCAGGATCACACCTCTCTTACGGCGCGGTTCACCTCAGGGCCCAAGCAACTCTCTCTCTTGTGGCTGACCTCAGGGTCCCCAAGCAACTCTCTCTCTCTTGGGCTGACCTCAGGGTCCCCAAGCAACATTCTCTCTCGTGCGGCTGACCTCAGGGTCCCCAACCAACTCTCTCTCTCTCTTGCGGCTGACTTTAGGGTCCCCAAGCACTAAATTATCTCTCGCTCGTGGATGACTTCAGGGTCCCCAAGCACCATATTCTAATTTCAGGCTCGCTACGTGGCAACCCGCCCCGGGGATCTATTCGCCCGCAGCCGAGATCCCGTGCTGTTCCTCTCGAGCGGCTAGACGGCTCCCCATACCAGGCATTCGTGCTCGAGGCGGCTAGGGCGGCACCCCGCCAATCCGGAGAACTCGTTAGTTATTAATCAAATATCAAAATTCTTACTGAAATAAAACCTAGTTATAATCAATTACTAAGTAATTCCCCACGACTTCTACTCTGGGCTGGGTCGAAACTCTCTTTCAGCAACCACGCCTGACACAAACAAATTCTTGTGACGAACCCTGGCCATCCCTGAGCCACCCGACAACGACAAACCGTCACAATAGCTAATCTATTATAGTATAGTATTATAGGATTCTAGTACTGCGTCTGCTTGTATATAATATAATATTATAATATTTTGGTGACCCAATTCTCATTTCGTAAATTTTTAACACCCTTTCGACACTTTTCTTTCATGAAGAATATTTGCTTTTAATTCCCGAAAAATCTCCCGAAAAAAGTGTCCTTACGATGTCTGGTAATTTATCTAAGTCACTAAGATTGTGCGCTAATTCTCTTTTAATTGTTTGGTGGTATACTTGGAAAAATCTTTATTGGGATTAAACATTTCTTTTACGAGGCTGCTCAGACTTGCCTCTAGGACAGTTTTAATTTTTTCCTCTATGTCTCTGTCGGTCATGATTCGTATGGTTGATTGTGCGTTACTAGCTGACGAAGGCCCGGTAAGATTCGCGAGTCTGTCTGCTAAATCTTGTTCAGTCATTTGGGATATATGAGAAATGAAATGTTAAGCTTAACTTTTAATTTTGATTACTCAGAATTCGGAAGGTTATTAATTAAAGAAATATAGTATGAGTCTTTGATTATGGTCTTAATTTTGCACTTGTCGTGTGTGGAATTTTTTTTTAAAGCTTAATTTCTTAATTCCCTTTTCGGTAATATTTGTAATATTTTTTCAATTTAAATTTGTTTCATTTGATAGGTTGCTTAAAACTATTCTTACAGTAATAACATATCTCGGCGTGCTCTCGTGACGACAGGATCGACAGATTCCTGTTTATCACACGCTGCAGCGATCTCTCCTGAGTGCGGGTTTACTAAGGGGCCTCCTCTGTACCTTAGTCACGTTCCCTCCGAACGGATACTAAAGGGATCACGGCGATAAGTTTGGCCTGATTAGTCTACTAGGCACAAGTCCTGTTTTTCCAGGAGTGACGAAATTGTGGCGTTTTTTAAACGGCACTTTCGCACTTCCGGGTCTCGGAATTTTCTTTTCACTTCTCTCGGAATTTTTTACTTTCCCGAACTTCACGAGACGCGGCACTTGTTATCCTTTCGCGGCTTTTAATCAGGTCCCTGTTCGGGCGCCAGTTAAAATATTGATTATTATTTTGATATAAAAAAATCAAACTTTACTTTATTGAGTTGGATTAAAAACTGATTTTAATTAAACTAAACAATTATTCATTATGACTACGCATCGCTCCATCGCTGCCACCGTCTCTGCCGCTTCTGCTAACGTTCTTTATTATTATTGGTTATTTATATAATTTAATTGTCATTGGCCAATGCATTCAAGTTATTGTTTTTGTTGGCCGAGTTTGATCAACTTTGGAAATCGGCTATTCTGCATTCCCACGATCGCTGACCGAAAGGTGCAAGCTCAGCGCACGTAGCTTAGTTCGTGTGAACTTTATTGAGGGCATGTGTTGTGCAATCAATCTCTTACTTATGTCTGGGTCTTTATATAATTTTGGGTGTTAACTTACAAAGCCGACTCCTCTGCATTACTGAGGATATTTTGGCTTTTACGGATCTAGTAATTTATGAGCACGATCTGTCCGCAATAAAATTCGTACCATCCCCTCTTTCTAACAGAGACCTTTTATTGTTTTGAGTGACTTTAATCTACCTGATATTTCTTGGTCTCCTCCCACTGACTCACTTGTCGCTATACCTTTATCCGCCCATGATTTTGTGGATGTCCTTTTAGAATTATCGTTACAGCAAGTAAGCTTTATACGAAATTCTTTAAATAGACAATTAGATCTTGTGTTTGTTTCAGACCCGTCCGAGGTCACGGTATGTAGAATTGACGCTCTTATTGTACCTGAAGACCGATATCATCCAACAATGGAATTGACAATTTGCCTCCCCTGCTCTGATACCCTCTCTCCTTTAGTGCCCCCAACTAAAATGAGATGTTTTCGTAAATGTGACTATAATAAACTTAACGATATGATTTCTCATTATAATTGGACAGACTTGTACAATTGTACAGACATTGAAAGTGCCACTGAACTATTCTATATAGCTTTAAATACTTTTTTTAATGAATGCGTTCCTGATAGGTTTCCTTTAAACCTAAACAGGCCTCCTTGGTTTAACAATGCGCTTCAAAGACTTAAAAACCTTAAATCAAATACTTATAAAAAGTATAAAAAATCGGGTAAGCCATCAGATTTTTCGAAATATGTTGTGGCTCGGTCGGATTTTAATGTTCTCAACAGTCATTGCTATTCTATGTGTCTAAATCGATGTAAATTTGAATTTTCAAATGATCCGAAACAGTTCTTCAACTTTGTTAATGCCAAGCGTAAGTCATCGGCATTGCCTTCATCGGTACGTTTAAACTCAATGGAGGCATCGACGGATTCTGACATTGCTGATTTATTTGCTGAGTTTTTCCAAACCACTTATAGTTCGACAGCTTGGTCAAATTCTAACTACCCTAATCCCTTAAATAGGGCAAATTGTATTTTTTGCCCTTTAATTACTGAAAACTCTCTCTTAATAGATTTAGAAACAACACCGCCGACTTATTCTCCCGGTCCAGATGGACTTCCTGGATGTGTGCTCAAGTTTTGTGCGTCAACCATTTGTAAACCAATTCTTAAACTCTTTAATTTGTCTATTTCATCATCATTTTTTCCTACTATCTGGAAGGACTCTTTTATTATTTCACTTCATAAAAAGGGTGCGAATGCTGATGTTAAGAATTATAGAGGTATTTCCAAATTGTCGGCAATTCCTAAAGCATTTGAACGTATTATCACTTATCATTTGCAACATTTATGTTCCTCGCTTATATCACCATGTCAGCATGGTTTTGTTAAGCGAAGATCGACCACCATCAACATTCTTGAATTGTCATCTATTGTAGTAAATGGATTTCAGAAAAAAATGCAGACTGACGTTATATATACAGATTTTAGTAAGGCCTTTGACTCCGTCAACCACTCTCTTCTTTTATTCAAATTAGATCAGCTTTGGTTTCCTGGTAATCTATTAACTTGGATTTCAAGTTACTTGAATGGTAGGACTCGGAGGGTTATATTCAAGAATGCTGTTTAAAAATTGATCTACGTGACATCTGGAGTGCCTCAGGGAAGTCATCTGGGCCCTTTGCTGTTTACTTTGTTTATCAACGATCTTCTCTATCATAACACATTCTCGTGTACTTAAGTATGCTGATGATGTTAAGCTTTGTTTATCATAGCGTCAGGATTTAACTTACAGTCAGATATTGATTGTTTTCATGGATGGTGTGAGTACAACCTTTTAAAGTTGAACTACCTTAAATGCAACGTTATGACTTTTTATAGGGGTACTCCTACGTTTATCAGTTACTTTCTTGAAAATACGCCACTCGACCGTATATATTCAGTTAACGATTTAGGTGTTCTTCTGGACCCTAAACTTAAATTTGACTGCCACATAATGTCCACTGTTAACAAAGCCATGAGTGTTCTTGGGTTTATAAAGCGTCGGTCAAAAGAATTTGATGACCCTTATACGACCAAATTATTATTTACCTCCCTTGTCCGTTCTATTTTGGAATATTGTTCGTCGGCTTGGAGTCCACAATATCAAGTGCACTGTGACCGTATTGAGTCGGTACAAAAAAAATTGCTTCTATTTGCCCTTCGTAGTTTGAACTGGGATCAAAACGTAAGGCTACCTTCCCTTCTACCAGAGTAGATTACTGTTGCTTAATTTACCTATACTTGTAAATCGTAGAACAATGCTTGGTACTATTTTTATGCAAAATCTTATAAGAGGTGATATTGATTCTGCAGAACTTGTAATCCGATTAACTTTCAATGTTTCCGTTAGACTAACACGAAATTATATTCCTCTAAATTTGCCACGATGTACATCAAAATTTTGTCTGCACGAGCCCTTTCGCGTTCTATGTAATAATTATAACAACCTTTATCATTTAATTTGCATTTTAACTTCTATCCTGTTATTAAAAACTAATATTTTAACTCATTTGCTTTACTCTTAGTTGCGCATTTTATTTTCATTTGTGTCTTGTCCCTATTTGTTTTACGTATTTTCCTCGCGAACTCGCATTTTTTGCCCAAATTGAAAATAGGGCCCCGCGCGTAACAAGCACGTGCTTGGTGTCGTTGTGTCAACGTCCATCATATATATATATATACAATATATAATAACAAATTCGGGATTTAACACTTTGAAAAAAAATATAATTTTTATTTATCAAAATAGTGTAAACACGATTTGGGAGAGATAGGTCTGCTCCTTACAAGATTCAACTTAAAACTCAAACTTATAAACTAAGCTGGCACTTATCAAACCTTCGATTGAGAGAAAGAACTTTATTGATAATTTTTTTCCCGCCCAAGATGTTTCCCCATATGCTTCGCGTTCTAAGCATCTCCTTTCCTTCGTTGTCTGGTCACACTACTGCTTTCCCGATCGGTTTTCCAGCCGATATCGATGATTCGAATTATTGCAGCGTTGCCATCCGGTGGTGGCGATATTTTTTAGTGTGACCCTTCCTGTGCCGTCATCTCCAGTGTTCTGTGCCCATCGATCGACACTATCGTCCAGTGCCAATCGACCGCTTATAAATCGAAGCGCCCCCATCCCTTTATATGAGCGACATGACAAGAAAGTTTGAATGGTAAGTTTTTTTTCCTTTCTTTCTCCGCTTTCACCCTTCTCACTTTATACTTTCTCTTTTAGGCTGTGCCGTCTCTCCCCTTTCTTCGGCAGCTCTGCGCTAATTCGTATAGAGTCTAACGACGCTACGGATTTGCAGTTGCTCCTCGTATTGTAAAACTATTCCATGCGGCGTATAGGCGGATGACTCGGGCGTATGCCCGACGCTGAATCCGTCTGCCTTGTTGGGGTTTTTATGCGATCTTTCCTTTTCTGATGTACCCTATTTACGCGGCGTATAGGCGGATGACTCGGGCGTATGCCCGACGCTGAATCCACCTGCCTTGTTGGGGCGTATGCTCGACGTTGAATCCGACTGCCTCGACTGTTTGGGTCCCCTCTTTTTTTATGGTAGACCTTATCTACGCGGCGTATCGATGGATGACTCGGTCGTATGCCTGACGCTTAATCCGTTTGCCTCGTAGTCGGGGTCCCTAGCATCGTTTTCCATTTATATTCTGTATCTTATCCTTGTGATTATTGGATAGGTGGTGTTCTTTGGCCCACACTAATCCGCACATACTGTTGCCCATACTAGTTCTGGTACCTGAGTGAGCATTTTCCCTGCAGCCTGCAGCTGATTGGGCTTGTATTTCAGGCAAACTTCACACTTGCGTACGTGGGTTCTGGCGTCTCTGTGCATTCCTGGCCAGTAGTACCGGGCTGCCAGGCGTGCTATAGTTCTTCTACTCCCAACATGACCAGCAGATGGGGAGTCATGGTTTTCTTCCAGTACGGCTTGTCTTAAACCCTGCGGAACGCACAGTTTCCAAGCCACGACATCTTCATTTCCCGCTCTGTGTGGAATGTGCCTATAGAGAGACTCGCCTTCTATTACATAATCTGGATACTTTTGAGGTTGGTCTGTCCTTTCCTGTACGCTATCTCGAAGTCGTACTGCTGTAACACCAGAGCCCATATTGCTATCCTTCCAGACGGGCTTTCTATCCTGTTTAACCACTTTAAAGCCAAATGGTCTGTAACCACTTTAAAATGGTAGCCCTCCAAGTACGGCTTCAGCTTCCTGATTGCCCACACGATTGCCAAGCACTCTTTCTCTGTTGTGGAGTAATTTTTCTCCGCGCCGTTTAGAGTCCGGCTTGAGTATGAAATGACCCTTTCGCCGTCCTCTGTCTCTTGCGTCAGGATTGCACCTAATCCATAGTCGCTGGCGTCCGTCTGAAGAATAAACTTTTTCTCGAAATCTGGGCACGCCAGCACTGTATCGGCTACTAGTCGTGCCTTTACCTCTTCGAAGGCCTGTTGGTGTTCCGGCGTCCATATCCACTTTGTGCCTTTGCGTAGAAGATCATTCAGTGGCTTTACTATCCGCGCAAAATCTGGCACAAATCGTCGATACCATAAAGCTACGCCTAGGTATTGCCGTAGTTCGCGTACTGTCGACGGTGGTTCTAGTTCGGCTATGGCTGCTACCTTCTCGGGATCTGTGCAGCAACTCTTTCTTGAAGAATTTGCATTTATCGGCGTTTACTCTTAGGTTTGCTTCCTTGAGGCGCCTAAACACTTCCTTTAGATTCTCCACGTGTTCTTTCAGCGTGCGTCCGATCACAATGATGTCATCTTGGTATGCAAACGCGTATGGTGACATCTTCGGGCCGATTACCTGATCCAGAGCCCTTTGGAACGTGACCGAAGCTGAATGCATACCGAAAGGCATTACTTTCGTTTGGAACAAGCCTTTGCCGGGTACTGTGAACGCCGTATATGGCCTAATATTTACCTCCGAAGGGACTTGCCAATATCTGCCTTTCAAGTCTAGACTGCTTCTGTATTTTGCCTCTCTGAGTTGGTCCAGGATATAATTAATCCGCGGCATCGGGTAGGCATCTTTTATGGACTTCGCGTTTATTTGTCTGAAATCAACGCATAGCATCCACTTGCCCGTATTCTTTTTCACCATTACGATGGGCGAGCTGTATGGACTTTTTGAATGTTCTATGAAGCCCATTTGTAACAACTCCTCCACCTTTGCGTTGATCTCTCCTTGGACTCTTGGGTTCTTAGGATAATACCTCTGTTTGATTGGCTTGTCGTCTTTCATGGTGATTTGGTGCTCCGCCACTGTAGATGTTCCTGACATGGTGCTGAATTCTGCTAACTGTTCGTCGAGGAATTTTTCAATGTCCTCTTCATCACTTACGTGTGAATCTACCACCACCGACAGCTTTTCTTCCAGACATCCATTATGCCGTTTTCTTGCCGGAATTCGCAATTCATGCCCGGCACATTTTATTTCCGCCCCGACTCCCGTGATTAAATTCCACCCCAGCACTAGTTCATCCACTTCTCCTGGAAGTATTAGCAGATTCATCTCCAATTTTGTTTTGTTTCCAAATTCCACCGTGATCTCGAGCTGTGAGCTTATTCTGCTGCACCTGCCGTCTGCCAACCTAACTTGCCATCTTGTCCTTGTGATCCTTCCTTTGTCTGCCAGTCTATCCGCTAGCTCCTCGTTGATGAAACATGACGTAGCTCCCGTGTCAATTGTGGCCTTGTATGCGACGCCTTTAATTTCAACGTACGCGGATAACTGCTGCTCTTCCTCGATCAAATTGCCAGTTAGTTTGGAGAGGAGGCACTTTGCGATCCCTGTGCGCCTCTCTGCGACTGGAATCGCTGCCCATTTCCCGCTTTTTGGCAGCACTCTATGCTCCTGATACCAACTTTGCCGCACACCCAGCAGAACAGTACTCTCTGCTTTCTGCATCCTCGTGCCCAGTGTTCGTGTCCTCCACAACGGCGACATGCATCCTGTGGGTTCACTATGTGGGTCTGTGCATTGGTGGCTCTTGGTATTGGGTTGCGTGCCACCTGAGTGGTGATTGATGGCCTCCATAATGTGTTCGTTGGCTGCCTTTGGTGTGTTACATTGGCCGGTGTCCACTGGCCATAGGACGGTGTTTGGTTTCCCGTGCTGTCTTCACATCTCCTGCATGTAGTTTGTGGTGGTGCTGCGATTTTGTTTCGAGAGAACTTGTGTTTGTGAACGAATTCTTCTCGCTCTTTGTCCAGTTCTTCGTATTCGTCAGCCAAGATCATTAATGTGTCCAGATCTTCCACTTTGTACGTTCTTAGTGAAATTCTCAGGTCCGGTGTGCAGTTGTCCTTGGTTATTTCTAGGGTCTCCTTAGGCGAGTATCCGAGTGGCCTCATCAAAGTCTTCATGTCCACCATGTAGTCTTTGAACGGTTCCCTGAAACCTTGTTTCCGCTGTTTCACCTTGTCTACCAACTTCGAGAAAAACCCTTTCGGCAGAAAGTAAGTCTGGAAACTTTCGCTGAAATCTCCCCATGTTCTTTCTCCAATGTTTATTGTTTGAAGTTAACCATTTTAGAGCTTTGCCTTGCAATAGTTCTGGCATTGCACGTGGGATCATGTTCAGGTTCAGACCGTACGTGTTCGCGGACCACTCCACCTGTTCTAGGAATTCCAGTGGCTTCTCTGTACCATCGAATTTGAAGGACCACTCTCTCACTTGCTTTGCGACTTTGGCGTAATCTGGTGTGCTAGGTCTTTGCTGCCCTGCTTTTCTTTCCTGGCTTGCGTTTCGACTCATGCCAACTTCCTTCATGCTGTCCACTCCAAGGCTAGCTATGAGTTCCTCGGCGTCAGGGTTCAGCAATTTGATTGTTGGGCCTGGCTTATTGTCGTATTTCTCTTCCAGCTCAGCGCAGATCTCTGCTACTCCTGGGTCATCCTGTTTTCTCGTTATGTACTCTGAGAGGGCTTTTCTCATGTCATTCGTTCTTCCCTCCAAAGTGATGCCTAACTTGGCTCCTATTTTGGCGAAATCCTCTTTCTTGAGGAGATATATCCATCCTTTCCCCATTTTCTGTTTATTTGCTGATTCTCACCGACCGGACAATCACGTTTTGGGCGCCAGATGTAACGAACTGATTTTTATGGTCTGCTCGGTACGAGTATCGTGCGGCTAGCTCAGAAGATGTGTGTTGTTCGTCCCACCAAATTTATATAAACGTGACCGCCCGATTGTCTAGTGAGAACACACAGAATGTTAGGATGTTTGTATTAGGATCTTTATTCGCCGACTTGTCCCTCTCCAAACTCTCTCCAGCTGTATTCTCCAAACTCTCACCAGCTGTATTCTCCAAACTCTCACCAGCTGTATTTCTCCAAACTCTCACCAGCTGTATTCCCCCAAACTCTAGTCCCTCGGCCTGGGACTAATGGTGACAGATGGGTATCTCAATGCCTTCCTTGAAGAATTGTGATCGCTCCACCGTCGCTCTCCGCTGCCACGCTATTCGCTGCTCGCTGCTCCGTAACGCATCCGCTGTCTTTGGCCTCGGGGTTTTTGAGGGTCTAGGGATGCGTCACCGTTCCCAGACTAGGGTGAACAGGCACTGGGCTCTCAAAGCGTACGCCTTTCGCAGCCACAGCCTCCTGTCCCTGGATCTGTCCCGGCCGGTCACACCAGACGCCTAAACAGTTTTTACCTGACGGTTCAAGCATACGCCGGAAGGCCGCCAATGCAATCCCTGTTGCAGGACGCTAGGTTCAAGACGAACGCTTCCGCCCTCGCCTCTTAGCCGTGGACTGAATACGTCGGAGTGTAGCTTGGTTATTGCTGGGCCTGCCATGACTGCTCGACGTTTCTCGTGTCCTCGATGTCCTCGCTCTGCTCACTGCGCGAATCCTGTCTCCGTTGTCCGCGTGCTCTTGTGAGACTAGGTGCAGCGGGTCTGTGGCTCTCGGGATTCGGTCAGCTGCCTGTCTAGGACTCTGGCGGTGAACTACTGTGCTCTCGACGCATACGCCTCTCGAGACACCCGTGGTTCGGACGCGCGTCCTTCTTGGCTAGTCGAACTAGGGCCTGCACAATTCTCGCCTGCCGGTTCAGGCGTACGCCGGAATTCGACAAGGCAATTGTTTTCGGACGGCAGCTGGTTCTGGACAACTTCCCTTCCGAGCTCACGGTTCTTTGTCGAAGGACTCTTTTTATTCACTTCTGTCGGATTCGCCGAGCAATACGCCAAGCTCAAATCGCGACCAGAATTAGAGCAAAGCGCCTGGACTTAGCCGCGTGATGCCTCAAGGACCTCAGCTACCTGTTTCTCAGCTCGGAGACTTCAACTCTGAGTCCCGAACGTCTTGATGTAGCGATCTTGCTCCTGTTGACTCGGCGCGGCTCTGCTTCCTCCTGATGTTGACTTGACTTGGTTTTCTGCTTGTCTGTTGATCTTGATGGATTGACTCCTTGTGATCGACTGATCCCGCTTCCTGCGCTCGGCCCGCTTATATAGGCCGGCGTATCCCGTTAATTATCGGCTTCTCCTTTTTCGGTTTTGCGCACGGCACCATACTCGGTCCAAAGTCCGCCGCCTTCTACCGTTACACGTTCTCTCCAAACTCTCTCCAGTCGTATTCTCCAAAATCTCTTCTTGTTTCTCTCCAAACTCTCTCCAGCTGTATTCTCCAAACTCTCACCAGCTGTATTCTCCAAACTCTCACTCTCTATTTGGCTCTATATAATTTGTTTCATATATTTTATCTATATATATAAAACTGTTCATTGAAAACCAAGAATCAACGCACAGCCTAAACTAATTAAATGACCCTTTTAAAATTTTGTACCATTCAATTCTTATAACACTAAACTGATTTGCTAAGATTTATTTTGGCCACAAACATGCCCCCATTTTCTTCCAGTGGCAAAAAACCTCCAATTTCTATAAAAAAAATCTGGACGCTAAACGCGTTAATCAATCGATGCGATTTTTGGCCAAAATTTAGTCCTCTGCATAATAAAGATTCTATTTAATTTAATATTCGATATTTTAATGTTTACTATTTTTTATCGATCTCTGAAAATCTAAGAATCTTCCTCATTTTTTCCAAACGGCAAAAAACACTGATCTAAGTCAATTAGCAATATGAAAATTTATCGAGGGAATCCTGATACTTTAAGGATTCATATGGTGGTTTTACTGAAGCTCTAGGTCAATTCTAAAAAAAGTTACATTAGCCTAAAGTAGGAATAATAATTCCAACAAATTATACACAAGCATTGAACACCGAATGCATTCTCTCGCACTGTCTCACTCTCTCTCTCTCTCTCTCTGACTCTGAGTAGTACAATAATTGTGCGGCGGCTGATCTTGATTTCTTTTTAAAACTTAAAATTAAAAACTTAAAACTAAATTAAACTTAACAATAAATTAACAATAAATTAAAATTAAATTATACCAGCAACACACACGAATAAACCCCGTCAAAGCGTTCAAGCCGCTGGGCTTTGGAAAAAGGGCAGGGGGGCAGTCATCTATATATATAAAACTGTTCATTGAAAACTAAGAATCAACGCACAGCCTAAACTAATTAAATGACCCTATTAAAAATTTTTACCATTCAATTCTTATAACACTAAACTGATTTGCTAAGATTTATTTTGGCCACAAACATGCCCCCATTTTCTTCCAGTGGCAAAAAACCCCCAATTTCTATAAAAAAAATCTGGACGCTAAACGCGTTAATCAATCGATGCGAATTTTGGCCAAAATTTAGTCCTCTACATAATAAAGTTTCTATTTAATTTAATATTCGATATTTTAATGTTTACTATTTTTTATCGATCTTTGAAAATCTAAGAATCTTCCTCATTTTTTCCAAACGGCAAAAAAACACTGATCTAAGTCAATTAGCAATATGAAAATTTATCGAGGGAATCCTGATACTTTAAGGATTCATATGGTGGTTTTACTGAAGCTCTAGGTCATTTCTAAAAAAAGTTACATTAGCCTAAAGTAGGAATAATAATTCCAACAAATTATACACAAGCATTGAACACCGAATGCATTCTCTCGCACTGTCTCACTCTCTCTCTCTCTCTCTCTCTGACTCTATGTAGTACAATAATTGTGCGGCGGCTGATCTTGATTTCTTTTTAAAATTTAAAATGAAAAACTTAAAACTGAATTAAAATCTATATATATAAAACTGTTCATTGAAAACCAAGAATCAACGCACAGCCTAAACTAATTAAATTCTTATAACACTAAACTGATTTGCTAAGATTTATTTTGGCCACAAACATGCCCCCATTTTCTTCCAGTGGCAAAAAACCCCCAATTTCTATAAAAAAAATTTGAACGCTAAACGCGTTAATCAATCGATGCGATTTTTGGCCAAAATTTAGTCCTCTACATAATAAAGATTCCATTTAATTTAATATTCGATATTTTAATGTTTACTATTTTTTATCGATCTTTGAAAATCTAAGAATCTTTCTCATTTTTTCCAAACGGCAAAAAAACACTGATCTAAGTCAATTAGCAATATGAAAATTAATCGAGGGAATCCTGATACTTTAAGGATTCAAATGGTGGTTTTACTGAAGCTCTAGGTCAATTCTAAAAAAAGTTACATTAGCCTAAAGTAGGAATAATAATTCCAACAAATTATACACAAGCATTGAACACCGAATGCATTCTCTCGCACTGTCTCACTCTCTCTCTCTCTCTCTCTGATTCTGTGTAGTACAATAATTGTGCGGCGGCTGATCTTGATTTCTTTTTAAAACTTAAAATTAAAAACTTAAAACTGAATTAAACTTAACAATAAATTAACAAGAAATTAAAATTAAATTATACCAGCAACACACACGAATAAACCCTGTCAAAGCGTTCAAGCCGCTGGGCTTTATGAAAAGGGCAGGGGGCAGTCATCATCTCTATATATAAAGCTATCAGTAAGAAAACTGGGAATCAACGCACAGCCAAAACCACTGGTTAACAATATTAATATGCATTTTTATTACATTCTAATAACTTTAAACTGATTTGCTAAGATTTATTGGGGCTCCCCAAGTGGCCCCAATCGATTCCAATTGGAAAAAAGGTCAATTTTCCTTTCAAAAATTCTGGACGCTAAACCGATTTAGCAATCGAATCCGTGTTTTCGCCTAAAAAAAGGTTAAGACATTATAAATGTTTAAAAAATTTGACCGCTTAGATTTAAGGCTTTTTACTATTTTTAACACCCGTTCTGAAATTACAATTTAGCCAAAAATATCTTCAAACGTCGAAAAATGGCACTTCTAAACTGAGTATCAAAAATTCCTTCGGTAAATTTTTTCCTTAAGCTTTAACGATTCATTTGATGGTTTCACCAAAGCTCTAGCTATCTTCTAAACAAAGAAACTAAGCAAAAAGTCGATCTTTTATCGAATTTAAGTGTCTCCATAAGCATCATACGTTTTCTGCCTGCATATTGCTATCTCTCTCTGCATTTTCATACAAATTGTCAACAAATGATTCCATCTCCCTCCCTCTCTCTCTGCCTTGCATTTCCGTACGCTTCCTTAAAAATATAAAATGAGCTTTAATACGGTTTTAATATCTGTAGACATTAGTTTATAGTTATTGGTGACCCAAAAGATTGCAAAGACTTCAAAATGGTCATTAACGCTGATAAAAAGCCAGCAAATGCTCATAGAGGTCATTATAATGCACCTCAAACAAATGAAGTGGGTTTGGTATTAGTTGATCAACAATTTCCAAGTCGGGACATTTTTATTGAGAGTCATAATAGCAAAGTGAACTTTACCGATCTTATGACTGTCTACAATATCCATTAATTTTTTGCCACGGATATGATGGATATTCCATAAATATTCCCCAACGGGATCCGTTAACAAAAAATTATCTAAAGAAGACTGTATCTGCATTAAGCTTTTACAGTTATCGAATAATTCTTAGGGAGACTGAAGTCAATCACTTGCATTATTATAGAGCTCTGTTTAATCAATTTTTGGTTGATATGAGTGCAAAAATGGAAACAGAACGGTTTAATTATATTCGAGCAAATCAAAAAAAGTTGGGAGCAGAAAGCTACATATGTATGTACATCTTCAAGACGCTATAGGTAGGGGAGATGCAGATATGACTCAACTTGGTCAGATGGTGATTTTACCTTCCACTTTTACAGGCTCTCCTCGATATATGCATGAAAAGACCCAGGATGCTATGACTTATGTTCGACATGACTGTCTACAGGCCGACCTGATATTTTAATAACATTTACCTGTAACCCTAAATGGGAGGAAATAACGAATGAGTTGTTTCCAGGCCAAAAACCTCAGAATCGTCATGACCTGATATCTCGAGTCTTTCATTTAAAAGTTAAAACATTAATGGCGCTGTTGGTTAAAGGCCAATTGTTTGGTGAAGTACAGTGTTTTATGTCTTCTATTGAATGGCAAAAATGTGGTCTGCCCCATGTCCACATACTTATTACATAAGAAAAGTAGGATATTGGGGTTATCCATCGCAAGCGAAGCTGCGGGCACCCTGCTAGTACTTTAATATTCCTATAATGCATTTATTTGTAACTCTTTCTTTTGTGTTAAATGAAAATATTTGATTATTTTGAAAATAATATTTGTCTTCTAAAGGTTCTGTTAATATGTCATTAAATTCATTTGGGTAAGGCAAAATTTTGAATATTGAAGTTTTTATAATGTCTTTTGGGATATGAGAAATTATCAATATTTGATTAGGATTGGTTTGTAAAATGTATTAAAATTAATAAGATGTTGATAGTGTTGATCAACAAGTTAGGTTTGGTTTTCATTTGGCATGCATCTAATTCCAGATGTACGTATTTATTTTCGTTAATTTTCTTTGTTTTCTTATATTTAGACTTATAATGTCTTATTTTTCTTCCTCTGTTAACTTCTTCGTAATGATTATCATCTAATATTGTGATTTTTCCTGTCTTTTTAAACGGATTAGTGGTTTTTGATTTTACTAGTGGAGCTTTCGTGATTCATTTAGTTTTTCTATTTTATTGATTTTATTTGACTGTGAATTATATTTTGGAGTTCCAGCGAAAATAAAAATATCTGCAGGAGTTCTGCCTGTCGTGTTATGTTTTGTTTTATGATTATAGACATAAAGAATAGTTTCAAATTTTGTTAGCTTATTTTCTATGTCCGTTTCACTGTTTATGATTCTTAACTTTTCATTTACCGTTTTATGAAATCTCTCAACGTCAGAAATTCCATTTTTGCTTGTTGTTATATCAATAACAACATCTTCAGATTTTAACCAAAGTTGCAATGCTGCACACATGAAAGCTGAATCTTTGTCTGCTTTAATTTGGCTTGGTTTACCCATTTCATTGAAAACTTTAGTTAATGCTCTTTTTGCTTCTAACCAATCTCGACTGTTGACTTCTATTAAGGTGGCAAATTTTGAATAAATGTCTATACAAGATAAAAATTGTTTATTATTTATCATATAAAAATGAATGACATATTTTTCTCTTGGATTAAAAATTTCTGGGGTTATTTCGAATTCTAATTTAGTATTTCTGTGTTCTGTTTTTGCGATGTTGCATACTTCGCATTCATTAATAAAATTTTGAATTAATTTTTGGTGATCGGGATAATAATATTTTTCTTTAAAAAGTGCTGTTTGTTTTTCTATTCCTGGATGTAATAGTTCTCTGTGTGTTTTAATAATAATTTCTTTGAATTCTGCGTAAGTGTTAATATCTATTAATTTACTATTAGTTTTCATTGTTTTAGTTAAGTTATCTGGGGAAATAATTTCAACGAATGCCTTTTGAAAAATTAAAAAGTCTGTTTCAATTGGAAAATATATTACGCTTTTCCTATTAGAAAAGTATTCAATTATTAATTGTTTTGCGTATTCTATTGTCATCTCTTTATATGTTATTATGATTTTTCTTTTATGAAAATAATTTATTACTTCGACTTCATTTAAGTCTCCTCTTATAAATTCTAGTTGTCTGTTATAATAATTCAGTGGTCTTTTTGTTATTGAAATGTGGTTTTGGTTATCTTCTGGTGCACTATGCACTGTAGCTACTGTTGTTATTGTATTTGAATTACTGGACGTCTCTCCTAAATAGGCTTCCTCTATTCTTATTCTAGATAAGGCGTCTGCCACATATTTTATTTCATAATCAAACTCATTTAGCTTGATTTTCCAGCGTTGTATTTTCATATTAGGTTCTTTAATATTATTGAGCCATACTAGAGGCCTGTGGTCACTTAGGATCAGAAATTTTCTGCCAAAAAGATAGGACCTGAAATATTTGGTGGCCCAGACAATAGCTAAAAGTTCTTTTTCTATTGCCGAATAATTAATTTCGTGTTCATTAAGAGTTCTGCTGGCATAACAGATTGGTTTATGATTTTGCGATAATACTGCTCCTATAGCAATATTACTTGCATCTGTTGTTAATGAAAATGGTTTTTCGAAATTTGGGTATATAAGTATTGGATCGGACATTATTAAAAGTTTAAGTTTTTCAAACGCTTGTACATAATCATTATCTTTTATATTTAAAGTTACGCCTTTTTTAAGCCTTGCTGTCATTGGTTTTGCTATTTTAGCAAAGTTTGGGATAATTTTTCCTATAAAATCCACAAAGACCTAAAAAGGATTTTATTTGTTTTGGGGATTTGGGTATAGGGAAATTTTGTATTAGCTTTTCGTAATTTTTCAAATACCTTTCGCAAAGATAATACATGTTCCTCCAATGAAGTGGAGTACACGATAATATCGTCCATGTAGACCAAACAATCCTTGTAGATAAAATCTTCTAAGAGATTGTTCATGCACCTTTGAAAGGTAGCAGGCGCATTTTTCAATCCAAAGGGCATACGAGTATATTCATAATGGCCATTTTTGGTGGAAAAAGCTGCCTTTGGAATAGAATTTTCATCCATTTGTATTTGGTGAAAACCTTTTGCAAGGTCAAGTGGTAAAATATTGGCATCTACCAAGTTTGTCCAATATTTCATCCATGACCGGGATAGGGTATTTGTCATCTACCGTAATTTCATTTAAATTACGATAGTCAATTACGATACGGAACTTTTTTGTTCCAGATGCATCACCTTTCTTAGGTACTATCCAAATGGGTGAGCAATAAGGGGAATTTGACTTTCGAATTATTCCCTGTTTTATCATATCTCTCATTTGCGAATAGACTTCTTGGTCGTAAGCTTGATGATATTTGCATGGTTTTTTGTAAACCGGTTGCTCATTTTTTGTATGAATGACATGCTTGATAGTACTAGTGAAAGCCAAATTGTCACTTTCTTTGTACTGTATGTCGCCAAATTCATATAAAATTTACTTAAGATTATCTTTTTCCTCGTCATTAAGGTGTTCTAATCTAAACTTATTGGTTTCTTGCAAGTCGTTATTTATTGCAAAATTAAAAGGTGTATCTGTTGACAATGGGGAATCGCAGCAATCAATTTCTGCTTCTCCTTGTTTATATTCGAAATCGTTATAATTTAATCTCATTCCGAATTGATAACCGTTTAAATTAACTGTTTTTGATTTATAATTAATAATTGCCCATTACCATTTATGGTATGAACTTTAAGAGGTGTATTTTTGGTTGGTAATTAAATTAATAGAAGAGCCTGTGTCTACAACACATCGGAACTCTTGGTTATTCATGATGATTCGTATGTAAGGGTTTCTATTTCCTGTTCGGTGTCCGAGGCTTGTTGATGAAAATTTTCGGTATCCATTTTCATATGGCCACTCGTACTTTCGCGATTTCTTTTTATTGGTCGATTAAGAGCATTAGCCCCATATTGTTGTGATTGATAATTTATAGGATTCCTAACCTGATTATAATTTAATTTTTGTTGGAATTCTTGTTTTGTTGCTTGATATATATATATATATGGGTGGTTTTCAAAAAGTTTTGCTGTTGACCTTGAGATGTACCTAGCCTGTTGCTTATATTGATTTGGGGAAATATTATTCTGCTGTCTGTATTGGTTTTGGGAATTATAGTTTTGTTGTTTATTAGTATTTTGTTGGGGTTGATAATTTCTCTTACCTTGGTTTTGACTTTGTGAATTCTTTGTTCGATCTGAATAAAATGTTTCAAAACAACCTTCTTGTTGTGCTACACATTTTAGTTTATTAGCATTAGTAATATCATACCTAGCCAATGTCATAAAAAGTCTGTCTGGCCATTTTTTCATAATAACATCTTTAACTGTATTATTAAGAGCATTGGTGTATAAAATTGTATTTGAAGCGTTATTTTCTAAGGCTAATTTATTTAATATTACAAAAGATTTGGACTCAATGTCCTCAACAAACTTACGTATACACCCAGGAAAGGGGGTGTTATACAGACGTCTTAGTAGTTCTTCGCAGGGCGTCTGGGTTTTATATTCGTTGATGAGGGCGTTCCTTAAATCCCTTCAGCATCTGGCTGTTGATAGTTGAGATATCCTCTGGGCATCTCCGTGAAGCTGCATTTCAATCGCACTGAAGAATACGCTCGACTGGCGTATACATGTTGTGGGGTACATCCTCCTGATGAACGGGCTGAGTTCGAGCGTGTTGCCTCCAAATTACGGCACTTGCCTGATTTGGTTCAGGGCTTGATTTAGATGGTTTTCTGACAATAATAGCACTGGTTCTGCCATTTTTGGTTTTTTTTATTTAGTTTTATACATTTTTCACAATTTTAAAAGTTTTGTATTATGAATTTGATTTGAAATGTTATACCTTGTCTCTTACCACTGGTGGGGGAGAACTAAGGTGTTTTATTTTTTAGTAACCCTTGTGTTACGAACAAAGTCACTAGTTTTTACAATAAGACGGGTTTTTGCAAAAAATTTGTTTTTTATTATTATTTTTTTTATTGTTTTAATTACTTGACAGTCACACGGGTCAAGATTTATGTTTTGTTAAAAAAACCTCGCAACCTGAGCTTCGATAGCGTGTTGCAAAAAAAATTGGGGTTTCCGTTCGTATATTAGACCACAAACCGACACTGCGATAGCTGGTCGAACGTTCACTGGGACGAACGACGTTTGGGTTCTTTAAGGATAAAACCGTATAAAAAATTATATCCTACCGGCTGCGCCAATAACAAATTTGGGATTTAACACTTTGAAAAAAATATATAATTTTTATTTATCAAAATAGTGTAAACGCGAACTGGGAGAGATAGGTCTGCCCCTTACAAGATTCAACCTAAAACTCAAACTTATAAACTAAGCTGGCCCTTATCAAACCTTCGATTGAGAGAAAGAACTTTATTGATAATTTGAGAGTGTCCAAAATGAGAGCACTGAGCATGAGAGCGATCTAGGTTTGAGCTGCGTCTGCAATTTTACAGTATTGGGGGATAAAAGCTTTTTGGAGTTTGGGGACATTTGTTTATATTGCAAGAGGATGTTTACATTAATTGGTCAGTCGTGGGAGCCGACAATTTGGGGTTCTTTCAATTGTTTATAACTCAAGAGGATGTTTATATTAATTGGCGTTTCTTGGGAGCCGATGATTTTGGGTGTGACAAATACGTAATATAAATATGTTTATGTGGTAGATATGTGGGTGTGGGTATGTTACTTTATGTGGTAGATATGTGGGTATGGGTATGTTACTATATAAATCACCTTTCAATTATTAAGTCTGTTGCAAATAAGCTTTCCAATAGGGATCAGTTTGTAGTTCTAGGTGATTTTAATATACCTGGAGTTACTTGGTCCACTGAGGATGGATCGAATGTCTTACTACCTATAGCACAGCATGATTTTATTGACGGCCTGCTTGCCATATCCTTATCTCAAGTAAACCATGTTCGAAATTCACTAGGTCGCCTACTTGATTTGTGTTTTTTATCAAATCCTGGACGATTGTTTCTGTCTAGAGTAGCACCACTTACGCAACCTGAAGATCCATATCACACTACAATCGAACTTACATTTGACACGGGTAGAGTTATAGAAGAAAAATCAACCAAACGAATACATTGTTTTCGCAAGGCAAACTTTCTGAGGCTAAATAATTTTATTTCTGGCTTTAATTGGTCTGATCTTTACTTATGCAATAATATGTCCGATGCACTTAATGTTTACTACCGTAAATTTCCAATATATCACCTTCGTTTAGCAAAGAGTTGACACACATAAGAAATGTAAAGTCCAGACATTTTAGAAAATATAAAAACACAGGTTCTCAATCTGTTTTTACTAGATATTTAAGTGCTCGGTCAAGATTTACCGTGCTTAATGCTCAGTGTTATAATAGTTACTTAAACCGTTGTAAGGTCCAGTTCTCTCAGGACCCGAAACAGTTTTATAATTTCGTTAACACCAAGCGTAAATCTAATTCTTTTCCTTCCTCGCTGTTGTTCGAAAACATGACGGCAACCACAGATCTGGCAATAGCCGATTTATTGGCCAAATTTTTTTAAACGACTTACTCTACTTTAGGATATTCATCACAGCCTTATTCTTACACCATGTCCAAGTCAAACCTCATATTCTGTCCCACTTTAACAGAAAGCTCTCTTCTTTTGGATCTTCTCCGTATTAAGCCTGTTTATTCGCCAGGGCCCGATGGTATTCCTGGGTGCGTACTTAGGTATTGCGCTAATGCCCTGTGCAAACCTCTTCACAAGTTGTTTACCTTATCTCTAGAAATTCCCAAATATTTGGAAGGAATCATTTGTTATTCCTCTTTTCAAAAAAGGTAACAAGTTAGAAGCCAGTAACTATAGAGGTATTTCTAAGTTGTCAGCTATTCTTAAGCTTTTTGAAAACATCATTACTCCTCATTTACAGCACCTTTGCAGATCAATCATTTCTCCGTGTCAACACGGATTTATTAAACGTAGATCCACAATCACAAACCTTCCAGAGCTCACTACATTTGTGATAAAAGGCTTTAATAGTAGTTTTCAAACAAACGTCATTTACACTGACTTTAGTAAAGCGTTTGGCTCTGTAAATCACTTACTTCTTGTTAAAAAAAACTTGACCTGTTAGGTTTTCCAGATAAATCTCATGTTTTCTTAGATGGATCTCAAGTTATCTGAATAGCAGGTCACAAAGTGTCCTTTTTAAAAATTCAATTTTTAAAATTCTCCGTGTTACCTCCGGTGTCCCACAAGGGAGCCATCTGGGTCCGTTACTTTTTAGATTATTTATTAACGATCTTCCATCAATTATAAGCCATTCTCGCAGATGATGTTAAGTTATGCCTGAAGTATAAGGATATTTCCTGCCATTTAGACTTACAATCCGATCTAGATAATTTTCATAACTGGTGCCGAGATAATTTACTAAATTTAAATTGTTCCAAATGTAAGCTGATGACTTTTTAGCGGGCCAATCCGATATACGCGACTTACACGTTAAGTGGCAGCTCTTTGGATAAAAAAAATCTGGTTAATGGTCTTGGCGTTCTCTTGGACCCTAAACTAAACTTGGACCCTAGGCGTTGAGAGGCGGGCTCAGACTGACAAGTCCAATTAATAGAGAGATAAGAGGAGCCGCTTAGAAATGAGTGATTCTGACTCTCTATTTAGTTGGAGTGGTTTGCCGCTGCGCTCAACATACTCCCCCCGTTGGAAGCCTGTCTTTCAACTTCATCATTGGTGGGCAGCAGGCACAACTTATTGACAGCTCTCCTGATGTCACACGGGGACGTTTTCAGATCAGCAACTCGGCAAACACCATCTCGTCCAGGAATAAGTGCGGTCACCCTAGCTAAGGGCCACCGCATGGGAGGTAGATTTTCATCCTTTATCAAAACTACGTCGTTGACCTTCAGCATTCGTTCAGGAGACCGCCATTTGGTGCGTTGTTGCAGAAGGGTAAGATACTCCTTCTGCCATCGGGACCAGAATAGTTGCTGCAGATATGTTACACGCTGCCAACCATCCAAGCGGTTATAGTTAAGCTTGGTTAGATCGGGCTCAATGATAGTAGTGGAAGGGCCACCAAAAAGTAGGTGGGCAGGAGTCAAAACAACAAGATCATCTGGATTCTCTGAAATGGATAGCAAGGGGCGAGAATTAATGATTGACGCAATCTGACAAACCAAAGTGCGAAGCTCATCAAAACTAAGCGTTTGGCGGCCAACAGAGCGGTAGAAATGGTGTTTGGCCGTCTTGACTGCTGCCTCCCACAATCCGCCAAAGTGTGGTGAGCGAGGCGGAATAAATTGCCAGTCGATTCCCTCAGCCAAGCAAGCTTGATGAACAGACTGCATATGAGAAAGCCGCTTCAAATCCGCCAACTCATTTTTTGCTCCTACAAAGTTGGTAGCATTGTCCGACCAAATTTGACTAGGCTTTCCACGTGTAGAAATTAATCTTTTCAAAGCACTTAAAAACGACGCAGTTGTTAGATCCTTGACAAGCTCTAAGTGCACAGCCTTGCTTGTAAAGCAGATGAACACGCATACGTAGCACTTGATGGGAGACCTGGTGCGAACTTCTGATTTGTAAAGGAAAGGTCCACAATAGTCGACGCCAGAAACAGCAAAGGCCCGTACGCACTCCAAACGTTCCTTCGGAAGATTAGCCATGATTGGTTCCAGAAATTTGGGCCTGGCCCGGAAGCACTCCACACAGCCTTTCAGTACATTTGAGACCGTTCGCAGTCCTCCAATAGGCCAGTATTGTAGTCGGATGCTTGCCAACAGAGCGCGCGGTCCTGCATGCAGGTTCATCTTATGGAAGTGCATGATGAGCGCTAAGGTGAGTGGGTGACGACGTGGCACTGTTATAGGATGGCGAGCCTCATACGCAAGTGTTGAATTTTCGAGGCGTCCACCAACTCGAAGAAGGCCACATGCATATATGAAGGGCAAGAGCGAAGCAATAGAACTTGATTTCTTAACAATGCTATTTGAACGAAGCTCCTTTATATCCTCCCATAAATGAGCCAATTGGACGCCTCGGCAGAGCATATATGTCCCACGTTGCACATCTGATATTTCGAGACCACGATGCCACAAGCGGTGAGAAAATTTGTAAATGTATGCGAACACGCGCTGCATGGAAGGGAACGAGTTGCCATACTTGGATCTAAGGGTAACATCAACGTGAGGAGACTTGACCATCAGCACCTGTTTACGTAACTCAAGGCTCGGATCGCCATAATGCAGACGCGTAGGCCAATCCTTGCGACCACCAAGTAAAAATGGTGGGCCATGAAACCAGATCTCAGAAAGCGCCAGTAAATCCGGAGTAGACCCCCTGGACAAAATGTCGGCAGGATTCAGTGTAGTCGGAATATGATGCCATTTCATATTAGTAGTCAATTCCTGTATAGAAGCCACTCGGTTTGCCACGAAGACGTTGAATTTGAAAGGCTCATTACCGATCCAGGATAGCGCCACAGAGGAATCACACCACCAGTGAAAAGGACCATTGAACATATCCATTTTCATAACTTCATTCATCAGCTTAGCTAGTAGCAGGGCGCCACATAACTCCAGCTTAGGTACAGATATCGTTTTGAGAGGCGCTACTCGGGATTTGGAACATAAGAGATGGCTGCTGGCTGGAGAAGTGCCCCTAGACAGCACATATATGCAAGCTCCGTAAGCTTCCTCGCTGGCATCGCAGAAACCATGAGTTTCAACATCAGTTTCTGAAAGAAGCAAAAATCTTGGGAATGATATGCGTTGAACGCTCTGAAAACTGATGCACATTTCAATCCAGCAGGTGTTACGATCTAAGGGCAAACTTTCATCCCAATCCAATTTGTCCTTGCAGAGTTGTTGAAGAAACACCTTGGCCTTTGTGATTACTGGACCAAGAAGGCCTAGCGGGTCATAGAAACGAGCAACGGTGGCCAGAACAGATCGTCGGCAGGCCTTGGAGCCGGGATCTAGAGACGATAAAGAGAACAGCAGCTCGTCTGTTGCCGGATCCCATGCAAGACCAAGAGTTTTGGTTATATCGCTGCCATCGTCGAACTTCAAATACTTCTCCTTGTCATCATCTGACACATCCTTTAAGACCTCGTGGTGGCTGGTGCACCACTTTCGTAACTTGAAGTCACCTCGAGCAAGTATCTCAGTGGTCTGTCGCATTTTCTCAATAGCCTCAGCAACAGAGCTTCCACCGGAGATGAAATCATCGACATAGAAATCTTGTTGCAGAGCAACTGAGCCAGCAGGGAAGGAATCCCTCTCATCAATGGCCAGCTGGTGCATTGCACGAACAGAAAGGAATGAGGCAGGCTTGGTTCCGTAGGTCACTGTATCCAGTTTGTAAACTTCGAGCTCTTTGTCCGGTTCGTCTCGCCATAACATGCATTGCAAGTAGTTATCGGGTTCACTCACCCTTACGCACCGATACATATTGCAAATGTCTCCAGTCAGGGCCACCTGATAAGTACGAAATTTTATCAAAATGTTAAACAGCCTTGGCTGTATAACGGGCCCAGCCATAAGGACATCATTAAGAGACGACCCGGATGAGGCTAACGCCGATCCATCGAAAACAACGCGAAGCTTGGTTGTTGTGCTATCCTCCTTTAGAACACAATGGTGCGGCAGGAAATACTTGCAAGGACCCACATCCTCGGGGCTGACTCTGGACATGTGGTTTAGCTCCAAGTATTCCTTAATAAAGGCCACATATTGACGCTTTAAATG
Source organism: Drosophila rhopaloa (assembly GCF_018152115.1). Classification (NCBI taxonomy): domain Eukaryota; kingdom Metazoa; phylum Arthropoda; class Insecta; order Diptera; family Drosophilidae; genus Drosophila; species Drosophila rhopaloa. The sequence continues at coordinate 90,496 of NW_025335073.1, forward strand.
GTGATTCCTTTGCAGTTTGCGTTCAAGATTAAGAAATCTTCGGTGTGCCTGTGTGTAGGAATCGCCAAGGGCTTTAGCATGGTGCTTCAACGGCAGGCGAACAGAGTAAGCGCCAGAGGGAAGACGATGGAAGTTTTTGATAAAATGATCCTCACACTCCAGCTCTTCCTTGCTGGCCATTATGACTCCACTGTCCAAATTTTCGACTTCCCAAAATCGCCTAACCAGATCCTCCAAGCGGACATTATGTAGTGTAGCTCCATTTTCCAAGCCTTGAGATGCTAAAAGAGATGTATTGCCGCGAAGTCTATCTCCACCACCAGTCACGATCCAGCCAAGGCGAGTCTTCTGCAGTAGAGGCAATCCATGAACCAGCTTAATTTGGCCCATGCATAAAAGGTCACCAAGGAGCAGGTCAACGCGCTGGGGACAGTTGAATGCAGGGTCAGCCAACTGTATGTTAGATGGCATATTCCAATCAGCGATATCAATGATGTAACTAGGCTGACTGTCTGTAATCGTTGGCACGACCAGTGCCGTTAGAGCCACAGAGTATTCAGAAGAACGCGACTGGAGGGAGATGCTGACTGTAGATCCTTCTGAAGAAACAGCTGAATCAGCAAGACCAGTTACCGTTGCTGCTGACCGAGATTTCCTTAACTGCAACTCCTGGGCGAAGCGAGATGTAATTAGGTGTAGTTGAGATCCAGAATCCAGTAGGACTCGGCAAGGTACCGGGGAACCAGCTCTGTTCTTTACATGAACTATAGCGGTGGCCAAGAGCACAACATCAGAATGAAATCCTTGGGCCGCAAGCGAAGCAGATGGCTGCGATGGTGGTGAATCATCAGGGCGTAGATGGAGCAGCGTGTGGTGTTTTCCACCGCATGTGCGGCAATGGCCGGAGTTGCACGTTCGAGTGTGGTGCCCCTTCTTTAGGCAATTGAAGCACAAGGAAAGTCTTTTTATTTCCCTTTGCCGTAGACTAGGAGACAGACCGGCGAAGGAGCTACAGGAGTATATTCCATGACCAGGAGTATCACAAAAAACGCAGCTACTCTGGCTGACCTGGGCACCAAGTAACGTCCTTCTGGCAGGCCTTGGAGCTGAATGGTCATGGGCCATGTTGGAATCCAAGGCATGCTGAACGCTCTCCAGTTTCTGGCATCGCCCTTCAAGGTACGAGAGCAAATCCTCCTCGCTTGGAATCATATCCGTTGACAAACTTTCCTCCCAGTTGGCTTGGGTTGCTGCATCCAATTTTTGCACTATCATGTATACAACCATGCAGCCTGAGATTTGTTTTAAATCACCCAAGGCCTGAAGCGCTCGCATATGCCCAATAATTTTGTCCGAAAAATCCCGCAATGCCACAGCAGACGCAGACTCGAGCCTCTTGAGCCCAAGAATTTCATTGATGTGTGCCTGGAAAACAAGACGTTTATTATTAAAACGTTTATTTAGGATTTCTAGTGCCACACGATAATTGGCACCAGATATTTCTAATGATCGAACCGACTCCAGCGCAGCTCCAGCTAAGCATGACCGCAAATGTTGAAGCTTTTCTATGTCAGCCAAGTAGGGGTCCTTATCTATCACCGAGATAAACATGGAGAGGAAATCAGAGTATTCGGTGTATCCACTAGAGAATGTAGGCAGTTTTACTTCGGGCAGGAGAGTCCTATGCCCTCGATCAACCATGACAGTTGACTGATCCAGGGTGGGATCAAGGTGCATAGTGGAAGATGTTGGCATTCCGTAGGTCACTGTATCCAGTTTGTAAACTTCGAGCTCTTTGTCCGGTTCGTCTCGCCATAACATGCATTGCAAGTAGTTATCGGGTTCACTCACCCTTACGCACCGATACATATTGCAAATGTCTCCAGTCAGGGCCACCTGATAAGTACGAAATTTTATCAAAATGTTAAACAGCCTTGGCTGTATAACGGGCCCAGCCATAAGGACATCATTAAGAGACGACCCGGATGAGGCTAACGCCGATCCATCGAAAACAACGCGAAGCTTGGTTGTTGTGCTATCCTCCTTTAGAACACAATGGTGCGGCAGGAAATACTTGCAAGGACCCACATCCTCGGGGCTGACTCTGGACATGTGGTTTAGCTCCAAGTATTCCTTAATAAAGGCCACATATTGACGCTTTAAATGGTGATTCCTTTGCAGTTTGCGTTCAAGATTAAGAAATCTTCGGTGTGCCTGTGTGTAGGAATCGCCAAGGGCTTTAGCATGGTGCTTCAACGGCAGGCGAACAGAGTAAGCGCCAGAGGGAAGACGATGGAAGTTTTTGATAAAATGATCCTCACACTCCAGCTCTTCCTTGCTGGCCATTATGACTCCACTGTCCAAATTTTCGACTTCCCAAAATCGCCTAACCAGATCCTCCAAGCGGACATTATGTAGTGTAGCTCCATTTTCCAAGCCTTGAGATGCTAAAAGAGATGTATTGCCGCGAAGTCTATCTCCACCACCAGTCACGATCCAGCCAAGGCGAGTCTTCTGCAGTAGAGGCAATCCATGAACCAGCTTAATTTGGCCCATGCATAAAAGGTCACCAAGGAGCAGGTCAACGCGCTGGGGACAGTTGAATGCAGGGTCAGCCAACTGTATGTTAGATGGCATATTCCAATCAGCGATATCAATGATGTAACTAGGCTGACTGTCTGTAATCGTTGGCACGACCAGTGCCGTTGGAGCCACAGAGTATTCAGAAGAACGCGACTGGAGGGAGATGCTGACTGTAGATCCTTCTGAAGAAACAGCTGAATCAGCAAGACCAGTTACCGTTGCTGCTGACCGAGATTTCCTTAACTGCAACTCCTGGGCGAAGCGAGATGTAATTAGGTGTAGTTGAGATCAAGAATCCAGTAGGACTCGGCAAGGTACCGGGGAACCAGCTCTGTTCTTTACAAGAACTATAGCGGTGGCCAAGAGCACAACATCAGAATGAAATCCTTTTGCCGCAAGCGAAGCAGATGGCTGCGATGGTGGTGAATCATCAGGGCGTAGATGGAGCAGCGTGTGGTGTTTTCCACCGCATGTGCGGCAATGGCCGGAGTTGCACGTTCGAGTGTGGTGCCCCTTCTTTAGGCAATTGAAGCACAAGGAAAGTCTTTTTATTTCCCTTTGCCGTAGACTAGGAGACAGACCGGCGAAGGAGCTACAGGAGTATATTCCATGACCAGGAGTATCACAAAAAACGCAGCTACTCTGGCTGACCTGGGCACCAAGTAACGTCCTTCTGGCAGGCCTTGGAGCTGAATGGTCATGGGCCATGTTGGAAGCCAAGGCATGCTGAACGCTCTCCAGTTTCTGGCATCGCCCTTCAAGGTACGAGAGCAAATCCTCCTCGCTTGGAATCATATCCGTTGACAAACTTTCCTCCCAGTTGGCTTGGGTTGCTGCATCCAATTTTTGCACTATCATGTATACAACCATGCAGCCTGAGATTTGTTTTAAATCACCCAAGGCCTGAAGCGCTCGCATATGCCCAATAATTTTGTCCGAAAAATCCCGCAATGCCACAGCAGACGCAGACTCGAGCCTCTTGAGCCCAAGAATTTCATTGATGTGTGCCTGGAAAACAAGACGTTTATTATTAAAACGTTTATTTAGGATTTCTAGTGCCACACGATAATTGGCACCAGATATTTCTAATGATCGAACCGACTCCAGCGCAGCTCCAGCTAAGCATGACCGCAAATGTTGAAGCTTTTCTATGTCAGCCAAGTAGGGGTCCTTATCTATCACCGAGATAAACATGGAGAGGAAATCAGAGTATTCGGTGTATCCACTAGAGAATGTAGGCAGTTTTACTTCGGGCAGGAGAGTCCTATGCCCTCGATCAACCATGACAGTTGACTGATCCAGGTTGGGATCAAGGTGCATAGTGGAAGATGTTGGCATTCGAAGCTGACAGTTGTCAAGTTGCCGTCTTAGCCGTGACTTGACCGATACCATGAGCATTTCAAAATTGTCGCTAAGCTCACTGCCGATTTCCGAATAGTCTAGCTCCTCCAGCGCATTGTGGGCAAGCCTGAATGAGGCTTGAGTATGCTCAAGAAGTTCTAGCCGAACTGTCAACTCCGCGGACCCAAACAGGCAAATCGCGTCTTTAGCTAGCGAAATATCCATGCGCTTTAAGCTATTGTACACCGATTCGGCTTTGCACTTCAAGAACCGCACTTTAGTTTCAGCCGTCATAATATTATGGTCTGCCACTGTGCTGCCTTCGTCTGAACGCATCTATGCGTATGTATTTGTATAAAGCAAACCGAAACGCACTGCACAACACGGGAGTTTACAGTTACAATTGTCAGAAGTCTTTGTTTTTGTAACGGCAAGAAAGTACAGTCACCAGTTGGCGAGGCAGAAAATTTATTAGGACCAGCTTAAAGCGGAACCAGCCTAATGTAACAGTTGTTTTTTGTCTTCTTTGTGCACTGTTTCTTTTGCACAAACTAATTTCCACAGACTTGAATTTACGAATCTCGCCGGGGCCTCCAAATGTTGAGCTAACAAGCCTTTTTGTCAGCTATTTTAAAAACAAATCACAAGGCGAGATAAATTCAATATTTCAGTTTATTAACGTTATAAATGTATGCAAGGGCTACGGGCTTTGCGAACACCGCAGCTTGCTATCAACAACAACAAATGTATGCGCTGGCGACGGACCGTAGGCGTTGAGAGGCGGGCTCAGACTGACAAGTCCAATTAATAGAGAGATAAGAGGAGCCGCTTAGAAATGAGTGATTCTGACTCTCTATTTAGTTGGAGTGGTTTGCCGCTGCGCTCAACAATCCTTATTTAACTAAAACTATATTTATTTTGCTAGTCCGTCCGATTCTGGAGTATGGGTCTCCCGTCTGGAGTCCACAAAACGGAATACATATTGGTCGTATGGAATCTGTACAAAAAAACGTACTTCTTTTTGCTATAAGGCGCCTAAACTGGGATGCATATCTTAACTTACCTTTTTATTCTAGTAGATTTCTGTTAATTAATTTACCCTCCCTAGCCAACTGTAGAGCTATGCTTGGTACTATCTTTATTTATAACCTTATACATGGTGATATTGACTGCCCTGACTTGGTAAGTCGGCTAAACTTTTAACTAGAAATTTTCCCTAATTTTAAATCATTGTAGATCTTACTATGCCTTGCATGAGCCTTTCAGTGTATTATGAACTGACTATAATAGACTTTTTCCTGTAATCTCAAATCTTGACTCTCTGCCGCTCCTAAAACGAGTAATACCAGCTCCATTGGCACAAAATTAATCTTACTATTACTTTTTTCCAACTTTTACCTATATTTTCTTCTCGCGAATCGTGCCGTACGATACACGGCTGCGCCCCTCGGTCGGTTGGGCGGGTAAGTGGGCCGAGGGACTCCGCGCGAAAAAAAATAAAAATTCGCCATGGCCAATCTGATTCATTTAGTAGCGAGCCAGATCCCACCTCTGATGTTGCAGCATGGTTATTATCGTCCGACATCGTAGTAGCGCAGCGAGTTTTGGTTTTGCACACACCAAGTCCTAAACGCAACTGACTGCGTCGTCCCTTCTTCCTAATGTGTTTACCACCGAGCCACACTCGGTGACATCGACACTACGCTATCGCTCCGCTAAAACGCAATTTCTTAAAACGACAACATGCAGACAACCAAACACAGCACAATTAGAGGCTGATTCAATATTACCAATAATGATGAAATAAGTCTTCAGATGAACTTCCTGAGAATATACTATACACTCATACTGTGCGCCGACATATATATTCCATTACTTTATGTACAGTATGTAGCTTTACCTATGTATTTATTTAAAAGGTTGAGAAGCATATAATAATATATTTAATATTGGCGTATAAATTTAGAACAAGGACATGGAACTTAGCGCAATATTAAAGTTAACTGTTAATCAAATTAATATTATTCTACAAGTTATATAAAATATAATTTTAAAATCGTTTAATATCGTTATTATGTAAGTAAGCTGTTAAACCAGCTGTAAATAACAAAAGATTATATTTAATATTGGCGTAAAAATCTGGAACAAGGATTCGGAAACTTTTGGACGACAATGCAATTAGTTCTAATCGACGAACTAGTCAAAAAGGAAATGCAAATTTGCAGCGCACAACATAACGGAATTGGAATGTGTTCCTTTACTCTATGTAAAGTATGTTACATTACCAATGTATATACTTAAAAGGCTGAGAAGCTTATAATAATATATTTAATATTGGCGTATAAATTTAGAAAAAGGACATGGAACTTGGCGCACAATCTTACAGGTAAATGTTAATCAAATTAAAATTATTCTTCAAGTTATATAAAACATAATTTTAAAATAGTTTAATATACCTAATATCATAATTATGTAAGTAAGTTTTTAAATCAGCTGTAAATAACTAAAGATTGTATTTCATACAAGGGCTTGGAACTTGGCGTACAATAAAACGAAATATCTACGGAAAGTTCATATGGTGGTATATAAAATAAAGAGGATTAATACTCTTGACAGGTACAAAACTGTCCGATCTACCATTTCTCATTGGATTAATAAGGTCGCTGATGAGGGGAGTGTGGTAACTCCGGGACACTTTGTACGCAAAACACAAGTTTCCCATTATTTACGTTTAGAGTTGCGGCTTACAGCGAAAGCAGCGCATGTACGGGCGAGCTGTTCGTCGGCAGACTTCTTGAGCATTGACCAGCCATACTTTTTCGCGCAGACGACTTACAAGAGCTCAAGGGCCAGCGTGACAATTCGTAATGTGCATGTATGACACATAGGATCTAATAAATTGAAAGCTTTTAGACAGCAACAACGGGAATTTGGCTTCGTACGGGATAGGACCATTCAATAACCGACCCCTACTCGTAGCAATGTCAAGGAACACCAATTTAATTTATTCTCCTGAATAAAGGTGCTTGGCTTTTGAATATTCGTTGCCACCAGTTTATTATAAGTATTCACTATGTTTGTGGGTTAACTTTCGTGGGAACGTGTCTCCAAGTTACGTTCTCCGATCTCTGCGACCCGGTTGACACAAAAACCGACAGCGACGAAGGATGGGGTTTGATCCAGTGTACAGCTCGCATGGAAGCCTCAGCGAAACTATGTATTTGAATCGGGACTTGCGGATCTGTGTGGACCAATCGCGATACCTTCATTTTTGGCAGGTGCAGAAAAAGTTTTCCACGAAGTAAGCTAATGCTTTGGTAGCGACTCGTCCCAATCTAGCTTTGTGTGACGAGCCAAGAGTATTTGGGTTAGATTTGAACGGCAAACGAACCGAAAAGCTAGCCGACGACAATCTTTGAGTATTTTTCTCAAAGTGTTGTTCACGCAGTTACTGCTCAGAAGTATGGACTTTAGCCTTGGCCGGCACGTCCTCCACAGACCAAAATTTCTGCAGGGTTGTGTCAATTGACTCCAACGCTTCCTCCTGGCAGCTCAGGGACATCACCCAGACACTATCAGGCCCTGCTTTATCTGGCCAACAGATAAAAGTTAAAAGAACGTATCGGTGCAGATAAGCATATTTATTTTTTTGGGATCTAAGAAAAATGGATCTGCCAACTGAATATTTTCAGGAACTCTTGTGTTCACCTCTTGATCCGGACGATAACAATAAATATTTTTGAGGATCCAAAAACACATTTGTTCGCAGCAGAACTCCTAAATTTCATTGTTTATTATCAATTTGTTAGTGTGACGTAGTTTGCTAACAGCATCTGCGTTGCGCTAACAGCACCATGTTAATTTAACAGTACGAATGTAAAACCTCGAAAACAAACACTGTACAACACTTACTATTCTCTTTTCTCGTTCTTGCCTAAAACTTAAAAGTACACGATCTTAAAACGAAAGCTAGGCCTTTTTATTTTTAATTAATAGGAACGGCTGAAGTGGGATGCAAAACAGCATCTCCTCAACTTCCGTTCCAACCATTTGCTGTCTGGCCAAACGCCGTCAACAAATGTACCTTTTGCGATTCTAAGGATCACTATATCGTGATATGCCCACTATTCATAAATCTGTCCCCAAGCTTACGTCACAAGGAAGCCAAACGTTTAAATCTGTGCCTAAATTGTCTCCGAAAAGGTCATGGCTTGCAGCAATGTCGCTCAGGGCATTGCAGGCTCTGTCAACAAAAACACCATTCTTTACTGCATTTGGCCCCCATAGCGGCTCAATCACCTGTCTCATGTGCACCTAGCTCGCAGCTTGCAATTGCATCAAGCCAAGTATACCAGATTTATCAGCGCCCTTAGCTTCCACTCTCGTAGCCACTTACCCTGAAGACAGCTCGAGGAACGTGGTCAACAAGTCCTCCGAGTACGTATTGTTCCCTACTGCAATCGTTTATGCAAAAGGTCATTCAGGCGTGTATATACCATGCCGTGCAACCGTATCGATATCAGGAATTGGCGAGTCAACGATAGCATCTAACTTGTAAACTGACATTGTAGCTCAGTCCTGTGACAAGAGACTCACCACATTCTTCCCAGCAGTTATAACTCGATCGATAACAGATTATCAACCTAACTTTGGCCTCGACATCTTCAACTGGAGCATTCCTAAAAACATATCACTCGCAGACCCCACGATTTTCAAATCTCAGAGAATAGATTTATTGCTTGGGGCCGGTCTATTTTTCGACTTAATCTGTGTAGGCCAAATTCGAATGGCAGATAATTTACCAATTCTCCAAAAGACCAAACTTGGTTGGGTGGCTTCAGGTGGACACTATCTCGTTCGCAACAGCTATTCATCTTTCGCCGCCTTTCGTAAAGTCCCTAATTTTGAGGATGATTCCTTATCAGAGATCGTAAAAAGATTCTGGGAAATCGACAATTCCTGCGGCGAATCTCCAACAACATCCGCTGAAGACGAAATATGCGAACATCAGTTTCTACAGGGCTACTCTAGACTTAAGTCGGGTCAGTACTCTGTAAGGTTGCCGACTAAATTCAGCACTGATACGTTAGGAGATTCCTTTTAACGCGCACTTAGACGCTTCAAGGCGCTCGAAGCCAAGCTGGCAAAAAACCTTCAAACTAAACTGAAGTACTCTGCTTTCTTGCACGAATACATAGAGCTGGGTCATATGTCACTGGCTTCCAAGCAGCATGTTTCCCACAATTCTATTTGCCGCATCATTGCGTTGAGAAACCGGATAGCTCTACGACAAAATTGTGTGTGGTTTTTGACGGAACAACCAAATCTACGTCAGGAGTATCTCTAAATGATCTGCTACATACGGGCATACATTCTCATCAAATTTTGTCTTCTCAGAGTTGCTATGTGCGGCGATATTTGCAAGATGTATCGCTGCGTGCGAGTAACTCACCCAGATCAATTTCTTCAGTGCATCCTATGGCACGATCATCCCGATGAAGAAATAAGGACATACACGTTGGATACCGTAACGTACGGAACCAAGCCCGCTGCCTTTCTAGCAATTCGAGCAATGCAGCAGCTGGCTCTCGACGATGAAAGAAACTTCCCACTGGCTGCGAAACTCGTGCGACATGATTTTTATGTAGACGACTTAATTTCAGGAGGAGATTCCGTTAAAAGGAGGCCGTTAAAATCCGTCTACAAGTAAAAACTATTGGCAAAGGGTAATTTTCCGATTCGAAAGTGGTGCTCAAACGAGGCTGCCGCATTAGAAGGAGAAAGCGATTCAGATTGTGAAAAGCTTATGGAACTTAAGGGTGGCACCAACATCGCAAAGGCTCTTGGCTTGGCCCGGGATCCCTGCACTGTATATTCAGCATATTTGTTATGATCGAAATCCAGGGTCTCTCCTTTGAAAACGCTGACAATCCCAAAGCTCGAACTCTCAGCAGCGCTTCTTTTATCCGATCTTATGTCAAACATCGCCAAGGAATTCAAATTTGTCTGCAAATACCACTGCTGGAGCGACTCCACAATAGCGCTTGCCTGGATACGAGAAGCCCCATCTTACTTCAACAATTTTGTTTCCAACAGGGTAGCTCAAATCCAGCGGCGGACAAAGGGAATGATCTGGCATCATGTGCCGTCGCAACTGAACCCGGCGGATATATTGTCAAGAGGATGCAATCCCCTTGAACTTTTAGAATCACCACTTTGGAAAAACGGACATTCCTTTTTACAAACATCTGATCTACCCGAGAGGAGCTCAAAAGCACTTATATCAGCGTCCTGCAAATTCAGCAACTCCTTCACGAAGCTGCAAATTATAAATAAATTCATCAAGCGCACATCATCATATTCGCGAGTCTGAAGGCACTACTCAATCCAGATGATCTCAAATGCGGAACGAATCTTTTGCTGAAAAGCATTCACATTGTTCATACAAAGCGCTAAGCTTAAGGAACCCGCTGCCACCTGGTAGCAAGCTGCGGTTTTTATGCACATTTTTGGACGACGAACGACTTCTGCGCTTCGCAGGTCGTATTCAGAATTCAAACCTCGAGTACGAAGCTAGGCATCCGATTTTGCTGCCTAAGCATCATCAAGTTACCGATGCAAAATCACGCATTACCATTCCACATTCCTTCATGCTGGTCCTCAATTCCTTCTTGCAACAGTTCGTCAACGATACTGGCCCATTGGAGGGCTCAAAGCTGTATCGAGCATCATCAATAAATGCATCCGCTGCTTCCAAATGCGACCCAAACTTCTCGACCAAGTAAGGGCCCCCCTGCCAGCCGAGCGCGTCCAGCTAAGCCCAACATTTTATGTAACTGGCATTGACTTTTGCGGTCCATTTTACACAAAATCGGAAATTTTGGCGCGCACCAGAATAATGCTACTTCTCAATTTGCATATGTTTTGCAACGAAAGCAGTTCATTTGGAATTGGTGGAGGACTTATCGACATCATCATTTCTCGCAGCATTGAAACGCTTCATAAGTCTTCAAGGGAAGCCGCATTCAATATGGACTGACAACGGCACGAACTTTCTGGGTGCTCGGAACGAGCTGAAGGAACTTCGCAAACTATTTCTAAGTGATCCACAGAGAAGCGAGATTTTCAACAGCTGTACAGCGTTGGCAGTCGATTGGCATTTCATTCCTCCACGTTCCCCACATTTCAGTGGATTATGGGAGGCCGCTGTAAAATCAGCAAAGTACCATTTTTACCGCGTCGTTGGAAACTCAACTCTTTCATTCAATGAGCTTCGAACCCTCATCTGTCAAATCTCAGCAATGCTCAACTCAAGACCTCTTTATTCTATTTCAGAAGATCCTAACGATTTGGAGATTCTTACACCTGGCCATTTTATCTGGGGCAAGGCGAATGCAACGATCGACGAGCCTGACTTGACCCACCTGAACGCAGGTCACCTCAGTCGGTGGCAAAAGGTGTGCCAAATGCAGCAAGCGTTCTGGAGGAAGTGGAGCACATCCTACTTGAGCGTGGGTTGAGAAGGGGGTTGTAATAGCCTGACGGTTCGACCGACTAGCTCAGAAAATGTGTGTTGTTCGTCCCACCAAATTTATATAAACGTGACCGCCCACCTTTCGCCTTTACGCCTTTCGCAGCCACAGCCTCCTGCCCCTGGATCTGTCCCGGCCGGTCACACCAGACGCCTACACAGTTTCTACCTGACGGTTCATTCATACGCCGGAAGGCCGCCAATGTACTCCCTGTGACAGGACGCTTGGTTCAAGACGAACGCTTCCGCCCTCGCCTCTTAGCCGTAGACTGAATACGTTTGAGTGTGGCTTGCTTGCTGCTGGGCCTGCCATGACTACTCGTCGCTTCTTGCGTCCTCGATGTCCTTGCTCCGCTCACAGCGCGATATCCTGGCTCCGTTGTCCGCGTGCTCTTGTGAGTCTAGGTGCAGCGAGTCTTTGGCTCTCGGGATTTGGTCAGCTGCCTTTCTAGGACTCTGGGGGTGAAGTACTGTGCTCTCGACGCATACGCCTCTTGAGACACCCGTGGTCTGGACGCGCGTCCTTCTTGGCTAGTCACTCCAGGGCCTGCACAATTCTCGCCTGACGGTTCAGGCGCACGCCGGATTCGACAAGGCAATTTTTTTCGCACGGCAGCTGGTTCTAAACAACTTCCCTTGCAAGCCCACGGTTCTCTGTCGAAGGACACTTTTTATTCACTTCTGTCGGACTCGCCAATACGCCAAGCTCAAATCGCGACCAGAATTAGAGCAAAGCGCCTGGACTTCAACTCTAAGTCCCGAACGTCTTGATGAAGCGATCTTGCTTCTTGTTGACTCGGCGCGGCTATGCTTCCTCCTGATGTTTAACTTGTTGTTCACTGATTTGCTGCTTTTCTACTGATCTTGATGGATTGACTCCTTGTGATCGCTGATCCAGCTTCCTCCGCTCGGCCTGCTTATATAGACCGGCGTTTCCCGTTAATTCTCGGCTTCTCCTTTTTCGTCTTTGCGCACGGCACTATACTAGGGTCCAAAGTCCGATGTCTTCTACCGTTACTCCTTCTCTCCAAACTCTCTCTCTCCTCATTCTCTCCAAACTCTCTCCAACTGTATTCTCCAAACTCTCTTTTATTTGTGAGGAGTTATTTAACTCCTCACATTCTCCCCTTTCTTCGTGAACGAAAAGCGACTTGCACCTCTTCCGGCTGTTATCTTGGAGTTCTCTCTAGATCCGCTGTTCCGGATCGCTGATGTTGATCCTCCTTCCCTCGACGTCGCTCCTTCTCGTTCTATGCAGATAATCGAAGCGCCCCCATTCCTTTAGACGTGTAGCGTGACGGGAAATTTTCTCCGGTAAGTTTTTCTATTTCTTTCCCCGCTTTCACATTTCTCATTCCTTTCCTCTCTTTTTCAGTTTTTTTTTGCCCCACCTTTCCTCTTGGCTATGATACTCGAGATGTGAAAGGAAGTCCGGATCTGGCGCAGTTTCTCTCCTTCCCTCTCCGCTGGCCGCGACCCCGCATCCATCATAAAATTCTTTGAGTGAGTACACGCCGTTTTCCTCGTTGTGGGCCGAGATTAATATATTTTCCCCTTTTTTTTTTAGATCTGTGAAAAAATATATAAACCCTTTTTTTTGTTATTATTTTTTTTTATTTTTGTTCGCGTTTGTGACGTACACCCTGTACCAATATGTATTTTTCCTTAGGTTTGTGTTTGTGATTATGTCTTTAATTTTTATTAACAAAAAACCCTCATTCCCGACGGGCCCAACCTCACTCGGAAGCGGAGTCCGCCCTGCTGCACCAAGACGCACTGTTTTCCGCCTCTCCGTCGTGCGGCTGAAATCGCTGGCGCCGACTGGATCCCTTCCGGCCAATCCTGTCGATGGACCTCTGCCTATCGCCGCTCGTCGGGTGCAGACGCCTGCCGGAGACCTGGCGGTTTCCACCGGCGCGGACTGTCTGGCGAGCCTGGCCTCCCTTTTGGTACGGGATCGGGCCACACCCACGGGCCCTTCTCCAGGGGATCCTCCTCCTGCATCGGCCTGTCGTCCACTGTCGATGGGGTCTCGGACGTGGTCAGGGGTGTCGGAGGTGTCCCGTGGGTGTGCCTCCCACGTAGGCGGGGGTCTCGGGTGTTATACCCTGGGGTTGGCCCTTCTCCCTGGGTCTCGGCCGGTGCTCCGGATGGTCCTTCCGGCCAGGACCACGTCACGGCGTGCTGCCTCCAAAGGACCCCTTGCACCGCGAAGGAGTGCAGGGCATGGCTCACGTGGGCCATGGGTATCACCGTCCGGAAATACCGCCCTTGGGGCCCATGCGTGTCCTCCTGCCGCTCCTGCTGGCCTTCCGGGGGTGACTCTCGGGGCTCCTCCACCTCCTTTTCCTTGTCCTGGGTGCTTCCGGGCGAGGGTGGCGGTCTCACCCGCAGGTCCTCTTCCTCCTCCCAGTGCTCAGGATCGTGGCGGCGCGTGGGCGGGCGGACTGGTGTCCACTTGGGTGGCATGGGAACATCCTCCTCCTCTGCTTTGCGGAGTGGGAGGGACCCCGAGCATTCCGGCCTCGTCCATCAGGACGGGCCCTGCCCATAGACGCTCCTCCTCCAGCTGCGCGGCACGGAGGACAGCCTCCCACTGTGCCTCGGCGTACTTCCAGCGCTGCCTCGCTCCCCTTGCCTCTTGCCTCTCCTCGTCCTCCGCCTCCGGCTTCCTCCTGGCCTGCTGGCGGGCATCCTGCATGGCCGAAGGATAATCTCCACGTCGCTGTCTGAGCTGACCGTGGGCTCTGGTGCCGAGTTCTCCGGCTCGCTGACCTGCTTTGCGGCCCGCCTCATGGTTCGGGTAGGCCGGGTGACAGGCGAGCGCCTGTCCTCCGACCATCCTTGCCCTGGGTAGGGCCCTGCCGCGGTTTGGGCAGCCATCCTCCTCCTTGCCTCAGACCTGGTCATGCGTGTGCTCACGGTGGTTACTGATTTTCGAATGATCATCACTAGCTATGACCATCCCGATGACACCTCGATTTTCCCCGTCTCCCTTTCCACGATCCCCCTATTTCCCTCGGGCTTTCCACCTTTTTCCTCCCTTGAAATTTTCTTTTAGTGTTCAGCTGTTGCTTAGCTTACTTTGGGTCCTACGGTACAGCTCCGCTGTGCCGTCTCTCCCCTTTCTTCGGCCGCCAGTAGATTTATCTGGTCTCATCCGTATAGAGTCTAACGACGCTACGGGCTGGGTTATAATACAGGTTATTGCTTGTGCTGTGTTTGTTGTATCCTTTTCCTTTTTTTTTTTCTGAGAAACGTGGCGTATAGGCGGATGACTCTGGCTTATGCCCGACGATGAATCCGTCTGCCCCGTTTTGGGATCCTTGTAAGCCCTTCCTTGTATGTTCCTTGTGCTACGCGGCGTATAGGCGGATGACTCTGGGTTGCGCCCGACGATGAATCCGTCTTCCTCGTTTCGGGGTCCTTGTATCGGCCCTTCCTTGTATGTTCCCTGTGCTACGCGGCGTATAGGCGGATGACTTGGGCGTATGCCCGACGCTGAATCCGTCTGCCTCGTTGTATGGGTTTCCTTTTTTTTTGTATACACCTTATCTACGCGGCGGATTGATGGATGAGTTGGGCTTATGCCCGGCGACGAATCTGTCTGCCTCGTAGTCGGGGTCCCTATGCTTCCTTTTTCATTCATGTGCCTTATTCTTGTGATTGTTCTTTCTGCGTGACGTATGGATGACTCTCGCTTCGGCCTGACGCCTATTCCTGATGCCTCGTAGTCCGGATCAATGTGAAATCCTTGTCCTCGTCCTCCGATGTGTCCGCCGTCTGCTCGTTTGCCGTTTCTAATTGTTACTGCTTAAGCTCGCCAATGTGAATCGTCCGCTCTTTCATCAAATGTGTGTGGCGTATTTTGCAGATTACCGGCGAGACGAAATCTACAACCTGGTAAGGACCATCGTACCTCGGGGCTAGTTTCGCAGCAAATCCCTCGGCAGCTTTGGTAGGTGGTGTTCTTTGGCCCACACTATGCCGCCCACCGCTGGTGTTCACTGCCTCCTCCTCAGATTGTTGTGTCTGGCCTGGTCTTGGGGTGCCTTTTCCATATTCCGACGTACGATTTCGAAAATTTCTTTTAACTTAGCGTCCTTCTCGTCTGGAGTCTCTGTGTTTCTCCCAGAGCCTAAGGTTTCCCTGTCATATAATGCGTTTGGCAAACTCCACCGTGATCTCGAGCTGTGAGCTTATTCTCCTGCATATGCCGTGCCAACCTAACTTGCCGTATTGTCCTTGTGATCCTTCCTTTGTCAGACAGTGTATGCGCCAGCTCCTCGTTAATGAAGCTTGACGTGGCTCCCGTGTCAATTGTGGCCTTGTATGCGAAAACTCAATTTCAACGGACGCGGACTGCTCTTCCTTGATCAGTTTGCCAGATAGTTTGGAGAGGAGGCACTTTGCGAGCCCTGGGCGCCTCTCTGCGACTGGGATCGCTGCCCATTTCCTGCTTTGTGGCAGCACTCTACGCTCCTGACGCAAACTTTGCCGCACATCCAGCAGAACAGTAATCTTTGGTTTCTGCATCCTCGTGCCCAGTGTTCGTGTCCTCCACAACGGCGACATGCCTCTTGGCATTGGATTGCGTGTTATCTGAGTGGTGTTTTGTGGTTTTCATAAAGTTTTCATAGGCTGTCTTTATTGTGTTACATAGGCTGGTGTCCACTGGCCAAAGGACGGTGTTTGGTTTAGCGTCCTGTCTTCACATCTCCTGCATGTAGTTTGTGGTGGTGCTGCCGTTTTGTTTCGTGAAGTCTTGTGTTCGTGAACGAACTCATCTCGCTCTTTGTCCAGTTCTTCGTACTCCTCAGCCAGGATCATTAATGTGTCCAGATCATCCACCTTGTACGTTCGCAATGAAATTCTCAGGTCTGGTGTACAGTTGTCCTTGATTTTCTCTAGGGTTTCTTCGTACTCCTCAGCCAGGATCATTAATGTGTCCAGATCATCCACCTTGTACGTTCGCAATGAAATTCTCAGGTCTGGTGTGCAGTTATCCTTGATTTTCTCTAGGGTTTCTTTTGGCGAATACCCGAGTGGCCTCATCAAAGTCTGCATATCGATCTCGGCAATGGCCCTACGAAATCCGCACATACTGTTGCCCATGGTTTCTCTGGTACCTGAGTGAGCATTTTCCTTGCAGCCTGCAGCTGATTGGATTTGTATTTCAGGCACACGTTATACTTGCGTACATGGGTCCTGGCGTCTCTGTGCATTCCTGGCTAGTAGTACCGGGATACCAGGCGTGCTATTGTTCTTCTACTCCCAACATGACCAGCGGATGGCGAAACATGGTTTTCTCTCTTGTTCCGGCATACGCCAGAAGGCCCCCAATGCAGTCCCTGTGGCAGAACGCTAGTTTCAAGTCTGAAATGACGAGGGGCGGTTTTTCCTTCACGTTATAAAACTTTAATTTATTCGACTTCACTTTCTTCTTGGTACACCTGTAAATTAGAACTAACTTAAAGCTACGGGGTGGAGGTTTCAAGAGCCACTTGGAGAGCGGAATGGAGACACTTAACAGTGCGAGAGAGCGAGAGGCGAAAAAAACTATTCTCTCGACTGTTAGGACTCCAGGGCCGGTTCACACGAAACACGAAGCGCCGCTTTGGCGCGATTATTCTACCCCCCCCTCCCCCCCCTGCGGGAGAGTTCCTTGAAGCAGGTCATCAGGACTGAGGGCAGACTCCCGAAACGATCCATCCAAACGCCGTGCACTGAGCGATGGGCAGCCCATCTTGAAGATTTAGAAACCCGGGTTGGATCACTTTCGGGTACACGCCGGATCCCAACACCAGGGAGACGGTGGCCGGATGATGGAACTGGTCATCGGCTAATCGGATGTCATTGAATTTGGCCCGAACCTCATCGCTCAGCGCACGAATCGGTGTTCGAATCCGCAGACTGTTGTCGATCTTCAGGACCATTTCAACGTTAAAGTCGCCCGGCCTCAACCGGATGGTCGTTGAGCACACTCGTTCGTCTCCAACATTCGTGGTCGGCAGCCGAAAAGCTTCTGCCAGCGAGCTGTCGATACTGCTCAGGGGGGTACACGGGTCGATGAGCGCGCCCGTCTCATAGCAGTTGGCCCCTGTGTCGATGACCACAATGGCCGTCGGCAGAATATGTAGGCTCCTGTGCTGCAGGAGCGAGGTCACGGATGGGGCCACAATAGACGCAGCTTGATGACTTGAGGGTCGTTGGCGTTGCAGGGAAGGCGACTGACGACGTTGCTGGAAGGGCGATCGATTGCGTTGCGGGGAAGGCGACTGACGACGTTGCTGGAAAGGCGATCGGCGAGTTTTCGCGGGCATCGCGTGCATGTGGTGCAAGGTGTGATGACCCTGTCCACATTTTTTGCAAGCGTCGCCACTGCGACATTTCCCTCCAGAGTGCTGATGAGTGTCAAACAATTGTGGCAGTACTTGTTCACCAGTACTGCTCGGAGACGCTTCTCTGAACTGAGCCTCAGGAATCGGTTCCATTTCCGTAGCGGATGTATACCCTTGCAGACTCGGCAGCGGTAGGATTTTATACCTCGAGAACATCTGCTAACAAGGGTCTGGGAAGTGCGTGGGCGAGGACGAGGAGCCATTCTGAACCTTTACTTCGAAAAGAAAGCAAAACAACAAACAAATCAGAAAGGGAGTCGCTTTAGTGATCTTTACGGGGTGGGTAGCGGAAACAGAAGGCATTATTGTGGAGATTTAGAGGTTGCCTTAGCCTGCATAGGAAGAAGAACTACTTTGTGGACCGGACGTTGGATGGTTCCACGAGAAGTAAGAATATCTACGACGCGTACTCTAGTATCAGCTCCTGGGATAGCAGCTACGATTCTGCCGAGCCGCCAGTCATTTGATGGCAAGTTATCGTCCTTGACGACCACCATATCGTCGACTTGCAGATTTCTGGATGGCCTTAGCCACTTGTTGCGCTTGTGGAGTTCCTTTAGATACTCTTCTTTCCATTGCGAACTAAATTGTTGATGCTGGGCCTTGAGATGTTGCCATCGATTTATAATCGACTTGGCTTCGCCTTTGATTTCAGGCTCCGCCGTGGAAAGCAACGGACCCCCGATCAGAAAATGGCCTGGCGTCAGTGCCAGCAAGTCTGTCGGGTCTTCTGACATTGGAGACAGCGGTGTGGAATTAAGGCAGGCTTCAATCTTGGCAAGAAGCGTGGAAAAGTCTTCGAAGGTATACTTGCGAGCGGACGTGGATTTGTAAAACAGAGTTTTAAAACTCTTTACTCCTGCCCCTTCCCCAGGCCCCCCCAAAAGGGGCCCCTGAAATGAAACGTCACACGAGTCCCTGATGGCTATGCGCATCAGTCACCGACTCAGTTGTGAGCGCTTGCGTAAGGTCACGGGAAAGAAGATTTAGGGGAAAAAGGTTTTTTTTTGGAAAGGAAGGACAACCTCGTCTAGCTACAAAACGCGCAAACGCTGCTAGAAACTTCTCAGTCGTAAGGTCGGAGGTGGGTTCCAAATGGATGGCCTTCGTGGAAAAACACACAAACATATCCCTTAGTGATGAGACATGCTCTCCTTGGTTATTTTTTACTTAAAGGGGGGCGCAACCAACGACGGAGAAAAAAAAAAACAGGAAAAAAAAAGGAATCGAGTCAGTGTCGGAAAATCGCCCATCAATTGGGTTTGCAGTCTTTTTTTTATAAGGGACCCCCCTAAAAAAAAACCCCCCCCCCCAAAAAAAAAATTTAAAAAAAAAAAAAAAAATTTTAAAAAACCAAAAAAAAAAAAAATTCCTTCAAAAAAAAAAAAAAAATATTGTGGTTAAAAAAAAAAAAAAAAAAAAAAAAAAAAAAAAAAAAAAAAAAAAAAAATTAAAAAAAAAAAAAAAAAAAAAAAAAAAAAAATAATTTAGAAGGAGAGGGTTGGTTAATCAGTACCGCTAGTCTACTTGCTCGCTGTACAGAATAATTAAATAACTATTCGCGTGCTATGTTTACCCATTAGCTAGTTTCGACGGGACAGAACCAAGAAAGAAGAGATAGAATTGCAATCAGGAAAATTAAACCACCCACACTACCTGTTGGCCCAGCTCTGATGTCTGTGAGCGGCCGTATCCCCACCCTTCCAATGATCGCCTGGTGCATCGCATCTTATAGTTTTATTTGGCGATCCCTTAAGGTAGTGTAACAGCTAGGTCATTGCCTCATATCGGTACAGCATGATTCCCGAACTAAAAGATCTTCTTATTCGGACTTCATTATAAGGGTTTTATTAAACATACTTAAAAATTATATTTTAAAGCGAAAGGAAATTAAAAATAAGGATAAGGGATTAAATATAAATTTCATGAGTTATTTGCCTACATTATTATCATTTTATTTGTTTTTCTAATTCCCTAGTCAACTAGTGAGTAAGATAAGATGGCTGAAATAAGAGGGTTAAATACATTTTATATAAAGTAGAATAATAATTATATATATAAGAAATTTAATATGTGTCAATAGTTTGCCATGAGTAGTTATATATAGTTATATATTTAAATATTATTAAGTTAAATCGCTTTATATTAATAGAACTAATTAAAGTTTAGCCATGCACATTATGTTGAGCCGCCACTGTGTCTCAGCCTTTTTCAAAAATTAACCTAGGTCAAGGCTTAGCAGGCAGCGAATATCAAAATGTAAACACAAAGATCGCAAAGCTCTTATCGCATCTCGATGCGTGGCTGCATGCGTTAGAAAGAGAGAGCTACAGTAATAGAAAATTGCATGGGCCAAAAATAACAAAACTGCTCATCTAGAAGAAATGAAAGCGAGAGAGAGGCTTTAGCGTTGTTCTGTCTCTTTCACTCCTTGCCGATATGCCTGAAGGGCCTGGTCAAATTCACTAAACACTTTTAACCAAACAATCACGGAAGCAAATTCAGATAACTTGGTGGGTTTAATTTAATTTTTGTTGTTCACTTACATGGTCGTCATTCCAACGGCGAAAGATCTTTCTCCGGCGGCGACAGCTGATCAAAAATAAATATGCTAGATTAATCGGTGAATGTTTTTTTTGTTTGTTTGACTTTACTGGTTTTTTTCTATTATTTTATTTATTCATTCTTATTGGGTTTCAGCAATGAAAAAGAAGAAAGCAAAAAAAATGACACTCATGGCAGAAATATTGAGTATGGGAACACGATATTTTCTCACTTTTTGCATACTAGCATTTTTTTTACTTGTTAATAAACAAACTTAGATAAAAAACAAACGCTTTAGCTTAATTTTAACCGAACTTTAATAACTAGGTAATTTTTATCCGGAGTGGGTGAGCGAATAGATAGATATAAGCACTTTTACATCGTTTTTGTTTTGAACATTTTTTTTTTGTTGGAACTTTGCGCGCAGGTATGAAACGCGGCTACAGTAGGCCTTTGAAGTAAAGGGCGGGCTGCCTAGGCAAAAATTAACCCGTCAAAACACAAACAATTTAAGATTTTTAATCTTCTTAGGAGAGGATACTCGCACACTTCGCATTATTTAGCACTTATTATTAATATTTTTATACATTATTATTTGTTGCTGTTGATGCCTACATGGGCAGGTGCACGTGCTGGGCCACTTAGGGTTAATTTAGGGGTTATGTTTTTCTTTTTGTTTTTTAATTATTTTATGCCGTCTGTTCACATGTGTACTTTTGGATTAACCATTACATTTATAATCCTTAAGATGGGAGGTTTTGTTGCGTCTCCAATATTATGTCCTCCCTGTACTGCGGCGACTGGCAGATTGCCGGTTGGGGCTATTTGGCTATAGCCAAGGTATAGACAAAAAAAATGCAAGGGTACGGCGATATAAGGTTTTATAAGGATATATAAGGGGCCAGACCCTCCTGTAAAAAACACGGGGAATCAGTGGGGCCTGGAGGCAAATATAGTAAAGAAATAATTACCCTTTGGGTAGCTGGCACCTGATGATTTCCTTTTGTTTGTCTGAACTGATTTATTTTTTTGGCCTCCCACTATTCAGTGATCTGCAATTGCAGTGAATAGGGCAGTGCCGCTGGCTTGGCCTGATTTTTTTTCAAGTCACGAGGCCGACTTGAGGTTAAGTTACCAGTCTGGATGGGGCGTGGCAATACGTCTGGCCAGCTTGAGATCTTTGGAAGGAAAGAACGTGGTTTTTCAGAAACTATGTTCATCTACTCTCGATCGGAAAACGTAGGAACATATGTTTTTTTTTTTTTGAAATCGAATATCTACCACGGCTGCATTTGATAAATGGGTTCATGTATTGGCTACATTAGTGGTGAGATTAATAGCTATAGATATGGTCACCTAAAATTAAAATTCGGTTACAAGCGCTACTTCAAATCCCCCGACCAAAATCACACTTGACGACAGAACAAGGGTGATACCCGCTTGTAACCATAAATAGCTATTGTTTAATATCCTTAGCGTGATATTTGCCTATTAGGTTTCCCTGCATATCCTCTATCTCGTAATAAGCTGATCCAAGTCTTCTTCGTATTCTTCCTTTAAGAAAAGTTGGAGCCAACTTAGAATTAAATCCTTTACTAAAACAACTTTGTTGAAAGTTACGACGAAAAATTTCCTGGCCTACAGCATATGAAACTTCTCGACTTCTCAGATTGTAGGCATTTTCATTACGAGTATGCTGTTTTTGCATGCTGTGGGTTGCCTGCTTTCTCATGATGTCTAAAGAGTCTTCCTGGCTGAAACGAATTGACCGATCTTCGAGCAGGCTTAAGCGCCGAAGTATTTCATACGTGGCTGCATGTGTCACCATGTGTTGGCCAAAAACAAGGCGGTATGGCGTGTTATGTACAGCGGTGTGGAAACTGGGTCTGAGAGAACAACAAATCTTACTTAAATTCTGATCCCAATTGGCCTGATTCGGATGTATGTATGCTTTGATTGCAGACAGTACCGAGCGATTTACGCGTTCGGAGGCATTACCTTGAGGAGCGTGCACGGCTGTGTAAGCGTGGTTTATGCCGTACTTCGCCATTAAATTTTTAAATGCGTGGGACTTAAATTGCACGCCGTTATCAGACACAACGGTTTCGGGTACTCCATAACATTGAAAAAGATCCTCTTCTATAAACGGAAGAATTGCATCCACTGTAAATTTCTTTACTGCTTTTAGGAAGGGAAATTTCGTGAAATGGTCAACCACTATAAAAATTCCTATATGCCCTGCTTTAGATCTCGGATATGGGCCTAAATAATCTATGTAAATCTTTTGAAAGAAACGATGACTCTCGGTAGACTTCGACAAAGGAGGCCTCAAAGTTTTATTTGGGCTTTTGGTGACTTTACAAATCTCACACTTGTTGACATAATTTCGCACATCAGTTGCTAGATTGGGCCAAAAATAATAGCGACGAATCCTTTCGAGCGTCTTATTAATTCCACCGTGTGATGAAAGCGGGTCGTCATGAGCCAACTCTAAAGCCACTGGAACCAATTCCATAGGTAGCCAAAGTTTCCACACTAGATCATCGGCTATTCTATCTTCCGATGCGTGTTCGGTTCGGCGGTAAATAAACCCGTCAACAACCTTTATATCAGCGATTTGGGTTTGGTCTCTCTCAATTTTGTCTCGCAACTCAAGGTAGGGTGGAGACATAAAGTGAGGAGATTTTAGGTCAATAAACTTATCAATCTCTACAACTGATAAATCTTCCGCATAAGTACGAGAAAGAGCATCTGGAACAATGTTTTGAGTGCCCTTTCGATGTTGAATTGTGAAATCATAGCCTTGTAACTTTAATGCCCATCGAGCTAGTCTACTACTTAAGTCAGTTTGTCTCATCAACCATTTTAACGACGCATGGTCGGTTATTACAGTGAACGGATGCCCCTCGATGTATGCTCGAAATTTCTTAATGCTTAGTATGGCCGCCAAACATTCTTTCTCTGTCACAGAGTAGTTGCGCTGACATTTATTGAGCTTACGAGACATGAACGAGATGGGGACTTCATCACCTTCACTGTTTTTCTGCATCAAAACTCCACCTACACCTGTATTGCTGGCATCGCAGTGCACATAGAAAGGACTTTCAAAATTCGGGGTATGCAAAACGGGTGCCTTACATAGCTCGCTCTTAAGCGCTTGAAACGCTTGTTCTGCTGCTTCGGACCACTCAAATCGCTTCGTATGTTTTAACGCATCTGTCAAGGGAGCCGCAAGTGAGGCAAAATTGCAGATAAATTTTTGATACCAACCAGTCATTCCGAGAAATCGACGTAATTGCTTGACTGAGCAAGGAGCTGGGTAATTTAAGATCGCAGTTATTTTGTCTGCATCCATTGAAATGGTCCCATTGCCTACTACATGGCCTAAATATCTCACCTCTTTCATGAAGAATTTACTCTTTTCCACGTTGATAGTTAGACCGGCATTGGCCAAACAAGACGCTATTTCTTTAAGGACAATTATATGACGCTCAAACGTAGCCGAAACGATCAGTAGATCGTCTAAGTATATAAAGACTTCGTTTTTCAACGACACTGGGATAATTCGATCCATTAGTTTTGACATAGTGGAGGGGGCGTTAGTTAACCCAAATGGCATAACCGTAAACTGGTAAAGGGCTCTACCGGGTACTGTAAAAGCGGTTTTATCACGTGAACTTGGATCGAGTGGAATTTGCCAATAGGCGTCCTTTAAATCAAGGCCTGTTATAAATTCCGCTTTTGGAAGCCTGCTCAAAATGCCATCAATAATGGGCATGGGATAAGCGTCTTTGCGGGTAACTTCATTAACCTTACGGCTATCCACGCATAAACGCACTTTTCCTGGCTTACGAACTAATACGACGGGCGAAGACCAGGCACTTTCAGACTCCTCAATTACTCCTAATGCCAACATACGATCGATTTCATCAAACATAAGCTTTTCTATCGCCGGGGACACGGGATAGTGGCGTTGTTTAATCGGCTTCGCGTCGCCAACATCAATTGTATGAGAGAGTAACATCGTCTTACCCAAACCTTTTTCAGTGAATGAAGGGAAACTCTGAATAGTTTCATCCAGTTGCAATCGTTGCACATCTGAGAGGGGCCGAAATAGGTCTACGTGGATAGATGCTAGACTATTCTCGCTGCTGGGTTTTAAAATTTCCAAAGGAAGTAACTGAAACTTGGTCCAGAAGTCGATTCCTAAGTATAAGGGCTGAACTAAAGAAGGAACTATGTAAAAGGTTATACATTTCTTACCACCTTGGTATTCGACTTCAGTACAAAGTTTTCCTACTATACGTTGCGTTTTGCCATCTGCGGTTCGAGCAGAGGAACATATCGATTTGTGAGGAATATTTTCTTGTAAAATTTCTGCTGCAAATGATCCGCCGATGCAACTGATAGACGCACCGGTGTCCATCAATCCTACCACAGAGCGACCTAATACATATACATTTGCATATGGGCGAACATCGGTGGCGATGATGGCAGATAATAAAAATTTCTTCTCTTTTTGGTGTTCATTATAGTATGCTTTTATGCGCATGGCAGAACGAGTTTGACTTTTTCTTCTGGAGCTCTCAGAAGGAGTTTTGGAAGATAAGATCGGATTAAAATAGGAAATTTCAGGAAAATTTTTTAAGTCCGGTGGGTGTTGAATAAAAGGGGTGTTTCCTTTTAGTCCGTACTGGTCGCTTTCGAAGCTACTTGTCTGCGTGCACTTTTCGCTGGTGCACGAGGTTGGTAGTTTTTTGACCCACTGCATTGAGGACACGAGGGGCGATAGGTATCGGCTTTTCCACAACCGTAGCAAAAAATGCGACGCTCGTTTAAGCAGTCGGGGTACCGATGGCCATTCTTGCCACAATTCCAACAGGACAAGTTAATAGCTGAAATATCTTCCTCATCATCACAAGTGATGCATTCGTCTTCCTCTTGAATCTCATGAATATTTCGACGAGGAGCAGGCAGGGGTTTTCGTACTGCTGGCTTATGTATCTGCATGAATGCTTCTCTGGTGCGTACAATGCGCCTAAGTTGTGCAATACTAGTAATGGGCTTGTACAAAAGCTCATGTTGTATTTCCGGTAGTAAATTAGATCGGACAGACTCTAATAAAGACAAATCCGTTAATGGAATGGACAACTGGTCGGATAACTGAGTGACACCCGTGTAAAATTCATCGAAAGATTCGCCTTCTCTTTGCTTGCGACGATCAATGGCTGCTCGAATATTTACATCAGTCCGTTCTTCCTTGAACTGGGCTCGTAAGGCTTCACACAATCCAGACCATGTTACTTGTGACACGCTCTTATGGTATCGCCAATACCATTCACTAGCTGACCCCTCAAAGAGCGAGCTTATGTGGGCAGTCAGAAGATCTAGCTTGCCGTCTAACGTTTGATTAGCGAGAGCTTCGATACGATATAGAAAATTATCTATGCTCATCGAAGATCTACCCGAAAATTTGATTTTCCAGTTGCCTATAATCTGGCTTATGCGATCCGGACGTAACTCTGAACTCCTTGGCATGAAACTAGGTGATAGTGGGTTGAGATCGCTGTCTGATCTCCCTAAATGATTATTTCCGCTTGTATTGGAATTTGGAGCGCTTAAATGATTATTTAAATTCAAATTGGGATTCTGTCCACTTAACTGAGAATTGGCATTGAAATTGGATTTCTGGCCACTGCTGGTAGGCGGATCTACTTTTTTATTGATTTCCGATAACAAATTTTTGAACCCTGCGGTTATAGCTTGAGTCATTAATTCGGTTTGTCGCATAGCTGCCTCTGCCATAGCATTGGCGATTGCTTGTTGCATGGATACCGTCGAATTCTGTTCTGGAGCGTGTCCTTCATTGATACCTTGATCGATATTTATATTGTCTAGGCTTGCGCCGACCTGGCTTCTAAGTCTGGCTGGCATGTTTTCGGATAGCAAGCTCTGAGCAGACTGACTTAACTCCGTACTAACTGTCAAGTTCATGCGCGAGATATCTAATTGTGATCTGCAAACTGGGCAGAGTTCTCTATTTGCGACTTTGGTGTTAAAACAGACCCAATGAAATGTGTGATTGCAATTTGTAGATAATAACTGCGCAGAATATTCTATATCTTTAAGGCAGAGGTAGCATTGAATATCTCTAGGTAAGGTAGTTTCCATATTAACCTTCCCGCATGACACTCATACTTTATATGAGTATAAAACTTTCAAACGCCAAAACTTTACTTTCGGCTTACTTAAATTGATTACAATTAAACTGATAGCTGACAAAAATCAACAAAAATATACTCCAAACAATGTTCAGGAATCATGAAATACTTCTATTGGCAATGGTTTTTTTTTTTTTTTTTTTTTAATTTAACAAGATTGCAAAAGAGAAAAGAAAAATTGATTACTTGAAATACTCGTTGGACTTAGTTTTATAACTGATCATAATCTTTGGTATTTAAACCGTACAAAACAAAAGAAGCTTAACAGATGTTCTACTCTGGTTTTGATTACAGTTTAAATAAGTCCAGAAAGATATATGGTATGACTAACTTGTTTGTCCATTAAATCCATCTTGTTGTTTAGAATATCTAATTAATCAACTTGAATACTTGAGGGAATTTGTTGTTTGAACGTTTTGGTACATTTGAGTAAGAAGTATTGGTAACTTGACCTATTAAATATATTCCAAAAACATTATTGTTTAGTACAACAAAATCAGAAAGAAGGTACGAAAATTAGAGGTATGGAAAATATGGGATCCGTTCGGATAGGGATACAAATAAAAATAAAATTCATATTTCCTCAGTCCAAATCGGGGTGCTTTATGACTAGAACCAATAAAGCGGTAGGCTGCAGCTTGAATATACCACAACCTAACTCCAGCTAAATTTCTTAGCCATAAAGTATTTGTTCCCAGACTCACTATTCTAACACGGACTCGGTCTATTTGTAATAGATTCGCGTATCCAGCGCTAGAATTTAGTTAACCTGCTGCAGTCTCTTTTGAACTGGGTTATAAAGCATTTATAAACTCCTCAATTCTGGAATAAAGACTAACAGGAAAAACTACAAGGAAAAATCGAAACTAAACTTAACTAACGAATCGGATGTTTATGACCGTTTTTTTTTTTTTTTGTTTAATTCGGGCCTGCCGGATCGGGCCCCACACGTTGGGCGCCAAAATTTAATTATATATTGTAACATACAACGAAGGATTCGTTACATGTAATTCGAGCTGATGGAATCGTAGTCCTATTCTGCGGAGCACGCGCTAGTATTCCGGCTCAGTTTAGTCGGCCAAAAGGGTCGGGGTTGGTTAATCAGTACCGCTAGTCTACTTGCTCGCTGTACAGAATAATTAAATAACTATTCGCGTGCTATGTTTACCCATTAGCTAGTTTCGACGGGACAGAACCAAGAAAGAAGAGATAGAATTGCAATCAGGAAAATTAAACCACCCACACTACCTGTTGGCCCAGCTCTGATGTCTGTGAGCGGCCGTATCCCCACCCTTCCAATGATCGCCTGGTGCATCGCATCTTATAGTTTTATTTGGCGATCCCTTAAGGTAGTGTAACAGCTAGGTCATTGCCTCATATCGGTACAGCATGATTCCCGAACTAAAAGATCTTCTTATTCGGACTTCATTATAAGGGTTTTATTAAACATACTTAAAAATTATATTTTAAAGCGAAAGGAAATTAAAAATAAGGATAAGGGATTAAATATAAATTTCATGAGTTATTTGCCTACATTATTATCATTTTATTTGTTTTTCTAATTCCCTAGTCAACTAGTGAGTAAGATAAGATGGCTGAAATAAGAGGGTTAAATACATTTTATATAAAGTAGAATAATAATTATATATATAAGAAATTTAATATGTGTCAATAGTTTGCCATGAGTAGTTATATATAGTTATATATTTAAATATTATTAAGTTAAATCGCTTTTATATTAATAGAACTAATTAAAGTTTAGCCATGCACATTATGTTGAGCCGCCACTGTGTCTCAGCCTTTTTCAAAAATTAACCTAGGTCAAGGCTTAGCAGGCAGCGAATATCAAAATGTAAACACAAAGATTGCGTTAGAAAGAGAGAGCTACAGTAATAGAAAATTGCATGGGCCAAAAATAACAAAACTGCTCATCTAGAAGAAATGAAAGCGAGAGAGAGGCTTTAGCGTTGTTCTGTCACTCCTTGCCAATATGCCTGAAGGGCCTGGTCAAATTCACTAAACACTTTTAATCAAACAATCACGGAAGCAAATTCATTTAACTTGGTGGGTTTAATTTAATTTTTGTTGTCTTTCTCCGGCGGCGACAGCTGATCAAAAATAATTATGCTAGATTAATCGGTGAATGTGTTTGTTGTTGGACTTTACTGGTTTTTTTTCTATTATTCTATTTATTCATTCTTATTGGGTTTCAGCAATGAAAAAGAAGAAAAAAAAAAATGACACTCATGGCAGAAATATTGAGTATGGGAACACGATATTTTCTCACTTTTTGCATACTAGCATTTTTTTTACTTGTTAATAAACAAACTTAGATAAAAAAAAAACGCTTTAGCTTAATTTTAACCGAACTTTAATAACTAGGTAATTTTTATCCGGAGTGGGTGAGCGAATAGATAGATATAAGCACTTTTACATCGTTTTTGTTTTGAACATTTTTTTTTTGTTGGAACTTTGCGCGCAGGTATGAAACGCGGCTACAGTAGGCCTTTGAAGTAAAGGGCGGGCTGCCTAGGCAAAAATTAACCCGTCAAAACACAAACAATTTAAGATTTTTAATCTTCTTAGGAGAGGATACTCGCACACTTCGCATTATTTAGCACTTATTATTAATATTTTTATACATTATTATTTGTTGCTGTTGATGCCTACATGGGCAGGTGCACGTGCTGGGCCACTTAGGGTTAATTTAGGGGTTATGTTTTTCTTTTTGTTTTTTAATTATTTTATGCCGTCTGTTCACATGTGTACTTTTGGATTATCCATTACATTTATAATCCTTAAGATGGGAGGTTTTGTTGCGTCTCCAATATTATGTCCTCCCTGTACTGCGGCGACTGGCAGATTGCCGGTTGGGGCTATTTGGCTATAGCCAAGGTATAGACAAGAAAATGCAAGGGTACGGCGATATAAGGTTTTATAAGGATATATAAGGGGCCAGACCCTCCTGTAAAAAACACGGGGAATCAGTGGGGCCTGGAGGCAAATATAGTAAAGAAATAATTACCCTTTGGGTAGCTGGCACCTGATGATTTCCTTTTGTTTGTCTGAACTGATTTATTTTTTTGGCCTCCCACTATTCAGTGATCTGCAATTGCAGTGAATAGGGCAGTGCCGCTGGCTTGGCCTGATTTTTTTCAAGTCACGAGGCTTGCGAGCCGACTTGAGGTTAAGTTACCAGTCTGGATGGGGCGTGGCAATACGTCTGGCCAGCTTGAGATCTTTGGAAGGAAAGAACGTGGTTTTTCAGAAACTATGTTCATCTACTCTCGATCGGAAAACGTAGGAACATATGTTTTTTTTTTTTTGAAATCGAATATCTACCACGGCTGCATTGGATAAATGGGTTCATGTATTGGCTACATTAGTGGTGAGATTAATAGCTATAGATATGGTCACCTAAAATTAAAATTCGGTTAGCGATACCTTCACTAGTCGACAGCTGAACGGGGGGGTTAAAGGAAGGGGCCCCCCAAACAACAAAAACCTGGGAAAAAAAAAACAAAAAAATAAATTAAAGGCCATGTTGGTCTATAAATGGAAATAAATTATAAATGGAATTAAATTTGGCTTGATGCGGGTATGGAACTTTTACTTCAAAACAACCCACACTCGAGCGCATCCTTTAAACGGTAATTAATAATTTGTAGGTTTTCTCAGCTTCCCGGAATTCCCGATTACTGAGCTGCCTATCCGGACTTACTGGAGCTTTACGACAGCGATTTATGAACCTTTAAACGTAAGCTAGGACTCGTAAAGCCTTTTCTAGTCTGGAGAAACGTTCAAGGAAATCATCAGCGGGGAGCTTTACGAAATGAACCTTAACCGCGCGCTGCTCTAACTCAGTGACTGGGTGTGGATCCGAAGTTTCTGGCCATTTAAGTTTGGGAAGTTGTAACCATTGGGGCCCATGCCACCAGAGGGTCGATAGCCAATTCTTGCAGGGACACGTCGCGACTAGCTAGGTCGGCAGAATTGTGTTCTGATCGCACATGTGACCAATTCTCAATCTTTGTAGCTTGATCTATTTTGGTTACGCGGTTGGCTACGAATGTGGTCCAGGAGCAGGCTGGCTTTTTTAACCATGCCAGGACAATGGTGGAATCTGTCCAGCAGAAAATCTCAGAGCTGTCTGACAGCATATTTGGAAGGCAGTTACCAGCCATATCTGCCAGCAATAGGGCACCACATAGCTCAAGTCGGGAAAGGGATACAGTTTTCACAGGGGCAAGCCGGGTCTTTGCCGTAAGCAGATTAGTCAATATCTGCTGACCCTGCCATACAGCGCAGCCCCATAGGCCTTTTGGGAAGCGACACAGAAACCGTGAAGCTCGATTTTTACTTGGGGCTGGTAACCGACCCATCTCGGAATACGGATTTAATCGAGATCGAAATAACTTTGCAGGAACACTTTCCATCTATGGCTCATTTCGTCGGGAAGGTTGTCATCCCAGCCTTACTCTTGCAGCCAGATCTCCTGCATAAAAATTTTGGACCGGACGATGAACGGGGCAAGCCATCAAGCGGGATCTAATAGCTTTGCGATCTGGGAGAGAACTTCTCTTTTCGTATAGAAGGACTTGACGGATATTTCTGGGGGCACGAAGTAGAACTCGTCGGTGGTTGCTCTCCTGCGAATGCCGAGAGTTTTGGCTGTGCTTTCGGCATCAATATTCAGGAACTCAGCATGGAGAAGATGCTCATTTGGAATGTCCTTTAAAACCCCCTTGTGGTTGGAAGTCCACTTTCTAAGCGGAAAACCGGCAGAATTCAAAGCGGTTACTAACTCCTGGATGGTAAGTTGAGCTTCTTGTTGAGAATTCGATCCTGCTAAAACGTCATCAACATACATGAAGTTGCTGCTGATCTACGTCATCAGCCAGCTGTTGCAGCACTCGGATGGTGAGAAAGGACGCGCGCAATTGACACCGAATGTTACGATTTTCAGCTCGTAATCTCGAATGTCACCTTTCTTGTTTCGGAATAGAATCCTTTGAAAGGGCGTGTGCTTTGGATCGACCCAGATCTGCCTATACATTTTCGTGATGTCCGCACTAAAGACATACTTGAAATAGCGCCACTTTAAAATCTGAATCGTTAAGTCAGATTGGAGGACTGGACCGGCATGAAGCACATCGTTCAAGCTAGTCCCATTTGCTGAAGGGCTGAGAGCGTTGAATACCACCCACAGTTTTGTGGTGGTGCTTTCGGGTTTAATCACCGCATGATGTGGGAGGTAGCAGTTTGGAGAATTGTGAGTGGGCGAAACCTCTCTCATATGGCCTAAGTCCAAATATTCTTGGATCACGGAGTTGTACTGCTCATTTAATGGAGTGTCTCTTTGTAAACGAATCTTGTTTCTCAGAAACTGAGCCAGTGCTATAGACCTTGACTATCCCAACTCAGATCCACAATGATCGGGGTCGCAGAACGGTAACGTCACTACGTACTTCCCGCTCGCGTCTCTAGTTGTGGTTCGTAGAAAATTACTTTCGCAGACGGAATCGGACTCTTTTACCATTTTTGATGGTAGATTTTCCACCTCCCAAAACTTAGTAAGAAGTTTGTCTAAGGACGCCTCATTTGTCTTTGTAACTTGAGTTGTAAAGGCTGAGACTCAGTTTCTTGTGGACATGGACACTGGACCAGTGAGCACCCACCCGAAGATGGTCTCTTGCCCAAAAAGAGATCCGCAGATGTTGGTCTTTGTGCCGCTCAGCAGCACGGATGGAAGGATATCAGCTCCGATAAGAACGTCTATCTGGGAACTCTGGAGAAATGTGGGATCTGCCCATTGAAGGTTTGGCAAATCTCTCAGGACATCTTGTGGAATGGAATGTGAGGGTAATCTACCTACTAATTCTGGCAGAACATACGCTGCGGTGTCTAACTGCGGGCCCGGCTTAGTAGGATAACGAATGGCGAAATGGCAAATCCGTGTTGACTGGGCAGAAACTGTCTGATTCAAAACAGACATTTGAGCTTGAATGGGGCGGAACGGCAGATTGACCAACTTGAAAAGACTCTCCATAATAAACGTCGCTTCAGATCCCGAGTCGAACAGAGCGCAGATATCAATCATTGCCGTGCCCCAGAGAACTGCCTTTGAGCCTGAGGCAAAACAGACTTGTACATTTGAATGTTTATCGGGAATATCTGAGCCTCCCGCCGAAGGATCGGGTCTAGGTCTCGTATTTCCAGAGGAAATTGGATTGTTGGAAAAAGGGTTGCCTCGATGCAAAAGCGTGTGATGTCTTCCTCGGTTGATGGCCTCTCGCGAAGCAATTCAACCATAACTGCTTCTTTTTTATGTAGCTTTCCCCCGCCATCTAAATGAAGCGAGGGCACAACCGCACTGGGTGACTCTCCTTGGTTTGGCATTCACTTTGGCTTCAAAGGTGTGAAGCTTTTTTGTAACCTGGGGATTGTTGGAAGTTGACGGACCACCAAGACTCTGCTTCATATCCTCAATGGCTTCTAAGGTTCTATACCTAACGCTAAGGAACGCGTTCATCTCATCCTTGTTCCCACAAGGAAAGGGTCAACCTGGGCAACTTACTGGCGCACAGGTATACCAGCAAGCAATCCATATTTTCTGTTGATATTTTGGAATGGGCTAATGCTGTCAGGCACCCTTGGATGGTGCTCTGAAGCTCTTTTATGGAGTGGCCAGTTTCGGAATTAACGGAACTCAAGTTAAGTAGGAGCTTGAGCTGGCTGTTCACTAAAAGTCTTTTGTTTTCGAAACGTTCGAGACCTCCCAAGCGGAAGCGAAACCATCATTAATGAGCGGGGACTTGGCAACAATTGCCTTTGCCTCACTGCTCGTCTTCGCGTTGAGATGGAATAAATTCTCGATCGGCGTCAACCGTGTGTTGTTGACGTAGACGGCAGTGAAAAGGTCTCTGAATGTTGGCCATTTGAGGTAGTCTCCCTCGAATACTTCTGTATCACATGGGGGCAACCGGCACTCAGACGGAATGTACGCGGACTGATTGCCGGTGAACGACATCGGTTGCTGTGAACTGGCTCGATCAATTAACTCGCTGAGTTGAACCGCCAGATCTTCGTACACCGAATAACAATATTCATATTTGCGGTGCAGAGTTGCCAGTCGTAATACTGGAGATCATGTCTAAACACGCTTCGAATTCATTCTCGGCTTTGTCCCATAGCGAGCGGACTTGCTCCTTACGGACTTTGCAGGTGTGGACAGACGGAGACGACGGCCCTGGAGTTTCAATCGTCGCTCTGAAATGGCTCATACGGTCGGACACCGTGATGAACCGCGCGAGGGCTGCAATTGCAATTTCGTTGCTCATTTTTGCCTGAGAACGAGTTGCTAGCGACTTTATGGACTTGGTCTGGACTTGTGACCTAACTTTAGGCGTGAGCGGACTCAGAGACAATCGTTTCTGAGTGCTCGTAGGAACAGACAACTTCTTGTCGCCTTCTTGGGTGGCTAATGAAGTTTCGCTCTTTGCCTTCGTTATTGATTTTGGGGCTAGTGGGCTTGAGGTGCGCGCGCGAGGAGATGCGGATAGCGATCGCGTTTTATTTGCAGACGGAACTGATGACTTTGTTTTGTCTCCTGGCATTCCAGAAATCAGATTAACTGGGCAAACCTGTCTGGTTTTTTTAAAAATTAGACCCGCCTGGAAAAGTCTGTCCTGGAATGTGGTCACGCTGTTGCGGATCACCGGGTTGGATTCGAAAAGAAAAAGGACGACGAAATCGATAACTTCCGCAAGATACCGGTGCGGACCCAAAATTTCGAAAATCCTAATAGCGGAATGTCAAAGATATCGCAGTGGCTTCTCAGTTTCCTCGATATAGATTGCAAGCGGTCCGCTTGTGTTTGCTATTAACGTTGCAGTTCCGGTCTTCTTTTGGAATATGTGGAAACGGAACACTAGTACAAATTTCAAAGTTTTCGGAACAGCTATTTTTATGTGCGAGGAAAATAACGATGATTTGGAAAAAATATTCTGCAAGATATTTGCAGTTGGTTGCTGTGCTGCGAAAATGAGCGGTAGAAATCGGAATATATATATATTGCGCACAAACAAAAAATGTATTTATTTATTTTTATTTAATGGATGTGAGCCGACGGTGTGCTGAAATAAATATCATACAAATTCTGGAAAGGCGTGTCGTGGTGATGGGTTCGGCGGAATCAAGTTATTTTTGGTAATATGTATAGTATTATATATAATTATACATATATTAATATTTGTATCATAATCAGCATGCATCAGGATTAAATGTGTGTATATAGTACTTCTTATATTTGGAAATTATAAATAATGTGGACTGTATTGTAAATGTCGCTTTCGAAATGTTTGTGGGGTGTACCGCGAAAGAACGCATGTGGGTTATCGTGCTTACGTTGCCTTACGTTACGCTACGTTCCCCTTATGTACATATGTTGAAATGGATATGTAGATATGTACGTACATTAATAAGCATGCATTAGGGTTATATGTGTGTATGTATGGGCGTATGGATATGTGTGTTTGTGGGAACTCGGTAAAGTATGTGTATAAATTGTAATTTAAAATTGTAATTTGTAATAAATTTGGAAATTGGAGATAATGTGGACTGTATCGTAAATGTCGCTTTCGAATGTTTGTAGGGTGTACCGCGAATGGAGGTACGTGTATGATTCCTTAAGTACATATGTTGAGATGGTCAGGCATATGTACGTACATTAAAGAGTGTGCATCTGGATTATATGTCCGTATGAACAAGAATATGGAAATGGGAAAATATGAAGAAAGAAGCCGGAAAATGGCGACCGTATGAAGATGGAAATAGCAATACGAAAAAGAAGCCGGAATATGGCTGGTCGGCTGAAATAAGTATAAATAAGAACGATCGTACTTATCTTGAATTGATGGAAGAGAAATTAGGGAAAATCCGCCAATTGAACGCTGGTGCTTGGACTTCTGGAATTATCCGGTCGATGGATCATGAAATGGCGAGGGGCGGTTTTTCCTTCACGTTATAAGACTTCAATTTATTCGACTTCATTTCCTTCTTGGTACACTTGTAAATTAGAACTAACTTAAAGCTACGGGGTGGAGGTTTCAAGAGCCGCTTGGAGAGCGGAGTGAAAACACTTAACAGTGCGAGAGAGCGAGATGCGAAGACCTAAACTGGGATGCAAATCTTAACTTACTTTCTTATTCTAGTAGACTTCTGTTGATTAATTTACCCTCCCTAGCCAACCGTAGAACGATGCTTGGTACTGTCTTCATTTATAACCTTATACATGGTGATATTGACTCCCCCGACATGGTAAGTCGGCTAAACTTTTCTGTGCCAATCAGATTAACTAGAAATTGTATTCCCCTAATATTAAATCATTGTAGATCTAACTATGCCTTGCATGAGACTTTCAGAGTATTGTGTTCTGCCTATAATAAATTTTTTCCTGTAATCTCAAATCTTCACTCTCTGCCGCTCTGAAAACGATTAATACTAGCTTGATTGGCACAAAATTGATCTTACGATTACTTTTTTCCCCGGACTTTTACCTATATTTCCATATCTCGCGTCTATCTTCTCGCGAATCGTGCCGTACGATACACCGCTGCGCCCCTCGGTCGGTTGGTCGGGTAAGTATGCCGTGTCACTCCGCGCGAAAAAAAAAAAAAAAAAGACTGGATACGTTTGAGTATGGCTTGGTCGTTTCTCGTGTCCTCGATGTCCTTGCTCTGCTCACGGCGCGATATCCTGGCTCCGTTGTCCGCGTGCTCTTGTGAGACTGGTGCAGCGGTTCTTTGGCTCTCGGGATTTGGTCAGCTGCCTTTCTAGGACTCTGGCGGTGAAGTACTGTGCTCTCGACGCATACGCCTCTCGAGACACCCGTGGTCCGGACGCGCTTCCTTCTTGGCTAGTCGCTCCAGGGCCTGCACAATTCTCGCCTGACGGTCCAGGCGTACGCCGGAATTCGACAGGGCAATTGTTATCGCACGGCAGCTGGTTCTATACAGCTTCCCTTCCGAGCCCACGGTTCTCTGTCGAAGGACTCTTTTTATTCAATTCTGTCGGACTCGCCGAGCAATAAGCCAAGCTCAAATCGCGACAAGAATTAGAACAAAGCGCCTGGACTTAGCCGCGTGATGCCTTAAGGACCTCAGCTACCTGTTTCTCAGCTCGTAGACTTCAACTCTAAGTCCCGAACGACTTGATGTAGCGATCTTGCTCCTTGTTGACTCGGCGCTGCTCTGCTTCCTCCTGTTGTTTAACTTGACTTGTGTTGTTCACTGATTTGCTGCTTGTCTACTGATCTTGATGGATTGACTCCTTGTGATCGACTGATCCAGCTTCCTGCGCTCGGCCTGCTTATATAGGCCGGCGTATCCCATTAATTCTCGGCTTCTCCTTTTTCGTCTTTGCGCACGGCACTATACTAGGGTCCAAAGTCCTCCGTCTTCCGACAGGCTGGGCCCTGCCGCGGTTTGGGCAGCCATCCTCCTCCTTGCCTCGGACCTGGGCATGCGTGTGCTCATGGTGGTTACTGATTTTCGAATGATCATCCCTTGCTATGACCATCCCGATGACACCTCGGTTTTCCCCGACTCCCTTTCCTCGATCCCGCTATTTCCCTCAGGCTTTCCACCTTGTTCCTCCCTTGTACTCCATACCGTTGTCGCCCTGCTTGGTTTCTTGACATTTTCTTTTCGTGTTCAGCAGTTGCTTAGCTTACTTTGGGTCCTACGGTACAGCTCCGCTGTGCCGTCTCTCCCCTTTCTTCGGCCGCAAGTAGATTTATCTAGATTTCACCCGTATAGAGTCTAACGACGCTACGGGCTGGGTTATCATACTGGTTATGGCTTGTACTGTGTTTGTCGTATCCTTTTTCTTTTTTTTTCTTTTCCTGAGGATGTGGCGTATAGGCGGATGACTCTGGCTTACGCTCGACGATGAATCCGTCTGCCTCTTTCGTTATCCTTGTAAGCCCTTCCTGATGTGTTCCTTGTGCTACGCGGCGCATGGGCGGATGTCTCTGGCTTACGCCCGACGATGAATACGTCTGACTCGTTTCGGGGTCCTTGTAGGCCCCTCCTTGTATGTTCCTTGTGCTACGCGGCGTATAGGCGGATGACTCTGGCTTACGCCCGACGATGAATCCGTCTGCCTTGTTTCGGGGTCCTTGTAGGCCCTTCCTTGTATGTATCCTGTGCTACGCGGCGTATAGGCGGATGACTTGGGCGTATGCCCGACGCTGAATCTAGTTGTATGGGTTTCCTTTTTTTTTTGTATACACCTTATCTACGCGGCGGATTGATGGATGAGTTGGGCTTATGCCCGGCGCCGAATCTGTCTACCTCGTAGTGCCTTCTTGTTGAAAGTGTCGAGGGGCGGCTCTCCAATGGGTAATCAATAGTCCAGTAAAATTATTTCTTTTCAATTTAACGTAGAGTTTATTTCAACAAAAACTAGTTCACTTCACTTCTTTCTTCATACACTGGTAGATTAGAACTAACTTAATGCTACGGGGTGGATGTTTCAAGAGGCCGCTTGGAGAGCGGAGTGGAGACACTTAACAGTGCGAGAGAACGAGATGCGACGATCTGGAAAAAACTGTTCTCTCGACTGTTAGGACTCCAGGGTTCCGGTTCACCCGAAACTGGAAGCGCTGCTTGGCGCGAACATTCTCCCCCCCCTGCGGGAGAGTTCCTTGAAGCAGGACATCAGGACTGACGGCAGGCTCCCGACACGATCCATCTAAACGCCGTGCTCTGAGCGACGGGCAGCCCATCTTGAAGGTTTAGAAACCCGGGTTGGATCACTTTCGGGTACACGTCGGATCCCAACACCAGGGAGATGGTGGCTGGACGATGGAATTGTCATCGGCTAGTCGGATGGTATCGAATTTAGCCCGAACCTCATCGCTCAGCGCACGAATCGGTGTTCGGATTCGCAGGCTGTTGTCGATCTTAAAGACCATATCCATGTTAAAATCGCCCGACCTCGACCGGATGGTCGTTGAGCACACTCGTTCGTCTCCAACTTGAGTGGTCGGCAGCCGAAAAGCTTCTGCCAGCGAGCTATCGATACTGCTCACGGGGGTACACGGGTCGATGAGCGCGCCCGTCTCGTAGCTGTTGGCCCCTGTGTCGATGACCACAGTGGCCGTCGGCAGAATATGTATACTCCTGTGCTGCAGGAGCGAGGTCACGGATGGGGCCACAATAGTCGGTGGGGCAGACGATCGATAATGCGATTCCGATGCCTGCTGCTGTGGTGACTGCTGGGGAATCGGGGACGGAGAATGGCGACGTTGCGGGGCCGGCGACTGGTGGCGTTGCGGGGAAGGCGACTGTCGACGCGATCGGCGAGTTATCGCGGGCATCTCGTGCATGTGGAGCAAGGTGTGATGCTCCTGTCCACATTTTTTGCAAACGTCGCCACTGCGACATTTCCCTCCGGAGTGCTGATGAGCCAAACAATTGTGGCAGTACTTGTTCACCAGTACTGCTCGGAGACGCTTCTCTGAACTGAGCCTCAGGAATCAATTGCATTTCCGTAGCGGATGTATACCCTTGCAGACTCGGCAGCGGTAGGATTTTATACCTCGAGAACATCTGCTGACAAGGGTCTGGGAAGTGCGTGGGCGAGGACGAGGAGTCATTCTGAACCTTTACTTGGAAGAGAAAGCAAAACAACAACCAAATCTGAAAAGGAGTCGCTTTAGTGATGTTTACGGGGTGGGCACCGGAAACAGAAGGCATTATTGTGGAGATTTGGAGGTTGCCTTAGCCTCCATAGGAAGGAGAACTACTTTGTGGACCGGACGTCGTATAGTTCCACGAGAAGTAAGAATATCCACGACGCGTACTCTAGTATCAGCTCCTGGGATAGCAGCTACGATTCTGCCGAGCCGCCAGTCATTTGATGGCAAGTTATCGTCCTTAACGACTACCATATCGTCGACTTGCAGATTTCTGGATGGCCTTAGCCACTTGTTGCGCTTGTGGAGTTCCTTTAGATACTCTTCTTTCCATCGCGAACTAAATTGTTGATGCTGGGCCTTGAGATGTTGCCATCGATTTATAATCGACTTGGCTTCGCCTTTGATTTCAGGCTCCGCCGTGGAAAGCAACAAACCCCCGATCAGAAAATGGCCTGGCGTCAGTGCCAGCAAGTCTGTCTGGTCCTCTGACATTGGAGAAAGCGGTCTGGAATTAAGACAGGCTTCAATCTTGGCAAGAAGCGTGGAAAGCTCTTCGAAGGTATACTTGCGAGCGGACGTGGATTTGTAAAACAGAGTTTTAAAACTCTTTACTCCTGCCTCCCACAGGCCTCCCATATGAGGAGCTCCTGGGGGTATGAAACGCCACGCGAGTCCCTGATGGCTATGCGCATCAGTCACCGACTCCTTTAGCGCTTGCGTAAAGTCACGGGAAAGAAGACTTGAGGCGCCAACAAAGGTTTTGCCGTTGTCGGAATGGACCCGCTGAGGACAACCTCGTCTAGCTACAAAACGTGCAAACGCTGCTAGAAACTTCTCAGTTGTAAGGTCGGAGGTTGGTTCCAAATGGATGGCCTTCGTAGAAAAACACACAAACTCACAAACATATCCCTTAGTGATGAGACATGCTCTCCCTGTGTAGTTTTTAACTTCAAAGGGGCCGGCGTAATCGACGACGGTGTAAGTAAATGGCCTGGAAAAAGAGGCTCGATCAGTCGGAAAATCGCCCATCAATTGGGTTTGCAGTCTTTTTTTATAAATGGTGCACACCTTGCATGAATTCACCACTCCCTTTGCCAGATTCTTGACTTTAGGAATCCAATATTTGGATCGCACCAAGCGCACTATCAATTGGTTGCCGGGAGTATAACAGGATGGGGCTCGTCATACTGCAGGACCTTGGAGGCAGTTAAGCGACCACATGCTCTTAAGAGGCCATGTTGGTCTATAAATGGAAATAAATTCGCAATTTGGCTTGATGCGGGTATGGAACTTTTACTTCGCAACAATCGAAGCTCGAGCGCGTACTCTTCACGCTGGGCAAGTATTATGTGGGTTTTCTCAGCTTCCCGGATTTCCCGATTACTGAGCTGCCTATCCGGACTTACCGGAGCCTTCCGACAGCGATTTGGGAACCTTAGGACGTAAGCTAGGACTCGTAATGCCTTGTCTAGTCTGGAGAAACGTTCAAGGAAATCATCAGCGGGGAGCTTTACGAAGTGAACCTTCACCGCGCGCTGCTCTAACTCAGTGACTGGATGTGGATCCGAAGTTTCTGGCCATTGAAGTTTGGGCAGTTGTAACCATTGGGGCCCATGCCACCAGAGGGTGCTATCGCCCAACTCTTGCAGGGACCCGCCGCGACCAGCTAGGTCGGCAGAATTGTGGTCTGATCGCACTTGTGACCAATTCTCAATCTTTGTAGCTTGAGCTATTTTGGTTACACGGTTGGCTACGAATGTGGTCCAGGAGCAGGCTGGTTTTTTTAACCATGCCAGGACAATGGTGGAATCTGTCCAGCAGAAAATCTCAGAGCTGTCTGACAACATATTTGGAAGGATAGTGGATGCCATATCTGCCAGCAATAGGGCACCACATAGCTCGAGTCGGGGGAGGGATACGGTTTTCACAGGGGCCACCCGGGTCTTTGCCGTAAGCAGATTAGTCAATATCTGCTGACCGACTACAACCCTGACATACAGCGCAGCCCCATAGGCGTCACAGAAACCGTGAAGCTCGATTTTCACCTGGGGCTGGTAACCGAACCATCTCGGAATACGGATTTGATCGAGATCGGAATAACTTTGCAGGAACATTTGCCATCTATGGCTCATTTCAGCGGGAAGGTTGTCATCCCAGCCTAACTCTTGCAGCCAGATCTCCTGCATAAAAATTTTGGCCCGGACGATGAACGGGGCAAGCCATCCAGCGGGATCGAATAGCTTTGCGATCTGGGAGAGAACCTCTTTTTTGTATAGGAGGATTTGACGGATATTTCTGGGGGCACGAAGTAGAACTCGTCGGTGGTTGCTCTCCAGCGAACGCCGAGGGTTTTGGCTGTGCTTTCGGCATCAATATTCAGGAACTCAGCATGGAGAAGATGCTCATTTGGAATGTCCTTTAAAACCCCCTTGTGGTTGGAAGTCCACTTTCTAAGCGG
The DNA here is from genome assembly GCF_018152115.1 of Drosophila rhopaloa. NCBI lineage: Eukaryota > Metazoa > Arthropoda > Insecta > Diptera > Drosophilidae > Drosophila > Drosophila rhopaloa. The sequence goes on from NW_025335073.1 coordinate 132,278, forward strand.
AAAACCGGCAGAATTCAAAGCGGTTACTAACTCCTGGATGGTAAGTTGAGCTTCTTGTTGAGAATTTGATCCTGCTAAAACGTCATCAACATACATGAAGTTGCGTATTATGTGACTGGCTTTCGGAAACTGCTGATCTACGTCATCAGCCAGCTGTTGCAGCACTCGGATGGCGAGATAGGGCGCGCAATTGACACAGAATGTTACGGTTTTCAGCTCGTAATCTCGAATGTCACCTTCCTTGTTTCGGAATAGAATCCTTTGAAAGGGCGTGTGCTTTGGATCGACCCAGATCTGCCTATACATTTTAGTGATGTCCACACTAAAGACATACTTGAAATAGCGCCACTTTAAAATCTGGATCGTTAAGTCAGATTGGAGGACTGGACCGGCATGAAGCACATCGTTCAAGCTAGTCCCATTTGCTGAAGGGCTGGAAGCGTTGAATACCACCCGCAGTTTTGTGGTGGTGCTTTCGGGTTTTATTACCGCATTATGTGGGAGGTAGTAGTTTGGAGAATTGTGAGTGGGCGAAACCTCTCTCATATGGCCTAAATCCAAATATTCTTGGATCACGGAGTTGTACTGCTCATTTAATGGAGTGTCTCTCCGTAAACGATTCTCGTTTCTCAGAAACTGAGCAAGTGCTATCGACCTTGAGTATCCCAACTCAGATCCACAATGATCGGGGTCGCAGAACGGTAACGTCACTACGTACTTCCCGCTCGCGTCTCTCGTTGTGGTTCGTAGAAAATTACTTTCACAGACGGAATCGGACTCTTTTACCATTTTTGATGGTAGATTTTCCACCTCCCAAAACTTCGTAAGAAGTTTGCCTAAGGACGCCTCAGTTGGCTTCGTAACTTGAGTCGTAAAGGCTGAGACTCGGTTGCTTGTGGACATGGAGACTGGACCAGTGAGCACCCACCCGAAGATGGTCTATTGCCCAAAAAGAGATCCGCAGATGTTGGTCTTTGTACCGCTCAGCAGCACGGATGGAAGGATATCAGCTCCGATAAGAACGTCTATCTGGGAACTCTGGAGAAATGTGGGATCTGCCCATTGAAGGTTTGGCAAATCTCTCAGGACATCTTGTGGAATGGAATGTGAGGGTAATCTGCCTGCTAATTCTGGCAAAACATACGCTGCGGTGTCTAACTGCAGGCCCGGCTTAGTAGGAGACCGAATGGAGAAATGGCAAAGCCGTGTTGACTGGGCAGAAACTGTCTGATTTAAACCAGACACTTGAGCTTGAATGGGGCGGAACGGGAGATTGACCAACTTGAAAAGACGCTCCGTAATAAACGTCGCCTCCGATCCCGAGTCAATCAGAGCGCGTGCTCGGAAGTGGGTACCGAGGTGGCAGATATCAATCATTGCCGTGCCCAAAAGAACTGCCTTTGAGCCTGAGGCAAAACAGACTTGTATATTTGAATGTTCATCTGAAATGTCTGAGCCTCCCGCCGGAGGATAGGCTCTAGGTCTCGCATTCCCAGAGGTACTTGGATTGTTGGAAAAAGGGGTGCCTCGATGCAAAAGCGTGTGATGTCTCCCTCGGCACACGAAACAGCTGTGCGTACTGGAACAATCCCGCAGCTGATGGCCTCTCGCGAAGCAATTCAAACATAACTGCTTCTTTTTTATGTAGTTTTCCCGCGCCTCGATTGCCATCTGAATGAAGCGAGGGCACAACCGCACTGGGTGACTCTCTTTAGAGCACAAATCATATTTGGAAGGATAGTGGATGCCATATCTGCCAGCAATAGGGCACCACATAGCTCGAGTCGGGGGAGGGATACGGTTTTCACAGGGGCCACCCGGGTCTTTGCCGTAAGCAGATTAGTCAATATCTGCTGACCGACTTCAACCCTGACATACAGCGCAGCCCCATAGGCCTTTTTCACCTGGGGCTGGTAACCGACCCATCTCGGAATACGGATTTGATCGAGATCGGAATAACTTTGCAGGAACATTTGCCATCTATGGCTCATTTCGGCGGGAAGGTTGTCATCCCAGCCTAACTCTTGCAGCCAGATCTCCTGCATAAAAATTTTGGCCCGGACGATGAACGGGGAAAGCCATCCAGCGAGATCGAATAGCTTTGCGATCTGGGAGAGAACCTCTTTTTTTGTATAGGAGGATTTGACGGATATTTCTGGGGGCACGAAGTAGAACTCGTCGGTGGTTGCTCTCCAGCGAACGCCGAGGGTTTTTTCTGTGCTTTCAGCATCAATATTCAGGAACTCAGCATGGAGAAGATGCTCATTTGGAATGTCCTTTAAAACCCCCTTGTGGTTGGAAGTCCACTTTCTAAGCGGAAAACCGGCAGAATTCAAAGCGGTTACTAACTCCTGGATGGTAAGTTGAGCTTCTTGTTGAGAATTTGATCCTGCTAAAACGTCATCAACATACATGAAGTTGCGTATAATGTGACTGGCTTTCGGAAACTGCTGATCTACGTCATCAGCCAGCTGTTGCAGCACTCGGATGGCGAGATAGGGCGCGCAATTGACACAGAATGTTACGGTTTTCAGCTCGTAATCTCGAATGTCACCTTCCTTGTTTCGGAATAGAATCCTTTGAAAGGGCGTGTGCTTTGGATCGACCCAGATCTGCCTATACATTTTAGTGATGTCCACACTAAAGACATACTTGAAATAGCGCCACTTTAAAATCTGGATCGTTAAGTCAGATTGGAGGACTGGACCGGCATGAAGCACATCGTTCAAGCTAGTCCCATTTGCTGAAGGGCTGGAAGCGTTGAATACCACCCGCAGTTTTGTGGTGGTGCTTTCGGGTTTTATTACCGCATTATGTGGGAGGTAGTAGTTTGGAGAATTGTGAGTGGGCGAAACCTCTCTCATATGGCCTAAATCCAAATATTCTTGGATCACGGAGTTGTACTGCTCATTTAATGGAGTGTCTCTTCGTAAACGATTCTCGTTTCTCAGAAACTGAGCAAGTGCTATCGACCTTGAGTATCCCAACTCAGATCCACAATGATCGGGGTCGCAGAACGGTAACGTCACTACGTACTTCCCGCTCGCGTCTCTCGTTGTGGTTCGTAGAAAATTACTTTCACAGACGGAATCGGACTCTTTTACCATTTTTGATGGTAGATTTTCCACCTCCCAAAACTTCGTAAGAAGTTTGCCTAAGGACGCCTCAGTTGGCTTCGTAACTTGAGTCGTAAAGGCTGAGACTCGGTTGCTTGTGGACATGGAGACTGGACCAAAGAGCACCCACCCGAAGATGGTCTATTGCCCAAAAAGAGATCCGCAGATGTTGGTCTTTGTGCCGCTCAGCAGCACGGATGGAAGGATATCAGCTCCGATAAGAACGTCTATCTGGGAACTCTGGAGAAATGTGAGATCTGCCCATTGAAGGTTTGGCAAATCTCTCAGGACATCTTGTGGAATGGAATGTGAGGGTAATCTGCCTGCTAATTCTGGCAAAACATACGCTGCGGTGTCTAACTGCAGGCCCGGCTTAGTAGGAGACCGAATGGAGAAATGGCAAAGCCGTGTTGACTGGGCAGAAACTGTCTGATTTAAACCAGACACTTGAGCTTGAATGGGGCGGAACGGCAGATTGACCAACTTGAAAAGACGCCAACTTGAAACGTCGCCTCCGATCCCGAGTCAATCAGAGCGCGTGCTCGGAAGTGGGTACCGAGGTGGCAGATATCAATCATTGCCGTGCCCAAAAGAACTGCCTTTGAGCCTGAGGCAAAACAGACTTGTATATTTGAATGTTCATCTGGAATGTCTGAGCCTTCCGCCGGAGGATAGGCTCTAGGTCTCGCATTCCCAGAGGTACTTGGATTGTTGGAAAAAGGGGTGCCTCGATGCAAAAGCGTGTGATGTCTCCCTCGGCACACGAAACAGCTGTGCGTACTGGAACAATCCCGCAGCTGATGGCCTCTCGCGAAGCAATTCAAACATAACTGCTTCTTTTTTATGTAGTTTTCCCGCGCCTCGATTGCCATCTGAATGAAGCGAGGGCACAACCGCACTGGGTGACTCTCTTTAGAGCACAAATCACAGCTCTTTGGTTTGACACTCACTTTGGCTTCAAAGGACTGAAGCTTTTTCGTAACCTGGGGATTTTTGGTAGTTGACGGACCACCAAGACTCTGCTTCATATCCTCAATGGCTTCTAAGGTTCTATACCTATCGCTAAGGAACGCGTTCATCTCATCCCATGTAGGAATATCGGACTTTGATGTAAGGGATTGTTCCCACAGGGACAGGGTCAACCTGGGCAACTTACTGGCGCACAGGTATACCAGCAAGCAATCCCAATTTTCCGTTGATATTTTGGAATGGGCTAATGCTGTCAAGCACCCTTGGATGGTGCTCTGAAGCTCTTTTATGGAGTGGCCAGTTTCGGAATTAACGGAACTCAAGTTAAATACGAGCTTGAGCTGGCTGTTCACTAAAAGCCGTTTGTTTTCGAAACGGTCTCGAAGCGCCTTCCAAGCGGAAGCGAAACCATCATTAGTGAGCGGGGACTTGGCAACAATTGCCTTTGCCTCACCGCTCGTCTTCGCGTTGAGATGGAATAAATTCCCGACCGGCGTCAACCGTGTGTTGTTGACGTAGACGGCAGTGAAAAGGTCTCTGAACGTTGGCCATTTGAGATAGTCTCCCTCGATATCACATGGAGGCAACCGGCACCCGGTCGGAATGTACGCGGACTGATTGTCGGTGCTCGACATCGGTTGCTGTGAACTGGCTCGGTCAATTAGCTCGCTGAGCTGAACCGCCAGCTCTTCGTACACCGAATAGCAGTATTCGTATTTGCGGTGCAGAGTTGCCAAAAACTCCTCCGCCCCTTCAGTCGTAATACTGGACATCGTGTCTAAACACGCTTCGAATTCCTTTTCGGCTTTGTCCCATAGCGAGCGGACTTGCTCCTTACGGATTTTGCAGGTGTGGACAGACGGAGATGACGGCCCTGGAGTTTCAATCGTCGCTCTGAAATGGCTCATACGGTCGGACACCGTGATGAACCGCGCGAGGGCTGCAATTGCAATTTCGTTGCTCATTTTTGCCTGAGAACGAGTTGCTAGCGACTTTATGGACTTGGTCTGGATTTGTGACCTAACTTTAGGCGTGAGCGGACTCAGAGACAATCGTTTCTGAGTGCTCGTAGGAACAGACAACTTCTTGTCGCCTTCTTGGGTGGCTAATGAAGTTTCGCTCTTTGCCTTCGTTATTGATTTTGGGGCTAGTGGGCTTGAGGTGCGCGCGCGAGATGATGCGGATAGCGATCGCGTTTTATTTGCCGACGGAACTGTTAACTTCGTTATGTCTCCTGGCATTCCAGAAATCAGATCAACTGGCAAACCTATCTGGTTTTGTAAAAATTAGACCCGCCCGGAAAAGTCTGCCCTGGAATGTGGTCACGCTGTTGCGGATCACCGGGTTGGATTCGAAAAGAAAAAGGACGACGAAATCGATAACTTCCGCAAGATACCGGTGCGGACCCAAAATTTCGAAAATCCTAATAGCGGAATGTCAACAATGTCAATGTATGGTGGAGCGACGCGACAAAAATCGTATAGAATTAATTTAATTTTGTTTAAAAAACAAATAAAATTAACATATCGCAGTGTTAAGTATTCTTGGTATAGATTGCAAGCAGTCCGCTTGTGTTTGCTATTAGCGTTGCGGCTCCGGTCTATTTTTGGAATATGTGGAAACGGAACACTAGTCCAAATTTCAAAGTTTTCGAGGAAAATATGATGATACGATGATTTGGAAATAATATTCTACAAGATATTTGCAGTTGGATGCTGTGCTGCGAAAATGAGCTGTAGGAATTTGAAAAAATATATATTGCGCACCGTCACGGCTTGCACAAAAAAATGTTTTTTTTTTTTTTTATTTAATGGATGTGAGCCGACGGTGTGTGCGAATTAGCGCTGCTGAAATAAATATCATGCAAATTCTGGAAAGGCGTGTCGTGGTAATGGGTTCGGTGGAATCGAGTTATTTTTGGTAATAAGTAATATATAATTATACATATATTAATATATGTATCTTAATCAGCATGCATTTGGATTATATGTGTGTATATAGTACTTCTTATATTTGGAAATTATGTGGACTGTATTGTAAATGTCGACTTCGAAATGTTTGTAGGGTGTACCGCGAAAGAACGTATGTGGGTTATCGTGCTTACGTTGACTTACGTTACGTTACGACTTTTTCCCTTATGTGCATATGTTGAAATGGATAAGTAGATATGTTCTTACATTAATAAGAATGCATTAGGTTTATATGTGTGTATGTATGGGCGTATGGATATGTGTGTTTGTGGGAACTCGGTGATGTATGTGTATAAATTGTAATTTAAAATTATAATTTGTGATAAATTTGCAAATTGGAGATAATGTGGACTGTATGGTAAATGTCGCTGTAGAAATTTTTGTAGGGTGTACCGCGAATGAAGGTACGTGTATGTTTCCTTACGTACATATGTTGAGATGGTCAGGCATATGTACGTACATTAAAGAGTGTGCATCTGGATTATATGTCCGTATGAACAAGAATATGGAAATGGGAAAATATGAAGAAAGAAGCCGGAAAATGGCGACCGTATGAAGATGGAAATAGCAATACGAAAGAGAAGCCGGAATATGGCGATCATATGCACGATGGAATGGCCGATCAGACAGATATAAGAAATTGGATTTAATTTTAAATTGTAATCTGTAATAAATTTGGAAATTGCTGATAATGTGGACTGTATGGTGAACGTCGCTGTAGAAATTTTTGTAGGGTGTACCGCGAATGAAGGTACGTGTATGTTTCCTTACGTACATATGTTGAGATGGTCAGGCATATGTACGTACATTAAAGAGTGTGCATCTGGATTATATGTCCGTATGAACAAGAATATAGAAATGGGAAAATATGAAGAAAGAAGCCGGGAAATGGCGACCGTATGAAGATGGAAATAGCAATACGAAAAAGAAGCCGGAATATGGCGATCGTATGCACGATGGAATGGCCGATCAGACAGATATAAGAAATTGGATTTAAAAAATTGGAAATATCTGGCTGGTCGGCAGAAATGAGTATAAATAAGAACGGTCGTACTTATCTTGAATGATGGAAGAGAAATTCGGGAAAATCCGCCGGTTGAACGCTGATGCTTGGAACTTCTTCTCCTCTTCTGGAATTATCCGGCTCGAAGGACCATGGAAGTGTCGAGGGGCGGCTCTCCAATGGGTAATCAATAGTCCAGTAAAATTATTTCTTTTCAATTTAACGTAGAGTTTATTTCAACAAAAACTAGTTCACTTCACTTCTTTCTTCATACACTGGTAGATTAGAACTAACTTAATGCTACGGGGTGGATGTTTCAAGAGGCCGCTTGGCGAGCGGGGTGGAGACACTTAACAGGGCGAGAGAACGAGATGCGACGATCTGGAAAAAACTGTTCTCTCGACGGTTAGGACTCCAGGGTTCCGGTTCACCCGAAATTGGAAACGCCGCTTGGCGCGAACACTTGTGATTGTCCTTTCTGCGTGACGTATGGATGACCTGACGCCAATTCAATTCAATCCTTGTCCTAGTCCTCCGATGTGTTCCCCGTCTGCTCTTTTGCCGTTTCTGTTTGTTGCTGCTTAAGCTCGCCAATGTGAATTGTCCGCTCTTTCTCCGATTGCCGGCGAGACGAAATCTACAACCTGGTAAGGACCATCGTACCTCGGGGCTAGTTTCGCAGCAAATCCCTCGGCTGCTTTGGACAGGTGTTGCTCCTTGGCTCACAATATGCCGCCCACCGCTGGTGTCCACTGCCTCCTTCTTAGATTGTAGTGTCTGGCCTGGTCATGGGATGCCTTTTCCATATTCCGACGTACGATTTCGAACTTAGCGGCCTTCTCGTCTGGAGTCCCAGAGCCTAACGTTTCCCTGTCATATAATGCGTTTGGCAAACGGGGTTCCTGGCCATGTGTGAAAAACGCTGGGGAGTATCCAGTTGATTCAGATATGCTTGAGTTCACTGCTAGCATAATCTCTGACCAGTTCTCGTCCTAAGTTCATTGATCCTTTCCTGCGAATTGAGCTATCATCGTCTTTACCGTACGGTTAGCCCGTTCTGTTGGTTTTTCCTGTGGTGTGTAAGGCGCCGTGAATTGCTGCTTTATTCCCATTTCGCTCAGAAATCTTTTGAAGGATCGACTGGTGAACTGTACTCCGTTGTGGGTTATCACTATCTCCGGATCCCCGAACAATGATATTATGCGTTCTCTGAACGCCTTCTGTAGAGTCTGCACTGTTGCTGTTCGGAGCGGCACAATTTCCGTCCATTTCACACTGGTCCCAATGACCAATATTTTTGCATAAACTAGAAAAATGAAGCTACAGACTTGAAACTTGGCACACTATATAGTTACTATATATGCGAAGTCTGGACAAAATTTTGTGCCGATCGGGCCACGCCTTCCTTTTCGCCCCATAGAAATGCACCCCGGGACAAAAATTTACAAAACATCCACGAAAATCGGGCCAATATATCCAATTAATTTTAAATATATATAAAATATCTTTAGTAAAGCCAATAGCCAATATTTAATTTTTAATCACTTTCAACATCTAAATCAAAGGAATAGGTATCGTTACATTCAAAGGTATCCAAGTCATCATCATCAACATTATCTGTAGTAGGATAACTATTTAGGAAATCGACATTTGGTAGTGTTAAAAGATCATTAAAAGAGCATTTTTTTATTCCAGCATCCACATAAGCAACAAAGTTCTTAATCCTCTTTTTCAAAGGATCTATGTTTTGCTTTAAGTTTCCAATTCGATGCTGCAACACAAAGTTGTAAAGGCTTTCGGTTTCGCGCCCATGTGCCAGCCAATACTCTAGCATTTCTCCATAACATAGGTCTATGTTGTCTAGCAAAAAGTTTTTTTTTGGAAAATGGAGCAAAAACGAGCAAAAAAGGTTTATGTCATCGTATTGTAAATAAATGCAAGAACAAAACTGCGTTAATAGTTTTTATAATCCGGCACAATCCAACATACTTTTGTTCCAAGAAACACGAAAAATGATAGGTTAAAATTGTTAAAAATACAACTCTACAAAAGCACACATACACAAAGACAAATCACATTAAACAAATATTGCATTAAACATTTAAATTTTACATACCTCCACTAATATTTTCCATTTTACTTTTTATACCCGTTACTCGTAGAGTAAAAGGGTATATTGTATTCGTGCAAAAGTATGTAACAGCTAGAAGGAAGCGTTTCCGACCCTATAAAGTATATATATTCTTGATCAGGGTCACTAGCCGAGTCGATATAGCCATGTCCGTCTGTCCGTCTGTCTGTCCGTCCGTATGAACGCTGAGATCTCGGAAACTATAAAAGCTAGAAGATTGGCATTTTGCATGCAGATTCTAGGAGTTCCTACGCAGCGCAAGTTTGTTTCAAAAAGGTGCCACGCCCCCTTTAACGCCCACAATCGCTTATATACGATACATTTAAATATTTCGGAAAAGTAAAAATGCAGTTTTATTGTGTTTATCAATACCTATCGAAATGTAGAAGAAATTTTTCAAATCGGACCATTCGTTAAAAAGTTATGCGTGATCAAAGTTTCTATCTCCATCTCCCTCGCACTCCCTTTACCTGAGTAACGGGTATCTGATAGTCGGGGCACCCGACTATAGCGTTCTCTCTTGTTTTAAAATGTTAAGTAGAACTTTTGCAATCTTTCTTTAAAGTGTTGATTTTATTTAGCGCGCCAAAAAGTCAACATTTCTGATCAACGAACTGCTGACTTTCAGGGCTACCAAATTTAACAGGGCTGCAATTTCAGTAACGAAATTGCGATTTTTAAATGCAACGTATATTATTCTACGAAGATAAAATGTTTTTTTTTTTCATAACTTCAAAAAAAAAAAATAGGTTTTTGCAAAAAGATTGGGCATTGGGACCAGTGTGCATTTGGAAAACCGATCGATTAACACAAGTATCATCTGATTTCCGTGCTTCGATCTCGGCAATGGCCCTACGAAATCCGCACATACTATTGCCCATGGTTCCTCTGGTACCTGAGGGAGCATTTTCCATGCAGCCTGCAGCTGATTGGGCTTGTATTTCAGGCACACTTTACACTTGCGTAGATGGGACCTGGCGTCTCTGTGCATTTCTGCCCAGTAGTACCGGCCTGCCAGGCGGGCTATTGTTCTTCTACTCCATGACCAGCGAATGGGGTGTCATGGTTTTCTTGTAGTACTGCTTGTCTAACTTGCGGAACGCACAGTTTCCAAGCCACGACATCTTCATTGCCCGCTCTGTGAGGAATGTGCGTATAGAGTGACTCGCCTTCTATTACGTAATCTGGATATTTTTGTGGTTGGGCTTTTATTTTCTCGCACATACTCCTGATCCAGCTGCAGCTATTGGTCGGTTTTGCCGATGTGTCTTTCATGCCCCTAAGATTCTCCGGCAATGGCTGTCATTTTCTGTACGCTATCTCGAAGTCGTACTGCTGTAATTTCAGGGCCCATCTTGCTAACCTTCCAGAAGGGCTTTCTATGCTGTTTAACGACTTTAAAGCCATGTGGTCTGTAACCACTTTAAAATGGTAGCCCTCCAAGTAAGGTTTCAGCTTTCTGATTGCCCACACTATTGCCAAGCCCTCCATTTCCGTTGTGGAATAATTTTTCTTCGCGCCGTTTAGGTATGAAATGACCCTTTCGCCGTCCTCTGTCTCTTTAGTAGGCATGGCAGGACCGGATCAGCCACTAATCGTGCCTTTACTTCCTCTTACTTTAAATATTTGAAGATCAAACTATGGTATGCATGAACCGTTTAGAGTACTGTGTAACGACTTTAATAGACTATATCAGAGTACTGTGTAACGACTTTAATAGACTATACCATATTATTTCTACTACCGACTCCTTGCCAAGCCTAAAAGCATTAATTTTATCTTACTTAGCACAAAATTAGTATTAGTATTAGTCTCGTATGTATTTCTAACTTAGTCTGTCCGCTTCTATATTGTCCTTTTTCACTTCTCGCGATCTCGTTTTTACGCCCATTGGGCTCCGCGCGTAACAAGCACTGCTTGGTGTCGTAAGGGCCACTTGCTTGCGCTGATCATAGTGCATCAACGTACGAACGTCCGAAAGCCTGTTGGTTTTCCGGCGTCCATATCCACTTTTTGCCATAGCGTAGAAGATCATTAAGTGGTTTCACTATATACGCAAAATCTGGCACAAATCGTCGGTACCATGAAGCTACGCCTAGGTATTGTCGTAGTTTGCGTACCGTCGACGGTGGCTCTAGTTCGGCTATGGCCGCTACCTTCTCGGGATCTGTGCCTATCCCTTCGCTAGTAACGCGGGGTCCAAGGTAAAGCAGCTCTTGCTTGAAGAATTTGCATTTATCGGCGTTTATTCTTAAGTTGGCTTCCTTAAAGCGCCTAAACACTTCCTTTAGGTTCTCCACGTGTTCTTTCAGCGTGCGTCCGATCACAATAATGTCATCTTGGTATGCAAACGTGTATGGTGACATCTCCGGGCCAACTACCTGATCGAGAGCCCTTTGGAACGTGGCCGATGCTGAGTGTAGTCCGCAAGGCATTACTTTCCATTGGAACAAACCTTTGCCGGGTACTGTAAACGCCGTATATTGCCTACTATTTACCTCCAAAGGGATTTGCCAATATCCAATTGTTTGCTTCCCAAATTCTTAATCTTAATCAATGTTACGTTAATTTATGTTATTGAAGAGGGATGGGAAATCATTCCGCTGTAGACGGGAATGATAGCTTAGCCGGTTGAGTTGTCGGGCTAGCAGTTTTGGGTGATTTGATAATCTGGCTTCATATTTAATTTTTCTGGAAAGAATTTCTTCTTTTACGGGATTTATATCCAGGTCTCTCTGAATGTTTGCGTTGCGGATGTACCAGGGGGCTCCAGTTATTGTTCGTAGGGTCTTTGATTGTACTCTTTGAATAATTTCTATATTGCTGCTGCTTGCGTTTCCCCAGATCGGCTTTAAGCACGAGTTATACAGTAGTACTTTATATTTGAGTGGAAGGGGGGAGCGTTAGTTCATGAGCCAGTTAAGGCTGCTGGCCTTTAGTTTTAAATGGGTCTTCTTTGCTTCTATATGCTTTCTCCAGGTAAGCCTCCTGTCTAAGTGTATGCCGAAATAGGTGACTTCGTCTGCTTGTGGAACCGGCTTGTTGTTTAGCGCCAGTGGTGGGCAATTCGACAAGTTTAGTGTAAACGTAATGTGCTTACACTTTTGCTCGTTGACTTTGATACGCCAGTCTGCGAGCCATTTTTCTACAGCTACCAGGTGTTCTTTTAAATGGGCTGTAGCTGTTTTTGGGCATTTCGAGCGGCTGACAATGGCAGTGTCGTCAGCAAAGGTTGAGATGAGGGTCTGGCGGCTTGTTGGAATGTCTGCCGTGTACAAGATTAGACCAAGCACACTTCCTTGGGGTACTCCAGCTTCGATGTTACGGATGGTTGAAGTAAAGGTTTTACATCTCACGGTGAAAACTCTGTTTCTGAGGTATGACTCAAGCAACTTGTGAGTGTTTTCCGGTAGGAGGGTTTTGATTTTGTATACTAGACCGTCGATCCAGACGCGATCAAATGCTTGTGATACGTCCAGAAATAAGGCACTGCAATATTGCTTGTGTTCGAAAGCCGTGCGAATTTCAGATGTTAAGCGGTTTACCTGTTCGATAGTTCCATGCTTTTCCCTAAATCCGAATTGGTGCAGAGGGATCGTTCTGTTGTTTTGAATATGTGTTACTAGATGAACAAGAAGCAGTTTTTTAAATAGCTTTGATAGACATGGGAGCAGACTGATGGGCCGGTACGAGGAAGGTTGGGATTTGTCTTTTCCTGGCTTCGGGATCATTGTAATGACAGACTTTTTCCATTGGTCAGGAAAATAACCCCATTTCAATATTGAGTTAAATATAAATGCGATGCATCTGACTGCGCATGCAAGTAATTCAATTATCATTTTTGGAGAAATAAAATCGTGACCAGGAGCTTTCTTTGGGTTTATATGTTCTTTAATAGCCTTAAGTATTGTGCTGGTTTCAAGGGTAACTGGGGTGGACGGCGACGCTAGCGAGACATTCGGTAGAGTGAATTGGTTGGATGGCGGGTGAGGCTTGAAGACGTTTTCCAAGTGATGGGCAAAGGTATTAGCTCTTTCTTCGTCACTGCGCGCCCAGGCACCTGTTTCTGATCGAATTGGCCAATCGGGATCTATTGGTGGTTGCATGTTTGGGTGAGCTCTCCATAGTGGGAATTTATTACCCGTCGGGGATGGTTGGGATGGGAGAGGGCCTTCGACAATGCTTCGAGATGCTTCATTAAGTCTTTTCTTAGTAGCTGGGGACCGATGAGTCTGCCAGTCTCTGCGAAGTCTACGTTTTTCAAGTAGGAGAGACTCGATCTGGATACTTGAGCGTCCAGTTCTTAGTGGGTTTGTGGCTGAGGGTTCTGTAGTAGAATGTTTGGCGGCAGAGGACATTACGTCCGTGAGGTGTTTAAGCGACTTATCAATGTCAGATTCAGAGGAAATTTCAGGATCAAGTTCGATGTCTGCACTTACATATTTTTTGTACTTCAGCCAGTTTGGTTTGTTTGATGTTAGATGTTGGGGGCGTTCCAGAAGATGCGGCTGTTCAGATAGGCAGAGGAGAACTGGCGAATGGTCCGATGTAAGCTCTTCTAGGATTTTTACGTTTATCAGCCTGTGCGACCCTCTTCTAATAACAGCGAAATCGATAATGTCAGGTTGTTTATTTAGATCTGTGGGCCAGTATGTAGGCCTAGCTGGTGAGACAAAGTCAAGCTTATTACTAGGAGTGATGATAGCGTTGTATAATTGGCGGCCTTTAGGGTTGATAAAGCAGAGTCCTAGTGAGTTGTAGAAATTCATAAACTCATTTTCTGCAATACTGAAGCGTGGGGTGCAATATATATATATATTTTTTTTTTTTTTGTTTTAAGTTAGTAGCGAATGTCTTTAAGGGATGATGTTTTATGCGTTGTTTTATGAGTATACCGGTACCTCCGTGTGCTTTACCGTCCGGGTGGTTGGTCGCGTGGAATATATATCCGATGATATGGAAGTAGTTTTTATTAGTTAGATGGGTTTCAGAAAGTAGCATGATATCGATACTGTGGCTGTTTAGGAACTGTAGGAGTTCGTTTTTGTGCCGGGAAACGCCGTTTGCGTTCCAGAAGCATATTCTTAAGGAGTCCATTTATACAGACTTTTGTTTGATCAGCAGTTCCATTAGAAGGCTCTGGTTTCGCAGTAGTTCTTGAAGGGAACTTTGAATCGTCATCATGACGTTTGCAAGAGTAGCTAGTGTAGATTCTAGACCGCTAAGTGTTTGTGGGGGAAGAGTTTGATTTTGCTGCGTAGAAGGTTGACTTGTTGTTTGGCCATTTTGGCTTAAGAGCGGAAAATCATTTAGATTTGATATGGGTGGCTGTGGACGCAATGCTGCAGGTTGGGCGGTAGATGTTTGTGAGATTCCAGGGTAGCGGAGTGCGTTGGCAAAGGAGACACCAGGAGTGGTTGTTGATGGGGTGAAGATGTTTGGTTGGGCAGAGTGTTGAGCGGCGAGTGGATTACTGCGTCTCTGATTTAGGCGGCTCTTGAGTTCTTTGTAGACGGGACAGCCCCGGTAGTTGCAGTATCATTTACCCCACAGTTACTGCATTTCCTCAGAGTAGGGTCTTCTTTGTTTCCCAGGCATGCTTCAATGGGTAGGTTCTTGTATGCCCGAACTCCTGGCAGTTTGTACACTGTACGGGGCCGTTCCGCTTATGCGGTTCCTCTACGGTGATTCTTCGGTGAAGGAGATATTGCAGATTGTAAATAGGATGCACTGCATTTTTCTTTAGAGGTTTCGTCTCTGGGGCCAGCTCAATCTTAAACAGTGGTTGAGGAATTTTATCCCTGTTTACTATGTTCACGATGTGCTTAACGTCGAAGCCTTTTTCCGTGAGGCCTTCAGCTATTTCTGCTACCGCAACAGTCGATTCTATACCTTTAAGTACTACTTGTAGGTCTTTCTTACTTTTTAGTTGGTAAGTGTAGTAATTTATAAGCTCATTGTTGAGATATCTTGTTACAGAACGGAAGTTGTCTTCATTGTTAACCTGGAGTTTTGCTTCTAATATGTTTCCTCTTTTTAGGGTGATATAGAAGTGGCCCGATTACTTGCTAAAGCTTATTGATCAGATCGACACTGTTGTGTTTCCTAATATATATTGGCGGTGGCTTTACAGCTTTCATGACTTGAGGCGCCTGACCCTTGTCTTCTTCGGTCTCGCCAAGTATGGCAAATCTGTTTTCGGATGTTCGTGTGTTGCCTAAAGTTTTCGGTACTTTTAACAAATTTGAGTTTACGTTTTTTTGTGGACTAAGCTTTCTTTTTATTTGTACATACCGATCGATCCCCGTCTGTACGAGAGTATTATTCGTAACGGCAGCTCTGCTTGAGCATAAAATCGCTGGTGACAGTGAGCGGCCTCCGATGAGTCAATTAAAATGTAAGCATGGTTCCGTGCAGAAGACAGCCGTCGTTCATCTAGTTGTATTTGTTGCCGATCGTGACTTGGCTTCGTGGCTTTACCGGTTGCACTTGTTAATATTTTATTTGCGTTCGACATTTCTAATTGTTTTTGATTAGCTAGACCGGTTTTAAATTTAGTTTTAATCGCAAGGAGATGTTGACCTTGGGATATGGCATTGCTGCCATCGTCTTTTCGCTATTTTTATTATTTTTGGTGGTCACTATGTAGATTTTTGGAAGTCTTTCGGCAGGGCGACCAAAAAAACACGTTTGCGCGGTTCGATGGTTCTGGCGGTGTTCGTTACATCTGGAGCCCCAAACGTGATTGTCCGGTAGGTGAAAATCAGCATCTAAACAGAAATGGGGAAAGGATGGATATATCTCCCCAAGAAAGACAATTTCGCAAAAATAGGAGCCAAGTTAGGCATCACTTTGGAGGGTAGGAGGGATGACAGGGGGAAAGCCCTCTCAGAGTACCTAACAAGGAAATAGAATGACCCAAGAGAAGCAGAGATCTGGGCTGAGCTGGAAGAGAAGTACGACAATAAGCCAGGCAAAACCGTCAAATTGCTGAACCCTGACGCCGAGGACCTCATAGCAAGTCTTGGAGTGGACAGCATGAAGGAAGCTGGCAGGAGTCGAAACACAAGCCAAGAGAGAAAATCAGGGCAGCAAAGACCTAGCACACCAGATTACGCAAAAATCGAAAAGCAAGTGAGAGAATGGTCGTTCAAATTCGATGGCACAAAGAAGCCACTGGAATTCCTAGAATAGGTAGAGTGGTCCGCAAACACGTACGGTCTCAACCTTAACATGATCCCACGTGCAATGCCAGAGCTATTGCAAGGCAAAGCACTGAAATGGTTTATTTCAAACAACAAACATTGGATACCATGGGGAGAGTTCAGCAAAAGTTTCCAAACATACTTTCTGCCGAGAGGGTTCTTCTCGAATTTGGCAGACAAGGTAAAACAGCTTAAGCAGGATTTCAGGGTACCGTTCAAAGATTACATGGTGGATATGCAGGCTTTGATGAGGCCACTCGGGTACTCGCCAAAAGAAACCCTAGAGATAATCAAGGACAACTGCACACCGGACCTGAGAATTTCATTGAGAACGTACAAGTGGATGATCTGGACACATTAATGATCCTGGCTGAGGAGTACGAAGAACTGGACAAAGAGCGAGAAGAGTTCGTTCACGAACACAAGTTTTCACGAAACAAAACGGCAGCACCACCACAAACTACATGCAGGAGATGTGAAGACAGCACGGTAAACCAAACACCGTCCTTTGGCCAGTGGACACCAGCCTATGTAACACAATAAAGACAGCCAATGAACACTTTATGAAGGCCACAAAACACCACTCAGATGACACGCAACCCAATGCCAAGAGCCACCAATGCAAAGACCCACAGAATGAACCCACAGGAGGCATGTCGCCGTTGTAGAGGACACGAACACTGGGCACGAGGATGCAGAGACCAAAGATTACTGTTCTGCTGTTTCAACAACAACATCAACGGTCGCCGTTGATAAAGACAGCGAACAACCAGGGGCTTCTACTAACAACAGATTCGCCCTATTGGCGGAAATTGAAAATAATCAATCCGAAGCTGGACTGGCTGTTCAAAAGAAACCAAAGCCCCCACCAATTTACATAAGGGAAAGCAGAAAGCAGAGCCTTGAAGAAAAATGAAGTGCACCCGATCTACAAACTGCAATTCCTGTTGCATAGAAGGATTACTGTTGAAGAACCGCACAAGCGGTTTCGTTCTGTCTGCGTAGCTTGTGGTGGCTCCCACAAATCCGAACCTTGCCCTGCAAGCAAAGAAGACCGAAAGACAAAGAAATTCGCTAACTGTGGAGATAACCATACAGCAAACTACAGAGGCTGCCCGGTCTATAAAGAGCTGAAGAGCCCTAAAATCAGGACTTGCCAATCAGACGGGGTTCCCACAAGCTCAATGCTCTGAGCAAAATATAATAACACCTCAGCAAGCAATAGGACAAATACCAAACAGCATGGAAACCATGATGCTGACTTTACAACAGGGTATGATGGAATTTATGTCCTTCATGAAACCAACAATGACAAACCTTATGCAAAATCTAAACATTTTAATAAATTTGCTCACATCACAACAATCTAAATAATCGATGTCTTGTCTTCGAATATCCATGTGGAATGCCAATGGCGTTTCACGGCAGAAACTTGAAATAACTCAATTCCTCAATGAAAACCAAATATATGTAATGCTGCTGGCAGAAACGCATCTCACAAGTAAATAAAACTTCCAAATAAGAGGTTATACTTCATACTGCACAGATCACCCGGACGGTAAGGCTCACGGAGGAACTGGAATCCTAATCAGGGAACGAATTAAGCACCACTTTCACCAGAGGTTTGCAACAAATTATTTGCAGGCTACATCAATAAAACTACAACCAGGACTTCTTCAATTCGGAGATCGCTTTATAGCAGGAGGAGACTACAACGCCAAGCACACGCACTGGGGATCAAGACTCGTGACGCCCAAAGGAAGACAACTGTATAAAGCAATCATACATTTAAGCAACAAACTCGACTATGTCTCCCCTGGCAGCCCCACATATTGGCCAGCTGACCCCAGAAAACTCCCGGACTTAATTGACTTCGCTGTGACCAAAAACATCCCAAGAAATTTAGTAAGCTCCAAATCGCTCTCGGACTTATCATCGGACCACTCGCCTGTTTTAATAACTCTCCTTCAAAGCCCGAAAGTAATCGAGCACCCCTTCAGGCTGACCTCGACTAGAACTAACTGGCTTAAGTACAAAAAGTACGTAAGTTCCCACATTGAACCAACACCACAGTTAAACATAGAGAACGACATCGACTTCTGTGCTGATACCCTGGAGTCAGTAGTCTTGCGCATGTAGTAAAACCACTTAATGATCTTCTACGCAATGGCACAAAGTGGATATGGACGCCGGAACACCAAGAGGCTTTCGAAGAAGTAAAGGCACGATTAGTGGCCGATCCTGTGCTGACATGCCCGGATTTCGAGAGAAGATTCGTTTTGCAGACGGACGGCAGTGATTATGGTTTGGGTGCAATCCTGACTAAAGAGACAGAGGACGGCGAAAGGGTATTTCATACTCAAGCGGGACACTAAACGGCGCGGAGAAAAATTATTCCACAACGGAAAAGAAGTGCTTGGCAATCGTGTGGGCAATCAGAAATCTGAAACCTTACTTGGAGGGCTACCATTTTAAAGTGGTTACAGACCACATGGCTTTAAAGTGGTTAAACAGCATAGAAAGCCCTTCTGGAAGGTTAGCAAGATGGGCCCTGAAATTACATCAGTACGACTTCGAGATAGCGTAAAGGAAAGGACAGCTGAATGTGGTGGCAGACGCACTATCTCGACAACCATTGCCGGAGAATCTTAGGGGCATGAAAGACATATCGGCAAGACCGACCAATAGCTGCAGCTGGATCTGGAGTATGTGCGAGAAAAGAAAAAAACCCAACCACAAAAATATCCAGATTACATAATGGAAGGCGAGTCACTCTATACGCACATTCCTCACGGAGCGGGCAATGAAGATGTCTTGGCTTGGAAACTGTGCGTTCCGCAAGGTCTAAGACAAGCAGTACTACAAGAAAACCATGACACCCCATCCGCTGGTCATGTTGGGAGTAGAAGAACAATAGCACGCCTGGCAGGCCGGTATTACTGGCCAGAAATGCACAGAGACGCCAGGACCCATCTACGCAAGTGTGAAGTGTGCCTGAAATACAAGCCCAAATGCTCACTCAGGTACCAGAGGAACCATGGGCAACAGTATGTGCGGATTTCGTAGGGCCATTGCCGAGATCGAAACACGGAAATCAGATGATACTTGTGTTAATCAATCGAAATTGTCAATCAATCGACGGAAATTGTGCCGCTCCGAACAGCAACAGCGCAGACCCTACAGAAGGCGTTCAGAGAACGCATAATATCATTGTTCGGGGCTCCGAAGATAGTGATAACCGAGTTCACCAGTCGATCGTTCAAAAGATTTCTGAGCGAAATGGGATTAAAGCAGGAATTCACGGCGCCCTACACACCACAGGAAAACCCAACAGAACAGCAAACCGTACTGTAAAGACGATGATAGCTCTATTCGCAGGAAAGGATCAAAGAACTTGGGACGAGAACTGGCCAGACATTATGCTAGCAGTGAACTCAAGCATATCTGAATCAACTGGATACTCCCTAGCGTTTCTCACACAAGGCCGGGAACCCCGTTTGCCAAACGCATTATATAACAGGAAAACGTTAGGCTCTGGGACTCTAGACGAGAAGGCCGCTAAGTTCGAAATCGTACGTCGGAATATGGAAAAGGCATCCCATGACCAGGCCAGACACTACAATCTGAGAAGGAGGCAGTGGACACCAGCGGTGGGCGGCATATTGTGAGCCAAGGAGCAACACCTGTCCAAAGCAGCCGAGGGATTTGCTGCGAAAC
This sequence comes from Drosophila rhopaloa, assembly GCF_018152115.1. Taxonomy (NCBI): domain Eukaryota; kingdom Metazoa; phylum Arthropoda; class Insecta; order Diptera; family Drosophilidae; genus Drosophila; species Drosophila rhopaloa. The sequence continues at coordinate 152,389 of NW_025335073.1, forward strand.
TAGCCCCGAGGTACGATGGTCCTTACCAGGTTGTAGATTTCGTCTCGCCGGTACTCTGCAAAATACGCCACACACATTCGAAGAAAGAGCGGACGATTTAAATTGGCGAGCCTAAGAAGCAACAAACAGAAACGGCAAACGAGCAGACGGCGGACGTCGAGGGAAGGAGGACCAACATCAGTCGATCACAAGGAGTCAATCCATCAAGATCAGTAGACAAGCAGCAAATCAGTGAACAACGCAAGTGAAGTTAACATCAGGAGGAAGCAGAGCCGCGCCGAGTCAACTAGGAGCAAGATCGCTACATCAAGTCGTTCGGGACTTAGAGTTGAAGTCTCCGAGCTGAGAAACAGGTAGCTGAGGTCCTTGAGGCATCACGCGGCAAAGTCCAGGCGCTTTGTTCTAATTCTTGTCGCGATTTGAGCTTGGCATATTGCTCGGCGAGTCCGACAGAATTGAATAAAAAGAGTCCTTCGAGAGAACCGTGAGCTCGGAAGGGAAGCTGTCTAGAACCAGCTGCCATGCGAAAACAATTGCCTTATCAAATTCCGGCGTACGCCTGAACCGTCAGGCGGAAATTATGCAGGCCCTGGAGCGACTAGCCAAGAAGGACGCGCGTCCGAACCACGGGTGTCCCGAGAGGCGTATGCGTTGAGAGCACAGTAGTTCAGTAGTTCCAGAGTACTAGAAAGGCAGCTGACCAAATCCCGAGAGCCAAAGACCCGCTGCACATAGTCTCACAAGAGCACGCAGACAGCGGAGCCAGGATATTGCGCCGTGAGCAGAGCAAGGACATCGAGGACACAAGAAACGATGAGTAGTCATCGCAGGCCCAGCAGCAAGCAAAGCAACACTCAAACGTTTTCAGTCTACGGCTAAGTGGCAAGGGCGGAAGCGGTCGTCTTGAACCTAGAGTCCTGCCACAGGGACTGCATTGGCGGCCGTCCGGCGTATGCCTGAACCGCCAGGTAGAAACTGTTTAGGCGTCTGGTGTGTCCGGCCGGGACAGATCCTGGGACAGGAGCCTGTGGCTGCGAAAGGCGTTTGCTTTGAGAGCCCCAGTGCCTGTTCACCCTAGTCTGGGAACGGTAACGCATTCCTAGACAATCACAGCCCCGAGGCCAAGACTACGGAGGCGTTCCGGACCAGCAAGAAGCGAGGCAGCGGAGAACGACAGTGGAGCAACCACAACTCATCGGAGAAGGCGTTGAGATACCGGCTTTCACCATTAGTCCCGGGCCGAGGGCCAAGCCGGCAAATAAAGATAGTAAATACATCCTAACATTCTGTGCGTTCTCACTAGACAAGGCGGTCACGTTTATATAAATTTGGTGGGACGAACAAAACACATCTTCTGAGCTAGCCGCACGACACTCGTAGCGAGCAGACCATCAGTTCGTTACATCTGGCGCCCAACGTGGTGTGAGGGATGGGACAATCTGCATCTGTTCGATTTGCATTTTTTGACAGTGTGCCAGTAAGTAAGAAACTAACTTCATGTTCAGCTGAGTTGCAATAGACGCATTGTACAGGGTCGTTCCTGGCGTCATACGAAAAACTCCTATTTCCGTCCTTCTTAGGATTAGATTGGACCTGCTGAACAGTTACCGCCTGTTCAATGACGCCTCACACTCGCTCCAACGTGGAATCGAAGTATAATCTAACCGTTCTTCCCATTTTCGTTTAGTTCTTGCATCGACCTTGCTCATTACCAGATTTTTTAGAATAGCATTAGTGGAAAATCAGAGAGTTTTCTAATTATTAAAAACAACCGAAAAACTGCGGTGGCTAAAATTATTAACAGCGAGAAAAACGAAAACGAAAAAAAAGGTGTCGACGGCTCAAATCAATTTCAACGAATGTTTATATATATTTCGACAAAGAACTTAGAGCCTAGCTTAACGAAGGTTGGCGAAGACGGGGCGACTTCGCCGAGAGTGAGACAAAACTCTATTGTGCTCCCGCCTTCGCCCTAATCTAACTTACACTAAACTTCAAGTTTTTATTTTTAACAAATTTCAATATAATTCAAGTATGAGCGAACACCGGCCCAGTTGAACACCCATCGAGCTTCAACACAATGGAAGCGGCGCCAACTTATGAATTGCCCGCCGGAAAAGGCCTCCTGCACTAGTCCGCACGTCGACGACCCTGACCATCCCGTCCTCCCCTGCGTGCCTGAAGACTATTCTGCCGAGGAGCCACTGTTGGGGCGGCAGGTTGTCCTCGGCCACGAGGACGAGATCTCCCTCGCTGATGTTGGGCTGCTGCTGGTGCCACTGCCCCGTATTTAAAGGCCCAAGACATATTCCCGGGACCATCGCCGCCAGAACATTTGCCTGACAGACGAGACAAGCCGCCATCGCCGCAAGCAGTTGAGACCCTCCTGGTCCGGGGTCCGGAGTGCTGGTGTGGCGAGTAGCGGCCCGCCTGTCAGTAGGTGCCCGGGTGTCAGCGCCTCTCCGTCGCTTGGGTCGCTGCTGATTGCTCCGAGCGGCCGGGAGTTCATCACCGCCTCGATTCCCACAAGGACTGTCCCCAGCCCTTCTGCGCTTAGGAGCGCGCTGCCCACCGCCCGTAGGAGTAGGCTCTTGGCAGTTTTGACACCTGCCTCCCATAGTCCGCCCATGTGCGGAGCCCGCGGTGGTGTGAAGACAAATTCGCATCCGCTTTTTGATGCGAATTCGCGAATCGTGTCGGCTTCGTCCTCTATCCTCTCTCGGAGGGCCCGGAAGTGGCGACTCGCTCCAACGAAGTTCGTCCCGTTGTCGCAATGGACGACTTGGGGACATCCTCAACGCCCAACGAACCTTTGAAAAGCCAATAAAAAGGAATCTGTGGTTAAAACTGAAACAACTTCTAGATGAACCGCTTTGGACGCAAAACAAACGAAGAGCGCAATGTAGGACGAATTTTCAATGTCGTATAGACAGGGCCACAAAAATCGACGCCACATATAGCAAATGAGCGGAGAGCACGTAGACGATCTACGGGTAAATTTCCCATAATTTGTGTCATTAGTCGAGGCTTACACTCAAAGCAGCGTATGCATGATCGAACTATCTGACTGCAGACCTCCTGAGCGTTTACGACCCAAATACGCTGTCGAAGGAAACTCACAAGGGCTCGTGGACCAACATGAAAATTGGAATGGTGAAGATGCCGAACATAGCTCTGCACAAATTGGGAGCGTTTTGTCAACAACAATGGAAACTTGGCATCGTATGATATAGGAGCATTAGCTAGTCGCCCCCCAACTCGCAAGAAAAGTAACACCAAGTCCCCTTGTCTTCATGGATGAATAGATTCAATCGCTGAAGACTTGGGCCAACTCTGGATCCTTTACGAACTTTTTCTCTTTCTTCATGGTACTCGTGCTTCTGTAATATCTCGACAATTTTTAGAAAAGCTTCATTATATTCAGTCGGCGACAAAGTTTTTTCAAATACCATACTTTTGTCTTTGCATTTTCTTATGAAGCGGAACATATAAACGAATACCCGAAGCAGTTTAAGGTGTGACGAAAATCCCTCGATGACATCTACCAAATCCAAATTTCTTACAGCAGCGGTCAGTCCGACCGGGGTCCTCGATTCTTGTAGTAGGACTTCTTCATCTAGGTCAAAGTGTGCATTCTGGGGCCAGTTTGCATCTTCCTCTTTTAAAAACGCAGGTCCGGTAAACCATATTGACCGTATGATTTCGTCGACGTCAGAACATCTTGATACAATATCTGCTGGGTTCTGTTTCGTTGGAACATGCCGCCATGTAGCTTCACCTGACCACTCTTGAATCTCCGCAACTCTATTCGATACGAATGTGGATAGTGAAGATGGATGAGACCGGATCCAATGAAGCATAACTTCGGAATCCGACAACTAAACAATTTGATCGATAGGTACCTTTAATAGGGGCTTGATTCTGTGGCAGAGATCTGCGAGAAGGTGAGCGGCACATAACTCAAGCCTTGGGAGAGTCTTAGTCTTGAGCGGCGCTACTTTAGACTTTGAAGTCAACAGCGATATTTTATAACCTTCTGCAGGTTTGCTACCAATGTAGACCAAGCTCAGTAAGCTCTTAAGGATGCGTCGGCAAAGGCATGTAATTGGACCGGTGACATCGGATCGGTATGCACAAACCGGGGAATAGATATTTCCTCTAATTTAGACAATGTAATTTTTATCATATTCCAAGCTGTTTCCAAATGAATAGGAATCGACTCATCCCAATCTAACTTATTAAGCCAAAGTTCCTGCAATAGGATCTTTCCTCTTATTACAATAGGACTTAATAAGCCGAGGGGGTCAAACAGCTTCGATGTCACCGATAGTATGTTCCGTTTTGTCGCTCGGAGACCCATGACAGCAGTGTCAATTTGAAATTTGAAGGCATCTTCGTTAGGCAACCACGATATTCCTAACGCCTTAGTTGACTCTGAGTCCGAGATGGGTATGGATTTAACTGTGCTCTCAGATGCGGTAACGTCAGGTGAGTTCGAAAACCACTTTGTCAATTCAAAACCTGCAGTTTAAAGAACCTGAGATACTTCAGACTTAATAGTCTTTAACTCCTCTACGCATGCAGCACCAGTCAACATATCATCGACATAAAAGTCGGATCCAATAACCTTAGCAGCTCTAGGAAAAGAAACTTTGGCAGACTCACTTAACCTTTTTAAACACCGAATAGCCAAAAACGGGGCTGGTCCAGTACCATATGTTACGGTGTTGAGCTTGTATAATCTCAAGGACTCAGAGGGGTCTCTTCTCCACACTATAAGTTGAAACTGCCTATCTGCTTCATTCACCATCACTTGGCGATACATTTTCCGGAAGCGCAGTAATGTTGAGTACAACTCATTTTGGATTGTCGGCCCAACCATCAAAATGTCATTTAGAGACTTCTGAGTTGACGATTTACAAGACGCATCGAAAACGTCACATAACTTGGTTGACGTACTTTGGGGTCTCAGAACACATTGATGTGGGATAACATAATGTGGAGCAGAAGGAAGTTTATCTGTAAGAGACATATGACCTAAGGAAAGGTACTCCTCCATAAATTCTAGGTACATTTCCTTCATCTCAGGGTCTCGAGACAGCCTTCTTTCAAGCGATTTGGATCTGATTTAAACGGCAGTCTTACTTCAAACCGACCTGATGGCAAAACCTGAGTAGTCTTCCGGTAGTGTTCTTCACATAACTTTTGCTCAGGTGACAGAATTTGCTTTAGAGATGGCAATAGACACTAAAATCTCTTCACTACAACTGAAACTTTTCACAACTTCTGTAGGGGAAGATGCCTTATATCTACCCGATACAACCCAGCCAAAGAGGGTTTTCTGCAGAGTTGGAAAGTCAGGACCTTGTATAATTTGTCCAACAGTTTATAATTCGAAAAATGATTCTGCTCCTATTAACATATCTATTCTTTGTGGCTTGTAGAAATAGGGGTCTGCTTGTGGTAGGTTCTTTGGAATTTTCCAGTCATTGATATTGACCGACTGGTCAGGATGATATCCTGATATTGATTTCAAAATCCAAAAACTTGAGAATTGGACTCGCCAATACCAAGTAAGTTTATACACGACTCCTCTTTACGGATCTGTAAGCGGTGAGCAAGGTCCTCTGCTATAAAATTCGTTTGGGACCCAGAGTCAAGAAGTGCTCGGGCCCAAATATATTCACCGTTTTTAGTTCTTACACTTACGATCGACGTGGCTAAAATCACTCTGTTCAATAATGTCGCTTGCATAACATGTTACGTGGAAGGCTGATCTTGATTTAAAGAGGGAGAATGAATCTCTTAGGGTGGTGGCAACGCTAAACTATTTTCGGACACTGTATATCTATGCAGTAAAACGTGATGCGAGCGGCCACAAACTCGACATTTATTAAACTTGCAATTTGAAACAGTGTGACCTTTTCGCATACAATTGATGCATAAGGAAGCAGATTTTACAAAGTCGAACCTTTGCATTACCGAAAGGCGACCAAACGGACCACAGTTCGCTAGGATATTGTCTCCTGCATTTCAATAGCTACAACTTTGCTGGGATTTACTGTTGGACGAAGAAAAAGAAAATGAGCTGCGATTATGTGGCTTGCTCGACATAACTTTATCTTGATTTGGTTTCGTCGATTCTTCAGCGGATAAATGCTGGTATCGGCGGCTTAACATTTTTTCAAAATCGGACCAAAGCGGTAACCCTTCATAATCTAATTGTTCTTCCCATTTTTGTTTGGTCACTGGGTCTACTCTGTTCAAAACAAGATAGATCAACATTGCATTTGAAATCTCGTCTCCTATCGATAACAAAGAACCGTATATAGATGAGACGGTGTCGATAATATTTCTTAAAGACGAAGCTGATTGTTGCGTTATTTTCGGAAGACTAAACAATGTTGAAATCTATATATATAAAAATGGTTCAAAAAATGTACGACATCGCAAAACAAGAGAACGGCTGGGCCGATTGGGCTCAAATTTTTTTTCAGTTGTTTGTAATTGCCAGAAGAAGGTTAATGCATAAGAAAATTTTGGGAAAACCTGCCGGAAATGTCCCTATCGGCTCTAGAGATGTATTCATTGTTGTACATAAAACTGTTTAAACAGCAGTCTTTGGAAATAATGCCTTCATTGTTGTACATAAAACTGTAAAAAATCGAGTTATTTTTTATTTATTTTTTTTTTTTTTTTTCGCGCGGAGTCCCACGGCCCTTTTACCCGCCCAACCGACCGAGGGGCGCAGCCGTGTATCGTACGGCACGATTCGCGATAGGATAGACGCGAGATAGGAAAATAAAGGTAAAGGTCCGGGGAAAAAAGTAATAGTTAGATCAATCTTGTGCCAATGAAGCAAGTATTAATCGTTTTAGGAGCGGCAGAGAGTCAAGATTTGATATTACAGGAAAAAGTCTATTATAGTCAGAACATAATACTCTGAAAGGCTCATGCAAGGCATAGTTAGATCTACAATGATTTAAAATTAGGGGAATATAATTTCTAGTTAATCTACTTGGCACAGAAAAGTTTAGCCGACTTAACAAGTCGGGGCAGTCAATATCACCATGTATAAGGTTATAAATAAAGATAGTACCAAGCATCGTTCTACGGTTGGCTAGGGATGGTAAATTAATCAAAAGAAGTCTACTAGAATAAGAAGGTAAGATAAGATTTGCATCCCAGTTTAGGCGCCGTAAAGCAAAAAGAAGGAAGTTTTTTTGTACAGATTCAATACGACCAATATGTATTCCGTATTGTGGACTCCAGACGGGAGACCCATACTCCAGAATCGGACGGACTAGCGAAATAAATAAAGTTTTAGTCAAATAAGGATCATCGAATTCTTTTGACCACCTTTTAATAAATCCAAGCACTCCTCTGGCTTTATTAACCATGGACGAAATGTGATTAGAAAATTTTAGTTTAGGGTCCAAGAGAACGCCAAGATCGTTTACAAGAGTTATTCTATCCAAAGAGCTGCCACTTAACGTGTAAGTCGCGTATATCGGATTGGCCCGATAAAAGTTTCGAAACATTGCCAAAGTTTTAATTGGAAATAATGCCTACTTTTATATCAAGACTTGGACGGCGTTCACGAAATGCGATATATTCTCAGAATGTCCGTAATAATCAAACGCAAGAGGTACGTGCAGAAATAAATGCATCGGCACGCGCCCGAATTGCACAGCTTCGCGCAACACAAAGACCACCTCAAGCCCGAAGAGTAGAAGAATACCAGCCGCAAATGATAACTTGATAACCCTACAAAGATCATAGCTGCGTTGTTATTGGTTCATTGTCTGTCGTATGTCAGCATTGCAATGCACTGAAGTTTCGATTGGAAACCCCCAGCTTATGCTGTGCAGGTGGCAAAATTAAATTTCCCGTTTTGGCTCATCCACCAGAGCCATTGTATTCGCTACTATATGGAAATTCAGCCCAATCAAACAGCTTCCTAAAGCTTGCACAAAAATATAACGGATGCTTTCAAATGACGTCATTTGGAGCCGAGATTGTTCATCAACCAGGCTACAATCCGAGTTATAAGGTAATGGCGTCGCTTTCAAGGGCAAATTCACCATGGAGCGGGCGCTTTGTTACCACCACCAAACAAAGATCATAAATTCCTTTAGATCTACTTCATTGGTGATTCGGAAGATGAACTAAATCAGCGTTGTGCAATTTTCACTGCAACTAAACGTGAAATTATACAACAATTGCAAAATCTTCTGCATGAGCGTAATGAATTGGTCAGATTGTTCAAAACCGCATTGGATACAATGCATTCTGACGACCACAAAATTATTATCAGCGCTGACAAAAGGCCCACTGGAAGCCATGCAAGACAATTTAATGCTCCCACTATTAATGAAGTCGCAGTGGTGATTGTTGGCTAGAATGTGGACTAATATCGTTCCCAGCTAATTTTTGCGAGTTCACATCGTCGAAAGAGGAACTCATCACAAAAGTGTTTCCCGACATTGCACAAAATTATATAAATCTCGATTGGATTAGTGAACGGGCAATACTAGCAGCGAAATATAAGGACGTAGATAGTTTGAATTTCATTATTCAAAGTCAAATCGCTGGAGAACTGCATTCATACAGATCCGTTGACAGCGTGACCGACGAGGATGAAGCGACCAACTATCCGACAGAATTTTTGAACTCACTGGATGTGCCAGGAACTCCGCCGCATAATTTGCAACTGAAAGTGGGATCAATTATTATAATGCTGCGGAATCTAAATCATCCGAGATTATGCAACGGTACGCGGTAATTTAAAGGAGAGGAAGTTCTTATCCCACGAATTCCGATTATTCCAACAGATCTTCCATTCCAATTCGAGAGAATTCAGTTCCCAGTTCGATTGGCATTTGCGATGACAATCAATAAATCGCAAGGCCAATCGTTGGATGTCTGCGGGATTAATCTGGAATATCAATGTTTTTCACATGGGCAGTTATACGTAGCCTGTTCGCGTGTGGGAAAGCCGTCATCATTATTTATTTTTGCACCGTATAACAAAACAAAAAATATTGTTTATCACATCGCTCGCCACTGATTTCGAGTCAAATAAATTATTTTTTTTGAAATTTGAATTACCAGTGTTTTATTATTACTCAGGGGTTATATGAAGTCGTGAAATTGGGGCGAGACAAAGTTCTCCGGGTGCTCTAGAATTATTCATAAAAATTAAATATTCGTTATCATACACTTTTTTCAGGCTGATCATAACCTTTTCATAATTGCTCTCGGTGACTTGGTAGGCCTTAATAGTTCCCAAAGCTTCTCCAGAAAGACAAGAAATGAAGTGATTGAATTTTTCAATGACGGGAATGCTGTCGTCTTGATGAACAAGAGTTTCGAAAAGGCTAATGAAATTTTTAAACTCCGAATATTTGCCGCTGAATTTCGGCAATGCCAAATTCGGAAGTCGAGCTCGAGTTAGGGCTACAGAAGCTGATCCAATTATTTTGGTTTCGCTTGCCGTCTTCAAGGCTGAGATAAGCGAAATTATTTTTGCCTTGGTTATTATTGAAAGCTCTTCCAACTCTTCTCCGAACTCATCGCCATCATCTAAATCTTTGATCTGTTCTTGTATTTGGGTTACCTTAATAATAGAAGCATTTAAAATCTCTAGTCGACAAGTTAGTTATACTTCTTGGATCGGAATCTGGCCGGCTTCTTTTCGATCATTTAATCGGCGGATGCTTATCACTGGGCTCTGAGCTTTTTGAGCTTATTTTTAGGATCCGCAAGAAGTTCAAGAGATTTTGGCTTATCTGGACTCATTTTAATTTATTTTTATATATAAACCACGAAAATAAATAAATATATATATATATAAATAAATTATTTATCCAAGAATAATAATTCATAAAATAAATAAGTTTTAAAATAGGATAATTGTTCAATTAGAACGACGACAAAATGTTAAATAAATTTTCGAAACAAAATACTAAGAGTAAATAACAATTTAATTTAATTATTAAATTTGTTCGAAAAAATTATTAAGCGATTTTTTACATACGATTTTTTATATACGAAAACTTTGACGTGCGATTTCTGTGTTTTTAATATTTAGGATTTTTTGGGAAAGATAGAGAAAAAATGTAACGTCCTATCGAAACGAGAAAATTTATTGTATTCTGGATTAAATTGAACGTAAAAACCTTAAGAAAGTTATGATTAACCCGGGTTTTAAACAATATGAAGTGCATTATTTTAAAGTGAATCTTTGAATTTCTCACTTTTTGTTCCATTTTCTTGGTTTAACTAGAGAAAGCTATACTATTAAAATACAATTTGTTTTGTGTTTTTGTTTCAGATGGAAATTGCGACCTGCATCTTTCCCACCGCACGACCCATGCACACTCGAGGCGCCACGGCAAAATGCTTGTACCATGCATAATTTTAATAAACAATTTTAAGAAGACTGTTGCAATATATAACAATGAAACCTGAATGTTTCAATTCAATGAAATATTTCTTTCTTTCTCAAAAAGGTCTCGGATTTTTTGAAGCCTAAGCGATGAGTATCAACACCTCAGAAATGAAACCAAACGTACAACCAAAGATAAACAAATGCACAAATCGAGAAGCTAATCTAGGAAAAGCGCTGATCCAGAAGAGAGTGACAGTTACTTAAATCGTCATTCGCAAAAATAAAGTAAAAAAAAAGGCACCCGACGGCTTACCCAGGCATTGCGACAAAAAAAGGATGTGGAGCAGCTATCCCCATTCAGCTCAAAGTACCCCCTGTGGAGGTTTCATACATCAGACGTGCTACCTATACAATCACGAGTATACGACAACGTACACGATCACATCGAATTTACGCCCAGTACGCCCAAGGTCATAAAGGATTACCTGCAACCACAAAAATCTCCACATAATAACTCCAAAGATGATTATTGAGCTTTCACATTGTGCCATTTTCACCATATATCAGCTCTTCAATGCAATGATACTTTCCTGAGGGACGGCTACTTTCCTAAGCCTGAAAAATACCACACAGCCGCCTCATCTTATAGACCTATAAGTCTACTATCATGCCTATCAAAGCTCTTTAAAGTGCCTGCTGACCCGTATTGTACCGTATCTAAGAAATCACAACATAATCCCAGCAGATCAATTCAACTTTCGCGAAAAACATGGTACCAGAGCAGGTAAAACATTGGAAATTCGAACCGCATTTGAGAAAAGGGAATACTGTACTGCCATATTTTTGGACGTTTCTTAGGCCTTTGACAGGGTATGGCCTAACGGTATACTGAATAAAATTGTTTTAATGCTTCCTAGCAGCACTCACAAACTCCATACCTCTACAATAGAAACCATAACATCAAAGATGGAGTTCCTAAGGCAGTGTTCTTGGCCCATCAAAAGCGTCCGCTCATGGGAATGACGGGAGTATAAATGAGGTAAAGAGCGGACGACTTACTATGTCTAAGGTTGCTGACGATACTGCAATCCTTAGTCGATCAAAAATTGTGAGCGCAACTAGCAGATCACTTAGTTGTTGTTGAAAAATAGCCGACTGGGGAATAAAGGTCAATGAGCAAAAGAGTAAGCATGTTACATTTACCTTAAAGAGGCGAGACTCCGCTTACATTAAGCAATACTGTGCTGCCTCAAGCAAACGAAGTAACGTACCTTGGCGTACACCTTGACAGACGACTCACTTGGCGCAGACACATTGAAGCTAAGAGAAAACACCTAAAGCTGAGGGCTGGTAGCCTGTACTGGCTTATAAACTCCCGCTCTCCTCTTAGTCTGGACAACCAGATACTGCTCTACAACTCAGTCCAATCTGGACATATGGCTCTCAGTTGTGGGGGAGCTTCAGTAACAGCAGTGTAGAAATTATGCAGAGAGCTTAGTCGAAGATCGCCAGAGCAATCACCGGGGCACCGTGGTACGTTCGGAACGATAACATTTAGATAGATCTGAATATACTCCCAGTCAGATATGATATAGCGCAAACCATGGACAGATACTACAATAAACTGTCAAAACACCCAAACCGCCTCGCAATGGATCTAACCAAAGTGAACAGCAGCTCTCGTCTTCGTCGCAATAATAATATACTAGTTTTTAAGATCTGAATAGTTTTTGTTAGTCTTGTCAAGAGAAGATTCATAAATTAAAGCAAAGTTATAATAAAAAAGCCATGACTTCTTCTATCCTTTAATCCTGGTTCGGTTGAATCATTTCGATCTAACTGGTTATATTCAGTAAACGGACAAATGTATTTTTAGATATTCCTTCTGTTGGCAATATATGTGGCCCCAGGAATTCCGCAGTGATGCAAACAACTCTTGAAACGACGAAGTGATGTATTATTATAATGTTTATTGATTATTATTATTTGGTATCCGATTACAAATATTGTGGTTTTAACTTTATTGAGTTAACAAAACTTAAATTTCTGTGCTTGCGTGACGCTTGAGATCTTGACACCGACTCACTCTTCTTGAGTTCTACTTTATCGAATCTCTCGCGTTCTCGATATACTTTATTAGAAGCGACAACCGCTCCGTGTCTCTCTTCCTACTTGCTCTTCTGGTTTATTCCTGATTCCTACATTCGGCCCTCCTGACGTGATGTTCGTCCCGAACTTCTTCATAAGTTCAGCTACAGTGGATGTTTTCAAAGGACCTTCGCTATCTCCCACTTTTTCAACATCATACCTGCCATGTTTGTAAACTTTAACTACCTTATAAGGTCCAAGATATTTTCCTTTTAACTTTAGACCAACACCATACTGCGTACGCCTGATCGCAACTAAATCATTCAAGTTGTAGAGCTTTTCGTCCTTCCTCTTTGAGTCAAAGGACCGTCTGTTTTCCTCCTGTAGGGCTTGAATATTTTCCCTGGCTTCTTTGCGTATCTGATCTCGGTCATCGGCTAACTCCTGAATCAAAAACTGCTGCACATGTTCTTTCAAATTCGCTATGTCAACTACACGCATATCGACACCTGTTAACTACTTAAACGGAGTTACTTTTGTGCTCCTAGGCTCGATATTGTTGATTAATTGCTGCACTTTACCGACATGCTTGTACCAATTTCCTGGATTCTCTAGACTCATCTTCGACAACATTGGCACAACAATTTTATGCATTCTTTCGACCTGCCCGTTACCACGAGGTACACCTGTAGCGATTAATAAATGCTGAATCTTTTGTTTGTCGCAGTATTCCTTAAATAAGTGCGAGGTGAACGCTGCACCCCTATCTGATACCATCCTGAACGGATTACCAAAGGTTACTGCTTGCCTCTCTAAACAATTAAGCACCTCTTCGACTCCTGTACTGCGCGTCGGATACAACCAAACAAATTTCGAAAATGCATCTACGACAACTAGGATGTGGTTATACTTTTTCTTGGTGATCTCCATTGGTCCCACATGATCAATGTGATAAGTGACTAAAGGTTTGTCCCCCTTATCAATAGGATTTAAATATCCTTCCTGTTTTCCCATTTTTGCGTTAACCATAATGCACTCCACACAACTGCCGACTACTCTGGATACTTTATCTCTCAGCTTTGGAATGAAATAAGATTTCTCCACCAAGTCTTGTGTTTTCTTCGCCGAAAAATGGCCTTGCCTATGAGCAATTTGTATGATTTCAATTTCCATTTGAGATGGGACTACAATTAACTCTCGGTCGGGGTCTTTGAACAATATTTGATTGGCGATGTAATAATCCTCATGTCCCTTAATTTCAACCAGGCTTCGGACGGCTCTTGTCCACTCATCTGCCATCTGAGCTTCTTTTAATCTGTGCATCACACTCTCTGTCAATACGAAACAAGCAACTCGACTAAGCGCGTCTACATGCCTCATTTTCAGCCTGATCTATGTTCTATCTCGTAATCAAATTCTTGCAAAAACATTGCCCATCTAGCCACTCGCAACGGAACTTCTTTCTTTTTCATTGTCATGGCGAACGCGTTACAATCAGTGATGATTTTGACTTTCGTTCCCAACACATATACACGCCATTTAGTCAACGCTGCAATGACTGCCAACACTTCCAGTTCGTATGAGTGATATTTTTCTTCACATGGCTTCGTTTTACGACTCATGTACATAACAGGGTGTAGTTGACCGTCTTCTAGGTCCTTTTGCAGAAGGACTGCCCCAAAACCAAACTTAGACGCGTCCGTGTGTATTTCAGTAGTCAATTTAGGATTATACAGTTTCAAAACTGGTTTTCTAATCAATGCTGCCTTTAATTGTTCGAATGCAACCTGCTGCAACTCCTTGAACACAAACTTGACATCTTTCCTCAGCAAATCTGACAACGGCTTCGCTATAACTGCATATCCATCCACGAACTTCCTAAAATACGACGTTAGACCAAGAAATCGCTGAATAGCTTTACGATCAGAGGGCACTGAAAAATTTGATACCGCTTGCGTTTTCTCATTACTGGGTGTGATCGAACCGTTTTCTATAACATATCCTAGAAAATCGACCCTGCTCTGTAAAATTTGACACTTGGTCCTCAATCCATTTCCCTCTGCTACTTCAAGCACTTTTTTAAGCTTCTCTACTCCCTCTCTGATATCTTTGCTGGGAATAATAATATCGTCCATGTAGACAACTGCGTCACCGTTTTTAATGAGGTCCCTGAGAACTGACATTATAAAGCGAGTAAATACTGCCGGGCAGTTTGAAATACCAAAAGGCACATACAAGAATTCAAATTGTCCGTTCTGTGTAACAAATGATGTATACTTTGAGATTCAACATCAACTGGAACATGAAAATAACCGTTTGTTAAATCTAGTGTTGTGAAAATCATCGCTCCCTGTAACTTCTCGATAACGCTATCCATCTGTACCATCGGAAAGTTATCTCGCACAATTTTCTCGTTTAATTTTCGATAGTCGCAACACAATCGTTTCTGCCCATTCTTTTTTGACACAAGTACGATTGGAGATGCGTACTCTGAAGTACTTGTTTTGATAATTTTCTCTTTGAGCCACTCTTCAACCTGCGCATCTACTATCTTCTGTTCAGTATAAGGAATACGTCGAGGATGTTGAAATACTGGCGATTCATCGGTGAGTATAATCTTCATCTCGACCGGACAACGAACATTTCTTTTCGGCTTATATTCATTAATCATGTGTTTCACGACACCTCTAAACGAATGTGGCAAATGCGACAACTCTATGTCCTGCTTACTTTCCGTCTGCTCTATAGTTAGCATACACAAACTCTGAAACTCCTCCAACAACTCCGTGCATGAACTTACTTGTTTTTGTTCGCGAATTTGGCATTTTCGTCCTGTTATTACCTGCCTGTCTGATCTGCGAATCAACTCTGTACCGTCCTTTGTTATCTTCATATCCACACTATCTAAGAGAGTTCTACCTAAAAAAGCTTCAAAAGCCATGTCTTCATCCGATATGACGTGAAATTCTACACAGAGATTAATACCATCTATTTGTACTGGGATTGTCACACTTCCTGTCAAACATTTTTCATTACCTGTTAATTTACACTCCGAGCTTTAAGAAAACAGTGCGACGCATTAAGCACAAATCAGCTCGCGTATCTATCAATCCTTTAAAAATAACTTTTCGATATGAAATGTACTAACTCCAATCCTGAAGACGTAAACGTGCTTGTTGGCTTCGCCCTGTCTTCCGTCTGTACTAAGTTTGTTGTCTTTTCCTGTTTAGCTACCATCTCATACTTGCACTGAGCTGCTCTATGTCCTGGTTGGTTGCATCTAAAACACTTATTATCTTTCTTCGGGCAATCTCTTTTGATATGAGATTCGTCCCCACAGTTAAAGCATTTCCTTACTATCTCGGCTCATTTTACTACCTCTTTGTCACCTTTATTGAAGTGAACACAAACTTGACATCTTTCCTCAGAAAATCTGACAACGGCTTCGCTATAACTGCATATCCATCCACGAACTTCCTAAAATACGACGTTAAGCCAAGAAATCGCTGAATAGCTTTACGATCAGAGGGCACTGGAAAATTTGATACCGCTTGCGTTTTCTCATTACTGGGTGTGATCGAACCGTTTTCTATAACATATCCTAGAAAATCGACCCTGCTCTGTAAAATTTGACACTTGGTCCAGTTAATCCTCAATCCATTTCCCTCTGCTACTTCAAGCACTTTTTTAAGCTTCTCTACTCTTTCTCTGATATCTTTGCTGGGAATAATAATATCGTCCATGTAGACAACTGCGTCACCGTTTTTAATGAGGTCCCTGAGAACTGACATTATAAAGCGAGTAAATACTGCCGGGCAGTTTGAAATACCAAAAGGCACATACAAGAATTCAAATTGTCCGTTCTGTGTAACAAATGATGTATACTTCTGAGATTCAACATCAACTGGAACATGAAAATAACCGTTTGTTAAATCTAGTGTTGTGAAAATCATCGCTCCCTGTAACTTCTCGATAACGCTATCCATCTGTACCATCGGAAAGTTATCTCGCACAATTTTCTCGTTTAATTTTCGATAGTCGCAACACAATCGTTTCTGCCCATTCTTTTTTGACACAAGTACGATTGGAGATGCGTACTCTGAAGTACTTGTTTTGATAATTTTCTCTTTGAGCCACTCTTCAACCTGCGCATCTACTATCTTCTGTTCAGTATAAGGAATACGTCGAGGATGTTGAAATACTGGCGATTCATCGGTGAGTATAATCTTCATCTCGACCGGACAACGAACATTTCTTTTCGGCTTATATTCATCAATCATGTGTTTCACGACAACTCTTAACGAATGTGGCAAATGCGACAACTCTATGTCCTGCTTACTTTCCGTCCGCTCTATAGTTAGCATACACAAACTCTGAAACTCCTCCAACAACTCCGTGCATGAACTTACTTGTTTTTGTTCGAGAATTTGGCATTTTCGTCCTGTTATTACCTGCCTGTCTGATCTGCGAATCAACTCTGTACCGTCCTTTGTTATCTTCATATCCACACTATCTAAGAGAGTTCTACCTAAAATAGCTTCAAAAGCCATGTCCTCATCCGATATTATGTGAAATTCTACACAGAGATTAATACCATCTATTTGTACTGGGATTGTCACACTTCCAAAAGTCACAATTTGGCTTTCACCGATACCTGTCAAACATTTTTCGTTTCCTATTAATTTTTCCACTCAGAGCTTTGAGAAAACATTGCAACGCATTAAGCACAAATCAGCTCCCGTATCTATCAATCCTTTAAAAATAACTTTTCCAGATGAAATGTACTT
The DNA here is from genome assembly GCF_018152115.1 of Drosophila rhopaloa. Classification (NCBI taxonomy): domain Eukaryota; kingdom Metazoa; phylum Arthropoda; class Insecta; order Diptera; family Drosophilidae; genus Drosophila; species Drosophila rhopaloa. The sequence goes on from NW_025335073.1 coordinate 169,657, forward strand.
TAACTCCAATCCTGAAGACGTAAACGTGCTTGTTGGCTTCGCCCTGTCTTCCGTCTGTACTAAGTTTGTTGTCTTTTCCTGTTTAGCTACGATCTCGTATTTGTACTGAGCTGCTCTATGTCCTGGTTGGTTGCATCTAAAACACTTATTATCTTTCTTCGGGCAATTTTTTTTTATGTGAGATTCATTCCCACAGTTAAAGCATTTCCTTACTTTCTCGGCTGTTTTTACTACCTCCTTGTCACCTTTATTGAAGTGAGAGTCATACCTAAATTGCTTTACTGATACTCGCATCTTCTGATATGCCTCAATCAATACTTTCAACTGCCTCATACTCTTTGCTTGGTAAAGTAAAGTCTTATTTGTCTTAGAGTCTGGAATACCGTCGACAAAGTATACAATCAAGCTTTCATCATCCAGATCAATTGGCTTTGCCAATTCCATTAATGCATACAGGTACTCGTGCAACGATTCGGTCTTCCTCTGCTTCCTTTTGCCAAGTTTACGATGTATCTCTGCTGATGACACCCTCACACCAAATTCGTTGAGTAATGTCTGGTGAATTATTTCCCGAAAACTGTGACACACTTCCTTCCACATCCTTCAAAGTAAACCATGACCTACCCGAATTAGAACTTTCACGGTTTTGCCCACCTACAATTGAATTCCTATTGGATCCACCATTTTCATGTGCCTGTGAAGGTACTGAAACGAAAGATCCGCCCTCATCATCATCCACTTCAATTCCTACCTCATTGTTATCATCAATTTGTAAACCATAGTGAGCAAGCAGTCTTTTTTGCAATTCGATTTTCCTTCCATTTCGGCTTAATCCTAGCTCTGTCAATTTTTCGCATAGTTCTGCCACAAGCAGTGCCAAAATCTCTTGCCTGTTCATTTTAAAGACTTAAATATAATCGTATAAAATAGAAGAGTAATATAATGCTTATCAAATAAAATATGTACATATATCAAAAACGAAAACTCGCCAACTTACGTTATTACGTTACTACAACATTTATGCAAGAATGAAAACTTAACTCTACGTTGCTGTAAACACAACAGCACGATTGCAGAACAGCAATCCAAAAATTTGTATATTGTCTTCTTGGCAATTTGTCTCGATCTCTTCGTCTTGTGTTCTTCTTTCCGCAAATTTCTGCCCGTCCAAATCGCCAAATATCTTGTCTCGCCTTCCTGTCACTCACCAATACTGCATCAGCTTAACTTCTCGCCAGCCCACAAATACTGTTTTGTATTCTTCCTGTTGTATCACCAATACAGCTGGACTTCTCGTCTTCTAGCCACGCCAAGTCACCAGTACTGCTCCAGAATGGACTTTTCGCTGCAAACCCACAATTGGTACTTCTCCAGATCTTCCTGCTCTTTGACCGCCGATCTCCTTCCGTACACTTTTCCGCTTCCTTATCTTGCTTTGACCAGCCTTTGAAGCATGTGTCCTCGTCTTCTCCTGACGCACAACTTCTGCGATCCTTCTGCCTGCTACCGTACTGCTCCACGCCTTGCCTTTTGTCCAGATGACCACTGCCAACAATACTGCTTCTTGCTTGTTGACGTGCACCACAAAGCTATTGCGTTGCTTCCAGATTTGGTACTCGTTGATCAATCGCCTTCTACGTTGCCCACGTCAGTGCTCTTTGCGTCGGTTCCTCTGCAAATTCTTTTGCGTCTCACAAAATTGAATTTCACAACTTTTTTATTTCTGCAATTTTGCCTCTCCTTTGTAAATTCGTTTAGTTTTTCTTTTACTTTCCAAATTGTTTTTTAGTATCTGGCTCTACCACCGCGTTGCAAAAAGTTAAATAAGTTTTTAAACAACTCAGTTTAATGACTGTAGTTTGTAATGGATCCAAATATCTCCGGTTGAGCCCCCAAAATTGTGGCCCCAGGAATTCCGCAGTGATGCAAACAACTCTTGAGACGAGGAAGTGATGTATTATTATAATGTTTATTGATTATTATTATTTGGTATCCGATTACAAATATTGTGGTTTTAACTTTAATGAGTTAACAAAACTTAAATTTCTGTGCTTGCGTGACGCTTGAGATCTTGTCACCGACTCACTCTTCTTGAGTTCTACTTTATCGAATCTCTCGCGTTCTCGATATACTTTATTAGAAGCGACAACCGCTCCGTGTCTCTCTTCCTACTTGCTCTTCTGGTTTATTCCTGATTCCTACATGTACCAGGTGGGATTTAAAACACTATTTTTTTTGTGTTTAATTCTAACTTTCGGACCACTTTGAATCTTGCTGTAAATAATATTGAATTATTAACTGAACTTAATTTTATTTGGATGTGAAATGGGTATTTTTTATTATTCGGTCTGAATAAAGTCTACTATTTATACCCGTTACTCGTAGAGTAAAAGGGTATATTGTATTCGTGCAAAAGTATGTAACAGGTAGAAGGAAGCGTTTCCGACCCTATAAAGTATATATATTCTTGTTAGGATCACTAGCCGAGTCGATCTAGCCATGTCCGTCTGTCCGTCTGTCCGTCTGTCCGTCTGTCCGTCTGTCTGTCTGTCTGTCTGTCCGAATGAACGCTGAGATCTCGGAAACTATAAACGCTAGAAGATTGGCATTTTGCATGCAGATTCTAGGAGTTCCTACGCAGCGCAAGTTTGTTTCAAAAAGGTGCGTAATCATAATCTTGCAAAAACATTGCCCATCTAGCCACTCGCAACGGAACTTCTTTCTTTTTCATTGTCATGGCGAACGCGTTACAATCAGTGATGATTTTGACTTTCGTTCCCAACACATATACACGCCATTTAGTCAACGCTGCAATGACTGCTAACACTTCCAGTTCGTATGAGTGATATTTTTCTTCACATGGCTTCGTTTTACGACTCATGTACATAACAGGGTGTAGTTGACCGTCTTCTAGGTCCTTTTGCAGAAGGACTGCCCCAAAACCAAACTTAGACGCGTCCGTGTGTATTTCAGTAGTCAATTTAGGATTATACAGTTTCAAAACTGGTTTTCTAATCAATGCTGCCTTTAATTGTTCGAATGCAACCTGCTGCAACTCCTTGAACACAAACTTGACATCTTTCCTCAGCAAATCTGACAACGGCTTCGCTATAACTGCATATCCATCCACGAACTTCCTAAAATACGACGTTAGACCAAGAAATCGCTGAATAGCTTTACGATCAGAGGGCACTGGAAAATTTGATACCGCTTGCGTTTTCTCATTACTGGGTGTGATCGAACCGTTTTCTATAACATATCCTAGAAAATCGACCCTGCTCTGTAAAATTTGACACTTGGTCCTCAATCCATTTCCCTCTGCTACTTCAAGCACTTTTTAAGCTTCTCTACTCCCTCTCTGATATCTTTGCTGGGAATAATAATATCGTCCATGTAGACAACTGCGTCACCGTTTTTAATGAGGTCCCTGAGAACTGACATTATAAAGCGAGTAAATACTGCCGGGCAGTTTGAAATACCAAAAGGCACATACAAGAATTCAAATTGTCCGTTCTGTGTAACAAATGATGTATACTTCTGAGATTCAACATCAACTGGAACATGAAAATAACCGTTTGTTAAATCTAGTGTTGTGAAAATCATCGCTCCCTGTAACTTCTCGATAACGCTATCCATCTGTACCATCGGAAAGTTATCTCGCACAATTTTCTCGTTTAATTTTCGATAGTCGCAACACAATCGTTTCTGCCCATTCTTTTTTGACACAAGTACGATTGGAGATGCGTACTCTGAAGTACTTGTTTTGATAATTTTCTCTTTGAGCCACTCTTCAACCTGCGCATCTACTATCTTCTGTTCAGTATAAGGAATACGTCGAGGATGTTGAAATACTGGCGATTCATCGGTGAGTATAATTTTCATCTCGACCGGACAACGAACATTTCTTTTCGGCTTATATTCATCAATCATGTGTTTCACGACAACTCTAAACGAATGTGGCAAATGCGACAACTCTATGTCCTGCTTACTTTCCGTCCGCTCTATAGTTAGCATACACAAACTCTGAAACTCCTCCAACAACTCCGTGCATGAACTTACTTGTTTTTGTTCGAGAATTTGGCATTTTCGTCCTGTTATTACCTGCCTGTCTGATCTGCGAATCAACTCTGTACCGTCCTTTGTTATCTTCATATCCACACTATCTAAGAGAGTTCTACCTAAAATAGCTTCAAAAGCCATGTCCTCATCCGATATTATGTGAAATTCTACACAGAGATTAATACCATATATTTGTACTGGGATTGTCACACTTCCAAAAGTCACAATTTGGCTTTCACCGATACCTGTCAAACATTTTTCGTTTCCTATTAATTTTTCCACTCAGAGCTTTGAGAAAACATTGCAACGCATTAAGCACAAATCAGCTCCCGTATCTATCAATCCTTTAAAAATAACTTTTCCAGATGAAATGTACTTTAACTCCAATCCTGAAGACGTAAACGTGCTTGTTGGCTTCGCCCTGTCTTCCGTCTGTACTAAGTTTGTTGTCTTTTCCTGTTTAGCTACGATCTCGTATTTGTACTGAGCTGCTCTATGTCCTGGTTGGTTGCATCTAAAACACTTATTATCTTTCTTCGGGCAATTTTTTTTTATGTGAGATTCGTCCCCACAGTTAAAGCATTTCCTTACTTTCTCGGCTGTTTTTACTACCTCCTTGTCACCTTTATTGAAGTGAGAGTCATACCGAAATTGCTTTACTGATACTCGCATCTTCTGATATGCCTCAATCAATACTTTCAACTGCCTCATACTCTTTGCTTGGTAAAGTAAAGTCTTATTTGTCTTAGAGTCTGGAATACCGTCGACAAAGTATACAATCAAGCTTTCATCATCCAGATCAATTGGCTTTGCCAATTCCATTAATGCATACAGGTACTCGTGCAACGATTCGGTCTTCCTCTGCTTCCTTTTGCCAAGTTTACGATGTATCTCTGCTGATGACACCCTCGCACCAAATTCGTTGAGTAATGCGTTCTTTAAAGATCTCCAATCCCGAACATCTCGCTGACTACGAATAAAAAGCTTCGCCGCTCCGCTAAGTAGTTGTTTAGCATAAATAAAAACCTGCAGCTGACTCCATTCCACAGTTAGTGCACATTCTTCAAGTTCCTCTATCCACTGATTAATGTCTGGTGAATTATTTCCCGAAAACTGTGACACACTTCCTTCCACATCCTTCAAAGTAAACCATGACCTACCCGAATTAGAACTTTCACGGTTTGGCCCACCTACAATTGAATTCCTATTGGATCCACCATTTTCATGTGCCTGTGAAGGTACTGAAACGAAAGATCCGCCCTCATCATCATCCACTTCAATTCCTACCTCATTGTTATCATCAATTTGTAAACCATAGTGAGCAAGCAGTCTATTTTGCAATTCGATTTTCCTTCCATTTCGGCTTAATCCTAGCTCTGTCAATTTTTCGCATAGTTCTGCCACAAGCAGTGCCAAAATCTCTTGCCTGTTCATTTTAAAGACTTAAATATAATCGTATAAAATAGAAGAGTAATATAATGCTTATCAAATAAAATATGTACATATATCAAAAACGAAAACTCGCCAACTTACGTTATTACGTTACTACAACATTTATGCAAGAATGAAAACTTAACTCTACGTTGCTGTAAACACAACAGCACGATTGCAGAACAGCAATCCAAAAATTTGTATATTGTCTTCTTGGCAATTTGTCTCGATCTCTTCGTCTTGTGTTCTTCTTTCCGCAAATTTCTGCCCGTCCAAATCGCCAAATATCTTGTCTCGCCTTCCTGTCACTCACCAATACTGCATCAGCTTAACTTCTCGCCAGCCCACAAATACTGTTTTGTATTCTTCCTGTTGTATCACCAATACAGCTGGACTTCTCGTCTTCTAGCCACGCCAAGTCACCAGTACTGCTCCAGAATGGACTTTTCGCTGCAAACCCACAATTGGTACTTCTCCAGATCTTCCTGCTCTTTGACCGCCGATCTCCTTCCGTACACTTTTCCGCTTCCTTATCTTGCTTTGACCAGCCTTTGAAGCATGTGTCCTCGTCTTCTCCTGACGCACAACTTCTGCGATCCTTCTGCCTGCTACCGTACTGCTCCACGCCTTGCCTTTTGTCCAGATGACCACTGCCAACAATACTGCTTCTTGCTTGTTGACGTGCACCACAAAGCTATTGCGTTGCTTCCAGATTTGGTACTCGTTGATCAATCGCCTTCTACGTTGCCCACGTCAGTGCTCTTTGCGTCGGTTCCTCTGCAAATTCTTTTGCGTCTCACAAAATTGAATTTCACAACTTTTTTATTTCTGCAATTTTGCCTCTCCTTTGTAAATTCGTTTAGTTTTTCTTTTACTTTCCAAATTGTTTTTTAGTATCTGGCTCTACCACCGCGTTGCAAAAAGTTAAATAAGTTTTTAAACAACTCAGTTTAATGACTGTAGTTTGTAATGGATCCAAATATCTCCGGTTGAGCCCCCAAAATTGTGGCCCCAGGAATTCCGCAGTGATGCAAACAACTCTTGAGACGAGGAAGTGATGTATTATTATAATGTTTATTGATTATTATTATTTGGTATCCGATTACAAATATTGTGGTTTTAACTTTAATGAGTTAACAAAACTTAAATTTCTGTGCTTGCGTGACGCTTGAGATCTTGTCACCGACTCACTCTTCTTGAGTTCTACTTTATCGAATCTCTCGCGTTCTCGATATACTTTATTAGAAGCGACAACCGCTCCGTGTCTCTCTTCCTACTTGCTCTTCTGGTTTATTCCTGATTCCTACATGTACCAGGTGGGATTTAAAACACTATCTTTTTTTGTGTTTAATTCTAACTTTCGGACCACTTTGAATCTTGCTGTAAATAATATTGAATTATTAACTGAACTAAATTTTATTTGGATGTGAAATGGGTATTTTTTATTATTCGGTCTGAATAAAGTCTACTATTTATACCCGTTACTCGTAGAGTAAAAGGGTATATTGTATTCGTGCAAAAGTATGTAACAGGTAGAAGGAAGCGTTTCCGACCCTATAAAGTATATATATTCTTGTTCAGGATCACTAGCCGAGTCGATCTAGCCATGTCCGTCTGTCCGTCTGTCCGTCTGTCTGTCTGTCTGTCTGTCCGAATGAACGCTGAGATCTCGGAAACTATAAACGCTAGAAGATTGGCATTTTGCATGCAGATTCTAGGAGTTCCTACGCAGCGCAAGTTTGTTTCAAAAAGGTGCGTAATCATAATCTTGCAAAAACATTGCCCATCTAGCCACTCGCAACGGAACTTCTTTCTTTTTCATTGTCATGGCGAACGCGTTACAATCAGTGATGATTTTGACTTTCGTTCCCAACACATATACACGCCATTTAGTCAACGCTGCAATGACTGCCAACACTTTCAGTTCGTATGAGTGATATTTTTCTTCACATGGCTTCGTTTTACGACTCATGTACATAACAGGGTGTAGTTGACCGTCTTCTAGGTCCTTTTGCAGAAGGACTGCCCCAAAACCAAACTTAGACGCGTCCGTGTGTATTTCAGTAGTCAATTTAGGATTATACAGTTTCAAAACTGGTTTTCTAATCAATGCTGCCTTTAATTGTTCGAATGCAACCTGCTGCAACTCCTTGAACACAAACTTGACATCTTTCCTCAGCAAATCTGACAACGGCTTCGCTATAACTGCATATCCATCCACGAACTTCCTAAAATACGACGTTAGACCAAGAAATCGCTGAATAGCTTTACGATCAGAGGGCACTGGAAAATTTGATACCGCTTGCGTTTTCTCATTACTGGGTGTGATCGAACCGTTTTTTTACACTTGGTCCTCAATCCATTTCCCTCTGCTACTTCAAGCACTTTTTTAAGCTTCTCTACTCCCTCTCTGATATCTTTGCTGGGAATAATAATATCGTCCATGTAGACAACTGCGTCACCGTTTTTAATGAGGTCCCTGAGAACTGACATTATAAAGCGAGTAAATACTGCCGGGCAGTTTGAAATACCAAAAGGCACATACAAGAATTCAAATTGTCCGTTCTGTGTAACAAATGATGTATACTTCTGAGATTCAACATCAACTGGAACATGAAAATAACCGTTTGTTAAATCTAGTGTTGTGAAAATCATCGCTCCCTGTAACTTCTCGATAACGCTATCCATCTGTACCATCGGAAAGTTATCTCGCACAATTTTCTCGTTTAATTTTCGATAGTCGCAACACAATCGTTTCTGCCCATTCTTTTTTGACACAAGTACGATTGGAGATGCGTACTCTGAAGTACTTGTTTTGATAATTTTCTCTTTGAGCCACTCTTCAACCTGCGCATCTACTATCTTCTGTTCAGTATAAGGAATACGTCGAGGATGTTGAAATACTGGCGATTCATCGGTGAGTATAATCTTCATCTCGACCGGACAACGAACATTTCTTTTCGGCTTATATTCATCAATCATGTGTTTCACGACACCTTTAAACGAATGTGGCAAATGCGACAACTCTATGTCCTGCTTACTTTCCGTCCGCTCTATAGTTAGCATACACAAACTCTGAAACTCCTCCAACAACTCCGTGCATGAACTTACTTGTTTTTGTTCGAGAATTTGGCATTTTCGTCCTGTTATTACCTGCCTGTCTGATCTGCGAATCAACTCTGTACCGTCCTTTGTTATCTTCATATCCACACTATCTAAGAGAGTTCTACCTAAAATAGCTTCAAAAGCCATGTCCTCATCCGATATTATGTGAAATTCTACACAGAGATTAATACCATCTATTTGTACTGGGATTGTCACACTTCCAAAAGTCACAATTTGGCTTTCACCGATACCTGTCAAACATTTTTCGTTTCCTGTTAATTTTTCCACTCAGAGCTTTGAGAAAACATTGCAACGCATTAAGCACAAATCAGCTCCCGTATCTATCAATCCTTTAAAAATAACTTTTCCAGATGAAATGTACTTTAACTCCAATCCTGAAGACGTAAACGTGCTTGTTGGCTTCGCCCTGTCTTCCGTCTGTACTAAGTTTGTTGTCTTTTCCTGTTTAGCTACGATCTCGTATTTGTACTGAGCTGCTCTATGTCCTGGTTGGTTGCATCTAAAACACTTATTATCTTTCTTCGGGCAATTTTTTTTTATGTGAGATTCGTCCCAACAGTTAAAGCATTTCCTTACTTTCTCGGCTGTTTTTACTACCTCCTTGTCACCTTTATTGAAGTGAGAGTCATACCTAAATTGCTTTACTGATACTCGCATCTTCTGATATGCCTCAATCAATACTTTCAACTGCCTCATACTCTTTGCTTGGTAAAGTAAAGTCTTATTTGTCTTAGAGTCTGGAATACCGTCGACAAAGTATTCAATCAAGCTTTCATCATCCAGATCAATTGGCTTTGCCAATTCCATTAATGCATACAGGTACTCGTGCAACGATTCGGTCTTCCTCTGCTTCCTTTTGCCAAGTCTACGATGTATCTCTGCTGATGACACCCTCACACCAAATTCGTTGAGTAATGCGTTCTTTAAAGATCTCCAATCCCGAACAACTCGCTGACTACGAATAAAAAGCTTCGCCGCTCCGCTAAGTAGTTGTTTAGCATAAATAAAAACCTGCAGCTGACTCCATTCCACAGTTAGTGCACATTCTTCAAGTTCCTCTATCCACTGATTAATGTCTGGTGAATTATTTCCCGAAAACTGTGACACACTTCCTTCCACATCCTTCAAAGTAAACCATGACCTACCCGAATTAGAACTTTCACGGTTTTGCCCACCTACAATTGAATTCCTATTGGATCCACCATTTTCATGTACCTGTGAAGGTACTGAAACGAAAGATCCGCCCTCATCATCATCCACTTCAATTCCTTCCTCATTGTTATCATCAATTTGTAAACCATAGTGAGCAAGCAGTCTATTTTGCAATTCGATTTTCCTTCCATTTCGGCTTAATCCTAGCTCTGTCAATTTTTCGCGTAGTTCTGCCACAAGCAGTGCCAAAATCTCTTGCCTGTTCATTTTAAAGAACATTTCATTAAATATAATTGTATAAAATAGAATAGTAATATAATGCTTATCAAATAAAATATGTACATATATCAAAAACGAAAACTCGCCAACTTACGTTATTACGTTACTCCAACATAGCAGCTTTATGCGCTGCTTGAATTTATGCAAGAATGAAAACTTAACTCTACGTTGCTGTAAACACAACAGCACGATTGCAGAACAGCAATCCAAAAATTTGTATATTGTCTTCTTGGCAATTTGTCTCGGTCTCTTCGCAAATTTCTGCCCGTCCAAATCGCCAAATATCTTGTCTCGCCTTCCTGTCACTCACCAATACTGCATCAGCTTAAATTCTCGCCAGCCCACAAATACTGTTTTGTATTCTTCCTGTTGTATCACCAATACAGCTGGACTTCTAGTCTTCTAGCCACGCCAATTCACCAGTACTGCTCCAGAATGGACTTTTCGCTGCAAACCCACAATTGGTACTTCTCCAGATCTTCCTGCTCTTTGACCGCCGATCTCCTTCCGTACACTTTTCCGCTTCCTTATCTTGCTTTGACCAGCCTTTGAAGCATGTGTCCTTGTCTTCTCCTGACGCACAACTTCTGCGATCCTTCTGCCTGCTACCGTACTGCTCCACGCCTTGCCTTTTGTCCAGATGACCACTGCCAACAATCCTGCTTCTTGCTTGTTGACGTGCACCACAAAGCTATTGCGTTGCTTCCAGATTTGGTACTCGTTGATCAATCGCCTTCTACGTTGCCCACGTCAGCGCTCTTTGCGTCGGTTCCTCTGCAAATTCTTTTGCGTCTCACAAAATTGAATTTCACAACTTTTTTATTTCTGCAATTTTGCCTCTCCTTTGTAAATTCGTTTAGTTTTTCTTTTACTTTCCAAATTGTTTTTTAGTATCTGGCTCTACCACCGCGTTGCAAAAAGTTAAATAAGTTTTTAAACAACTGAGTTTAATGACTGTAGTTTGTAATGGATCCAAATATCTCCGGTTGAGCCCCCAAAATTGTGGCCCCAGGAATTCCGCAGTGATGCAAACAACTCTTGAGACGAGGAAGTGATGTATTATTATAATGTTTATTGATTATTATTATTTGGTATCCGATTACAAATATTGTGGTTTTAACTTTAATGAGTTAACAAAACTTAAATTTCTGTGCTTGCGTGACGCTTGAGATCTTGTCACCGACTCACTTTTCTTGAGTTCTACTTTATCGAATCTCTCGCGTTCTCGATATACTTTATTAGAAGCGACAACCGCTCCGTGTCTCTCTTCCTACTTGCTCTTCTGGTTTATTCCTGATTCCTACATGTACCAGGTGGGATTTAAAACACTATCTTTTTTGTGTTTAATTCTAACTTTCGGACCACTTTGAATCTTGCTGTAAATAATATTGAATTATTAACTGAACTAAATTTTATTTGGATGTGAAATGGGTATTTTTTATTATTCGGTCTGAATAAAGTCTACTATTTATACCAGTTACTCGTAGAGTAAAAGGGTATATTGTATTCGTGCAAAAGTATGTAACAGGTAGAAGGAAGTGTTTCCGACCCTATAAAGTATATATATTCTTGTTCAGGATCAATAGCCGAGTCGATCTAGCCATGTCCGTCTGTCCGTCTGTCTGTCGGTCTGTCTGTCCGTATGAACGCTGAGATCTCGGAAACTATAAACGCTAGAAGATTGGCATTTTGCATGCAAATTCTAGGAGTTCCTACGCAGCGCAACTTTGTTTCAAAAAGTTGTCACGCCCCCTTTAACGCCCACAATCGCTTAAATACGAATTTAAAAATTTAAATATTTCGGAAAAGTAAAAATGCAGTTTTATTGTGTTTATCAACACCTATCGAAATGTAGAAGAAATTTTTAAAATCGGACCATTCGTTAAAAAGTTATGCGTGATCAAAGTTTCTATCTCCATCTCCCTCGCACTCCCTTTACCTGAGTAACGGGTATCTGATAGTCGGGGCACCCGACTATAGCGTTCTCTCTTGTTTTCTATTACATTGCGTTGCAAAATTTGAAGTAACTAGTGGAAAATATGTGAAATAATATAACATATCTTTCCGTCTGCAGCTCAATTCTAACAATGCCATTGGACGTGAATACACCATGTACAATGCCTTGGCTACTTTTTATTTTCTCTTTTGGATGTTACCAAAGATATCTTAGTTTTTTTTATTAATGAAATGTATCAAGTAAAAATGTAAGGTTATTTTTGTATCTTTGTTAATACATTTCAAATTTGTCTTCAAATTTTTTTTCAATTTTTTTTATTCCAATAGCTATTTTCCTCCATTCTATATTCTTGTATACTATATTATTTTTGACATTTGTACTAGATCATATCAAGATCTTTTGCCCTACTTATACTTGGACAGGGTATTATAATTTCAGTCAAAAGTTTGCAAAGCAGTGACGGAGACGGACAAAAAGTAAAAAAATAGTTTATTTTGCTGTTTTTCTGTTTATCAAAATATTCCTTTGAGATTTAGTAATTACTTACTATATCACAATTATGCTTTTAGTTTTGTCAAAATTGGACAACAATATCATATAGCTGCCTTAGAAACGTTGGCAAGCAAAATCGACATAGCTTCAATGTTTTGAGAAATATAGGCATAGAAATCTAAATGTAGTCGTTTTGTAATAACTACAAGGTATATAAACACTTCCGGTCGCCGAAGTTTGCTTCCTTTCTTGTTCTTCTTCAGACTTTTATTATGTATTTTATAAAACTTTGTGGACTTGTTAGCGCAAATTACTGATGGTCGATCATAATGGCTAGCTCGTTATCTATACATGGGGAATCAATTATTAAATTGTTACATCCCTAGATCCAGTGTTAAAATTTTAAAATTTTTCTGTTCATAAAAAATATTATTTAATATGAAAGAAAAAATCTATGTTATTTATCTAATTTTCTTCAATAATTTTGTCTTCTTCTTTTTTTTTGTTGCCGTGCCCTGTACCTAGCTATTGTGAGTGGGTGTGGTCCGTCGTTGGGATAAGCTTCTTGTAGACATGGTGCAACCCTTTGCTTAAAAGGAGCTTCTTGTTGATCACTGTTGTTCAGCTACAGAAAGGAATTGTAATTAAAAAATAAAACAACCTTTTCAGTTGAGGTCTGTATTAAAACTAAACTCATTTTTCCCTGCTTATTAACTAACATGAAATTCTTTTTCTGGTCTTATCTATGGCCTACGCAGAGGCCACATCTGCTTGCCTGCCCTGGTGCAGCGTGGGAAATATCTTTGGTGATTATATGAAAGAATACAAGTGCTAACATCGCTGCCTTGTAGGGTTTAACTTACAGATTATAATATGTGACGGTTTGTCGTTGTCGGGTGGCTCAGGGATGGCCAGGGTTCGTCACAAAAATTTGCTTGTGTCAGGCGTGGTTGCTGAAAGAGAGTTCCGACCCACCCCAGAGTAGAAGTCGTCTGGAATTACTTAGTAATTGAATTAGAAATAGGTTTTTATTTCAGTAAGTATCTTGACAATTTATTAACAACTAACGAATTCTCCGGATTGGCGGGGTGCCGCCCTTGCAGCCTTCGCTTCCTTCTTACGCTTAGAATACCTGGTCTCGGGAGCCGTCCAGCTGCTCGATAGGACCAGCACGGGTTGGGTTACCTGAAATGAGAATAGGGGGCCTGGGGACCCTGAAGTCGTCCACGAGCGAGAGCGATCTATTTAGTGCTTGGGGACCCGAAAGTCGACCGCAAGACAGAGAATGTTGCTTGGGGACCCTGAAGTCAGCCACAAGAGAGAGAATTGGTTGCTTGGGGACCCTGAAGTCAGCCACAAGAGAGAGAATTGGTTGCTTGGGGACCCGGAAGTCAGCCGCAAGAGAGAGAAGTTGGTGCTTGGGGACCCTGAGGTCAGCCGCAAGAGAGAGAAGTTGGTGCTTGGGGACCCTGAGGTCAGCCGCAAGAGAGAGAAGTTGGCGATTGGGGACCCTGAGGTCGGCCGCAAGAGAGAGAGAGAGAAGTCAGCCGGTGAACCGTGCCGTAAGGAGGTGTGATCCTAAAATCAGACTTCTCCTAGGGATACCTTCAGATCGGCAAGCCGGGAAGGTTAGAGGCAGGAGGAAGTAGTACGGGAACTAACTACAATGTATATAAGCGGACTTTGATCGAATGATCTAGTCCACCCAAAATGACTTTGCTGCTTACCACCACTGGGGAGATGCCTCTGCACCCTTAGACGGTTGGCTGCTAAGTGCCTTTCCATGGCCCGTGGCCCGTCTTATATAGGGCTCGGCGAGATCTAGTGTGCCCGTTGTCTGTGGAATTAGCCGGGCTAAGTGTGACCATCTCTCTCTCGGTCTAGTGTGCCCCTATATGCGCGATGGTTGGCGCGCGCGTTCTCGGTTTGAATTTTAAATTAAATACTTCTTTTGTTTCATGCTTTTATTCTTATTTATTTAATTCATTATTATTCATTTAATTCATGCATTTATTCTTATTTATTGTGCGCGCAGCGTCACACTCCCCCCCCGTCATGGATTCGAGTGGTGTCGTAAAATTGTTACGTAATGCTGTGGAGTAGTGGCATTTGTGTAATGTTTGGTTATGTGTATTCAATGATAGATTGTGCTTTTTATGTGTTGATAGTGCATCGTGTTCGTTCTGTATTGTATTTGTTCGTACGTACTGTTTGATGTTTCCGATGTATACTCTCTTTGTTTTTCGGGTGTTCTGGTCTCTCACTGTCATGATCACTGGTGACACGAAATTGGTTACCTTCCAGGGGCCGTCGTACTTTGGTGCTAGTTTGGCGTTAAATTTTTCTGTCGCTTTTGACAGATAGTGCGTCTTGCACCATACCAAGTCCCCGACATCTGGTTTCCAGTCCCTTTTCCGTAGATTGTAGTGATGTTTTTGTTGTTCCGCGGCTTCTTCTGTATACTGCGTTGCCTCTTTTCGTACGCCTTTTAACCTGTTCCATCTTTGTTCTATACTTTCCTCCTGTAACCCCGATCCTTTTGTTACCCTGTCGAACATCGTGTTTGGTAATCTTAACTCTTTCCCGAATACTAGCTGTGCAGGGCTATATTTTGTAGATTCCGATACACTACTATTGTATGCTAGCATTAGCTCTGGTAATTGTTCGTCCCACGTGGTCTGATCCTCTCCTGCTAACTGTGCGATCATAGTTTTATCTGTTCGATTCGTTCGCTCGGTAGGGTTCTCCTGGGGCGTGTACGGTGCCGTCAACTGTTGCCGTATCCCCCATTTTTCCATGGCCTTTCTTGTTTTTCCTCCTGTGAACTGGACCCCATTGTCCGAGATCAGAGTTTTTGGTGATCCAACTCTCGCAATTACCCTTTCTCTAAAGACTCGTATGAATGCGTCCGCTGTAGCCTGTCTGATTGCTGCAAGTTCTACCCACTTTGAGAATTTGTCCACGATTACTAATAGTGTGGTGTTCCCGTGCTTTGATCTGGGTAGAGGTCCCACGAAATCCACACATATGGTTTCCCACGGTGCTTCTGTCACTTTTGTCAGCATCTTCCCAGCTTTTTTCTGTTGCGACACCTTGTATTTTTGGCAACACTCGCATTTCTGTATGTATTTCCTTACGTCCTTATTCATTCGTGGCCAGAAATATCGGTTCTTTACCCTTATTTATTCTTATTTATTGTGCGCGCAGCGTCACAAATATATAGCTCTATATCGATTTACATAATCACACATGACATCAACTGAGCCCATAAAATGTATACTTTATTATTATTAGTGTTCCTCTGAACATTCTGGCAAGGGCCATCAATATTGGGTGTATTTAGTGGACTGTGTTTGCTCGATATATTTTAAGTTGGACAATAAATTTAACCCATTGCAATGGCCTGCGATGATTGTATCTTATCATTTTATGCGGCTTATTCATTATCAGCTTAAAAATTTTGTATATTATATTTTGTAATTGTCTTCTTATTTTCATTTTTCTTATAAAATAATTAATTCAAATCACTATTATTACAATTGTTAAAACTAAAGATGCGTATCTAGTTAAATGATGAGAGTATAATTCCCCCAATTCTAGCTTGTGAGTTCTTAAATATTGAATTTGTTTTGATAAACGATCGATTTGATTCAGCTGGTTCTGAACTAGAGGTGGGCGCGGGCCTGTATTTTGAGGCCCAGACGTGCACGTGATGCACGTGATATGCATCAATCTCAAAATTATAAACTTGGTACTGAAGTTATGCGGTCGTCTTACTTAACTCGAACTGGGTTAATACTAGATAGCGCTGAATCATTCCAAGCAAACAACTGTAATTTTGCATTAATTATTCCTTTTTTATCCACAAATAAGCCCCTAGCCGTCATTAAAGGGTAAACCTCCTTTAATTCTGTACCCGCTCGTTTCCATGGCAAGACTACATTTGCAGATGAATTATCTTTTTTGGCTATCTCACTTTTTAGCTGACTAGGTCTTAACACGTTTGTAAGTTAACCACGATTGAATGATCCATTAAAAGGCTTATGATCCCATTTTAAAATTTCGCTTTCATCTAATTAACTGTTTGATTATAAACAAGAAAAGAAGCAAACTTCCCAAGCCGAAGTTTATATACCCTTGCAGTTATTACTAGTTGACCACATTTCGATTTCTATGCCTATATTACTAAAAACAATGAAGCTATGTCGATTTTGCGCTGCATTTTGCCACCGTTTCTGTGGCAGCTATATGATATTGGTATCCGATTTTAATTTAATTAATTCGATAATGTTTACGCCGCTCTCCCCTCTCTTAAATTGCCCGCTCTTGCCTCGTGGCGAATACCTACTCGCCCGCACTGGATGCTCGCGACTCCAGGCTCTCCCGCACTGGACGCTTGCGATTCCAGGCTCTACGGCCTTCCCGCTCCCGGAATCTCTCCACTGCGCTTTGAAGCGCAGCGCTCAACTAGGCTTAAGTTAGTTTTTCAATGTCAAACGAATGAAATACATCGCCCGGCCGGTCCGCGCTATTACCACGAAAAAGTTCACCGAGTTTTTTTCATTTCTCTCGCGCTTCGTGATCGTCGAGTGTTTTACAAATCTCTTCCACAGCTTGCCACCCTGCCTTCCATCGACGCCCCAACTATTCATTTTTTAGTCCATTCGAGCCAGATAAGTGCCATATTATTAATTTTTTTATTAACTGCCAGTCGACAGTAAGCCAACCGAAAAACATAACTCGTTTGACTTTCTGTACGATTTGTCTAAAATCCAAGTCCGATTTAATCCGACGACGGCAGTTAGTAAATTACAATTCCAATTCCGTCTTTTATTTCTTCGTTCTCTCCTAACGTGCGGCCATATTGCCTATTTTCCAATTCCTTTTCGTGTGCATATTGATGTACAAGTTTCATATTCGCATTTGGCCGTACATCCATTAAATATACATCCAACATCAAATCAAAGAAAATAAAAAATATAAATCCAAATCAAAGTGTGCAAATAAAAAGTCAAGCGTACAGTGAAAAATAAATGAATTCCAAAAAAATTCAGTGAACAGTGAAAAATAAATTATTTTCAAAATTGAGTTCAAATTAATTTCCCACAAAAAAAGGAAACAAAAATTAAGTGTTCCGCCAATTTCGGCCCACAAATATTTTTTGATATTAATTTTTTATTGTACATCCGCTGTGACAATATTTGCTTACATTATTAAAAATCCAAATACAGTCCACAATAAATCGAAAATTTACTACACATACCCGCCGGCAAAATTTACAATAAAATTTTCCGTCATATTGATTACATATATTACATCCATATTACATATATTCCATACATACATTTATACATATTTTCCTACATAACTACACCCCAATTCCGAAAGTTCAAGTATTCCGTCGGCCATCCAATAAATATATGTATATTAAATAAATTCCCAAAGCCGACGTGAAATAACTTTTGTGTCTCAGTGTGTTTTTCTTATTTACATATTTTGGGCAATATCCATCCATTCATCTACACATACACGCGAATTGCAGTACAGCAAAAAGCTCGAAATTCCCGCGCACTCCAGCGTCACCAATACACAGCCCGCAAAAGTTCGGGCAGTTGTTTTTCAATCATCCCATAAATAAATTCCAACAAAATTAATAAACACCAAGTTCAACTCCAATAAAATTAAACAAATACTGAGAATTACTGCCAGTTCCAAAAAAAAAATATATATAAAAAATACTGTCGCCATCGCGAAACTAGTGGAATTAAGTGTTAAAATTTTTAAATTTTTCTGTTCATAAAAAATATTATTTAATATGAAAGAAAAAATCTATGTTATTTATCTAATTTTCTTCAATAATTTTGTCTTCTTCTTTTTATACCCTTGCAGAGGGTATTATAATTTTGCTCAAAAGTGTGCAACGCAGTGAAGGAGACATCTCCGACCCTATAAAGTATATATATTCTTGATCAGGATCACCTCCTGAGTTGATATAGCCATGTCCGTCTGTCCGTCTGTCCGTCTGTCTGTCCGTCTGTCTGTCCGTCTGTCTGTCCGTCTGTCTGTCCGTCTGTCTGTTTCTACGCGAACTAGTCTCTCAGTTTTAAAGATATCGAATTGAAACTTTGCACACACCCTTCTTTCCTTTGCACGCAGTATATAAGTCGGAACGGCCGGGATCGGCCGACTATATCCTATAGCTGCCATATAACTGATTGATCGGAAATGCCATAACTTTGTTGTTTGTAAAGTTAGAAAGTTGGGATTTTCTATGAGTTTTATATTTGGCCAATCAATCCGACCTACCAAATTTCATAAGGATCGGCCGACTATATTCTATAGCTGCCATATAACTGAACGATTGGAAATGCCATAACTTTGGTGTTTTTAAAGTTAGGAAGTTGGGATTTTTATGAGTGTTAAGAATGCATCATATAAATAATTTTGGAGAATATAATTTACAGAATATTCTGCAAGGGTATATCAACTTCGGCTCCGCCCGAAGTTAGCTTTCCTTTCTTGTTTTTTGTTGCCGTGCCCTGTACCTAGCTATTGTGAGTGGGTGTGGTCCGTCGTTGGGATAATCTTCTTGTAGACATGGTGCAACCCTTTGCTTAAAAGGAGCTTCTTGTTGATCACTGTTGTTCAGCTACTGAAAGGAATTGTAATTAAAAAATAAAACAACCTTTTCAGTTGAGGTCTGTATTAAAACTAAACTCATTTTTCCCTGCTTATTAACTAACATGAAATTATTTTTCTGGTCTTATCTATGGCCTACGCAGAGGCCACATCTGCTTGCCTGCCCTGGTGCAGCGTGGGAAATATCTTTGGTGATTATATTTGGATAGGGTCAGGTAGCCTGTACTGAAAGAATACAAGTGCTAACATCGCTGCCTTGTAGGGTTTAACTTACAGATTATAATATGTGACGGTTTGTCGTTGTCGGGTGGCTCAGGGATGGCCAGGGTTCGTCACAAGAATTTGTTTGTGTCAGGCGTGGTTGCTGAAAGAGAGTTCCGACCCACCCCAGAGTAGAAGTCGTCTGGAATTACTTAGTAATTGAATTAGAAATAGGTTTTTATTTCAGTAAGTATCTTGACAATTTATTAACAACCAACGAATTCTCCGGATTGGCGGGGTGCCGCCCTTGCAGCCTTCGCTTCCTTCTTACGCTTAGAATACCTGGTCTCGGGAGCCGTCCAGCTGCTCGATAGGACCAGCACGGGTTGGGTTACCTGAAATGAGAATAGGGTGCCTGGGGACCCTGAAGTCGTCCACGAGCGAGAGCGATCTATTTAGTGCTTGGGGACCCGAAAGTCGACCGCAAGACAGAGAATGTTGCTTGGGGACCCTGAAGTCAGCCACAAGAGAGAGAGAATTGGTTGCTTGGGGACCCGGAAGTCAGCCGCAAGAGAGAGAAGTTGGTGCTTGGGGACCCTGAGGTCAGCCGCAAGAGAGAGAAGTTGGTGCTTGGGGACCCTGAGGTCAGCCGCAAGAGAGAGAAGTTGGTGCTTGGGGACCCTGAGGTCAGCCGCAAGAGAGAGAGAGAGAAGTCAGCCGGTGAACCGTGCCGTAAGGAGGTGTGATCCTAAAATCAGACTTCTCCTAGGGATACCTTCAGATCGGCAAGCCGGGAAGGTTAGAGGCAGGAGGAAGTAGTACGGGAACTAACTACAATGTATATAAGCGGACTTTGATCGAATGATCTAGTCCACCCAAAATGACTTTGCTGCTTACCACCACTGGGGAGATGCCTCTGCACCCTTAGACGGTTGGCTGCTAAGTGCCTTTCCATGGCCCGTGGCCCGTCTTATATAGGGCTCGGCGAGATCTAGTGTGCCCGTTGTCTGTGGAATTTGCCGGGCTATGTGTGACCATCTCTCTCTCGGTCTAGTGTGCCCCTATATGCGCGATGGTTGGCGCGCGCGCGTTCTCGGTTTGAATTTTAAATTAAATACTTCTTTTGTTTCATGCTTTTATTCTTATTTATTTAATTCATTATTATTCATTTAATTCATGCATTTATTCTTATTTATTGTGCGCGCAGCGTCACACTCCCCCCCCGTCATGGATTCGAGTGGTGTCGTAAAATTGTTACGTAATGCTGTGGAGTAGTGGCATTTGTGTAATGTTTGGTTATGTGTATTCAATGATAGATTGTGCTTTTTATGTGTTGATAGTGCATCGTGTTCGTTCTGTATTGTATTTGTTCGTACGTACTGTTTGATGTTCCGATGTATACTCTCTTTGTTTTTCGGGTGTTCTGGTCTCTCACTGTCATGATCACTGGTGACACGAAATTGGTTACCTTCCAGGGGCCGTCGTACTTTGGTGCTAGTTTGGCGTTAAATTTTTCTGTCGCTTTTGACAGATAGTGCGTCTTGCACCATACCAAGTCCCCGACATCTGGTTTCCAGTCCCTTTTCCGTAGATTGTAGTGATGTTTTTGTTGTTCCGCGGCTTCTTCTGTATACTGCGTTGCCTCTTTTCGTACGCCTTTTAACCTGTTCCATCTTTGTTCTATACTTTCCTCCTGTAACCCCGATCCTTTTGTTACCCTGTCGAACATCGTGTTTGGTAATCTTAACTCTTTCCCGAATACTAGCTGTGCAGGGCTATATTTTGTAGATTCCGATACACTACTATTGTATGCTAGCATTAGCTCTGGTAAATGTTCGTCCCACGTGGTCTGATCCTCTCCTGCTAACTGTGCGATCATCGTTTTATCTGTTCGATTCGTTCGCTCGGTAGGGTTCTCCTGGGGCGTGTACGGTGCCGTCAACTGTTGCCGATTCCCCCATTTTTCCATGGCCTTTCTTGTTTTTCCTCCTGTGAACTGGACCCCATTGTCCGAGATCAGAGTTTTTGGTGATCCAACTCTCGCAATTACCCTTTCTCTAAAGACTCGTAGGAATGCGTCCGCTGTAGCCTGTCTGATTGCTGCAAGTTCTACCCACTTTGAGAATTTGTCCACGATTACTAATAGTGTGGTGTTCCCGTGCTTTGATCTGGGTAGAGGTCCCACGAAATCCACACATATGGTTTCCCACGGTGCTTCTGTCACTTTTGTCAGCATCTTCCCAGCTTTTTTCTGTTGCGACACCTTGTATTTTTGGCAACACTCGCATTTCTGTATGTATTTCCTTACGTCCTTGTTCATTCGTGGCCAGAAATATCGGTTCTTTACCCTTATTTATTCTTATTTATTGTGCGCGCAGCGTCACAAATATATAGCTCTATATCGATTTACATAATCACACATGACATCAACTGAGCCCATAAAATGTATACTTTATTATTATTAGTGTTCCTCTGAACATTCTGGCAAGGGCCATCAATATTGGGTGTATTTAGTGGACTGTGTTTGCTCGATATATTTTAAGTTGGACAATAAATTTAACCCATTGCAATGGCCTGCGATGATTGTATCTTATCATTTTATGCGGCTTATTCATTATCAGCTTAAAAATTTTGTATATTATTCATTTATTGTATCTACAAATTTAAATATTGAGCATATTACTGGCTTGTAATTGTCTTCTTATTTTCATTTTTCTTATAAAATAATTAATTCAAATCACTATTATTACAATTGCTAAAACTAAAGATGCGTATCTAGTTAAATGATGAGAGTATAATTCCCTCAATTCTAGCTTGTGAGTTTTTAAATATTGAATTTGTTTTGATAAACGATCGATTTGATTCAGCTGGTTCTGAACTAGAGGTGGGCGCGGGCCTGTATTTTGAGGCCCAGACGTGCACGTGATGCACGTGATATGCATCAATCTCAAAATTATAAACTTGGTACTGTAGTTATGCGGTCGTCTTACTTAACTCGAACTGGGTTAATACTAGATAGCGCTGTAGCATTCCAAGCAAACAACTGTAATTTTGCATTAATTATTCCTTTTTTATCCACAAATAAGCCCCTAGCCGTCATTAAAGGGTAAACCTCCTTTAATTCTGTACCCGCTCGTTTCCATGGCAAGACTACATTTGCAGATGAATTATCTTTTTTGGCTATCTCACTTTTTAGCTGACTAGGTCTTAACACGTTTGTAAGTTAACCACGATTGAATGATCCATTAAAAGGCTTATGATCCCATTTTAAAATTTCGCATTCATCTAATTAACTGTTTGATTATAAACAAGAAAAGAAGCAAACTTCCCAAGCCGAAGTTTATATACCCTTGCAGTTATTACTAGTTGACCACATTTCGATTTCTATGCCTATATTACTAAAAACAATGAAGCTATGTCGATTTTGCGCTGCATTTTGCCACCGTTTCTGTGGCAGCTATATGATATTGGTATCCGATTTTAATTTAATTAATTCGATAATGTTTACGCCGCTCTCCCCTCTCTTAAATTGCCCGCTCTTGCCTCGTGGCGAATACCTACTCGCCCGCACTGGATGCTCGCGACTCCAGGCTCTCCCGCACTGGACGCTTGCGATTCCAGGCTCTACGGCCTTCCCGCTCCCGGAATCTCTCCACTGCGCTTTGAAGCGCAGCGCTCAACTAGGCTTAAGTTAGTTTTTCAATGTCAAACGAATGAAATACATCGCCCGGCCGGTCCGCGCTATTACCACGAAAAAGTTCACCGAGTTTTTTCATTTCTCTCGCGCTTCGTGATCGTCGAGTGTTTTACAAATCTCTTCCACAGCTTGCCACCCTGCCTTCCATCGACGCCCCAACTATTCATTTTTTAGTCCATTCGAGCCAGATAAGTGCAATATTACTAATTTTTTTATTAACTGCCAGTCGACAGTAAGCCAACCGAAAAACATAACTCGTTTGACTTTCTGTACGATTTGTCTAAAATCCAAGTCCGATTTAATCCGACGACGGCAGTTAGTAAATTACAATTCCAATTCCGTCTTTTATTTCTTCGTTCTCTCCTAACGTGCGGCCATATTGCCTATTTTCCAATTCCTTTTCGTGTGCATATTGATGTACAAGTTTCATATTCGCATTTGGCCGTACATCCATTAAATATACATCCAACATCAAATCAAAGAAAATAAAAAATATAAATCCAAATCAAAGTGTGCAAATAAAAAGTCAGTGAACAGTGAAAAATAAATTATTTTCAAAATTGAGTTCAAATTAATTTCCCACAAAAAAAGGAAACAAAAATTAAGTGTTCCGCCAATTTCGGCCCACAAATATTTTTTGATATTAATTTTTTATTGTACATCCGCTGTGACAATATTTGCTTACATTATTAAAAATCCAAATACAGTCCACAATAAATCGAAAATTTACTACACATACCCGCCGGCAAAATTTACAATAAAATTTTCCGTCATATTGATTACATATATTACATCCATATTACATATATTCCATACATACATTTATACATATTTTCCTACATAACTACACCCCAATTCCGAAAGTTCAAGTATTCCGTCGGCAATCCATTAAATATATGTATATTAAATAAATTCCCAAAGCCGACGTGAAATAACTTTTGTGTCTCAGTGTGTTTTTCTTATTTACATATTTTGGGCAATATTCCATTCATCTACACATACACGCGAATTGCAGTACCGCAAAAAGCTCGAAATTCCCGCGCACTCCAGCGTCACCAATACACAGCCCGCAAAAGTTCGGGCAGTTGTTTTTCAATCATCCCATAAATAAATTCCAACAAAATTAATAAACACCAAGTTCAACTCCAATAAAATTAAACAAATACTGAGAATTACTGCCAGTTCCAAAAAAAAAATATATATAAAATACTGTCGCCATCGCGAAACTAGTGGAATTAATTTATTAATTTATTGACTTATTAATTTGTTTCTTCGGTTTCACATTTTTTCACAAAACGCCTATTCTAGTATTTTCTTTCTTATTTATTGAGCTTGGTAAATCTACATATATATCGATACTCGATTTTTTTTTTTGGGGATAAAAAAGAAAAATTGGAAAAAATTACCACCCGCATACCACTGCAAGGTATATATTTTTGTTTGTCTCCGACTATTTTTTATCGACTATTTTTTAGCTGGTCGAAACCCTATTTCCACCGGTCCATAAGTGGGTCCGTAATTGTTTCTCTGATTTTTGTCCGAAATATCAGCGCGCACATTCCATCCAGCATCCTAGTTTGGTATGTCCAGGTAAAGTTCTAACAAACTAACCCCTGTTCAACCACCGAAAATACGAAAAATCACTGTAAGGACGCCCACACCTAAGAAGGTAAAGACGCCACCTCCCAAAAAGTCGCCACCTCCCAAAAAGGCTCCTTCTCCCATCGAAAGAACAACGCGAGCCAACACAAAAATGGTTGCAACGGCTGCCGACCTCGCTATGAGCCAGTTTATTGAAGTCTCAGATCGACTGTCCGAATTGGAATCGCGAATAAATATTCCCTCGGCGGTTCCTCCTACGTTATCCGTCCTCAATATTCGCCGAGACGAAATCCGAGAGGTATGGGTCCGCATCAAAAAAAAGTACGATGCATGTACCGCGTGCCTTGTAGCAGCCGGAGAAGGTGCAGCTGACAGCTTGCCAGTCCTCAAGGCTAAGTACGGTTATTGCTACAGCGCGTACGAAAGGTGCGGCGCCCAGATAGCAGATATGATAGCGCAAACTCCGCAACTTCTGCAACCTTCCCCAATGCCAGGTGATCCTTCTCAGACATACATTCCGTCAGGCTGCCGGCTTCCGCCGTGCGATACCGAAGTTTTTACCGGCGATTATCTTCGTTGGCCAACCTTTAGGGATCTATTCACGGCAATTTATATCAACAATCCCAGACTCACTCCTGTCGAAAAATTATTCCACCTTAATGCTAAAATGAGTGGCGACGCTCACAATATAGTGTAGTATGTTCACATATCGAATGCACACTGTACTCAGTGTTACGCATCGACTTCAGTACAGACACCTTATTTGGCATTTTGCATTTGGCCCCCCTGAACGACGGTTCAGTTCAAAGGAAGCACAGCTATTTTCGTAATGAACCGCTTGTAGATTCCTCTGGCCGTTTTAACTGTGACCACACGGACCCTCTGATCTTGGCCAGGATGAAGTTGTATGACTCGTCCAACGTGGCAACATTCGGAACATCTTGTTGCCATTTCGTGCGAACTTGAAGTGTATTGAGATACTCTAAGTTCCAGCGTTTCCAGAACCCTTGAACCTTGGCCTGCAATGTCTCCAGCGCTGCAGTCTGTTGATGTTTACATCCAGGAAAGATGGCTCTAGTACCGAAGTGAGAGGCTGACCTGTTAGAAAATGAGAAGGGGTTAGCGGGTCAAGGCTGTGATCGCTGGGTGCGCAGAAAGGTCGAGAATTCAGAAGCCCTTCAATTTGAATTAACATGTTCGAATATTCCTCGAATGTTAGCGCACTGCTGCTAATAACTCGTTTTAGGTGCAACTTTATAGATCGCACACCAGCCTCCCAAATACCTCCAAAATGGGGCGCTGAGGGCGGAATGAAATACCAATTAATTTCGTGACTCGGCAAGAAGCTCGAAATCTCTTCGCTCTGAGTTTGGGCAATGGGGATCCGTTGCACTTCAACTAAATCTCGTTTAGCTCCATGAAAAGTTTCGCCGTTGTCCGAATATAAATCCGATATGGGCCCTCGTCGGGACCAAAAACGTTTGAAAGCGGCTATAAAAGCGGATGTTGTCAAATCGCTGACCAGTTCAATGTGTATCGCTTTTGTAGAGAGACAAACGAAGATGGCAAACCAAGCTTTGCCAAATGTTGGTGTCCGACCTGTGGAGGCTTTGATCGTCACAGGTCCAGCATAATCCAATCCAGTGTGAAGAAAACAACGGGCGGGATGAACTCGAAACTCGGGTAAATCAGCCATAAGTTGAGAACTCGTATGTCGTCGTTGCAAGAAGCAAGTTCTGCAATTAAATACGATTTTGCGGACAAGGTTTCAAGCTCCTAGAATCCAATATCGTTGGCGTAGACTATGAAACGTGTATTCGACTCCAGCATGTAGCGATGCGGCATGTTGATATTGAACTAATAAAACAGCTACAGGAGACTCCTTAGGCAGGATTATGGGATGTTTTGCGTCATAATTAGCCGTAGCATTGACGATGCAACCACCAACACGTATTACTCTCTGCTCGTCCAAAAAAGGGGTTTAGCGGATCAACTTCGAGTTCTTTTTTAATGGATGTCCGGTGTTTCACTGCTTGTATTCCACTTTGAAAAACTTCTTCTGAACGTGGCTCCCACGCCGACAGAAATGGTTAAAGTTGATTCCTTCCACGAATACGATGAACGAGACGAAAGCAGTAGCTAAGTATCCTCAACAAACGAGACCATGAAGAGGTTTTGTTGATCATACGGGTTAGTGAATTGCCGTCGTCGGAAATGTGTAGATTAACCTTTGGTTCGGCCTTCACCTAAAGGCAAGCTTCTTCTTCTGTCGACAGAACAAATTTAGCCTTAACGGGTGGCCAAAATGAGCGTGGCTAAGATAGCCAACCTGGTCCATTCCACCAGATTGGATGGTCCATGAGATCCTTTGGAAGAATTCCTCGGGATGCACAGTCTGCAGGGTTATCGCCACTTTGAATATGTTGCCAGCAGCTACGTGGACACGCCTCTAAAATTTCTGCAGTTCGGTTGCAAACATATGTGTTTCAGGTCCGGGGAGGAGATGAGAGGCAATGCAAGACTATTTCAGAGACTGGCCAACAATTGATTCTGGAAATAGGAATAGTTAATAATTGCTTGACCAGGGAAATCAATTTAGAGAGTAAATGGGCTGCGTTTAACTCAAGTCGCGGAATGGAGACAGTCTTAATAGGTGCAACGCGAGTTTGAGTGCAATGAGATCCTTAATTTTGTCGCATCCAGTGGGAATATCATCAGCGTACGCATCTCTGTTAAGAACGACAGCAGCGCTCGGATACATTTCGGCATAGTCGTTCGCGAGCTGCTTAAGAACTCTAACGGCGAGGAACGGCGATGAGGCTAAACCATATGTTACAGTCAGCAGTCGATAATGATCCAGAGTAGCGTTCTCCTCTTTTCTCCAAACTATACGTTGATACTGCGTGTGTTCGTCTGACACCAAAATACCTCTAAACATCTTCTCGATGTCAGCGCAAAATACATAAAGATGCTGACGGAAGCGAAGACATACTCCAATTAAATGCCTTTGAATAGGTGGTCCTATGTGTAGTCTTGAATTAAGCGAATGGCCCTTGGAATCCTTTCCTGAGCCGTCAAATACAACTCGACAACGTGTGGTTGTACTATCCAGTTTAAACACTGCGTGGTGTGCCAAATAGTTGCAGCGTGCTGGATCCTCCATGTGTCCTCTTTTCAAGTAATCCTTCATGAAATTAACATACTCTTGTTTGAGGGCTGTTTAAAGCTTGTGGCAACGTAGAGCCAAGTGGCATAATGGGTTCCTTAAATGGGTACTGGACAATGTATACACCATCTTCTCGGCGAGCATGCGTTGTCCGAAAATGTTGTTCTGCAGGATCACTGGCGTCAATCGTTGCTTTGCTCGGATGCACCTGCTCCATGTCCATGAATGATCGAACTAAGGAATCCAAATCCTCGTAAGCGTGATGGACTTATGCGTGCGTAGATGCGTTGTTGCAATCATTATAGTTGCCTGTAATAACCCAACCAAAATTAGTATGTAGTGCGATAGGGTATTCAATACCAAACTCTCGGTGATGTCCAGTATATATTATATGTTCCACAGTTGATCAGCGCCTAAAATCACGTCGATTTTTCCCGGTGCTCCAAACGTCGGGTCAGCTAATGGTAAGCTGCGAATCTGGTTCCAGATAGGAGCGCTGGATTTGACCTGCTGAGCGGGAATCAAAGAACACATAATTAAAGCAGAGACTTCCAATGATGCAGTCGTGGTTCTTGAAAGCAATGTGAAGCTAGCGCGACCTCGGCTAACTCCAGCCGGGTTAGCACCTAAACCAACAACTGAGATGCGAGCGTGCGTGCGTGGAATTCCTTTCCTTTGGATATGGGACTCAGCTACCATGGTTATTGTTGATCCAGTATCGAGCAATAACCTACATGTAGTCTTGTTGCCACATGTGTCAATTACATTGGCAAGAATAGTTGGAAGTAGGGCTTGCTTGTTAGCCCTCTCCACAGTATGACAGCGGCAATATTCAAATCAGCAGCATGATCAGACTTTACTATATTTACTTTAGCGGCAGACATAAGGGCAGGAGCCAACGGAATCGATCTTGACTCTTCCGGGTGGACTAGCGTGTGATGCTTACCGTTGCACTGATGGCAAGTGTTCGAAGAATTGCAATCCCTGACTTGATGCGATCGACTTAGGCAATTAAAACAAAGCTTAGTATCCCTGGCGAAGGTACGGCGTTTAAGTACATCTATGGCTTTGAATTCAGTGCATGCATATATATTGTGCTGTCCTTCACAATATATACAGTCGCGAGAAGACTGATTTGGTCCACTTGCATGCTAAGCGACTTGGCGGCGTCTACTCTGGGCTGGTCCTCAGGGTTGCGCTACGTGTATATCCTGACAAGACTCCAAAGTATCACAATGAGCAAAAAGAAAAGTGAATAAATCATTTATGGTGACGTCTTCCTTGGACGACACACTACAGTTAGCCCAAACTTGTTTAATTTCGGGGTCTAACTTGGATGGCAAAATATGAATTAGCCACACATCGCGCCTGTCACAGTTCTGCGCGTGCAGGCCTCGAATACATTCGTCGGCAGAGTCAATTACCCTACGTAACTCAGCGATATTGTTGCAGCGAGATGCGAATTGTTAGCGGTTGGCAACGAAAGAAAATTCTGAACAAGAGATCGAGCGATTAGCGTTTTCTTGTTATAACGATTTTCCAATTTTTCCCACGCATCTTGATAATGGTCATTACAAACGGCAATATAATTAAGGAAAGTGCTTCCCCATCTAAATAAGATCTCAAATAATGAAACTTTTGGCACTTGGACAGCTTCTCGTTATTATTTTCTGAGCTTAAGAACAAATCACTAAACTGGCTCCAATCCTCGTATTTTCCAGAAAATGTGGGAATGCGAATGTTTTCAAACCCTAAATTAGCTGCTCCCGATGAATTATGAATTTGTTCCAGAAGTTGGTTTTGTCCTTCAAGTAGATGTTCCACTGTACTTGATAGCAAAATATTCGACTGGTCCTGTCCATGATCTTGACCACCCATCTCCTTAATGGCTTTACTAAAAATAGAATGCGCTCTGTAGAACTTCTCCTCGTATTCAGGGATATCCAATCCAGGATCCTCATATCCCTCCTCCTTGTTGAATGCCACTAAATCATCGGAGAGCTCCATGAAATGGTTGAAAGTGGCTACTAGACGCTCCAGCTTCATTTGCAATGTTTCCACACTATCACACTTCTGCGAAAACTCCAAAGCACCGTTAAGGGTGCGCGTTAATTGCCCTTTGCAGGCACCACGTTGTTGAATTGTCCGATGCATTATAGCGTTCATGACGAAAACAGCAACTTATTTGTCTTTTATTCACAAAGAACAAAAAGAATGCAGAAAAACGCGTGATATTTCAATACTAATGCAGATCTACTGCAATTTCGGCTATGCGTGTGAGCTTAAAGCTTTTATGTAGAAAACGAAACAATGATGAGCGTTTAACTAGGTGCTATTATAGGCAAATATTAAATGGCCGATCTATTTCTCAACAAATATTAAATGACCGATCTATTTCTAAACAATGCTCAATATTCTTAATTTAATTTTTCTCTATTAACAGTGGTTCTTTGAATTGGTATATTTATTGATAAAGTTTTGTATTGACTTGCCGAAGTTATCATCAATTTGTAGTTACGCCATTCAATGTTGTTGTAAACACAATTTTATTAACAAGTAATGCTTTTGCGTTCTAGTACAGTAAAAAGCCTACATCGTTTTATATATTAATTTTCAATTTTATTAATGGTGGAATGGAATGATGACATGGGCTCGATGTGAAAATGGGGGTCGTTTAAAAGTTTCCCCCAATTACTTTGTTGGATGTCATAATAAATTGAAAATTGAAAATTATTTTAATTTATTTATTTCTATGGTACTTTTTGATCTTATCTACGCGAAGTGTTAAACTGTACAAGTGCAGTCATCTACCATCATTACATCATTGACCACATTGGCTTTATTATTTTTAGTTCGTTTGAATTTTTTTAATTGTTTGTTTCAATATCACTGTTCGGAGCAGCCCGCCAGCGCCTAGTCTAGTGCGCATAGGTGTATGGCTGAACCTGTAGCGCTCTTGCGCTCTCCTCTTTATATCTGCCTTATCTCGCTAAGCTGTCGCGCTACGTATTCAGCGACTACATTGTAAAACCCAAATTAAAATATGAAGCCAGGCTTTTGGCTGCAGCAGTGCAGATTCGACTGGCAGAATAAACACGACACGTACATAAACTTATAATATTGAAAGCGTTATTATTACATAACCTAAGGGTGGCATTTTTGTTGTCTTCCCCCAAACATTTTGGTGACCCCGACGTGATCGCTGTTTTATTTGCCGTCTGCAACTCGGTTTTATTATTGTTTTATATCGTTTAAACAATATATTTTTGGTTTCGCTGTCGTTTGCGGGCATTCGGTCACAAACACACGGACTTACATACAAGTGCACACAGCTGGCCGTTTAAGTTTTACATTTCGCGCTGTGAAAAGCCGGCAGGCTGTTGATCTTTTGTACATTTCGCGCTGTGAAAAAATCAAAGCAGTGTTGTGCTGCAAATTATAAACAAAAGGAGAATAACATTTAACTATTCTAAAAGTGCATAGTGCAGTGCATACATATACATAATTTCAAGTCCGCTGTTATAAGGCGGAACAACAACAACAAAGTTCCGTTGCGTTTTCGACGACGCTTGGTGTCGCGCATTTTTCGCGGCAAAGATTAAAAGGTTATTCACCCCTCTTAACCGGTTCGGACATTTTTCTTTTATTTTTTTTGTGTGCGACTAAAAAATGGCTGCTCCAGAAAACGCGGTTCGGCTTAAAAATGACGCGCCAAATGAAATAGAATTTTTTCGCGCCAAAGTGCAATCAATTCTGCGGCAAACAAACACGATGAAATTATATTTAACAACTGAGTCTATAGATCAGTTGGATGAAGCTGATCTTCTCGCGCGATTGGACTGGGTCAATTCCTTAAATTCGTCGTTTGACTCCGCACAGACATCGCTGGAACGGCTGGATTTAAAGAAGACTTCGAGTGATAGGCGATGGGAATTTTCGGAGGTTTTTATGGATGTGAAGGCGAAGCTCAATAGAGGCTTAGCGGCCCAGCGCAAATTGCAATTGTTGGGTAGCACAGCTGCCAACTCCACATCTATAGACATCAACCAACATTCTGATCTTTCTTTTCGGACACGGAAGCCTCGATTACCGAACCTGGAGATTGCTCGATTTCATGGATCTTATGCTGAGTGGCCGGACTTTCTCGCAACGTTCACCGCGGTCATTGGAAATGATGACGAGCTAAGCGACATTGAAAAGCTGCAATATTTACGGTCTAGTCTAGGCGGCGTGGCTCTGGAGACCATACGCTCGCTCGAACCTTCAAATGACAATTATAAAAAGGCTTTGAATCTGCTCATAAATCGATTTGATAATAAAGTTTTACATTTTCAGGCACACGTTCAAGCAATATTTGGTTTAAAAGGTGTCGAGAAGGGATCTGCCAAGGGTCTTCGTGAGCTCAGCGATTCTATGAACGCACATCTTCGGGCAATCCAAACGCTGGCCACTACTCAGCAAATTTTGGATGGATTACTGATTCATATCGTCGTTCACAAGCTGGATCAACGGACTCGGGAAAAATGGGAAGAGGATTTGCCAATCGCTGAGTTATCTTCATGGACTGCTATGGAGTCGTTTTTGGAGAGGAGATGCAGGATGATGGAAAATTTGGATCAAGCTTTGGTAACGCAAACACCAGGCCATCAGGTGGGAAAAAATGTGCATAAATATAACCCAAGTGCACTCATTGCGTCTTCTACTAACTTAAATCATCCAATATGCCTAGATGCGAGAGATCATTATTTGCCAAAGTGCTCTAGATTTTTAAATTTGAGCCCTCATCTTCGATTTAGAGAAGCCAAGAAAATGCACCTTTGTCTAAACTGTTTGCGCAAGGGGCATAGTTTGCAGCAATGCAAATCAACTCATTGCAGATATTGTCGCATGAAGCACCACTCACTATTGCATATGATCCCTGACTCATCCGCACCACCTCCATCATCAGACCCACTCTCGAGCTCTCAGCCATCACCATCTACTTCATCAGCACTGGTGTCATGCTCACAACTTGATCGTCAGGTATCGCACCCTCCACCAAATGCTTCAAATACTGTGCCAATAAATTACGTGTTGCTGCCTACTGCTATTGTCTATGTAAAAAATAGGGTTGGTTCATTTATGCCCTGTCGAGCAATCTTAGATTCCGCTTCTCAATTGAACTTTTTAACTACGCGCCTAGCTAGCCAGTTAAATTTGAAATATAGGCATTCGCATATACTAATTTCTGGGATCGGTGAGTCCTCTATGAACTCTGATAAATCAGTGGATATTTTTGCGCAATCACGGGATGCAGGCTATCGTGCGTCATTCACAGCTGTTGTGACTCACAGTATCACTGATTATCAGCCGAATTTCAACATAAATACATCAGGATGGAGGATTCCACAAAACATTTCGCTCGCTGACCCTTATTTCAACCAATCACAACGAATCGACTTGTTAATTGGCGCTGGTCTGTTTTTCGAAATAATTGCTATGGGGCAAATACATTTGGATAGCATGTTGCCAACACTCCAAAACACCAAACTTGGTTGGATCGTTTCTGGTTGGATGTCGACTACTCCAAATCATAAGTCTGTCTTAGCCGCCATTGTCAAGGATACTACGGATCATTCTGAGGATGACGCACTTGCCGCCATAGTAAAGCGATTTTGGGAAATTGAGGATTGTAATCCATCAAAGCCAGCACTGTTGCCTGAGGACTTGCAATGCGAACAACTGTTCAAGGAAAACTGCACTAGACTTGGGAATGGTCAATACTCTGTTCGTCTCTTATCCACTTCGGGATTCGAAAGTTTAGGTGATTCCTATTGCCTAGCTCGTCGTCGTTTTAGGAGTTTGGAAGCTAAGCTAGATAGAAACCCTGTTCTCAAAGCTCAGTATTCGGCCTCTCTCCAGGAATACATCAACTTAGGCCACATGTCTCTCGCACCAAAGGATCCAACAGTACCACAATTCTTCTTGCCCCACCATTGTGTGCATAAGCAGGAAAGTACGAGCACAAAGCTTCGGGTCGACTTTGATGGGTCTGCTAGAACTACTTCTGGCAGCTCTCTGAACGACTTGCTTCTTGCAGGGCCAACAATTCAGCAAAAAATCTTTAACATTCTACTTCGCTTCCGATTTTTTAAAGTTGCCCTCTGTGGAGACATCTGCAAGATGTACCGCTGCGTGCGTGTGTCCCACCCGGATGACTTTTTGCAGTGTATTGTTTGGCGAGAGAAGTCCACGGATGAGTTGAGTGTTTACAAATTGAACACGGTGACTTATGGTACCAAGCCAGCTGCCATTCTGGCTATAAGAGCCATGCATCAGCTCTCTTATGATGAGGAGGATTCGTTTCCAATTGGAGCAAAAATTGTTCGTAGGGACTTCTACGTGGATGATTTAATCTCTGGTGGCGAGTCAATTGAAGAGGTTACGGCAATTCGTCGTCAGGTTAAGGATCTATTGTCGCGAGGCCATTTTCCAATCCGCAAATGGTGTTCTAATGATGGACGCGCCCTCGAAGGAGAGTCTGACTGCGATAAGGAGAAGCTAATTCAATTTCACGACGGATCAGCTGTTACCAAGGCGCTGGGATTAGCCTGGGATCCTTCTTCTGACCAACTTCTGTTCAACTTTTCTCAATTATCTGTAAATCATCGAGTCACCAAGCGTATTGCACTTTCAACAATAGCCAAATTCTATGATCCGCTCGGTTTAATAACACCGATTGTCACAAAGGCCAAGATCTTTTTGCAATCCCTATGGAATGCTAACGTGGATTGGGATGACACATTACCAGAGCCTATTCTTTCGTCATGGGGGAGTTGAACTCTCAGTTATCGATCGTCCAAAACTTGAAATTTTCACGATTCGTAATGCAACCTCAGTCTTCCATCCAGTTGCATGGATTCTGCGATGCTAGCATAGCGGCTTATGGAGCGTGTTTATACTTGCGGTCGGAGGCCAATGGAGAAGCAAAGGTCCACTTGCTCTGCGCCAAGTGGAGAGTGTCCCCTTTAAAGGCTTTGACAATTCCAAGATTGGAGTTGCAAGCTGATTTCGCTGAGACCAATAATCGGCTCCGATGGATTACTTCGCGTTGGTGGAAGACTTCAGAATGCAAATCTGGACTACGATACTCAGCATCCGATATTGTTACCCAAGGATCATCCAGTTACAAAGGCGATCATCGTATATTTTCATATAAAATACTTGCACGCAGGATCGCAAGCGTTACTTGCCACATTAAGGCAAAGGTATTGGCCAATTGGAGGACGAAAGTTCGTGGCTACCGTCATCAACAAATGCGTCAGATGTTTTCGGATAAAGCCTGTCACTTGGGAGCACGTTATGGGCAGCCTGCCAGCCAATCGAGTTCAGCCTAACCCAGCATTTCATACCACGGGAGTAGATTATTGTGGACCATTTTATCATAAGGCAGAACCCGCAACAAGGCGCCTTACAAGTGTTACATAGCCGTCTTTGTCTGCTTCTCTACGAAGGCCACGCATTTGGAAGTCGTCCAGGATCTCACAACGGCTTCTTTCATCGCAGCGTTGAGAAGATTCACCAGCCTGAGAGGCACTCCGCGCACTTGGAGTGACAATGCGACGAATTTTGTCGGCGCTAAGAGCGAGCTAACCGAGCTGAAGAATCTATTTCTGAGCGAACCCCACACGGCTGCGATAGCTTCCTCTTGCTTAGCTGATGGGATTGATTGGAAGTTCATACCTCCGCGTGCCCCACATTTCGGTGGTTTATGGGAGGCGGCTGTTAAATCGGCCAAATTTCATTTTTATAGAGTCGTCGGTGCTTCCATCTTGGGCCTCGATGAATTGAGAACTCTCGCTTATGAGATTTCCCATTTAGTTGGAGCCCTACTTCCTCCAACGGGGAGCGCTCTTGCGCTCTCCTCTTTATATCTGCCTTATCTCGCTAAGCTGTCGCGCTACGTATTCAGCGACTACATTGTAAAACCCAAATTAAAATATGAAGCCAGGCTTTCGGCTGCAGCAGTGCAGATTCGACTGGCAGAATAAACACGACACGTACATAAACTTATAATATTGAAAGCGTTATTATTACATAACCCAAGGGTGGCATTTTTGTTGTCTTCCCCCAAACAGCCACAATAACAAAACACAAATATATAAATCTAGCAGTTCCCGAGTGCCCGGTTATATGACCGCCCTCGAATGCGTGGGAACTGCAGTCTAAGCATATTTGATATGTGCGACCGCTCCGACGGCCAAGTGAACATAGTATCTCTCTCTCATATATAAAGACAATTATACATAAGCGTCGACCGCTGCTCTGCCGGCGTCTCTGCCGACATAGCCGGCCGATCTTAGCTTTACGAAAACATGTAATAGAATTAAGAAATCAGAATTAAAAATAAAAAGCTTGGGAGCGTACCTCTGAGTCGCTCCCAATTCAATAAAAATTATAACAAAGCCTCATAAAGGAAACTTAACACATGGCGACCGTGACTAAGGTTGTAAGTGAAAAAAAAAACAACAAAAAACATATATGTAATTTAATGTGAAAAATGTAAAACGCACAAAAAGAATTTGAAAAATGCGAAAACAGTGCAAATATAATAAAGTCAGCACAAAAAATTTTAACAAGAAACAACAAAATTTACGAGAAACATAAACTTTTGAAGCAACCAACAACTATAACAACCAACGACACCTGTGCGATGACCGGCACCGGTACCGCCTGAGCCCAGAGGCCCCGGACAACGAAAATTAGACAAGTGTGGAAGGAATGGCAAATCCTTCTACACCAACGCTGGAAATATATGAGTGCGGAAGGCAATCCGCCTTCTTCACCTTCGTGGGAGGCACCTGCTCCTATTGAGCAAAGGGATGCACAGAGACTAGAAGTGTATCCCAACGATAGATGAAATAGCCTGTGCAGCCAGCACCGGTCCCGTTCGGCGCGCCAAGCCGGACCACGGAAAAGTGAACCGACAGCGCTTCCAAGAGCGCCCAACATTACTTTTTTTTATATAAATTTAAGCATCTGCGATGCAAAAATAATATTAATAATATTGTACAGACCAGGCAGTTTCTAGCTGCGGGTCTTCATTTTTTTTACCTAGGTAGGGATACCTGTACAATAAATAAATACCTCCATACAAAAAGAAAAATTATAAATGCCTAAATCAAAAAAAATAAGTAAAAAAAAAAAAATTCCTAAATCAAGATAAAGGAATTAAATAGGCAACTTTATGATACAAAATCAACCCCAGTACCATGGGAAGAGAACCTAAAAATTAAACAAGAATTAGAAAACACATATAGGGAATTACAAGCTTATAAAAATAAGCAGGACATGAAAGAAGCGCGGAAGCCTAAGTGCCCTCCTGATTGTAAAGGTCCTTTCGAAAACCCTAATTGTGAATATACATGTTTAAAAAAATTATATACTAATGTAATGTACTGTAAAAAAATGTACAGTGCATTCCACTGCTAACGTAATAAATAAAATTGAATCACAAAATATTGATTTCAAATTAACGAATATTCTACTATCAATAATTGTTTTCTTTATGAGCGCACATATTTTATATAAGGTCTAAGGATCTATCATCGGACCACTCCCCAGTGCTAATAACTCTTCATCAAAGCCCTGAATTAATCGAGCACCCTCACAGGCTGACGTCGCATCGAACCAACTGGCTGAAGTTCAAAAAGTACGTAAGTTCCCACATTGAACTAACTCCACAGCTCAACATCAAGGAGGACATCGACTGCTACGCCGATGCCCTGGAGTCTGTACTCGTCGCAGCAGCCAAAGTCTCAACACCGCAAGGGAGGGATGGGCACACACACCAACACAAAACTAACCATGAAATCGAACAGCTTGTTCTGGAGAAAAGACGTTTGAGACGTACTTGGCAAACCAGCAGATCGCCATCCTCAAAACAAAGTCTTAAAGAAGCTGGTCGCAGACTTACCAGGGCTCTAAGGCAAGAAGAAGAAAAAGCACAACGCCAGTACATTGAGAAACTTTCACCCACCAGCACTAAGCATCCCTTGTGGAGGGCCCACCCAAAACTAAGTGCGCCGGCCGAAACAGTAATCCCCATAAGAGACTCTTCAGGCAGCTGGGCCAGAAGCGACAAAGATAGAGCTTGTACATTTGCTTTACACCTTCGAAATGTTTTTCAGCCAAACCCTGCAACTAATTCATTCGCACTACCGTCGCCGTCAATTCGAATTGAATCTGAGACGGAGCCAATTCTGTTTCAACCAAATGAAATTGCAAAAGTAATCAGCGAGCAATTGAAACCAAAAAAAGGCCCCAGGCGGTGATCAAATAACTCCCAAAATGTTAATCGAACTACCAAACTGTGCAGTTGAGGTTATTTGTAAACTCTTCAACGGGATTACACGACTTGGCTATTTCCCAAAAAAATGGAAAAAATCGGTAATCATAATGATCCCAAAGCCAGGGAAAGATCACACAATACCAGCTTCGTATAGACCGATAAGTTTACTCTCGTGTCTGTCAAAACTGTTCGGAAAATGCCTTCTGACGCGCATCATTCCATATCTGAAAGAGCACAACGTTATTCCAGCACATCAATTTGGCTTTCGAGAAAGCCATGGAACAATAGAGCAAGTCAACAGATTAACAACAGAAATAAGGACTGCATTCGAGCTTCGGGAATACTGCAGTGCGGTATTCCTTGACGTTGCACAGGCTTTCGACCGAGTCTGGCTTGATGGCCTTATCCATAAAATCAGAACGATCCTGCCAGGAAACACTCACAGGATACTGGAATCGTACCTTTACAACAGAGCCTTCGCCGTGAGATGCAACACCACAACATCCGATAACTACGCTATAGAGGCTGGAGTTCCCCAAGGTAGCGCCCTTGGTCCAACTCTATTTCTCCTTTACACCGCAGATATTCCCACGAACGAGCGGCTAACTACTTCTACATTCGCAGACGATACCGCGATCATAAGTCGGTCCAAATGCCCAACTCAGGCAACAGCACTACTAGCTGATCATCTCGTTGTAGTGGAGAGGTGGTTATCAGACTGGCGTATAAAAATAAATGCGCAAAAGTGTAAACACATAACGTTTACTCTTAACAGACAAACGTGTCCCCCGCTAACCCTGAATAACACGCCACTTCCACAAGCTGACGATGTAACGTACCTTGGCATCCACCTAGACAGGAGACTTACATGGCGGAGACATATCGAAGCTAAGAAAATTCACCTAAAGCTAAAATCAAACAGTCTCCATTGGCTTTTAAACGGCGCTCCCCCCTCTGCCTGGACTTCAAGGTCCTGCTCTACAATTCAACGCTTAAGCCAGTCTGGACCTACGGCTCCCAATTGTGGGGAAACGCGAGCAGCAGCAACATCGACATTATTCAGCGAGCACAATCAAAAATCCTGAGAACTATCACTGGGGCACCTTGGTATGTTCGGAACGACAGCATCCACAGAGATCTTGGCATTCTACCCGTAAAAGATGAAATATCAAAACAAAAAGCGTCCTACCACACCAAGCTAATTTCTCATCCAAACCAGCTCGCCAGGGCTAGGCCAGGGCTTCCATCCGGACCCGATTGCAACGCAATGACCTTCCAGCTCAGCAATAGTTATTAGAGCCCCTAAATTTTCGCGCCAGTCACCTTGACTGTCAGATAGCTTTTTAATTTAAGATTCTATATACTTATTGTTAGTCTCAATTCAGAGAAGATCCAATAAATAAAATGCAAATGTTAAAAAAAAAAAAAAAAAAATAATTGTTTTCTTTATGAGCGCACATATTTTATATAAGGCCTATATGTTCCACAACAAATGTGTATCAAAGAGAGCCATTAACAGAAGCCAGGCTAATGATCTGGATAAAATCTAATTTAACAAGCGCCAAACAATTATTAATAATAAAATACAAAAAAAAAGAAATTAAAACAACAAATTAAATTTAAATTAAATTGTATATGTAAGAGAATTAAAATACCCGTTAAAAAAAAAAATTAATAAAAATCATTAAAAAAAATAAAAGAAAATTATTAAAATGAATACAACAGAGTGCCTTAGAGCTACATTGGCTAACGAGCCAAATTTTGAGAATAGGGTATTAGCCTTAATTAGGAACAGAGCAGAGCCTCTATTAATTGCAGATTTTGAGAACGAATATATAAATAGGTACGATCTTGAATTCTCTCCAATTATTCATTGCAGCAGAACGCAAAAGACCATAGTACTGTCTACCGTGAGAAACTGTAAAGTATTCTCCGAAATCGACATACACCTAGTCTTAGGACATATTAACGTGCTAAAAATAATGCACAAGTAAAGATAAAAAAAAAATGATGACTAAAAATTAAATATGGAATGGGAGCAATTAATACTCCATATTCGAGAATTAAAAGAAACATTTGAAAAGTCTTACAAATGTGTAAGCCAAAAAAGGCAAACACAAAAAGAAACAGTAGATAAACATGCAAAAATTCTTGTAGACTCTTACAATCAGTCCAGAACCCTAGTGCATGAAAATAGGGAAATAATTAACAAGATAAACTTATCAAAATTATCCAAAATATTGATAAGGTTGCGGGCAAACCTAATAATTGTCAAGGATAAGTATGATTTAAAAATATATATCCCGACAATTTTGAATACGCCTTTAACGTTAGACCAACAAAAAGCCCTAGCAGAAGAAGAAGATTCAGATACAAGCAAAGATATCGAAATAAATGAAAAAGATCTACACGATCTCTCAATCCCTGCATTTATTACAGCAGAAGAGTCAGAAACAGAAGAAGACGAAAATATAGATTCAGATACAAATATAGTAGAAATAAAAGAAAACATAATGGCAGATCCAGCTGCCCAACGGGCATATATTAAAGAAATATCAAGTGCCATTCCGGAATTTAACGGACAAAAACTACACTTGCATAGATTTGTAACAGCTTTGAAGCTGGTTGACCTGACAAAGGGAACGTTTGAAGATTTGGCTGTAGAAGTCGTCAAATCAAAAATTGTAGGATCTACACTATATAAGGTTCAAAATGAACTAACGATAAAATCAATAATCCAAAAACTGCAAGACACTATTGTCGGTGAAACATCTGACGTTGTCAAAGCAAAAATGGCTAAAACAAGCCAAAAAGGCAAAACAGCAGAAAAATTTACAAATGAAATAGACAACCTACGAAAGCTCCTTGAAGCTTCATACATTGACGAAGGACTACCGGCTGAACATGCCGACAAGTTCAGCACAAAGGAAGCTATAACCACAATGATCAAAAATTGTGAGCATGGCCGACTTAAGACTATCCTAGAGGCTGGCAACTTTTCAACAATGAATGAAGCCGTCACGAAGTACATACAGTGTAGTACTGAGATGACAGGCAACGCCAACTCAATCCTATACACACAAAAAGGAAACAACTATCGTGGTAATAACTTCAGAAATAATTATCGCGGTAGGGGTAACAACAGAGGTAATTATCAAAATAATGGATATTACCAGAACAATGGTTATAACCAAAATAACGGTTATAACCGAAACTATAATAACCAGACCAACAATAACTACAGAGGTCGTGGTAATTATAGAGGAAACAATCGTGGTGGAAACAATAATGGATATAACTCCAATAACAACGCCAACGGTAATAACAATACCAATACAAACGCAAACAGACAAAATAACAATAATAATGTCCGACAAGTACAAACAACTTCGGAAAACCAATCAAGACCCTTAAGATAAAAAACCCAGTAAAGAATACGGTTCACACTATCAATCTTAACTTCAATCTTTTTATTTCACTTAAAAATGAAAACACAAATAAATTATATACATTACTAGTTGATACAGGTGCAGACATCTCTCTAATCAAAAAATCCTCAGACTCATTTAACAATGTTGACTATAAAAATATTACGCAAATATCAGGCGTTGGTGAAGGAACAACAAATTCAAAAGGATTAGCAGCAATAGAACTTCTATCAGGCAACTATGCTATACCACATAATTTCCATATAGTAACGTCCAACTTTCCTATTCCATGTGATGGAATTATAGGAATAGATTTTATGAAAAAATACAATTGTCAAATAGATTTAAAACCAGAAAATGATTGGCTTATACTGAGACCAGATAATCTCTATAATCCGATTAATATTCCGATAAATCATACACTCGAAAATAATTCGACAATTTTACCAGCTAGATCTGAAGTCGTCCGAAAAATAACTATAAATTCAGCAACCAGGTATATAGTAATACCAAACCAAGAAATCCAAAATGGAGTATTCATTGGAAATACCATTGCAGATTCTAAAAACACTTTTGTCCGAATTCTAAATACAACAAATAAAACAGCAATTCTTCAATTAAATACACTTAAAGTCGAACCATTGGATAATTACGATATAATTAAATCCAATAAAAATACAAATAAAGAAGAAATCTTAGAAAAACTTAACAAAAATTTCCCGCCTCAATTTAAAGAAATACTTAAAGAATTATGCACCAAATACACAGATATATTCGGAATAGAAACCGAACCGATATCAACTAATAATTTCTATAAACAAAAAATAAGAATGAAAGATGATGAACCAGTATACATAAAAAAT
The DNA here is from genome assembly GCF_018152115.1 of Drosophila rhopaloa. Taxonomy (NCBI): domain Eukaryota; kingdom Metazoa; phylum Arthropoda; class Insecta; order Diptera; family Drosophilidae; genus Drosophila; species Drosophila rhopaloa. Next base: position 212,079 of record NW_025335073.1, read on the forward strand.
TACAGAATCCCCCACAGTCAAAAAGAAGAAGTAGAAAAACAAGTAGAAAAACTAATTAAAGATAAAATAATAGAACCATCAGTTTCAGAATACAACAGTCCATTATTAATAGTCCCGAAAAAATCATTACCAAATTGCGATACAAAAAGATGGCGTTTAGTAATTGATTACCGCCAAATTAACAAAAAAATTTTATCAGATAAATTTCCACTACCAAGAATAGACGATATTCTTGACCAATTAGGTAGAGCTAAATACTTCTCATGTCTAGATCTAATGTCAGGATTTCATCAAATAGAACTCGAAGATACGTCTAGAAATATAACGTCCTTTTCCACGAGCAATGGCTCCTATCGTTTTACACGATTACCTTATGGTTTAAAAATAGCGCCAATTTCTTTCCAAAGAATGATGACAATTGCATTTTCAGGTATCGAACCTTCTCAGACATTCTTGTATATGGATGACCTAATTGTCATCGGTTGTTCAGAAAAACACATGATTAAAAATCTTACAAACGTTTTTGATCTATGTAGAAAAAACAATCTTAAACTGCACCCAGAGAAGTGCACATTTTTCAGACACGAAGTGACCTTTCTTGGACACAAGTGTACTGACAAAGGTATTTTACCAGATAGTAAAAAATACGAAGTAATAGAAAAATACCCAGTCCCAACGGACGCAGACAGCGCTAGAAGATTCGTTGCATTTTGCAATTACTACAGACGTTTTATTAAAAATTTTTCCGATTACTCACGTCACATAACTAGATTATGTAAAAAGAATGTTAAATTTGAATGGACAGATAAATGTCAAAACGCATTCGAATACCTAAAAATCCGATTTTAATAAAGAATTTTGCATAACAACAGATGCAAGCAAACAAGCATGTGGAGCTGTTCTTGCTCAAGATTACAATAACATTCAGCTACCAGTAGCCTATGCATCAAGATCCTTTACGAAAGGAGAAAGTAATAAAAATACAACAGAACAAGAGCTAGCAGCTATCCACTGGGCAATAAACCATTTTCGACCATATATTTATGGAAAACATTTCACAGTCAAAACAGACCATAGGCCATTAACCTATCTATTTTCAATGACAAATCCAAGTTCGAAATTAACACGAATGAGATTAGACTTGGAAGAATATGATTTTACTGTGGAATATCTTAAGGGAAAAGACAACCATATAGCCGACGCGCTATCAAGAATAACAATAACGGATTTAAAAAATATCCAGACAAATAATAAAATTCTGAAAGTCACTACCAGAAATCAAAGTAAACAGAAAAATTCCTGCGCAGGAACAGAAAAAGAAAAAATAGATTTGCCTAGGCATATTCTAAATAAAGCTTCTCAGCCCAACGTATACGAAGTCATTGTTAATGACGAGGTACGAAAAGTAGTGACCTTGCGAATAACTGATTCACTTTGCTTACTAAAGCATGGAAAAAAGGTTATAGCAAGAATTGATGTTAGCGATTTGTACACCAATGAAATTCTCGACTTAGGTCAGTTCTTTCAAAGGCTTGAAAAAGAAGCCGGTATACTTAATATCAGCCAACTCAAAGTGGCACCGAGCGAAAAGATCTTTGAAACCATTTCAATGGAATCTTTTAAAATTATGGGCAATAAAAAATTACAATCATTAAGAGTAGCGCTACTCAAGCCGGTGACCCAATTATCAAACAATGATAAAGAGAAAGAAGCATTACTGTTTACATTCCATGATGATCCAATACAAGGAGGTCATACAGGCATAGCTAGAACATTAGCAAAAATAAAAAGGCATTATTATTGGAAAAACATGACCAAAGATATAACAAAATATATAAGAAAATGTCCTAAATGCCAAAAAGCAAAGACAACAAAACATACAAAGACCCCATTAACTATCACCGAAACGCCACAAACGGCTTTCGACAGGGTAATTGTGGATACGATCGGTCCACTACCTAAATCTGAACAAGGAAATGAATACATAGTAACGCTAATTTGCGATTTAACTAAGTACCTTGTAGCCATACCAATCCAGAACAAAAGTGCAAAAACAGTAGCAAAAGCTATATTCGAAGATTTTATTCTGAAGTACGGTCCAATGAAGACGTTCATTACGGACATGGGAACAGAATACAAAAATTCGATAATTTAAGATTTATGTAAAAACTTAAATATCAAAAACATAACTTCAACAGCACATCATCACCAGACTGTAGGAACCGTGGAGCGAAGCCACAGAACATTTAATGAGTTCTTCCGCTCATACATCTCAGTTGATAAAACAGATTGGGATGTATGGTTGAAATACTTCGTATACCGTTTCAACACAACACCCTCTATGGCACATGACTATTGTCCATACGAGTTAGTTTTTGGTAAAACATCTAATTTAGCCAAACACTTCAATGGTATAGATAATATACAACCATTATATAACACAGATGATTACGCTAAAGAATCTAAGTTTAGACTAGAACAAGCATTTAAGAGAGCTAGATTAATGCTAGAATGCCATAAACACAAACAAAAACTTAACTATGACAGAAATATTTTGAACTTTGATTTAAAAATCGGAGACCAAGTTTTACTAAAAAATGAAACAGGACACAAGCTAGACTATAAATACACTGGACCATATAAGGTAGAAAGTATAGAAGAAAGAGAAAACATAGTAATTTCAAATAACAAAAATAAGAAGCAAACAGTTCATAAGGATAGGTTAAAAATTTTTATTTCATAATCACTTTAATTCTCTTATATATATATCACGTATGACCATACACAATAACAACCATACACAAAAAAAATAAATAAAATAAATGAATTATATATAAATATCACTTTTGATTCAAAACAATACTTTCTGATTCAAAACAACTTTTAATAAATTAAACTACATATAAAAAAAAAATAATAATAAAAATATTTTTATTTATATTAAATATACACCTAGAAAATAACTCCATATAATTACGTTATTTTTCAAAAGGAGGGAGATGTAGTATGTTCACATATCGAATGCACACTGTACTCAGTGTTACGCATCGACTTAAGTACAGACACCTTATTTGGCATTTTGCATTTGGCCACAATAACAAAACACAAATATATAAATCTAGCAGTTCCCGAGTGCCCGGTTATATGACCGCCCTCGAATGCGTGGGAACTGCAGTCTAAGCATATTTGATATGTGCGACCGCTCCGACGGCCAAGTGAACATAGTATCTCTCTCTCTCTCATATATAAAGACAATTATACATAAGCGTCGACCGCTGCTCTGCCGATCTTAGCTTTACGAAAACATGTAATAGAATTAAGAAATCAGAATTAAAAAATAAAAAGCTTGGGAGCGTACCTCTGAGTCGCTCCCAATTCAATAAAAATTATAACAAAGCCTCATAAAGGAAACTTAACACAATAGTTTCAAATTCACCCCTTACTAATGATGGCTTTCGATCAGCGTGGGATAACCTCACTGAGCGTTTCGAAAACAAGCGATTGTTAGTAAACAGTCAATTAAAGATACTTTTCAATGTACCGTCCGTCACACAGGAGTCTGGGTCAGCTTTGAAAGAACTTCAAAGTACCATCCAGGGTTGCCTTACTGCATTAGAAATGTCCGGTATTCAGGTCGAAACTTGGGATTGCCTCTTGGTGTATATGTGCTCGTCCAAACTCCCAAAGCTTACGCTTTCCCTATGGGAGCAGTCCCTTCATAACAAAGCCGAGATCCCTACGTGGCACGAGTTGAACGTTTTCCTAACGGAGCGTCACAGGACACTAGAAGCCATAGATGATGTTCGACCATCAAATTCTAGTCAGACTCAGCCCAGAGCATCCACTTCCAACTCGGCGTCTCGAAGAATAAATTCATATGAGACAAGGGTAGCACCTAGGCAACCTAGAGGGTGCGATCTCTGTAATAGAGAGAACCATCCTGTACGCACATGCGCCAAATTTCTCCAGATGACGGTCGACCAACGCATCGCATATATAAAAAGAAAACAGCTGTGTTTAAACTGCTTCGCGCGGACACATCAGTTGCGCGACTGCGAAAGCGCACATAACTGCTTCACGTGCCGCGGCCGCCATCACACCCTCCTACACCGAGGCAGCCCATCCCCAGCGCGCGCAAATCCAACGCCAACGCCCAGATCCAGACCAAATACTCTCGGTCCCTCGGCTGCCAGTGGCACGCAGTCAACGCTTCAGAATTATTTTGCGGCAGGCACTAGGTCAGTCCTCCTAGGCACCGCTATAATTAATATATGCCATCGAGGTTCCAATTTCCAAGCGCGAGCCTTAATAGACTCCGGATCTGAGGCGACCTTCATCACTGAGCGCCTTTTCAACCTGGTTAAACTGCCGTTCCAGGTTATCCGAGCACAGGTCTCAGGACTTAATCAAACGGTCTCCGCTGAGACCAAAAAGATCTGTCAATTCACGATCCGTTCTCCGACCCGGCCTAGTTTGCAGTTAAACACCACTGCCTACGTGCTTCCACAAATAGCCGGAAATCTTCCTTCATGTCCGCTTCCGCAACATTTCCTGCGAGACCTTCCCGAACTTCCGCTAGCGGATCCAAAGTTTTATGAAAGCGCACAAATAGATATTCTAATCGGGGCCGATATACTTCCATCCATTCTACTAAGCGGTACCCAAACGAACATCTGTGGCTCGCTTCTCGGTCAAGAGACTATTTTCGGCTGGATTCTAACAGGACCAGTACCCGCTCCGAGGCATGATCAAATATCATCCTTTTCCACGCAAGTTGCACACACGTATGAAGCGTCCCTCGATAAACTCCTCACCAAATTCTGGGAGGTGGAGGATCTGCCAGTAAAGGTGGCAAAAGAATCCGACGTGATTTGTGAGGACAATTTCCTTCGGACCACCACAAAAGATGAGACCGGCAGGTATGTCGTGAGTCTTCCCTTTCGAGATCCTGAGAACATTAATTGCTCCCTAGGACATTCCATAACATACGTTAAAATCCAAATACGACTCAATTATTCAAGAATATCTCGACCTCAATCACATGAGAGAAGTCCTTCCTACCCACGATTCAGCGTGTTACTACCTGCCAAACTTCGAGTGGTATTCAACGCCTCCAGCCCTTCAGACAATGGGGTCAGCTTAAATGATATCCTTCATGCTGCCCCGGTCCTACAGTCCGATCTAACCATCCAGATCCTGAAGTGGCGATATTTCCGATTTGTGTATAGTGCTGACATCGAGAAAATGTACCGGCAGATCTGGGTAGATCCGAAGCAGATAGCGTTCCAACGTATCTTATTTCGCGATAGAGAAGGATACATTCGAGATTTTGAGCTAAAAACTGTTACGTTTGGGGTCAATTGTGCACCGTTCCTGGCAATTCGGGTACTGCAACAGCTGGCGACCGACGTGCAACTAACCCATCTGAGGGCGAGTAAAGTTATTCGTGGTTGCATGTATGTCGATGATGTCCTTTCGGGAGCTGACTCTGCAGAAGAGGCTCACCTCACCATTCGCGAGTTGCAGAGTGCCCTCGATTCGGCTGGTTTTCCATTGAGGAAATGGACCTCCAACCACAAAGAAGTTCTGGCTCATATCGAAACTGATCATCTTTTAAATGTTCTTTCCCAAATTGCGAAGCTGTTTGATCCAGCAGGCTGGCTCGCTCCTTTCGTGGTCTGTGCCAAGATTTTCATGCAGGAGATCTGGCTGCATGATCTAGGGTGGGATGATGAACTTCCAATTGAACTGTGCCAAAAGTAGCGTGATTTCCTTCAAAGCTACTCAGTCCTAGATCAAGTTCGAATTCCCAGATGGGTTTCCTTCCGCCCAGAGTTCCAAATGGATTCTGTGACGCCTCTCAAAAGGCGTACGGTGCTGCGATGTATGTGCGCGTCGAGATGGTGCACACGACGCTAGTGCATCTTCTCACGGCCAAGACGCGCGTGGCGCCAGTAAAAACTGTGTCGCTTCCCAGTCTAGAGCTCCCTATTGCTATCCGAGATGCCCGAATCCATCCTCCCCCATATGCCGATGCTGTCCTCGAAACTCCATTGTTGGACCAATTCCACGATTGTGCTTGCATGGCTAGCCAAACCAGCATGCCAGTGGACAACGTTCGTTGCCAATCGGGTAACAAAGATCACTCAGTCCACAGACGCAGCCAATTGGTCGCATGTTCAATCTGAACACAATCCAGCTGACTTGGTCAGTCGGAGAGTGCCCCTACAAGAACTGGTCGACAGCTCCCTTTGGTGGCATGGGCCAACTTGGTTGCAGAAGCCACGAGATCAGTGGCCTGCCCAAAGCACCGACTTACAGGTGACCGAAGTGGAAAGGCGTCCTGTCAAGGCCCATGTTGCGTCCATTCCGACAGAAGACATCCTTGATCGCTTTTCCAAGTTAAATAGAGCGTATGTCCACCGTTTTGTCCAGCGATGTAGGAAACAGTCGCCGATTCCGGAAGTCCGTCTAGAAGCCCAAGAGCTTGTCGCCGCTGAACGGCTCATGGTCATTAGCACTCAGCGCAGATATTTTGCTAATGAATATCGCTGCTTGAGTCAAAAGCGTCCTGTGTCCTCGACAAGTTCCATCCTCTCCTTGAACCCCTTTCTAGATGATAAAGGGCTTATAAGGGCGTGGGGCCGCATAACGGCCTCCGAAAATTTGCGATATGATGAACGACATCCTATAATCCTCCCGTACGAATGTGCACTCTCTCGACTACTGGTAAATTTTACGCATCTCATCACGTTGCACGGAGGTAACCAGTTAGTCGTACGTCTCACCCGGTCAAGATACTGGGTTCCGAAAATAAAGAACTTGGTAAAGGCCGTTATTAACTCCTGCAAGGTCTGCGTTATCCATAAGGAGCGATTGCAAGTTCAGATGATGGGAAGTTTTCCGAAAGAGCGAGTTTCTTTTTCCCGGCCATTCACGTACACAGGGATGGACTACGCTGACCTTTTCGACATAAAAAATTACACAGGCAGAGCTTGCCTAATTACAAAAAGGTATGTGTTGGTTTTCGTGTGTTTCTCTACAAAGGCCATCCATCTAGAGCTTACATCCAATCTGACGACCGAGAAATTTCTCGCCGCTTTCGCTCGGTTCGTATCCAGAAGAGGTTGTCCCCGTCAAGTGCAGTCCGACAATGGGAAAACCTTTGGCGGCGCTGCCACCCTGCTCTCCCGAGATTTTCTACAAGCCGTAAAAGAGTCAATTCATTCCTCCTGGGGCACCCAATATGGGAGGCCTGTAGGAAGCGGGTTTCAAAAGCTTCAAAACCTTGTTTTACAAGTCCACCGCTACTCGAAAGTACACTTTTGAAGAGCTTTCAACCCTCCTAGCGAAAATTGAAGCTTGTCTAAATTCCAGACCGCTATATCCTATGTATGAAGATCCCACTGATCTCTTAGTGTTGACACCAGGTCATTTTCTAGACGGCGGACCTCTTCTGTCCATAGTGGAACTCGAATTAAAAGGGGAATCCAAGTCCATTGTGAATCGGTGGCAACACTTAAAAGCGCTGCATCAACAATTCCAAGCTCGATGGAAAGAGGAGTATCTCAAAGAGCTCCACAAGCGTAACAAGTGGCAGTCCCCGACCGTAAATCTCCGCGTTGGCGACATGGTAGTCGTCAAGGAGGACAATCTGCCCTCGAATGAGTGGCGCCTTGGCAGAATCGCCTCTGTCTTTCCGGGGCCTGACGGCAATGTCCGTGTCGTCAGCATTGGTGACCAAGGTCACCACTCCAACCTTTTTCCTCAACCAACATCTTCCACATAATTCCCCAACCATCCTAGCCATCTAAGCAGTTTCAAATCATCTCCATATGTTTTTTCTTTTTATCCATTACTCACTGCCAGATCACATCATGGTTCCGCGTCCACGCAGCGCTAAGGCATTGGATAGCAGACGTACTCGAGGTATACATTCCTACCGATGCCGAGTCTGCCGTGGAATCCATCCGCTTCGGAAGTGCCAGAGGTTCCTAAAGCTGAGCGCAGAGAAGCGGCTTCGGGCAGTGCTCATCAATAAGTGCTGCTCAAATTGTCTCGCCCACGAGCACTCCGACGGGAGTTGTCGTAGTGGCGACAAGTGTAAAACGTGCAACGGAAGCCACCGCACGCTCCTCCATATGCACGAGCGTCCCCTGCCGTCGGTTACTCAGCAGCGTTCGCGCCGGCAGAATCCGCCATCTCGCCAAGCGCTGGCCCCGGCAAGGCGCTCGGCATCCACCGCTTCTCAGCAGCGCTCGCGCCGGCAAGAACCGCCAACTCGCAGAGCGCTTGCCTCTCCGCCGCGCTCAGCCTCCTCGCCACCGGCTCCGTCACTTGCGTCCATGCTCCAACGGCACAGCGTGCCACCCGGCTACGTGCAACAGCCGCAACGCCCGACGAAGCTGCCTTCCATCGACGCCCCAACTATTCAAATAATATTATGGTGTTACAGTTGCTTGCAGCAAAGCAGTCCAAATAATTGATGGCAAATCTACGAATAACCATGTGGAACGCCAATGGCGTGAAATAACACAGTTCCTGAATGAAAATCATATCGCCATTATGCTACTTATAGAGACGCACCTCACAAACAAATACAATTGCGAAATAAGAGAATACACCTTCTACCGCACAGATCATCCAGATGGTAAAGCCCACGGCGGAACCGGCATCCTAATCAGGGAACGCATCAAACACCACCTTTACGAAAGGTTTGCAAATAATTACTTGCAGGCCACGTGTATCAAAGTGCAGTCAGATAGCGGACCCCTTTCCATAGCCGCTGTCTACTGCTTACCTCTGTTTACAATTACTGAAGGACAATTCATGGATTTTTAGAACTTACATGGAGATCGCTTCATAGCAGCAGGAGATTACAATGCCAAACATACCCACTGGGGATCACGACTAGTGAGTCCCAAAGGAAGGCAATTATATAATGCAATTATAAAACTAAGCAACAAATTGGACTATGTTTCCCCAGGTAGCCCCACATACTGGCCAGCAGACCCCAGAAAGGTCCCAGTCTTAATAGATTTTGCAGCGACAAACAACATTCCACGCAATATAATAAGAAAAAGCTCTTGCGGACCTTTCATCTGGACACTCGCCAGTGCTAATAACTCTTCTTCAAAGCCCAGAAAGTACTACACCCCCAGAGACTGACATCGCTATTGACTATTTCAACACCACAATCAAATGGCGTGCAAATCAAGCATTTCAAAACTAATCTGCAATTGGAAAAGCTTGTGGGTATAGTTAATTCGGTGCAAAATCGTTCATTTTCTAAGAATTTTTATTGGCGATACGGATAATCTTAGCAAAATTTTGTTTTTTGCATGTGATAGGGCAACATTTAAACAACATGTGTGAAAATATTAAAAGTGAGTGAGATACAGGCAATCTCCGGTGGCGCCTCGAAGAAAACACGTTTTGCGGTGTACACGATAACTGGTCACAGATTTATCTGAATTAAAAAAATCAAATTGCATTAGTTAAAGGACAAGATTCCTCAGGTAACGCTGTCGAGTTTTTTTTTTTTTTTTGATTTTTTAAGGCACTTGAAAGTAAAAAACCCCGATTTTCGCCTAAAACGTCAAGTTATTTGTTGCTCTAAAAATAGAAAATGAAAAAAAAAAGAAATGCTGTGCAAAATCTCAAAACGATCCGTTCGATAGATTTTGCAGGATCGTGTACACCGACTTTAATATAGCAACTTTTCAGGAAAGCGTTTTAAAGCTTGGGACACCAAAAAATTCAATATAAAACGAGCTTACGTACCTACGTTCAACTGCCCATAAGTTCGGAAGTTTTACTCGGATCGATCTAAAATTTTAACACAATATTTTCGAGATAATGTACATTAAAAATAAAAAATTTTAATACTATACCCCCCTTAAGGAAGCAACTCGCACACTAAACCGAGCCCTGAAGAAAGACGCTGAAAATGCACAACTGCGGTACATCGGAAAACTTACGCCAACCAGTACAAAACATCCTCTGTGGAGAGCTCACCCAAATCTGGGCTCTCCAATCGAAACAGGCACTCCGACAAAAAACCCATCAGGTAGCTGGGCCCGCAGCGACGAAGATTGAGCCGAAACTTTTGCTTCACATCCCCGAAACGTTTTCCAGCCGAACCCTGCCACTGGTCCAATTCACCACAAATTGAATCGAAAACTATATCCTTACCAACATTGCTTCAGCCAAAAAAGATAGCGAAAGTGATCGGGGATCTGAAACCGAAAAAGGCTCCGGGCAGTGATCTAATAACACCAAAAATGATAATTGAACTTCCAAACTCTGCAATTGAGGCTATTTGTAAACTCTTCAATGGGATCATACGTCATGGTTACTATCAAAGTAAATGGAAAAAATCTACTATATAACCGAAGCCCGGAAAAGACCACACAATTCCTTCACCCTACTTTATTGGTCAGTTTACTATCGTGTCTGTCTCAATTGTTCGAAAAATGCCTTCTTACACGCATAATCCCATATCTGGAAGCACACAATGTTATCCCGGCACATCAATTTGACTTCCGTCAAAGACATTGTACAATCGAACAAGTAAACAGAATAACATCAGAAATCCGCACTGCCTTTGAGATTCGGGAATATTGCAGCGCAATATTTCTCGATGTATCTCAAGCTTTCGATCGAGTCTGGCTCGATGGCCTCATGCATAAAATCAAAACACACTTGCCTACATACACTTATAAACTACTTGAGTCGTATATCCAACACAACAACATCTGACGACTACATTATCAAAGCTGGAGTCCCGCAAGAAAGCGCACTTGGGCCTACTCTCTTCGTCATATATACAGCTGATATTCTTACAAAAGAGGAGCTAACAACATCTACTTTCGCTGACGACACTACAATCCTAATTCGTTCGAGGAGAACAAGCCAAGCAACAACACAACTATCCAATCACCTCATTGTAGTTTAGAGGTGGCTATCTGATTGGCGTATTAAAATAAATGAACATAAAATGTAAACACATAACGTTTACTCTCAACAGGCAAACATGCCCACCACTATCATTGAATAGTACTCCGATTCCCCAAGTCAACGAAGTAACGTATCTCGGCGTTCACCAGACACACGACTAACCTGAAAAAGGCACATCGAACGCAAGAAATAATATCTAAAACTAAAAGCCAGCAGCTTCCACTGGATATTAAAAATTCGATCGCCCCTGTGTCTGGACTACAAGGTCCTGCTCTACAACTCTACTCTCAAGCCTATCTGGACATATGGGAGAACGCGAGCAGCAGCAACATTGACATCATACAGCGCGCACAATCGAAAATCCTGAGGACTATCACTGGGGCACCGTGGTATGTATATTCGCAATCAAAACATCCACACAGACCTCGGCATTCTTGCAGCAGAAGATGAAATTGACAAACAAAAGACGAGCTACAAACAAAAACTGTCCTTGCACCCAAATCATCTTGCAAGAAGTGTGCTATGTTTCCTTTATGAGGCTTTGTTAAAAAATTGTTGTTGAATTGGGAGCGACTCAGAGGTACGCTCCCAAGCTTTTTATTTTCAATTCTGGCTTCTTAATTCTATTACATGTTTGCATAAAGCTAAGATCGGCCGGCTATGTCGGCAGAGACGACGGCAGAGCGGCGGTCGACGCTTATGTATATTTGTCTTTATATATGAGAGAGAGAGATACTATGTTCACTTGGCCGTCGGAGCGGTCGCACATATCAAATATGCTTACACTGCAGTTCCCACGCATTCGAGGGCGGTCATATAACCGGGCACTCGGGAACTGCTAGATTTATATATTTGTGTTTTGTTATTGTGGCCAAATGCAAAATGCCAAATAAGGTGTCTGTACTTAAATCGATGCGTAACACTGAGTACAGTGTGCATTCGATATGTGAACATACTACATCTCCCTCCTTTTGAAAAATAACGTAATTATATGGAGTTATTTTCTAGGTGTATATTTAATATAAATGAAAATATTTTTATTTTTTTTTTTTTTATATGTAGTTTAATTTATTATAAATTGTTTTGAATCAGAAAGTATTGTTTTGAATCAAAAGTGATATTTATATATAATTTATTTATTTTATTTTTTTTTTTTCAATCTAATTATGGTTTTTTTTGTGTATGGTTCTTATTGTGTATGGTCATACGTGATATATATATAAGAGAATTAAAGTGATTATGAAATAAAAATTTTTAACCTATCCTTATGAACTGTTTGCTTCTTATTTTTGTTATTTGAAATTACTATGTTTTCTCTTTCTTCTATACTTTCTACCTTATATGGTCCAGTGTATTTATAGTCTAGCTTGTGCCCTGTTTCATTTTTTAGTAAAACTTGGTCTCCGATTTTTAAATCAAAGTTCAAAATATTTCTGTCATAGTTAAGTTTTTGTTTGTGTTTATGGCATTCTAGCATTAATCTAGCTCTCTTAAATGCTTGTTCTAGTCTAAACTTAGATTCTTTAGCGTAATCATCTGTGTTATATAATGGTTTTATATTATCTATACTATTGAAGTGTTTGGCTAAATTAGATGTTTTACCAAAAACTAACTCGTATGGACAATAGTCATGTGCCATAGAGGGTGTTGTGTTGAAACAGTATACGAAGTATTGCAACCATACATCCCAATCTGTTTTATCAACTGAGATGTATGAGCGGATGAACTCATTAAATGTTCTGTGGCTTCGCTCCACGGTTCCTACAGTCTGGTGATGATGTGCTGTTGAAGTTATGTTTTTGATATTTAAGTTTTTACATAAATCTTCAATTATCGAATTTTTGTATTCTGTTCCCATGTCCGTAATGAACGTCTTCATTGGACCGTACTTCAGAATAAAATCTTCGAATATAGCTTTTGCTACTGTTTTTGCACTTTTGTTCCTGATTGGTATTGCTACAAGGTACTTAGTTAAATCGCAAATTAGCGTTACTATGTATTCATTTCCTTGTTCAGATTTAGGTAGTGGACCGATCGTATCCACAATTACCCTGTCGAAAGCCGTTTGTGGCGTTTCGGTGATAGTTAATGGGGTCTTTGTATGTTTTGTTGTCTTTGCTTTTTGGCATTTAGGACATTTTCTTATATATTTTGTTATATCTTTGGTCATGTTTTTCCAATAATAATGCCTTTTTATTTTTGCTAATGTTCTAGCTATGCCTGTATGACCTCCTTGTATTGGATCATCATGGAATGTAAACAGTAATGCTTCTTTCTCTTTATCATTATTTGATAATTGGGTCACCGGCTTGAGTAGCGCTACTCTTAATGATTGTAATTTTTTATTGCCCATAATTTTAAAAGATTCCATTGAAATGGTTTCAAAGATCTTTTCGCTCGGTGCCACTTTGAGTTGGCTGATATTAAGTATACCGGCTTCTTTTTCAAGCCTTTGAAAGAACTGACCTAAGTCGAGAATTTCATTGGTGTACAAATCGCTAACATCAATTCTTGCTATAACCTTTTTTCCATGCTTTAGTAAGCAAAGTGAATCAGTTATTCGCAAGGTCACTACTTTTCGTACCTCGTCATTAACAATGACTTCGTATACGTTGGGCTGAGAAGCTTTATTTAGAATATGCCTAGGCAAATCTATTTTTTCTTTTTCTGTTCCTGCGCAGGAATTTTTCTGTTTACTTTGATTTCTGGTAGTGACTTTCAGAATTTTATTATTTGTCTGGATATTTTTTAAATCCGTTATTGTTATTCTTGATAGCGCGTCGGCTATATGGTTGTCTTTTCCCTTAAGATATTCCACAGTAAAATCATATTCTTCCAAGTCTAATCTCATTCGTGTTAATTTTGAACTTGGATTTGTCATTGAAAATAGATAGGTTAATGGCCTATGGTCTGTTTTGACTGTGAAATGTTTTCCATAAATATATGGTCGAAAATGGTTTATTGCCCAGTGGATAGCTGCTAGCTCTTGTTCTGTTGTATTTTTATTACTTTCTCCTTTCGTAAAGGATCTTGATGCATAGGCTACTGGTAGCTGAATGTTATTGTAATCTTGAGCAAGAACAGCTCCACATGCTTGTTTGCTTGCATCTGTTGTTATGCAAAATTCTTTATTAAAATCGGGATATTGCAATAATGTGGGTTTCATCAATTGGGTTTTTAGGTATTCGAATGCGTTTTGACATTTATCTGTCCATTCAAATTTAACATTCTTTTTACATAATCTAGTTATGTGACGTGAGTAATCGGAAAAATTTTTAATAAAACGTCTGTAGTAATTGCAAAATGCAACGAATCTTCTAGCGCTGTCTGCGTCCGTTGGGACTGGGTATTTTTCTATTACTTCGTATTTTTTACTATCTGGTAAAATACCTTTGTCAGTACACTTGTGTCCAAGAAATGTCACTTCGTGTCTGAAAAATGTGCACTTCTCTAGGTGCAGTTTAAGGTTGTTTTTTCTACATAGATCAAAAACGTTTGTAAGATTTTTAATCATGTGTTTTTCTGAACAACCGATGACAATTAGGTCATCCATATACAAGAATGCCTGAGAAGGTTCGATACCTGAAAATGCAATTGTCATCATTCTTTGGAAAGAATTTGGCGCTATTTTTAAACCATAAGGTAATCGTGTAAAACGATAGGAGCCATTGCTCGTGGAAAAGGACGTTATATTTCTAGACGTATCTTCGAGTTCTATTTGATGAAATCCTGACATTAGATCTAGACATGAAAAGTATTTAGCTCTACCTAATTGGTCAAGAATATCGTCTATTCTTGGTAGTGGAAATTTATCTGATAAAATTTTTTTGTTAATTTGGCGGTAATCAATTACTAAACGCCATCTTTTTGTATCGCAATTTGGTAATGATTTTTTCGGGACTATTAATAATGGACTGTTGTATTCTGAAACTGATGGTTCTATTATTTTATCTTTAATTAGTTTTTCTACTTGTTTTTCTACTTCTTCTTTTTGACTGTGGGGGATTCTGTAATTTTTTATGTATACTGGTTCATCATCTTTCATTCTTATTTTTTGTTTATAGAAATTATTAGTTGATATCGGTTCGGTTTCTATTCCGAATATATCTGTGTATTTGGTGCATAATTCTTTAAGTATTTCTTTAAATTGAGGCGGGAAATTTTTGTTAAGTTTTTCTAAGATTTCTTCTTTATTTGTATTTTTATTGGATTTAATTATATCGTAATTATCCAATGGTTCGACTTTAAGTGTATTTAATTGAAGAATTGCTGTTTTATTTGTTGTATTTAGAATTCGGACAAAGGTGTTTTTAGAATCTGCAATGGTATTTCCAATGAATACTCCATTTTGGATTTCTTGGTTTGGTATTACTATATACCTGGTTGCTGAATTTATAGTTATTTTTCGGACGACTTCAGATCTAGCTGGTAAAATTGTCGAATTATTTTCGAGTGTATGATTTATCGGAATATTAATCGGATTATAGAGATTATCTGGTCTCAGTATAAGCCAATCATTTTCTGGTTTTAAATCTATTTGACAATTGTATTTTTTCATAAAATCTATTCCTATAATTCCATCACATGGAATAGGAAAGTTTGACGTTACTATATGGAAATTATGTGGTATGGCATAGTTGCCTGATAGAAGTTCTATTGCTGCTAAACCTTTTGAATTTGTTGTTCCTTCACCAACGCCTGATATTTGCGTAATATTTTTATAGTCAACATTGTTAAATGAGTCTGAGGATTCTTTGATTAGAGAGATGTCTGCACCTGTATCAACTAGTAATGTATATAATTTATTTGTGTTTTCATTTTTAAGTGAAATAAAAAGATTGAAGTTAAGATTGATAGTGTGAACCGTATTCTTTACTGGGTTTTTTATCTTAAGGGTCTTTATTGGTTTTCCGAAGTTGTTTGTACTTGTCGGACATTATTATTGTTATTTTGTCTGTTTGCGTTTGTATTGGTATTGTTATTACCGTTGGCGTTGTTATTGGAGTTATATCCATTATTGTTTCCACCACGGTTGTTTCCTCTATAATTACCACGACCTCTGTAGTTATTGTTGGTCTGGTTATTATAGTTTCGGTTATAACCGTTATTTTGGTTATAACCATTGTTTTGGTAATATCCATTATTTTGATAATTACCTCTGTTGTTACCCCTACCGCGATAATTATTTCTGAAGTTATTACCACGATAGTTGTTTCCTTTTTGTGTGTATAGGATCGAGTTGGCGTTGCCTGTCATCTCAGTACTACACTGTATGTACTTCGTGACGGCTTCATTCATTGTTGAAAAGTTGCCAGCTTCTAGGATAGTCTTAAGTCGGCCATGCTCACAATTTTTGATCATTGTGGTTATAGCTTCCTTTGTGCTGAACTTGTCGGCATGTTCAGCCGGTAGTCCTTCGTCAATGTATGAAGCTTCAAGGAGCTTTCGTAGGTTGTCTATTTCATTTGTAAATTTTTCTGCTGTTTTGCCTTTTTGGCTTGTTTTAGCCATTTTTGCTTTGACAACGTCAGATGTTTCACCGACAATAGTGTCTTGCAGTTTTTGGATTATTGATTTTATCGTTAGTTCATTTTGAACCTTATATAGTGTAGATCCTACAATTTTTGATTTGACGACTTCTACAGCCAAATCTTCAAACGTTCCCTTTGTCAGGTCAACCAGCTTCAAAGCTGTTACAAATCTATGCAAGTGTAGTTTTTGTCCGTTAAATTCCGGAATGGCACTTGATATTTCTTTAATATATGCCCGTTGGGCAGCTGGATCTGCCATTATGTTTTCTTTTGTTTCTACTATATTTGTATCTGAATCTATATTTTCGTCTTCTTCTGTTTCTGACTCTTCTGCTGTAATAAATGCAGGGATTGAGAGATCGTGTAGATCTTTTTCATTTATTTCGATATCTTTGCTTGTATCTGAATCTTCTTCTTCTGCTAGGGCTTTTTGTTGGTCTAATGTTAAAGGCGTATTCAAAATTGTCGGGATATATATTTTTAAATCATACTTATCCTTGACAGTTATTAGGTTTGCCCGCAACCTTATCAATATTTTGGATAATTTTGATAAGTTTGTCTTGCTAATTATTTCCCTATTTTCATGCACTTGGGTTCTTTCCTGATTGTAAGAGTCTACAAGAATTTTTGCATGTTTATCTACTGTTTCTTTTTGTGTTTGCCTTTTTTGGCTTACACATTTGTAAGACTTTTCAAATGTTTCTTTTAATTCTCGGATATGGAGTATTAATTGCTCCCATTCCATATTTAATTTTTAGTCATCATTTTTTTTTTATCTTTACTTGTGCATTATTTTTAGCACGTTAATATGTCCTAAGACTTGGTGTATGTCGATTTCGGAGAATACTTTACAGTTTCTCACGGTAGACAGTACTATGGCCTTTTGCGTTCTGCTGCAATGAATAATTGGAGAGAATTCAAGATCGTACCTATTCATATATTCGTACTCAAAATCTGCAATTAATAGAGGCTCTGTTCTGTTCCTAATTAAGGCTAATACCCTATTCTCAAAATTTGGCTCGTTAGCCAATGTAACTCTAAGGCACTCTGTTGTACTCATTTTAATAATTTTCTTTTATTTTTTTTTTAATGATTTTTATTTACTTTTTTAATTAGGTATTTTAATTCTCTTACATATACAATTTAATTTAAATTTAATTTTCTGTTTTAATTTCTTTTTTTTTGTATTTTATTATTAATAATTGTTTGGCGCTTGTTAAATTAGATTTTATCCAGATCATTAGCCTGGCTTCTGTTAATGGCTCTCTTTGATACACATTTGTTGTGGAACATATAGGCCTTATATAAAATAAATGCGCTCATAAAGAAAACAATTATTGATAGTAGAATATTCGTTAATTTGAAATCAATATTTTGTGATTCAATTTTATTTATTACGTTAGCAGTGGAATCCACTGACTTAACGTCTACTAATCCCATATTGGGTATTTTTTCTGTCTCGTTTGTGGGGTCTGTTTTGGATATTGAATTGCTTTTAAATGAGACTTTCATATATATAAAATTTTACAGTACATTAAATTAGTATATCATTTTTTTAAACATGTATATTCACAATTAGGGTTTTCGAAAGGACCTTTACAATCAGGAGGGCACTTAGGCTTCCTCGCTTCTTTCATGTCCTGCTTATTTTTATAAGCTTGTAATTCCCTATATGTGTTTTCTAATTCTTCTTTAATTTTTAAGTTCTCTTCCCATGGTACTGGGGTTGATTTTGTATCATAAAGTTGCCTATTTAATTCCTTTATCTTGAGATTTAGGAAATTTTTCTGTCCTCCTCTTTTTTTTTTACTTATTTTTCTTGATTTAGGCATTTATAATTTTTCTTTTTGTATGGAGGTATTTATTTATTTTACAGGTATCCCTACCTAGGTAAAAAAAATGAAGACCCGCAGCTAGAAACTGCCTGGTCTGTACAATATTATTAATATTATTTTTGCATCGCAGATGCTTAAATTTATATAAAAAAAAAAGTAATGTTGGGCGCTCTTGGAAGCGCTGTCGGTTCACTTTTCCGTGGTCCGGCTTGGCGCGCCGAACGGGACCGGTGCTGGCTGCACAGGCTATTTCATCTATCGTTGGGATACACTTCTAGTCTCTGTGCATCCCTTTGCTCAATAGGAGCAGGTGCCGCCCACGAAGGTGAAGAAGGCGGATTGCCTTCCGCACTCATATATTTCCAGCGTTGGTGTAGAAGGATTTGCCATTCCTTCCACACTTGTCGAATTTTCGTTGTCCGGGGCCTCTGGGCTCAGGCGGTACCGGTGCCGGTCATCGCACAGGTGTCGTTGGTTGTTTTAGTTGTTGGTTGCTCCAAAAGTTTATGTTTCTCGTAAATTTGGTTGTTTCTTGTTATAATTTTTTTGTGCTGTCTTTATTATATTTGCACTGTTTTCGCATTTTTCAAATTCTTTTTGTGCGTTTTATTTATGTCACTCGCACTCACACGCACATTTTTCACATTAAATTACATATATGTTTTTTTTTTTTTTTTTCACTTACAACCTTAGTCACGGTCGCCATGTGTTAAGTTTCCTTTATGAGGCTTTGTTATAATTTTTGTTGAATTGGGAGCGACTCAGAGGTACGCTCCCAAGCTTTTTATTTTCAATTCTGATTTCTTAATTCTATTACATGTTTGCATAAAGCTAAGATCGGCCGGCTATGTCGGCAGAGACGCCGGCAGAGCGGCGGTCGACGCTTATGTATAATTGTCTTTATATATGAGAGAGAGAGAGATACTATGTTCACTTGGCCGTCGGAGCGGTCGCACATATCAAATATGCTTACACTGCAGTTCCCACGCATTCGAGGGCGATCATATAACCGGGCACTCGGGAACTGCTAGATTTATATATTTGTGTTTTGTTATTGTGGCCAAATGCAAAATGCCAAATAAGGTGTCTGTACTTAAATCGATGCGTAACACTGAGTACAGTGTGCATTCGATATGTGAACATACTACAGAAGCTTGTCTCGGGTTTACAGCAGAACCCGCCTTCAACGCATCGACCTCCAACCCAGCAATAATTCTAACTGCCGCATTCAGTACTAGTCTTATGACTGTTAGTTAGATTACTATAAGGTTTGATATTGTTAGTATCCGAATGGAGAAGACTCAATAAATAAATAGCAAATCAATTTCAAAAAAAAAATTGTAATAACACCAAATCCCAAAGACCAAACAAAATAATTGAAAACAACAGAGTAATAATTTTTTTAAATTTTGTTTCCGATTGTTCCTATGGGAACATGATATAGTGTCCCGATCCGGCTCGTTCCGATTTATATACTACCTGCAATAGAAATACAACTTTTGGGAAAGTTTCAAGCAGATAACTTTAAAACTGATGGACAATTTTCCATAGAAACTGACAGACGGACGGACAGACGGTCGGAAAGACGGACATGGCTAGATCAACTCTTCTGGTGATGCTGATCAAGAATATATACTTTATAGGGTCGGAAATGTTTCCTTCACAGCGTTGCAAACATTTGACTGAAATTGCAATACCCTCTGCAAGAAGGAGAAATCCCTCTTATATTACGCTACATTTTGACAGCACCCCACATTTTCTGAAATTATAAATTAAACAAAAAAGGAAGCAAACTTCGGCAAGCCAAAGTTTATATACCCCTGCAGTTATTACCAATAGGCTACATTTCGATTTCTATGCCTATATTACTTAAAACAAGAAAGGAAAGCTAACTTCGGCCGGAGCCGAAGTTGATATACCCTTGCAGAATATTCTATAAACTATATTATCCGAATTTATTCATATGATGCATTCTTAATGGTTATAAAAATTTCAACTTCCTAACTTTAAAAACACCAAAGTTATGGCATTTTCAATCGTTCAGTTATATGGCAGCTATAGGATATAGTCGGCCGATCCCTATTGGGTTTTGGTGGGTCTGATTGATTGTCCAAATACAAAACCCATACAAAATAGCAACTTCCTAACTTTAAAAACATCAAAGTTATGGCATTTCCAATCAATCAGTTATATGGCGGCTATAAGATATAGTCTCCCGATTTCGGCCGTTCCGACTTATGTACTACGTGCAAAGGAACAAAGCACACACCCTGCATACTTTCAATTCGATATCTTTAAAACTGAGAGACTTGTTCGCGTAGAAACAGACAGACGGACATGCTTATATCAACTCAGGACGCGATTCTGATCAAGAGTATATATATTTTATATGGTCGGAGATGTCTCCTTCACTGCGTTGCACACTTTTGACCAAAATTATTATGCCCCCTGCAAGGGTATAAAAATGTTCAAAGATGTAATTGTAGAGGAATAGGGAAAATTACTGCAGAGGAGATAAAAAAACTGTTTGGTTCCTTGCCGAGACCGAGCTATTAAAAAGACTAAAAAGGTTGAAGGTTGTAGGTTGAAGTAATGTACGCAGACTTTTGCGTGTTAATTTATAAATTAAAAATAAAACATAAGGCATTGTAAAATCATTCTAAATACCCGCCATTGAAGACAGTAAATTAAATTTACTTACAAAACGAAATTGGTTTTATATATGTATAAATAACCAAAGGTTTTGACTTAAAGTTAATTTAGAAATTTGTTATGGGTGTATGCGAGCGAGTGTATATATGATTCATAGAGATGGAAACGCTTTCTTCTGTTACATACTTTTTAAAAAATGATAGAATAATCTTTGAGAGGAGTCTTAAACTCCCCACAAATCCCGATGCAGGAGATCGGCCTAGCAACAGCGAAGGCCATCCAGGTCAAAAGGGAAACATTCGGACCTTGGACCCTCATATGGCAAGGGCAACGAGGTCATACGGTGAATTGGCGGACTTCGGACCCGCCTAAAGAGGACACACCGTGAATTAACGGTACCTCGATGGACCTTGAACCCGCCCGGGCAACGAGGTCATACGGTAAATTGGCGGACCCGCCTTAAGAGGACACGCCGTGAATTAACTGTACCTCAGTGGACCTTGGACCCAAGGGAAATAACGGCACCTACAGTGCCTATTAAAGGACGGCGCAAGCGCAGCTCGGGACAGTACGAGTGCGAGAATCAGAGCGAGTGCGTGAACGCGGAATAAGTTCAAATCGAAACCGAAGAGCCCAAGGAACAAGATCGCAAAGTCGAGACGCCGAACGACAACAAGTCTACAAGGCTGAGGCTACAACGCAGAGATCCAACGGTGCTAGGTCGTGGTGAAATCAAACTTAGGGAGTCCTTGCGCGGTGTCAGGCGATAAAGGTGTCTAGGATATAAAGGAGAACTTTGTTCTACCTGCTAGGCGATACACCTTGCCGACAAAGTCCAGGCTGAACTCCGGAAGCTAGGCGAGAAAGGATGCTAGGCGATAAGGCGAACCTTCGGTTCACCTGCTGGGCGATACACCTTGCCGGCCCCGGTAGGGAAGCTCGCATAACATCCAGGGTTTTTGGTGTACAGCTAGTCTATCATATAAAAATCAATGACATATTTTTCTCTTGGATTAAAAATTTCTGGGGTTATTTCGAATTCTAATTTAGTATTTCTGTGTTCTGTTTTTGCGATGTTGCATACTTCGCATTCATTAATAAAATTTTGAATTAATTTTTGGTGATCGGGAAAATAATATTTTTCTTTAAAAAGTGCTGTTTGTTTTTCTATTCCTGGATGTAATAGTTCTCTATGTGTTTTAATAATAATTTCTTTGAATTCTGCGTAAGTGTTAATATCTATTAATTTACTATTAGTTTTCATTGTTTTAGTTAAGTTATCTGGGGAAATAATTTCAACGTATGCCTTTTGAAAAATTAAAAAGTCTGTTTCAATTGGAAAATATATTACGCTTTTCTTATTAGAAAAGTATTCAATTATAAATTGTTTTGCGTATTCCATTGTCATCTCTTTATATGTTACTAGCTGTACCCGGCGCGACTTCGTTCGCTTAAAATTAGTTTTGAGTACGGTTGTCAAGACTTTCCCATTTCCACACCACCTTTGAGGTAGAAAAAATGGCGCGTTTTTTTTCCACTGAAACTTTCTAGGTTTAATAATGTTAATTAATATGATTACTTTAAAACCTCTGTGTAAACAACATTTTTTGAAGATCCTTCAGGAGCGACAATAATAAGGCTACTGACAGAGCTAACTCTTGAGCATGCGACATAAAATTGTCCATGAGAGAAGCAATCTTCTCTAAGATCTAGTCCAGCCAGCTTCAAAGTTAGTTATTGCAAAGCAAACTTTTAGAGGGAATTGTAGCCTTTTAAACTGAAACGGCAGACTGGATGGTATTAATGGGATCCTGGATATAAACACTGTTTTCCCCTTCGTGCACCCCGTAAGTACTGTTGCTTCGATTACATTCTTATGAAGACCTTTTATCTGCAATCGTGTCCCATTGCATAACTTTGGGGGACTTAAATTTCGCAATAACATTACGGGTGCTCCAATCCTAAGAGACAGATTATGCTGAGGAATTCCTGGAGGATTCAAAGAATTTAAAAATTCAACAGGGTAATGAACAGCATTATCAGCATCAGGAACAGAGTCGACCGATTTATAGGAGACTTCTAAACCATCAAATGAGTTTAGCAATAAATTATTAATAGTGGTTGCTCTTTCATTTTTCGTTGTCAAAATGGCGCGCTCAGATAGCCAATCTAAGCTTTTACATGATATGTTGGAAATGTCAGGAAGTATTTTGTATGTAAGGTCTTGAACGTTTTTGACTACATTTCCTAAGCGTGATGTTATAACTATTTTTCCATCAACTGTTGGATGGACGCCATTCCCAATTTTTAAAAGAGTTTCGGCAAAAATTCCTGCAGAACTGTCTCCTTTTAAGTGCACTCGCATATTTTTCGTGAGCGCTAGTTTTTTTATCTGTGGCCATAAAAATGAAGATTTTAAACAGGCCTTTATTTCGTCAGCTCTTGTACCTCTTGGCACAACAGGAAGGGTTTGGCGAAAGTCTCCAGCTAGCAGGACTGTAATACCACCCATCAAGTATTCTCATTAATATCTTGCAGGGTTCTATTTATGGCTTCAAGCCCACCTTTATGTGACATTGTGCACTCATCCCAAACAATTAACTTACAATCTTTAAACACCGCAGCCATATTACATTGCTTTGAAATAGAGCAATGAGGTGTTTCTAAATTAACTAAATCCAAAGGAAGTTTAAATGTAGAATGAGCAGTTCGACCTCCATTGAGCAGGGTAGCAGCTATACCGGAAGATGCTACAGCTAGGGCTATTTTTTTTTAACTTCGAACTTTTTAGGATTTAATTAGGCCTTTTCAAAACCTAAAATTCGGAAAAAACCAAATATCGAAATTCCAACCAGTTTAGAAGTTAAGCTTAAATACATCAACTTTTTTTTGCTCAGAATAATGGATGTTGGAGCTGTTTGGGGCCACTGGGGGGACATATCGGATCTTAGTGGGCGCCCACGCCCCCAATGGAATACTGTGAAAAAATTTGGCTGCTCTTGCTCTTACGGTTTGGGCTGTGGCCGTATCCCCTTAAAAATCGGTCTTTCAGTTTTTAATCTTTAGGGATGAAAGTGATCCAAGTAAAAGTCGTGAGCTTGTATACTTTTTATCAGTTACAATGTTATCAATGCAATTTTAATTTGCGCACAAATATGTATACTTGTTTGTAAATTGGAATTTGTTGTTTTCAAATTTCTTGTTTTGAATGAAACGAAAACCTTTGTACACACAGTAAAAGATTGGCATCCAATACAAAAACAGCAAAATAACGTATTATTTTCAGATTCCACATTTGATCGATAAACGGGTATAATAAATCATCATTATCTTCTTTCGAATAGAAACATACACACACATTGTATGTATGTACATGTATTGTACATATAAGCAAATCAAAACATATCCAAATATACATATGTACATACGTATTTGGTCAAAAGTTCGAAACTTAAGATTAATATTTAACTTGGAAACATTTTGGCTTTGCTTACAGAATTTGTAGTAATTTTCTATTTTCTTCTATGGTGGAAATTAAATAAGGCTCTTACTTCTGCTACAAAATGAAAAATAAAACCTAAGCATTTGAGCCACAGGACTGACTATTGATCGAAAATCATATTGATCGGAGCAGCAGTTTTAAAAAACCTAAACAAATTTAACTTAAATTGCCTCTTTCCCCTCCCCTTTCCCTGCAGCACTACCCCTCCCCCTCATCAGTTTTCTCGGGTGTTACTCTCTCGGCCGTCGCTCTCTTGGCTTCTGGGTTTCGTTCTCTCGACAGGCTCCCGCAAAATGCAACGCAATGACTTAGAAAATCTAAATAAATTCGTTAAAAATACTTAAAACAAGAAAGGGAAGCTAACTTCGGGCGGAGCCGAAGTTGATATACCCTTGCAGAATATTATGTACATTATATTCTCCAAAATTATTCATATGATGCATTCTTAATACTCATAAAAAATCCCAACTTCCTAACTTAAAAAACACCAAAGTTATGGCATTTGCCTTATGAAATTTGATAGGTCGGATTGATTGTCCAAAAATAAAACCCATAGAAAATCCCAACTTCCTAACTTAACAAACACCAAAGTTATGGCATTACCGATAAATCAGTTATATGGCAGCTATAGGATATAGTCGCCGATCCTTATGAAATTTGGTACGTCGGATTGATTGACCAAATATAAAGCCCTTAGAAAATCCCAGCTTCCTAACTTTACTAACATCAAAGTTATGGCATTACCGATAAATCAGTTATATGGCAGCTATAGGATATAGTCGCCGATCCTTATGAAATTTGGTACGTCGGATTGATTGACCAAATATAAAGCCCATAGAAAATCCCAGCTTCCTAACTTTACTAACATCAAAGTTATGGCATTTCCGATCAATCAGTTATATGGCAGCTATAAGATATAGTCGGCCGATCCTTATGAAATTTGGTACGTCGGATTGATTAACCAAATATAAGACCCATAGAAAATCCCAGCTTCCTAACTTTACAAACGTCAAAGTTGTGGCATTTCCTAACAATCAGTTATATGGCAGCTATAGGATATAGTCGGCCGATCCCGGCCGTTCCAACATATATACTGCGTGCAAAGGAAATAAGGGTGTGTGCAAAGTTTCAGTTCGATATCTTTAAAACTGAGAGACTAGTTTGCGTAGAAACAGACAGACGGACAGACGGACAGACGGACATGGCTATATCAACTCAGGAGGTGATCCTGATCAAGAATATATATACTTTATAGGGTCGGAGATGTCTCCTTCACTGCGTTGCACACTTTTGACCAAAATTATAATACCCTCTGCAAGGGTATAAAAATGTTAAAAATTTGAAAAATTAAACTTAAGCATTTGGGCCATAGAATAACTATTGAGCGAAAAATCATCTTGATCGGAGCAGCGGTTTAGATTTTTTAAATCGAAAAGTTAATTTTAAATGTAGCCCCCAAATTATGGGGGATATCAAAATTTCTTTTAGATTTCTAATTAGGGCTTTTCAAAACCTAAAATTCGGAAAAAAACCAAATATCGAAATTCCAACCAGTTTAGAAGTTAAGCTTAAATACATCAACTTTTTTTGCTCAGAATAATGGATGTTGGAGCTGTTTGGGGCCACTGGGGGGACATATCGGATCTTAGTGGGCGCCCACGCCACCAATGGAATACTGTGAAAAAATGTGGCTGCTCTTGCTCTTACGGTTTGGGCTGTGGCCGTATCCCCTTAAAAATCGGTCTTTCATTTTATAATCTTTAGGGATTATGATTTTTGTTTTATGAAAATAATTTATTACTTCGACTTCATTTAAGTCTCCTCTTATAAATTCTAGTTGTCTGTTATAATAATTCAGTGGTCTTTCTGTTATTGAAATGTGGTGTTGGTTATCTTCTGGTGCACTATGCACTGTAGCTACTGTTGTTATTGTATTTGAATTACTGGAAGTCTCTCCTAAATAGGCATCCTCTATTCTTATTCTAGATAAGGCGTCTGCCACATGGTTTTCTTTACCGGGCAAATATTTTATTTCATAATCAAACACATTTAGTTTGATTTTCCAGCGTTGTAATTTCATATTAGGTTCTTTAATATTATTGAGCCATACTAGAGGCCTGTGATCACTTAGGATCAGAAATTTTCTGGCAAAAAGATAGGACCTGAAATATTTGGTGGCTCAGGCAATAGCTAAAAGTTCTTTTTCTATTGCTGAATAATTAATTTCGTGTTCATTAAGAGTTCTGCTGGCATAACAGATTGGTTTATGATTTTGCGATAATACTGCTCCTATAGCAATATTACTTGCATCTGTTGTTAATGAAAAAGGTTTTTCGAAATTTGGGTATATAAGTATTGGATCGGACATTATTAAAAGTTTAAGTTTTTCAAACGCTTGTACATAATCATTATCTTTTATATTTAAAGTTACGCCTTTTTTAAGCTTTGCTGTCATTGGTTTTGCTATTTTAGCAAAGTTTGGGATAAATTTCCTATAAAATCCACAAAGACCTAAAAAGGATTTTATTTGTTTTGGGGATTTGGGTATAGGGAAATTTTGTATTGCCTCTATTTTGAGAGGATTTGGTTTTATACCAGTTGTTGTTATAATATGTCCAAGGAATTCTGTTTCCTTTTTCATAAACTCGCATTTGTCGAGTTGAAGCTTGAGATTAGTTTCTCGTAATTTTTCAAATACCTTTCGCAAAGATAATACATGTTCCTCCAATGAAGTGGAGTACACGATAATATCGTCCATGTAGACCAAACAATCCTTGTAGATCAAATCTTCTAAGAGATTGTTCATGCACCTTTGAAAGGTAGCAGGGGCATTTTTCAATCCAAAGGGCATACGAGTATATTCATAATGGCCATTTTTGGTGGAAAAAGCTGTCTTTGGAATAGAATTTTCATCCATTTGTATTTGGTGAAAACCTTTTGCAAGGTCAATAGTGGTAAAATATTGGCATCTACCAAGTTTGTCCAATATTTCATCCATGACCGGGATAGGGTATTTGTCATCTACCGTAATTTCATTTAAATTACGATAGTCAATTACGATACGGAACTTTTTTGTTCCAGATGCATCACCTTTCTTAGGTACTATCCAAATGGGTGAGCAATAAGGGGAATTTGACTTTCGAATTATTCCCTGTTTTATCATATCTCTCATTTGCGAATCGACTTCTTGGTCGTAAGCTTGAGGATATTTGTATGGTTTTTTGTAAACCGGTTGCTCATTTTTTGTATGAATGACATGCTTGATAGTACTAGTGAAAGTCAAATTGTCACTTTCTTTGTACTGTATGTCGCTAAATTCATATAAAATTTTCTTAAGATTATCTTTTTCCTCGTCATTAAGGTGTTCTAATCTAAACTTATTGGTTTCTTGCAAGTCGTTATTTATTGCAAAATTAAAAGGTGTATCTGTTGAAAATGGGGGATCGCAGCAATCAATTTCTGCTTCTCCTTGTTTATATTCGATATCGTTATAATTAAATCTCATTCCGAATTGATAACCGTTTAAATTAACTGTTTTTGATTTATAATTAATAATTGCGTTACAAGCTTCGAGATATTCTCTTCCTATGAGCATATCATATCTATCGGAAAAATTATGGACCCAAAATGTTTGTTTGGTCGGACAAAGCTTACTTGCATGGTAGGACACGGATTTATTTAACTGAATATTACCATTTATGGTATGAACTTTAAGAGGTGTATTTTTGGTTGGAAAATGAAAGTAATTTTCTTTAATTAAATTAATAGAAGAGCCTGTGTCTACAACACATCGGAACTCTTGGTTATTCATGATGATTCGTATGTAAGGGTTTCTATTTCCTGTTCGGTGTCCGAGGCTTGTTGATGAAAATTTTCGGTATCCATTTTCATATGGCCACTCGTACTTTCGCGATTTCTTTTTATTGGTCGATTAGGAGCATTAGCCCCATTTTGCTGTGATTGATAATTTATAGGATTCCTAACCTGATTATAATTTAATTTTTGTTGGAATTCTTGTTTTGTTGCTTGATATAATGGGTGGTTTTCATAAAAAGTTTCGTTGTTATTTTTATTATAATTAGGCTTATGTGGGCCTTGAGATGTACTAGCCTGTTGCTTATATTGATTTGGGGAAATATTATTCTGCTGTCTGTATTGGTTTTGGGAATCATAGTTTTGTTGTTTATTAGTATTTTGTTGGGGTTGATAATTTCTCTTATCTTTGTTTTGACTGTGAATTCTTTGTTCGATCTGAATAAAATGTTTCATAACAACCTTCTTGTTGTGCTACACATTTTAGTTTATTAGCATCAGTAATATCATACCTAGCCAATGTCATAAAAAGTCTGTCTGGCAATTTTTTCATAATAACATCTTTAACTGTATTATTAAGAGCATTTGTGTATAAAATTGTATCTGAAGCGTTATTTTCTAAGGCTAATTTATTTAATATTACAAAAGATTTGGACTCAATGTCCTCAACAAACTTACGTATACACCCAGGAAAGGGGGTGTTATACAGACGTCTTAGTAGTTCTTCGCAGGGCGTCTGAGTTTTATATTCGTTGATGAGGGCGTTCCTTAAATCCCTCCAGCATCTGGCTGTTGATAATTGAGATATCCTCTGGGCATCTCCGTGAAGCTGCATTTCAATCGCACTAAAGAATACGCTCGACTGGCGTATACATGTTGTGGGATACAACTCCAGGATGAAGTCTATCCTCCTGATGAACGGGCTGAGTTCGAGCGAGTTGCCTCCAAATTGCGGCACTTGCCTGATTTGGTTCAGGGCTTGATTTAGATGGTTTTCTGACAATAATAGCACTGGTTCTGCCATTTTTGGTTTTTAATTTTATAAATTTTTCACAATTTTAAAAGTTTTGTATTATGAATTTGATTTAAAATTGTTATACATTGTCTCTTACCACTGGTGGGGGAGAACTAAGGTGTTTTATTTTTTAGGCACTAGCTTTTACAATAAAACGGGTTTTTGCAAAAAATTTATTTTAGTTACTTGACAGTCACACGGGTCAAGATTTATGTTTTAAAAAACCTCGCAACCTAAGCTTCGATAGCGTGTTGCAAAAATTGAGGTTTCCGTTCGTATATTAGCGACACAAACCGACACTGCGATAGCTGGTTTATAATTGCACTGGGACGAACGACGTTTGGGTTCTTTAAGGATATAACCGTATAAAAAGTTATATCCTACCGGCTGCGCCAATAACAAATTCGGGATTTAGCACTTTGAAAAAAATATAATTTTTATTTATCAAAATAGTGTAAACGCGAACTGGGAGAGATAGGTCTGCTCCTTACAAGATACAACTTAAAACTCAAACTTAAAAACTAAGCTGGCGCTTATCAAACCTTCGATTGGGAGAAAGAACTTTATTGATAAATTGAGAGTGTCCAAAATGAGAGCACTGAGCAAGAGAGCGATCTAGGTTTGAGCTGCGTCTGCAATTTTACAGTATTGGGGGATAAAAGCTTTTTGGAGTTTGGGGACATTTGTTTATAATGCAAGAGGATGTTTACATAAATTGGTCAGTCGTGGGAGCCGACAATTTGGGGTTCTTTCATTTGTTTATAACTCAAGAGGATGTTTATATTAATTGGCGACTCTTGGGAGCCGATGATTTTGGGTGTGACAAATGCGTAATGTAAATATGTTTATGTGGTAGATATGTGGGTGTGTGTATGTTACTTTATGTGGTAGATATGTGGGTGTGGGTATGTTACTATATATATATTGTTTTAAATTTTCTTTATTTTATATCATTTCTCTGTCGTTACTTATTTAATAACATTTTATTATATTTTGCATCGTTAATATTTGTTGTTTGTGCGATTCGTTTTTATTATTTTTTTTTTGTCCAAGTCGTTTGCTTGGCTCATATATCTTTTTTCAAACATTTATTATGAAGCTTGTACAATTTATAAAAGCGATTGGCGCACAGTATGACAACAATTGTTGCTAGCATTATATTTACAAAATTCAAATTAATGTTATTTGGTTCAACTTTATTTATTACGTTAGCAGTGGAATCCACAGACTTAACGTCTACTATAGCCATTATTGTTTTGTTAAAATTATAATTATAAATATAATTATCATCTATTTCCTCACTGAATTTACTTATCGAATTACTCCTCATCTATTCTTTCTTATGTGTCTTTTTTTTGTATCTTGTTTTTTTTTTTTACATATATCCTACCTATTGTTTCGCATAGCTTTACGGGCTATACTTCTAAACGAGCGGAAATGTTTCCGCACGATTTTACATAAATGTTGTTTTATATTTAATATATGTATTAATGAATTGACGCATCCTCTGCGTCAGCTGGTCGTCGCCGGTTGGCTTCACTAACGCTCCTTCGAAGGCGAAAGAAGCGGTTTGCCCCTCTCGCTGTTGATCTGCTGCTGATGTCCGGGGCCTATTGGCTCAGGCGGGGCCGGTGCCGATCTTCGCACTGGTCTTCGGCTTCAGGCATGCGAATTTGCATGTCGCAGAGTAGAGAGGTCCGGGCAGTCGGTCGGGCAGACTTCTGGTCGTTTCGGCAGGGGCTTGGGAGTATTTGGTTTTGTTATTAGTTTTTGAATTACAAGTTTTATTTAATTTGCTGAGTGAGTTGTGATTTGTGGTACTCTATTGTGGAGGGTTTCTCTTAAAAACTCAAGCTCATTATAAAGTTTTTGTGCCGTCGTCCATGCGGGCGGTGTTGACTGTAGCAGCAACTTTATGTGCGCTATTCTTTTGTTAATTTTATTTTTCTGTCCTCCACGTACCGTCACTCACACTCACACTCTACTCACTCAGACTTTTGATTTTTATCCTCCTGATTTTTATATCCAGTTGTCTTTTTGATTGCTGCTCCTTGTGACACTTGTCACGGTCGCCATGTGGAGTGTCCCAATTGATTTCTCCAATGCAGTGTAATGTATTCCAATTAAGTTCTCAAATGCAGTGTTATTTTGAAGTCAACTTTCTGGTTGAATGTATCTTAATTGAATGTTCTTTAGTTCTCTTAAACTACATAAGGCTTTCTAGCTGTCGGCGCAGCGGCAGAGCAGCCGTTTTATATATTTTATATATGTAAATTAATTATTTCCTTATTCAGGTTTTTACTTAAGACGCGCGGTACTGCGCGAATGAGAAGACTTAGGTTTCGGGAGGCGATGACCGTCACGATTTATTTCCAAAATTCAACTAAATACTAAGTACATAAATTCTTATAATGAAAGCTAGCCCTATGCCCTGAAAGTGCTGACCCGGCGCCCCGTGTGTGGTGTTGGGTAGCCGTCGGTTGCGTCGCAGTGCATTGCCCGCTGATAGCGCTGACCGAAGCTTGGGCTTCTGCTACCGTCGTTGTGCAATATCCGCAGGTGTCGCTGGCTTTGCATTATTCTCATGCCGGCTACGCGTGATCAGTTTGGCAACTTCTCTGTTGCCGGGTGACCGTGTTAACTCCTCCCCCGCTTAGATGAAGGACGTCCTCGGACTTCTTGAAACCGTCAATAATAACTTGAAGGTCATGCTGGCGACGAACTCGCTGGCGTCTTTGGTAGAGCTTGAAAATGATAAAGCAGATGGCGAAGAAAGCGATCGCGGCCACTCCAGATATTATAGGCCGGTTTTCCAGTCTCTTTTCCATTTCGCCAATGTATCGTAGGTTTTCTATGTTTAATTTCTGTAAGTATGGTAAACTCAGTATTTCCTGATGGTCTGTAATGTTAAGGACCGTTGATGCAGCGGATGCTGGGAATTTTTTTACGTAGCTTTGTTGTTTACTTTTACCTCCTCGTCGAATGTAACGAGGAACGTTCCAGTTACCAATTGTCCATTGACCGTAGCTGTTCCGTCATTGAGAATAATAACGACGTCATCGATGATTGTTAGTGGCTCGAGGTGGCTGGTGCGAGTCGAACAGTGTGCGTTGCCTCCTGAGTGGAGTTGTTGTGCGCATGTTGCATAGGGCAGTTCTCTGCAGAATGTTGTCGTAAGGGCAGCGCTGCAGTTTCCAATCGGCATGATTTTGTTACCGCAGTCAGCTATACTATCGCCTTCAGCAAAATTAAGAATAGTGCCGTTGTGTTCAACGGCGTGCAAGATTATTTTCTTACAAGCTATGTAGGGCTTAGGATATTTTAATATAAAGTGTAAAAAGTTATTATTTAATAAAACTTTAATTTGAGCTACTTCCATTAGATCGGTTATAGTAACATTTGTGGAATGTTCATTGATTAAATTTTGTAAGTCATTTGAGTCTAAAATCGCGGGATTGATTATTCCAATTTTTGCAAGAGTAACCGACAACAGTAAGGCCTCGAGTTCGGAAATAATAATTATATTTCTTGATAGCAAGTTCTCATATAAATTTTCTGTATTTATCTGTTTTGCTTTTGCATTTTTTACTAAAATGTTTACCGTGTTCGTTAGGATATTTATTTGTTCCTGGGTCTTTGTGTTAATGTTTATTTGTCTACTTTCTGATTCTATGAGTTCTTTCTGCCTAAATTTAATGTTCTCAAAGTCATCAAAATCTGGAGTACCGGCTACGATTTTTAATGCGGTGCCTAATAAATTTATATTCTAGTCTATGATGAACATTTACGGTATCTATGAGAGTCTTAATGTGTCGTAAATCTGAGTCTAATATCTGCCTCATATGTGACTGGGGAAAATGGTTTCTCATTTCTTCTGTTTCTTTAACTATTTCCGAGTACATGGTTAAGTTGGTTGAGTGTTTGAGGTATTGGAAGTCTCTCCAAATAGTCACATGCCCGTCTATGATTGGTATGTAATTTGAGGTCGTGTAGTCGGTCATTTTAGCTGCTATTGGTACGGCGAGGAGTAGAATCATCCAAATCCTAGTGTGTCGAAGATAAAAATAAAAAGAAAAATAAGATTTATTGTAATTACCTCAAATTGTCCTTATGGACCACCGTCCCTTTTATTAAGACTGTGGTCCCTAAGTCTGCTTCGACGGTTTCCTCGGAGTACAAATCTGAAAGTTTGTTTCCCAACCTCTTATTTGATTTCACAAGAACCTTGTCTCCTACCTGAAAATTTCTGTCTTGTCTTGTTTTGTTCAATCTTTGTAGTTGAATGTTCTGGGCATTTAAGACTTTATCCCTAATTTCTGTGTTGAGCTCAATGGTCGATGAGTGTATTATTTCAATGGGTCTTTTATTTGTTACTGAGTGAATAGTTCTATTGTATTCTATAGCCGCGAGAAGTATTAGTTCAACAGTGTCTTCAATACTTCTTTCAATTTTTAAGCACCGTGCAATTTCTGTCAGTGTACTGTGGAATCTTTCCACTTGTCCGTTCGATGTACTATGAAGAGGCGGTGCATTAACGATTTGTACGTTAAACCGGTTACTTAAAAGGGACTTAACTGTTTCGGATTTTATAGAAGGCTCATTATCGCAATAAATTGTTTTTGGTCGTCGATAGAAATTTATAAGTTGTAAGATCGCGGTTTGTACGTCTGCAATGGTTCTGGAAGCAATTGGTTGGACAATTGAAAATTTTGAAAATTTATCTACACAAGTAAGAAAGTATTTTTTGTCGGTCGAAAATATGTCAATATGTAATATTTCGCCCGTATATGAGGGAATAGGTGTTTCCCCGAGAATCTGTTTCTGAGGGTGTCGATCATATTTTGCCTTCTGGCAAATTTTACAATTTGCCATATGAGTCATTTTGAGAAAAAAATAGTCCTGCATGATCTGCTTCACGTTTTCCTGTCCAGCTCTATGAGCCCTGTTATGTTCTGACACAGTAATTTCTTTTTGTTCGTTTTTGTCTAAGATGTCGGTCACCATGCGGTTTGTGTAACGAAAAGTGGTTGTCGGAAATGTTTCTATTAATTTATGTTGGATAAATGCCAGTACTGGTAGTTCGCAAAAAATTGCATTGACTACGTCCTTCTTGACCACATCACATATTTTCTGCATAAGTGTTTCTCTATCCGAGAAATGTAAGAGATGTCGAGTCTTTTCGCCAAACATAATGACCGTTCTAACTGAAGCAATTCCGCTTTCTTCTATTATTATTTGGTTCCGAAAGCAGTTGACCGGCTTGTCCGTTTTTTCGATGGTGTAGGTTAGTGATAATTCGCTATGTATTGTGGCAATATCTGACTGCGCATCTTCTTCTAGCGAGTGAATGTGCTGTCGGGACAGCGCGTCAGCAACGTAGTTCTCTTTTCCTGGCTTGTAAAAAATTTGTGCATTGTGCTCGTCAATGAAAGCTTTCCAGCGCTTAATTTTTGCGTTTGGATTGCGATCTGAGACGGCGAAAGTTAGTGGTTGGTGGTCAGTGAAAATGTTTAAATTTTTTACGCCGTATAGGTAATTTCTGAGGCTCTTTAAGGACCACACAATTGCCAACAACTCTCTTTCGTTTGTTGCAAAATTTAGTTCCCTGTCTTTTAAAGTTCGTGATATCATGGTTATGGGTTTTCCGTCTTGTGATAAGACTGCTCCCAAACCGAAAGACGAAGCGTCCGTCGTTAAGTCAAAGGTTTTTTTATAATTTGGATATAATAACATTACGTTTTCTGACGCGAGAACACTCTTAAGCTTCTCAAATTCCTGGCGCTGATGTTCATCAAAGTTAACGGGTATTTTTTTAGATTTACCTGCGCTTACTTTGCCATTCTCGCCTTTTATGATGTCACTTATAGGTTTTGCAATAGATGCAAAGTCCCTAATAAAACACCTATAGTAACTTGCTAATCCAAGGAATGATCTGACATTAAATAGTGTGGTTGGTTGCTCGTAGTTACGAATTGCATCTACTTTGCTAGGGCATGTTCTTATGCCTCCTCGTGAAACTACGAGACCTAAATACTCTACGCTTTCTTTAAAGAAATTAGATTTTTCACGCGAAACCCTCATGTTGGCCTCATATAATTTGTCCAAGACCCATGCTATGTGTTTCACATGATCGTGCATATTTTCTAAAAAAATAATTACGTCATCGACATAGACATAGCATGATTTCCCTATTTGTTCTCTGAGCACATCATCGATGGCTCTCTGAAAAATGCTGGGCGCATTCTTCAATCCAAAGGGCAGTCTGCAAAATTCATATTTCTCATTTCCTACTGAGAAGGCTGTTTTCTCTCTGTCGTTTTCGGCGAGAAGTATCTGGTGGAAACCAGACTTCAAATCCAATGTGGTAAAGTGTTTCGCCCTCCCTAAATTTGCCAGGATAAAAACAACATTCGGGATAGGGTATTTGTCGTCTATTGTCTTTAAGTTAAGTTTTCGGAAGTCTATTACTAGGCGTTTTTTTATGTTTCCCTGCTCATCGGTCCCTTTTTTATCTACAACCCAAACAGGGTTGTTATACGGAGACCGAGATGGTCGGATTATGCCGTCTCGTAACATGGCTTTTGTTTCTTTATTTACAAAGTCGGACACACCCATCGGGTATGGGTACAATTTTGAATATATTGGGTCTTCGTTCTCTGTCCGGATAGTACCAATGATATTAGTATTGTAAGGCAGCGCCTCGTTCGGCTCTGCGAATACGCCTGTGCGATTTCCCATCATGTCCTGGAATTTTTCTGAAATTTCCCGGGGTCCCTCAATATCCTCAACCTTTGTAAAATTAACATTTGCACATTTTAAAAATTTAATTTCTTCTGCACTGCTATTAGTTATTAATTTCTTGTCTTTAAGGTCGAGTACGACATCAGTTTTTTTTAGTAAGTCTAGTCCGATTATTCCGTCAAAGGTCGTTAAGCTCGGTAGTAAGAAAAATGTTGTAGTTGTTTAAAAAAGGTGCATCATACATTTTTTATTTATGGTGTTGTGACCATGGATTGATTTTACAGAAAAAGGTTTATTTACGTAAATAATGTTTTTTAATTCTTTCATAGGCTTGATATAATTTTTGGAGGCCCCTGTGTCTATCAAAAGTTTGATTTTCCTCCCTGCGATATCCCTTTCTATGAATGGGAGCAGGGAGTTATGCCTAAAAAATTTATTTCGTCATATTCTACAAGGTCATCGTCTACATCTTCTACTTCTTCCTCTGCTACTGAAGGGTATTCGTCATTGTTTTCGTTCGATAAATCGTTGTCTAACGCTAAATGGTTTATTCTTTGATGTTTCGGTCCTGTGTACCTAGCGCTACTATTATTAGGTCTTTTACTTGCCAGTCCCTGGTTATTGTAAGCGTTCGCTTGGAAATTTTGTGGACTTGTCTGCCATTGACTGTTTTGGGACTGTCTTTGAAACGGACCACTTTGTTGATTTTGAGTTGGCTGTCTAAAGCGAGATGAGCTATCGACGTCCATTGGCTGTACCGGATCTTGTCTAAGTGGCTGTCTTGGCCTTTTATTAAAATGGGGTTTTTTACCCTCTGGGTGGAATCTAGATTCTGTTACCGGATTTCTTTCTCTGTCCAGTTGTCTCTGTTCGGACCTTTGGAGTTTTTCCTCCGTGCTACGGGCAAAATTACTTGCGAACATATATCGCTCATGGTTAGCCTCTACTTCCTGTGCTAGCGCTAGAGCGGAAGGAAAATCAGATGGTCTTGCTGAAAAAAGAACATCGCTTAGCGATTTTCTTGTTCCAGAAATAAAAACGCGTAGCGCATCCGCTCTGTATTTTTCGTTCAGTGGAGCAGCTACGGTGTTGTCGTAGGTCATAATTGTCTTATTTATAAGCAGAGTCAGTTTTTTCTCTACTTCGTCATAGTACTGTAAGAGTGTCATGTTTCCTTGGCGAAGCGTTGACAAACCCTGTTCTATTAAATATACCGGCCGCTTGTCCGCGTATGTGAAGTCTAGTCGGTTTTTTATGGCCCTAAAGTTCAGAGGTGTGTCGAACGACGAAAGAACCATATCGGCTGATTTTTTTATTTTATTTCTTAGTATCCCTAAAGCTTGGTAATGTTTGGAACTACCATCGTATTTTTCGTACACTTTATATGCGGTGTGCGCCGCTTTTCTCCATGAGACGTACGTCTCATTTTTACCCTCGAAGTCCGGCAGGGACTTCATAATATCTAAGGTCTCGTTACATGTAATACCTATTCTGATATCTGCATCTCTGTATGTTTCAACTTCTGGTTTACCGATATTAACACCACCTAGGCGCTTCTGAACGTCCTGTAATTTTTGTTCGAAATTTTTTTCCTGTGCGGCGAGTGCGCTCGCAACCGCGCCCTCTATAATGGCCTTTAATTGGTCGTTGGTCATTGCCATATTTAAGTTGTTTTGGTCTACTTGAAAATTATCCGCGCTTTTTAGCTTTCGGAATTCTTTTAACAATTCTTCTATCTCACTATCACTCATATGTTTTAACACAAAGAAGCTTGTGCCTTTTTTTATTTTTTAGACTCTTGAAATATTTTTATTTATTTTGTTATTTTATAATTGTCAAAATTACTTTTTGAAAAATATTCTGATTTAAAAAAAATTCGGGGAAAAATATCAATGAACACTCCACTTACATGGTTTTTATTTAATTGTAGAAAAATTAAATTGCTGCTGATGCTCGTGTTATCTTCCTTCTTTTAATTGCTGCTGCCGGTTCGACGGAGTTGGCGAATTGGTTTTTAAAATGTCTTTTTTTTTAACTGTTCGAGGGTCTTACGAACGTGTTTTTTATTTTTTATTTTAACGGATCGAGGGTCTTACGAACGCGTTTTTTATTTTATTTTTTATTTTAACGGATCGAGGGTCTTACGAACGCGTCAGGTGCCAATTAATTATTTCCTTATTCAGGTTTTTACTTAAGACGCGCGGTACTGCGCGAATGAGAAGACTTAGGTTTCGGGAGGTGATGACCGTCACGATTTATTTCCAAAATTCAACTAAATACTAAGTACATAAATTCTTATAATGAAAGCTAGCCCTATGCGCTGAAAGTGCTGACCCGGCGCCCCGTGTGTGGTGTTGGGTAGCCGTCGGTTGCGTCGCAGTGCATTGCCCGCTGATAGCGCTGACCGAAGCTTGGGCTTCTGCTACCGTCGTTGTGCAATATCCGCAGGTGTCGCTGGCTTTGCATTATTCTCATGCCGGCTACGCGTGATCAGTTTGGCAACTTCTCTGTTGCCGGGTGACCGTGTTAACTTGTAAAGTAACAATATATGTAAAGTAAAAATATATGTAAGGTAACAATATATGTAAAGTAAAAATATGTAAAATGTGCAGGGAGAAGCGGTCAGCGTGGGAACCATGCTGACTCGGCTCTAAGCGGTGAATGCAATGAGTTCATATCGTATTACGTTTGCACTTGAAATGTGTTTGGGCACTTGGCACGCTGTCGCTGAGTGAAAAAGGCAATGCCGTACGTACATATATTATTTGTATAACAACAAAGCGCTGTGACTTCGGCTAAACTCGATCTTAAAGTGAAAATTGCATTGTGCTAGGAAACAACTAAAATGAAATTAAAAAAAAAACTCAATTAAAGTGCAACACCTAAAAATAAAGAAATAAAAAAAAGCCAAAAAGACGCCAAATAATAAAAGTAAAAAACTACAATAAAATATTCAATATTCCTTAAAGGAAGTATAAATTATTCATAAAAATATACAATCGCAGAAATATTAATCATACAAAAAAAAATATTTACAAAACGCCAAGTATAAAAAAGTGCAAAACTAAAAAAAAAAAAATTAAATATTCCTTAAAAGATATATGAATCATAAAAAAAGAGAAATATATATATAAACAAGGTGAAAAACTACATCAACATTTTTAATATTCCTAAAAGGAAAAATTAATCATAAAAAAAAATATTTTTATACAAACGCCAAAAAATAAAAATGATGCAAAACTACAACAAAATTTTTTAATATTCCTGAAAGGAAATATATGTTTTAAAAAAATGTAATAAAATAAAACAAAATAAATAAAAGAAAACAAATAAAAAATATACAAAAGGCTATAAGAAACACAAAAAACTAAAGAAAGTGTCACACAAACAATTTTATCAAACCAAGAAGTAACAAGAAAGGAAAGCTAACTTCGGGCGGAGCCGAAGTTGATATACCCTTGCAGAATATTCTGTAAATTATATTCTCCAAAATTATTCATATGATGCATTCTTAATACTCATAAAAAATCCCAACTTCCTAACTTTAAAAACACCAAAGGTTTGGCATTTCCAATCGTTCAGTTATATGGCAGCTATAGGATATAGTCGGCCGATCCTTATGAAATTTGATAGGTTGGATTGATTGGCTAAGAATAAAACCCATAGAAAATCCCAACTTCCTAACTTAACAAAAACCAAAGTTATGGCATTTCCGATCAATCAGTTATATGGCGGCTATAGGATATAGTCGGCCGATCCTTATGAAATTTGGTAGGTCGGATTGATAGGCCAAAAATAAAAGCCATAGAAAATCCCAACTTCCTAACTTTACAAACACCAAAGTTATGGCAACTCCGATCAATCAGTTATATGGCAGCTATAGGATATAGTCGGCCGATCCTTATGAAATTTGGTAGGTCGGATTGATTGGCCAAATATAAAACCCATAGAAAATTCCAACTTCCTAACTTTACAAACACCAATGTTATGGCATTTCCGATCAATCAGTTATATGGCAGCTTTGGAAATAGCCGTTCCGACATATATACTGCGTGCAAAGGAAAGAAGGGTGTGTGCAAAGTTTCAACTCGATAGCTTTAAAACTGAGAGACTAGTTTGCGTAGAAACAGACAGACGGACAGACGGACAGACGGACATGGCTATATCAACTCAGGAGGTGATCCTGATCAAGAATATATATACTTTATAGGGTCGGAGATGTCTCCTTCACTGCGTTGCACACTTTTGACCAAAATTATAATACCCAAGGGTATAAAAAGAACGAAACAAAATTACTGAGAGAAGACTAAGAATACCCAGGATCTAAAAACCATCATTGAACTGAAAGGACTACCAGGACAACAGAAGACAACAAATCGTGAGAGTAGAATTAGAATTATAAAAAAAGAGGGGTTGCACTCTGGGAGTGCGGGCAGAAGTGAAAACTTGATCTTATGCCGCGTTGGGCACTTTTTTGGGTGAGCATTTTTAGGTGCGCTCGCGACATGAGAAAATGTACATAAAAATCGTCTTCTCGCTCAAATACGCATACACACACGTGCTCACATGCTTTTTTACTCCGTCCCCGAAAATCCATAACGCGCCTAAAGAAGTTTCAGTTCAATAAATCCATAACGCGCCTAAAGAAGTTTCACTTTAAAAAAATATTTAAATAAGAAAGAAATTATTATCAACAAATTTAAATAATATTCCATATATGAAACTAATCTTCATAAATAAACACAGAAAGATTTCGCTAGGAGTGGAAGATTAATCCTGGAAGAAATAATAAATGCATTACAAAATTTTAAAATGACTGATACAAATGGTTCGTCGACTAGCCGAAGCGCTAACAAACAAACACCCGAACAAACATTAACCACAGATCAAATCGTCCGATTGATTGCTAGCAATGCAACTCCTTTACAAGACGAAATAAAAAATTTACGTAACCTGTTAGACTCAAAAGCTAATTTAGTAACCGAATATCAAGTCGAACAGATTGACGATAACATAACATGCGACAAAACTTTGGAGGTAGCAAAATCCGTTTAGAAAATTATGTGGGCTGACGAGAAGCCGCTGAAACCGCAATGGGATTATACGTTTGTAAAAGCTGCAGGTATTTTGAAGCTTTAAACATTTTAAGAAATAAAATAATAGGAAAGGCGAATGATGCCTTAGAAAATCACGGAACGTTCTTAAACCTTGACGCAATTTTAGCCAGACTCGACTTCGTCATTAGCGACAAAAGACCTATCCACATAATTGAACAGGAATTAAGCGTCCTTACACAAAATAAATTCTCAGTTATGGACTTTTATAATTTAGTTAATAAAAAATTAACCTTACTAATAAATAAAACCATAATGACTTACGGGAAAGAAAATCCCATAACCACAGAAACAAATCTCAGACATAGGCAAAATGCCTTGAAAGTGTTTATAACTGGCCTAAACGGCTCAATTTCCGGCACGTTATTTTCCTTAACCCTTGTCACGTAGTTCTCTGCCCGGGGTAAAACCTCAACCGGGGCCAAGGAACCTATACAAGAAATTTATATAGAAGGGTGGAACCTGTAGTTGGAATTTGAATGGAACTATCCTGTTTGCGGCGCCCTTTGGTGGCAGAACGAGGTAGTAAGAGGGCGATAGCACTGCTTGGTGGTGAACTTGGATGACTCCGACTGGAGTTGGCTACGGGGATTCCGCCGGCTGTGAACGGCGGGGTTTATCTACTCCGGGTGAACTCGGAAACTACTAGGTTTCTACACTCCGGATATTCTCGTAGTCTACGAGGATTCTACACCCCGGATGTTTTCGGAGTCTACGAGGATTCTAAGGTGGGAGCATTTGGCCGAGATGCGCCGCGCGGATCCGAAACCAAACACGCGTCATTAATCTGGGTCGAGAAAGGGTAGGAGAAGGAGGAGGGGGTGTAGGGGTAGAAATAACACATGGGGTTTTAAGTTCAGGTTTGTATTGGCAATTGATAAGAATAGGGGATCTGACTGTTGCCCTCACAATGGGTATCCTTTTTTACGTGCATTTTGGTGCGCTGGTCGGTGCTGGGCGGATCGACAAGAGCCGAAAACACTAAAAAGAAAAGGAGCGGCGTCGGGCGCGGGATATGCAAGGCTGACTTGAGTCCCCGGCGGATCGGCGCGTATGTTTCTGTGAGTGTCGGTAGTGGTGTGCCGGAGGGATGCTCGATCACACGTCCACTTCCGGCGAAAAGTCAAAACGAAAGAGAGCGAGTTTAGGAATCAGAGATCCCACTTCAGTCGAACGTCGCGCTCGCTGAACCAGTTCCCCGCTATCGATTGTGCCAGGCTGCGGCCGAGACTTGGCCGTCCGTAGTGTTGCACGGCCACCCAGCCGGAAGCGGATAGGGCTAGCCACCGGAGGGTGAACTGCTTTCGGGGGCTAGGCTCCCTTCGTTTGCAGCTGTCGCTTCGGACTGCGGGTTGTCGACTTTGCCCGAGTCCCACTCAGATGGCGACTCCCACCACAGGCTCTTCCCTTCCAGTGAGATTTGCCCCAACAGGAGGTTGAGTGTCGTGGGCTACATCCCCATCGAGGTGTCCGATGGGCTGGATGTTGGTGTTGTTGGGGGTGCGAGTCGTGGGCGACTACCTCCGCGTCTGGTCCCCGTCCGCTAAATGTGGGTGCGAGCGGGAGGGTCGATGGGTGCATAGATTGGTGGTGGCTGATACGGCACCAGTGCGAGTGTAGGCTCCTTCCTTCGCTGGGCTCCGACTCCCACTCCATTGCATTGCACGTAGGGTGTCGCGGGGGACCAGGCTCATCCTGCGTGCTGGATGTCCCGAGGGAGAGAGTCTTTGACGGCCTGCGAGAGAGCGTTGTGGATGGTCCGAGGGAGAACGTGGTAGACAGCCCGCGAGCGAGCGTGGTAGATGGTCCGATCGAGAGTGTCGTTTACGGCCCACGAGAGAGCGCCGCGTACGGCTCACGAAAGAGCGGGGTGGACGGCCCCGGTCCCATCTCTTCGTCCTGCGTGCGGGTGAGGCCGACGGGGCGTTCCTTCTGGACTCCTCGGCTTAGGGTGTCGGGTGATCCCGGTCGTCGTCGTTGCGCCCTCAAGGGTTGTACTCCCGGCTGCTCTCCGGTGACCCGGCTGGACTCGAGTGGCATTGATAGGGCTCCTGGTAAAAGCGTCGTGCGGCCGCGTCCGTACAGTGTGGCGAGACTCCCCGGCTCGAGCGGGTGTCGACGTCGGCTCGCCCTCTGAGTCGCTTTGTGGTGCGCAGTTCGACGCCGGCGGGGTGGTGTCCTAGCGCTGGACCCTGGAGAGGGTGAGGTCGCTCATCCAGAGCCTCCTGGCTGGCGCCTACCCGTCGGGCATGACCCGGTGGATCTCTCGGCGTGCGCTGTTGCCGGACGTAGCCGAGGGTCTCGTGTGGTCGTCGACTGGCGGTTACCCCGGGAACTGGGTTCAGGCTCCCCATCGCTGTCGCCGCACGACAGTACTATCGTACTGTATAAAAAGAACGAAACAAAATTACTGAGAGAAGACTAAGAATACCCAGGATCTAAAAACCATCATTGAACTGAAAGGACTACCAGGACAACAGAAGACAACAAATCGTGAGAGTAGAATTAGAATTATAAAAAAAGAGGGGTTGCACTCTGGGAGTGCGGGCAGAAGTGAAAACTTGATCTTATGCCGCGTTGGGCACTTTTTGGGTGAGCATTTTTAGGTGCGCTCGCGACATGAGAAAATGTACATAAAAATCGTCTTCTCGCTCAAATACGCATACACACACGTGCTCACATGCTTTTTTACTCCGTCCCCGAAAATCCATAACGCGCCTAAAGAAGTTTCACTTCAATAAATCCATAACGCGCCTAAAGAAGTTTCACTTTAAAAAAATATTTAAATAAGAAAGAAATTATTATCAACAAATTTAAATAATATTCCATATATGAAACTAATCTTCATAAATAAACACAGAAAGATTTCGCTAGGAGTGGAAGATTAATCCTGGAAGAAATAATAAATGCATTACAAAATTTTAAAATGACTGATACAAATGGTTCGTCGACTAGCCGAAGCGCTAACAAACAAACACCCGAACAAACATTAACCACAGATCAAATCGTCCGATTGATTGCTAGCAATGCAACTCCTTTACAAGACGAAATAAAAAATTTACGTAACCTGTTAGTCTCAAAAGCTAATTTAGTAACCGAATATCAAGTCGAACAGATTGACGATAACATAACATGCGACAAAACTTTGGAGGTAGCAAAATCCGTTTAGAAAATTATGTGGGCTGACGAGAAGCCGCTGAAACCGCAATGGGATTATACGTTTGTAAAAGCTGCAGGTATTTTGAAGCTTTAAACATTTTAAGAAATAAAATAATAGGAAAGGCGAATGATGCCTTAGAAAATCACGGAACGTTCTTAAACCTTGACGCAATTTTAGCCAGACTCGACTTCGTCATTAGCGACAAAAGACCTATCCACATAATTGAACAGGAATTAAGCGTCCTTACACAAAATAAATTCGCAGTTATGGACTTTTATAATTTAGTTAATAAAAAATTAACCTTACTAATAAATAAAACCATAATGACTTACGGGAAAGAAAATCCCATAACCACAGAAACAAATCTCAGACATAGGCAAAATGCCTTGAAAGTGTTTATAACTGGCCTAAACGGCTCAATTTCCGGCACGTTATTTTCCTT
The DNA here is from genome assembly GCF_018152115.1 of Drosophila rhopaloa. Taxonomy (NCBI): domain Eukaryota; kingdom Metazoa; phylum Arthropoda; class Insecta; order Diptera; family Drosophilidae; genus Drosophila; species Drosophila rhopaloa. The sequence continues at coordinate 256,843 of NW_025335073.1, forward strand.
AACCCTTGTCACGTAGTTCTCTGGCCGGGGTAAAACCTCAACCGGGGCCAAGGAACCTATACAAGAAATTTATATAGAAGGGTGGAACCTGTAGTTGGAATTTGAATGGAACTATCCTGTTTGCGGCGCCCTTTGGTGGCAGAACGAGGTACTAAGAGGGCGATAGCACTGCTTGGTGGTGAACTTGGATGACTCCGACTGGAGTTGGCTACGGGGATTCCGCCGGCTGTGAACGGCGGGGTTTATCTACTCCGGGTGAACTCGGAAACTACTAGGTTTCTACACTCCGGATATTCTCGTAGTCTACGAGGATTCTACACCCCGGATGTTTTCGGAGTCTACGAGGATTCTAAGGTGGGAGCATTTGGCCGAGATGCGCCGCGCGGATCCGAAACCAAACACGCGTCATTAATCTGGGTCGAGAAAGGGTAGGAGAAGGAGGAGGGGGTGTAGGGGTAGAAATAACACATGGGGTTTTAAGTTCAGGTTTGTATTGGCAATTGATAAGAATAGGGGATCTGACTGTTGCCCTCACAATGGGTATCCTTTTTTACGTGCATTTTGGTGCGCTGGTCGGTGCTGGGCGGATCGACAAGAGCCGAAAACACTAAAAAGAAAAGGAGCGGCGTCGAGCGCGGGATATGCAAGGCTGACTTGAGTCCCCGGCGGATCGGCGCGTATGTTTCTGTGAGTGTCGGTAGTGGTGTGCCGGAGGGATGCTCGATCACACGTCCACTTCCGGCGAAAAGTCAAAACGAAAGAGAGCGAGTTTAGGAATCAGAGATCCCACTTCAGTCGAACGTCGCGCTCGCTGAACCAGTTCCCCGCTATCGATTGTGCCAGGCTGCGGCCGAGACTTGGCCGTCCGTAGTGTTGCACGGCCACCCAGCCGGAAGCGGATAGGGCTAGCCACCGGAGGGTGAACTGCTTTCGGGGGCTAGGCTCCCTTCGTTTGCAGCTGTCGCTTCGGACTGCGGGTTGTCGACTTTGCCCGAGTCCCACTCAGATGGCGACTCCCACCACAGGCTCTTCCCTTCCAGTGAGATTTGCCCCAACAGGAGGTTGAGTGTCGTGGGCTACATCCCCATCGAGGTGTCCGATGGGCTGGATGTTGGTGTTGTTGGGGGGTGCGAGTCGTGGGCGACTACCTCCGCGTCTGGTCCCCGTCCGCTAAATGTGGGTGCGAGCGGGAGGGTCGATGGGTGCATAGATTGGTGGTGGCTGATACGGCACCAGTGCGAGTGTAGGCTCCTTCCTTCGCTGGGCTCCGACTCCCACTCCATTGCATTGCACGTAGGGTAGCGCGGGGGACCGGGCTCATCCTGCGTGCTGGATGTCCCGAGGGAGAGAGTCTTTGACGGCCTGCGAGAGAGCGTTGTGGATGGTCCGAGGGAGAACGTGGTAGACAGCCCGCGAGCGAGCGTGGTAGATGGTCCGATCGAGAGTGTCGTTTACGGCCCACGAGAGAGCGCCGCGTACGGCTCACGAAAGAGCGGGGTGGACGGCCCCGGTCCCATCTCTTCGTCCTGCGTGCGGGTGAGGACTCCTCGGCTTAGGGTGTCGGGTGATCGCGGTCGTCGTCGTTGCGCCCTCAAGGGTTGTACTCCCGGCTGCTCTCCGGTGACCCGGCTGGACTCGGGTGGCATTGATAGGGCTCCTGGTAAAAGCGTCGTGCGGCCGCGTCCGTACAGTGTGGCGAGACTCCCCCGGCTCGAGCGGGTGTCGACGTCGGCTCGCCCTCTGAGTCGCTTTGTGGTGCGCAGTTCGACGCCGGCGGGGTGGTGTCCTAGCGCTGGACCCTGGAGAGGGTGAGGTCGCTCATCCAGAGCCTCCTGGCTGGCGCCTACCCGTCGGGCATGACCCGGTGGATCTCTCGGCGTGCGCTGTTGCCGGACGTAGCCGAGGGTCTCGTGTGGTCGTCGACTGGCGGTTACCCCGGGAACTGGGTTCAGGCTCCCCATCGCTGTCGCCGCACGACAGTACTATCGTCTCCATGTCCGCCCGTTCGATCTGTGGAAGAAGTAACTAAACTAGCTTAGTTCTATTTATACTTAGCAATAGGGATAAATGGGCAGTAGCGAAAGAATCTCCTAACTTCATTCTTAAGGTCTTAATGGTTTATAACGAATTTAAATTTAGCGGGGACACAAAGGGAGGCTGGGGTACTTATGATCACCCCCCGTTGCTAGTGTCGGGTCGGTTGACCTCTTTGGGACTGTCCGGGTTGGTCGCCGGTGTCCTCCTTGGCGGTTTCGCTGTTTTCATCATCGGAGTTACCTATGGTTGCAATATTTGCAAGTCGCCCCTTCCGCTGTCCGGGTAGGCGGATTTGGACGACGTTAGGCGAAGGGAAAGCGACCACTTTTTACGGTCCGTCAAACTTCGGGGCGAGCTTCGCTGCGAACCCTTCTGCTGCTTTTGACAGATGGTGTTGCCACACGAGGACCAGTGATCCCATTTCGGCTGGCTTTTTGTAGGTTGTTCTGCACGATCTGAAAGACCTCCTTCAAGCGCTCCGCTCTCTCCGGGCTATACCCGGTCGATTCCGAGACACTTGTGTTGATCGCGAGTGACAGTTCTGGTAGCAAACTTTCCCAGGTGTTCTGTCCAGGCTCGTATCAGGGGCGCCGTGGTTGCCTTTCTTAGGGGTATCAGCTCGACCCACTTGGCGAAGGTGTCGAAAAAGACGAGGAGTGTGGTATTTCCCAGTATGCCGGATTGTTGTCACTGTTCTGACTTATATTTCTGGCACGTCGACATACATTGACGTACGTATCGTCGCACTTCTGCGAGATTCTAATAATGGTCTTCCTAACGCCAAGATGTCCGGCTGTGGGTGCATCATGGGATTCGTGTAAGATTCCACGGTACGTAGTCCTGGTCATCTGGATGATCAGGATCATTTTCAATGATGAAGTCGGGGAACTTCTGTGGGTCGTCCCGAACGTCCTTCATCTTTCGTTGCAGCCACTTGCACTGGTGCTCGCCTTGCGTAAGTCTTTGTAAGTGGTTGTCGGGATAGAACGTCGGCTACTACGTTATACTTCCCGCGGCGGTAATGTACGTAGTATTGATATTGCTGGAGTTCTAAGGCCCATCTGGCAATCCTTCCGGTTGGGTTTTATATTGGGTCAAGCCATTTCAGGGCCAGGTGGTCGGTGATTACGTCGAACCTATAGCCTTCAAAGTAGCATCGCAATTTCCGTATTCCCCAGTCAATGGCCAAGAACTCACACTCCCCCGAGTCCCTAGTAGCTGGCGTCAGTCTGGAGTGTCGTCTTGACGGAGAAATCTGGCATGCCAGCACGGGCGCGTCTGTCAATAAACTTTTCAGGAGATCGAAGGCACTCCCACTTCCACCGTTGGTTTTTCCTCAGCAGGTTCGTCATGGGCTGGACCACTGAGGCGAAGTTGGGCACGAATCGCCGGTACCATGAGGCCATCCCGAGGCATCTCCTCAGCTCCCGTAAGCTCGTGGGATCGTTGTGGATGCCCTGGTCACTGATCACATGTTCGAGGTAGGCCAGTTTCCTCTTGAAGAATGAGCAATATCCGTTGCGGAGATCCAGGGTCGAAATGTATTTTCCGTTTCTCAGTCGCTCTAATGTGGTTAATACGCGGCAACGGATATGCGTCCGGGATGGATTATGCGTTTAGTTGTCGGTAGTCCACGCACATGCGCCTCTGGCCGGTTTTCTTCCGGACCAGAACCAAAGGGGCACTTTGCGGGTTACGCGACATCCCTGCTCCAGCAACGCGTCCACTTGTTCGTCTATGATCCGATGCATGGCAGGGTTCTTTGGGAAATAGCGTTGTTTAACCGGCCGGTCGTCCCTCATGGTAATCCAGTGCTCCGTTATGTTTGCTACCCAGCCATACCTTCAAATCGTGTTAGCTGTTCGCTAAGGAACGCTTGGACCTGCGGATTAGTCTCGCAGCCGTGTTCCTTGTACTCCTGATTGATTATTTGATACCCCTGGGTCTCGGTGTCCTTGTCGACTATCCCTCACGTATTCTCAGCGTGTTTCTCCTGGTTGTGATCTTCCTGATTTTCCCTGTCGTTGTTCTCTGTTGTTATCCTGGCTTCGTCGTTCTCTGTTGATACTTTGGTGTTTCCTCCTGTGTTGTTGTTCTCGTCGTTTTCCTTGCGTGTTGTTGCGTTATGCGTTTCATGTGCTCTGTGCGGCTCTTCGGGCGCATTGGCATTCCTGTCATTCTGTGGTCCTATGTCATGATTGGCTATGCCTAGCCGAGGTTCCGTTGATGGCGTGTTCGGTGTAGCTTCGTGGCTGTGTGGTCTTTGTAGTCGGGGTCGAGGTTGTGGTTCCGATCGTCTCACATTCTCCCCTTCCAGTTGCTCACGACTCCGAATCTGGTCGTCCAAGCGCTGGAGGTTTTGGGGTGGAAAGAAAAACTAGAGGAATTCGCGCCGAAATGTGATCCAATCAGCCCCTTGGAGGCGGTTTGTTTAGAACCAGTTGTCCGCTCTGCTCGTCAGCAGCTCTGTCATGGCTCAAGGAAAGAGTGCTAGGTCGATCCCGTAGGATAAGGCCCGGCTTTCGACCTGCTCGACGAAGGGGTCTGAATACCCATTGAATTGGAGGCCCCATTTACGAATTCGTTCTGAGACGCAAAAAACCTCGCGTCGGTTCCGGTCGTGGCTCGGCTCCATAAAAGTTTCTCGGTTTGTGATCACCGGAGAGGGGCCAGTAATGGCGAAGCTAGGGGTGGTTCGAGACCGGCCTACGAAGGAGACGCCGGGGCTTGATCCGGCGCTTATGTTCGCGGCGGGGCCGTTAAGGTCAGGTTTGTCTTCCCCCAAAGGTACGGGGCTCGGGGCAAGTGAGGTAAATTGTCTCTAAGTCGGCGAGTCGAGCCCACACCTCTTGGGTTTGTTCAGAGTCCCTAACTAAGGTGACAAAGTTTCGCCGCAAGTCTTCGACGACTCCTTCGGCGGAGAATCCGAATTCGTCAGCAAAGGCTAGTAATTCCAGGAACGGACTCACCGGCAATTTTCTGGCCGGGGTCCATGTTTGCAGCGTGTCTTGAATGTGTTGTCGTCTTGGAATAAGGTCTTCGTTGGTTGGAGTCTTTACTGGACTTCTTGGGCTATATGTTTGTATTTTCACAGACACTCGATCGCGTGGACTGTACGGGATCGCGAATAAGCTCGTGGTCTTCATACCGGGCGAGTTGAGGTTATTTTCCACGGTCGGGGCACGTTTGTTATAGTTTTCGATGGTTTTCGCGAAATCTTTAGGTTATGTCACTGGTCCTAGGGCTACAGGTGGTCATTTTCCTGGTCTTTCTCCCTATCAGGTCCCTGCTCGGGCGCCACTTGTCACGTAGTTCTCTGGCCGGGGTAAAACCTCAATCGGGGCCAAGGAACCTATCGCACTGATTGGTGGGGAACTTGAATGAGTCCCGCTGAGAACGCCCTTTGGTGGCAGAACGAGGCACTGAGAGGGCGATCACACTGCTTGGTGGTGAACTTGGATGACTCCGGTTGGCTACGGGGATTCCGGCGGGGTTTATCTACTCCGGGTGAACTCGGAGTCTACGGGGGTCCTACATTCCGGATATTCTCGGAATCTACTAGGTTTCCCCACTCCGGATATTCTGGGAATCTATTAGGTTTCTACACTGCGGATATTATCGGAGTCTACGGGGATTCTACACTCCGGATATTCTCGGAGTCTACGAGGATTCTAAGGTGGGAGATCTCGACCGAGATGCGCCGCGCGGATCCGAAACCAAACACGCGTCTTTGATCTGGGTCGAGAAAGGGTAGGAGAAGAAGGAGTTCAGGTTTGTATTGGCAATTGATAAGAATAGCGGCCCTGCCTGTTGCCCTCACAATGGGTATCCTTTTTACGTGCATTTTGGTGCGCTGGTCGGTGTTGGGCGGATCGACAAGAGCCGAAAACTCTAAAAAGAAAAGGAGCGGCGTCGGGCGCGGGTTCGAATATGCAAGGCTGAATTGAGTCCCCTGCGGATCGGCGCGTATGTCTCTGTGTGTGTCGGTAGTGGTGTGCCGGACACACGATCACCCTCGGCGCAAAATCAAAACGAAAGAGAGCGAGCTTGGGAATCAGAACGTCGCGCTCGCTGAACCAGTTCCCCGCTATCGATTGTGATATCGATAGCGGGAAACCCAAAGGTTGGCATTATCAAAACAAAAATAATAACTTCCAAACAAACTTCTATAACCAAGAAAGAAAACCATTTCAACAAGCAGAACAGCCAGCTAAACGCATAAAAGTTGAGTCATCAGCTCTACCAAAAAACAAACAAATGCGCATAAATAATATTCAAGAAGACCATTTTGTAGAAGAACAATAGGCCTGCCACACATTTTTCGGCAGGACAAGAAAATAAATACAAAATTTAATATTTTGATAGACACAGGAGCTACAGCCTGCTATATAAAAAAGGCATTTACCAAAAAGGCATAAAATTACCCATTTATAAGAGAGTGTCCACAGTCAATGGACACTCAATAATTAAAATATACCACTACATAACAATTTTTCAAACAAATCACATATTTTATGAAATAGAAGGTTTAAAAGCAGATTTAATAATTTACCAAGAAAGATAGGAGCAGCAATTATTTGCTAATTTAAAGTTCATATGAAATTTAAATTAGCAAATAATTATCAGTAAATTAAAGAAAACAACTGTTAAATTTAAATTGTATTGTTCTTTGGTTTCTTTGTACAGCGGCAGACTTGTTTTGCCATGGTAGTTGATAATATCTTTTAAAGGCTCTTTCCCGAAAATACGATATTTGAATTTTAACTGCTTGTCAGCAAACCCAGAAGACTGACAGTACGACCGTAGTACGCTTAATTCTGATGAACTCTCGAAATTTTTGTCACACTGGAAAGATTAAAGTTTTTACGCTAGCGTACTCGTTTGTCGATCTGAGTACTATTCTAAAAGATTACATTTTTTCTTCTTTTCGCTAGGGTTCACCCAAAGTTCATCTCAGCAGACTGGCAACTCTATGAAATTTTCTGGTATTTTTTTCGTCGATGTGAGTACTGCGAAAGCGGCTACCTACAGAGCCAAACCGGCGCAGATATTCCTCAGTCGTCCAAGAATGGCGGTGACCAGGTGGACAGTAGACAGCACCAAATGAAATTCTGCCAAACTTATGGCAACTGCTTGCAGGTGAGGTTCCGATATTGTGGCGCTTAGGTGATAATCTAAACAGGATTTGACGATGACAGCAGCACCACCACGATGTCGATCATCAGGGTGGTTGGCAGAGTGTACAGCATATCCATTAATGTGGAAGAAAGAACGGCTGGTAAAATGTGTCTCTGAGATCAATAAAATGTCAATGTTGCGTTCCTGGAGGAGGTGCTCAATCTCGAGTGATTTGCCAACTAAGTTGTTGGCGTTCCAAATAACGCAATGCGTTGACCCTGATAGATTGGCGTGCTTAGAAATCACGCTCTGTAACATTTGTTGTGTAGTCGTCATTACTGACATCATTTGATCAAAACGTAACAACAACTTATCAATTGCAGCCGCTTGGGCTATCGCGGCAGCCTTTTGTTGCTTCCTTAATCCATTAATAAATTCCAGAAGCCTGTCCTGAGTAGGTTGTTCAATCAAAGAGGTTTTTTCACTTGGATGTAAATTAGTCATTGGCGAAGTCTGACTTGAGGCTGCAGTAAGACGCGTAGTAAACCAAGCTTTTTGAGCCGGGGGCATGGCAGGCTTAAAAGTACGTTTTTGAGTGGGTCTACGCTCTACAGAACGTACGTCTTTCATAAGCCTCTAAATAGGACATCGATGGGAGGACGCACTATGATTAGAACCACAGTTAATGCACTTGATTTGTTCATCATTTATGGCCAAGCACCTCTCCTTGTCTTTTGTCTCATGGTTACCAGCACATCTGGCACACTTCGGCAAGAGTGAGCAAAAATTTTTAGAATGTCCAAATTCTTGACATCGGAAACACCTTAAAGGACCCTTTTTTTGAAGCTGCGGTTCCACTTTAACCACCTGGTAGTCAATTATCTGGATATCATACACATTTTTGTTGTTTCTAGATGGTTCCAGTTCAACAAAGAATATATCCCGGTTCGCCTTCCCATTTTCACCAGGGGGGTTGAATACATTCCGAAGGTTGTGTCCCAGAGCTTTAAGTTTCGCAGTAATCTCGGCTATTTCAGTAGAAGCGTGAAGTCCCTTAATGACGACTGGAAAGGCTCGTTCATTTTTAAACTGAAAAGTGCTGACAGGAATTCCATTATCCTTGAAAAGCTTCTGGACTACACGGTAAACATTGCCGTCATCCACAGTAACCCTACAGGAAGATTTACCAGTTGTCTTGAGGCGAAAACCATTGGTCACAGAAAATGGTAAGGAAATTAGTTGCCTAAAATCAGTGATTCCCCTCAAAATGAAAGGTGGAGGACGGGGATCACGTTTCGTGGTTTTAGCTTGAGAAGAGGCATTGCTTGGGGACACCGAATGCAAGTTAGCTTCAACTTAAAAGACAGATGTTCGATGCGAGATAGACACGATTAATGACAAACCAAGACTCTACCCATATTCACAAGCAGTAAATGGGTTTGTGAATCAGGAAATAAGTCGCATGCTTAAAGACGAAATCATTAGACCCAGCAAAAGCCCTTATAATTCGCCTATGATTGTAGTATCAAAGAAAGGTACTAATGAAGACGGCACCCCCAAACACAGACTCTGCATTGATTTTAGAAAATTAAACCTCAACACAATTCCGGATAGATACCCCATGCAGGATCCGTCATTTATTTTATCTAACCTAAGAAAGGCTAAATATTTTAGTACCAGAGACTTAGAGTCAGGTTTCCATCAAATCTGAAACCTAAAACCTAATTTTCCATTAACAACGGAAAATACGAATTACTTACAAATGCGGCCAGAATATTCCAGAGAGCAATGACGATATACATAAGGAACACATTGGAAAATTCTGTCATGTTTACATGGCATTTTTTCACACTCCCTCAAAGCACATTTAAATGACCTCAATTCGATAATGAACATTATACACGAAGCCAACATGAAACAAGAGAGAAGGCTATAGTCGGGTGCCCCGACTATCAGATACCCATTACTCAGGTAAAGGGAGTGCGAGGGAGATGGAGATAGATACTTTGATCACGCATTACTTTTTAACGAATGGTCCGATTTGAAAAATTTCTTCTACATTTCGATAGGTATTAATAAACACAATAAAACTGCATTTTTTTTCCGAAATATTTAAATTTTTAAAATCGTATATAAGCGATTGTGGGCGTTAAAGATGGCGTGGCACCTTTTTGAAACAAACTTGCGCTGCGTAGGAACTCCTAAAATCTACATGCAAAATGTCAATCTTCTAGCTTTTATAGTTTCCGAGATCTCAACGTTCATACGGACAGACAGACGGACAGACGGACATGGCTATATCGACTCGGCTAGTGACCCTGATCAAGAATATATATACTTTATAGGGTCGGAAACGCTTCCTTCTAGCTGTTACATACTTTTGCAGGAATTCAATATACCCTTTTACTCTACGAGTAACGGGTATAAATATCACTAGAAAAATCCCAGTTTCTTAAAATAGAAACATCATTTCTAGGATATGTAGTATAGCAAAACGTTATTAAAACCGACCCTCAAAAAATAGAAACCAATTCAAATTCCATTGCCAAGAAATTACGCTACCAACAAAACAGAACTTTTAGCGATAGTTTGGGGACTAAAAAACTTAAGAAATTATTTATACGGAGTATCAGGACTAGAAATACATACGGACCATCAGCCGCTCTCTTACCCTATTTCGGATAAAAACCAAAATGCTGAATTAAAAAGATGGTTTAATTATATACAAAGTTTGAACCCAAAAATTATATATAAGCCTCGTATCTGGAATCGAAATAAATAATATAACAGAAGAAGAGAATGAAGAATCTACCGATTCTGGAACTCAACATTCAGCAGAAAGCAGCTTTGATAACATATTTAACGAAACAAAAAAACCCGTTAATCAATTTAAACAACAACTTCTAATAGCAAAATGAAGCTTTACAATACATGAACAAATCAATGTCGAATATGACCAACCAGAAAACTTAATTACAATTCTAAAAGAATATCTGCAACCGAATATTAGCACAAGAATCCATTGCATCCCTGAAGTATTGTACGAAATTCAAATTCCACTAAAAGATAATTTTACAAATAAATATACAACAATTTTTGTTCAAGATATAACAAATAATGAAGATAAATCAATAATAATAGAGAAAACCCATTGTCGAGCTCAGAGATGATTAGATGAGAATTATAAACAAATCTGTAGACTATACTATTGACCAAACTTATACAAAAAATTAAAAGAATATATCACGAATTGCGAAATTTGTAATACAAATAAATACAACAGAAAGCCAACACAAATCCCTATCGGAGAAGCTCCTATTCCAAAAATAGGTCAACATTTACATATTGATATTTATTACGCACAAAATCTAACGTTTTAACTTGCATCGATTCATACTCTAAATACCTCGTTGTACAAGAAATTAGTAACAAAAAGAACATTGACTCAAAAGTATACGAATTACTTCAAACATTTCTACTAGTAAAAACAATTATGTCAGATAACGAGCCGAGTTTCGTATCCGCACAGTTTAAATCCTTTTTACAACGTTCTGGAATATCAATTCCTTATACAGACCCTAGACATAGCCTATCCAACGGACAAGTTGAAATAGTTCATTCAACCTTAAGCCTAGTATCCAGATCGACGAAAACCGTACGCCAGTCATGAGAGAGAGCGAGAGGCAAACAGCTGGCGTTCACTTTTCGTCGGGCCTTTTTTTCACGTCGGTCTCCTGATCGTTGCCAGTCTGCGGAAATTAACTTTGGGTGAACCCTAGCGGAAAAGATTAAAAAATTTAATCTTTTGGCGTGCGCTTCTCACTGAACATTATAAGAAATGGAGGGAAAAAATCAGAAAACTCGCAAAAGTCGATTGCAGGTGTTTACATGTAAAGACAAAATAACATTAATACTATCCGTGGTGCCCCTTCTCAGAGCAAAATGTTTTTTAGGTCCAGAATGTACGAAAAAACACAATAAAAGTGCAGCTATGAACTTTAAATTAGTAAATAATTATCAGTAAATTTAAAAAAAAAACAACTGTTAAATTTAAATTGTATTTTAATTGTTTTTTAATTTCTTTGTACAGCGGCAGACTTGTCTTGCCAAGGTAGTTGATAATATCTTTTAAAGGCTCTTTCCCGAAAATACGATATTTGAATTTGAACTGCTATCAACAAACCCAGCTGATTGACAATACGACCGTAGCACGCTTAAATCTGATGAACTCTCAAACTTTTGGTCACACTGGAAAGATTAAAGTTTTTACGCTAGCGTAATCGTTTGTCGATCTGGATACTAGGCTTTAACAGAAATAGCTCGCTGTCTTAAAGACGAGTACCGCCTCCTAGATTATTCTGAAATAATTATAAGAGCAGCCAAAAATTACAATTTGACAATTCACTCAGTGACAAACCAAAAATCTTACGACATCTTGTTTAATAAAATAAATCATAGCGACTTACCAGTCAAATTACAGATTTTTGGAAAAATAAAAATAAATTACAAAAAAATTATCACGTAGGAGAACTAGTATACGAAAAAAGATTCGGAGAAAGAAACAAACTAGGTCCAAGTCTCAAAAAATAAGTCGTTCAGGAAAACGTACCAAAGAAAGTAATAATTAATAATAGAAAAATAGTTATTCATAAAGATAATATTTAACAATTCATCTCTTAAGGGGGTCTTCTAGTCTAGAGGCTCGAATTTCGACATTTTTTTAACAATTAATAAAAAAAAAGCAATAGATATTTTTATTATCCGTTTTTTTTATCATTTGTTTATTAAACTTAAAGGAGTACATAAAATAAATTTCAAAAAAAAAAAATTAGTTTTCATTGAGTTATTCCTGCTTGAAGAAGAGGGAAAAAAAAGAGGCCGTGTCCGCGTCGCCATGATATCTATGCTTGTAGTTATCTGAAAAATAAAACAATGACAGATTCTTAATGAGTACGAATGTCGCTATGGCATGAACCACCAAAAAAAAAATATCTTTTTATACCCTTGCAGAGGGTATTATAATTTTGGTCAGAAGTTTGTAACGCAGTGAAGGAGACGTTTCCGACCCTATAAAGTATATATATTCTTGATCAGGATCAATAGGGGAGTCGATATAGCCATGTCCGTCTGTCCGTCTGTCCGTCCGTCCGTCTGTCCGTCTATCCGTCTGTTTCAATACCGTTTGCGAGCTCAGTTTAAAAGCTAGCAATCTGAAACTTTTACAGTCGTCCTAAAACATGTGTACGCAGATCAAGTTTGAAAATCGCCCCGATCGGATGTCTATATCCTATAGCTCCCATAGGAACAATCGGATATATCTTGCAAGAATTGATGATATTTCGCGCAGTGTAAAAGCTATTGACATGAATCTTTCCAAATCCTATTTTTTTATGCATACCTTGATCAGGGTAAAAGCGCGTGACGATCGGACGTCTATATCCTATAGGTCCCATAGGAACAAAAGGGTAAAATCGGTTAAAATTTAATGATTTTTAGGATATTTCGCGCAGTATACAAGCTATTGACATGAATCTTTCCAAATCGTATTTTTTTATGCATACATTGATCAAGATAAAAGCGCGTGTCGATCGGACGTCTTTATCCTATAGCTCCCATAGGAACAATAGGGTGAAATCGGTCAAAATTTGATGATTATCAGAATATTTCGCGCAGCTACTAACATAAATTTTTCCAATTCTATTTATTTACGCATATCTTGATTAGGGTAAAAGCGCTTGCCGCTCGGAAGTCTATATCTTAAAGGAGATAGGAAAAATTGTTAAAGGCTGCGAAAGTATCCATTTTTTTCTATTTGTATATAACATTTTTGCAGTATAAAAGCAATTGACTTGAAACGATGCAAATCTAGTTTACTTATGTATACCTTATTCCTTTCGCTACTTTTTCACTTTTAGCAATTTCGGCAAAGTCTGCAAGGGTATTAAAACTTCGGCTTGCCGAAGTTAGCTTCCGTCCTCGTTTTTTCATGAAATGGCGGCTACTCAAAGAAAAAAGTCGATTTTTTTCACTAATTTTCCACTTTGTCGAATTTTTAAAAATATTATAAATTTAAAATTTTTATTTTTTGTTGGTTCATGCGATAGCGATATATTTAAAGAATATGCATGCCAAATTTCAAGTAAATCGACTGATTAAAACTTGAGTTAGAGTGGCGACCGCATCAAAAAAAGTAGTTTCGAGAAAAACGCGTTTAAAGTTCCAGTCGTTCGCTCAACCGGTCTAGTTGCCACGTCACTAAAACGGCTATAACTTTGAAAATAATTTGAGTTTTGAAAAATCCTTTTAGGGAGATATTTGTGAATATAACAACTATCGAATTATATAAAAAAAATTTTTTTCGATTTTCTCAAATTTCTAGACTAGAAGACCCCCTTAAGCCTAGTATCCAGATCGACAAACGAGTATGCTAGCGTAAAAACTTTAATTTTTCCAGTGTGACCAATATTTCGAGAGTTCATCGGATTTAAGCGTGCTACGGCCGTACTATAAATCAGCTGGGTTTGTTGATAGCAGTTCAAATTCAAATATCGTATTTTCGGGAAAGAGCCTTTAAAAGATATTATCAAATACCTTGGCAAGACAAGTCTGCCTCTGTACAAAGAAGTTAAAAAACAATACAATTTAAATTTAACAGTTGTTTTTTTTAATTTTATGATAATTATTTCCTAATTTAAAGTTCATAGCTGCACTTTTATTGTGTTTTTTCGTACATTCTGGACCTAAAAAACATTTTGCTCTGACAAGAGGCAATCTTTTAATCTTTTCGCTAGGGTTCACCCAAAGTTATTTTGGAATTTTTTGGTATTTTTTTCGTCGATCAGGGGACCGACGTGAAAAAAAGGCCCGACGAAAAGTGAACGCCAGCTGTTTGCCTCTCGCTCTCTCTCATGACTGGCGTACGGTTTTCGTCGATCGAAAAAATTTAAATTTTAAATTTAAAAATTAAAAAATTTAATCTTTTGGCGTGCGCTTCTCACTGATCATTATAAGAAATGGAGGGAAAAACTCACAAAAGTCGATTGCAGGTGTTTCCATGTGAGGACAAAATAACATTAATACTATCTGGGGTGCCTCTTGTCAGAGCAAAATGTTTTTTAAGTCCAGAATGTACGAAAAAACACAATAAAAGTGCAGCTATGAACTTTAAATTAGCAAATAATTATCAGTAAATTAAAAAAAAACAACTGTTAAATTTAAATTGTATTGCTTTTTAATTTCTTTGTACAGCGGCAGACTTGTCTTGCCAAGGTATTTGATAATATCTTTTAAAGGCTCTTTCCCGCAAATACGATATTTGAATTTTAACTGCTTGTCAACAAACCCAGCTGATTGACAGTACGACCGTAGCACGCTTAAATCTAATGAACTCTCAAACTTTTGGTCACACTGGAAAGATTATAGTTTTTACGCTAGCGTAATCGTTTGTCGATCTGGATACTAGGCTTTAGTAATAAAGGTCTGAATTCTGAATTAGAATGGGACATTGCACAAAATTTAAACATTATGAAAATCCTCATGTCCCAAATATTGACATCCAGAAATAAAAGGGGTTTCAACGAATTGGGAACAGTATGGAAGTGCCTATCCGGTACACCTGATAAGAATTGAAAATAAAATTAACGAACTTACAGAAAACAATAACAAACAGCTTACAATTAACTCACGAATATTTCAGGAAGTACAATTAATCACCAAAACCCTTGACTCAATCATTTTTAAAAAGGAAACAAAAGTAAGACAACACCGTCTGAAATTAATTACACTCGATATTAAAATAGTTTCACTTTAGCAAAAGTCGACGTTTTCAATAAAAAAATTAAATGAAAAAGACATAAAAGAAATCTTTAGACACGAAAATAAACCAATTGTACTATCAGATTTACTAGACATTTCAACATTCAAAATAATAAAAAACCAAGATTTACTTATAATAGATATAAAATACCCAATAATTAATGTATGTATACAAACTACAAATATTATTAATTATTGGGTATTTTATATCTATTATAAGTAAATCTTGGTTTTTTATTATTTTGAATGTTGAAATGTCTAGTAAATCTGATAGTACAATTAGTTTCTTTTCGTGTCTAAAGATTTATTTTATGTCTTTTTCATTTAATATTTTTTTATTGAAAACGTCGACTTTTGCTAAAGTGAAACTATTTTAATATCGAGTGTAATTAATTTCAGACGGTGCCCAAAATAATGGAAAATCAATAATAGACGATAAGACAGCGTATTGCAATAGAATATTTGATAAGATAACAAATTAAAAAAAAAATATTCAATAAATATTGTAAACTGCCTAACGAGAGTTCCTGTTTCATAAATTTATTAAATGGAAAAAAAGCAAACTGTTCAAAAATTAGGGAAAAATAAAAATTTTGAAAATTTTGATGATGGCGCCATTCTCCTCACCGGGGAAAACATTGTTAACGAGACAAAATTAAACGGCGCATTTCGGATTTTATTTAATGAAAGCATCGTCATTAATAACGTAAAATTCATTAATGAAAAGCAAAAGATGTTAGAATACATAACACTATATAAATATAACAACTATATGATCACAGACTAAATCTTCTCAAACGATTCCAAATAAAGTTTAGATAACATAAGCATCATAAATCCATTTTTAAAAATCGGTAATACAAAAATACCCCTAGAGCTAATATTGTTAATATTAATAATTACTTCCTTAACCATATACAAATCACCCAAAATCTTAAACAAAATAATACAACAAATTCAAAAACGCACCAAAACCAAAATAGAAATAGAAATCCCAGAACCCGAAAATACAATTGAAACCGTTACAGAGAATGAACCCGAAAATAATATAGAAATAACATTTGCTGAACTAAACAATAGAATCGCCTCCCTCGCAGCACACTTGTAATAAATCGGGACGATTCATCTTAGGAGGGGGAGAATTAACTATAACTTTAATAAAAGATTCTTATTAATATTGTAAACAATTTATTTTGGCAGAGCTTACTGAGTTCTCACGGGTTCTTATCATATAGACAATCCCACACTCGCAAACGGCGAGCCAAGCTTGAGACAGACGTAAACAAATTCCCCCTATCTATCCGCCAAAGGCGAGCCAAACTTTAGACTAAACATCCGTAAGAATCCCAACACCGCGAACCCTAATTTTTAGGCATCGCGTTCGTTTCCAAATTTTCAATGCTGATTACAGCAATCTTAATCGGGAATTAACTTTGGAAACCAAGACTTCAGAAAATTACGAAGATAAACTTTAAAAGCTTCGATACCAAGGCAACAAGGGAAAGAACCAACTCAAGATTGAGCAGTCGTGAAATAAGTCTAAGAATGATTGTATTCTAAGTCTAAGTGAAATTAATTTAATAAGGATTTTATTTTTTTTAATATATTCGGTAACGTATTTGTAATTTGCATCACCGCAGGCAACGCAGACTGCGCGTACAATGCAGTAAGTTTTCGTGTGGCCGTATTCCTGACAATTCATGCATGGCACAGGCGCATTCCGCTTATGGGGTTCCTCAACGGTGATCCTACGGTGCAATAGATATTGAAGCTTATAGATTGGGTGAATTTCAATGTTTTTCAAATGCATACTTTCCAGCTCCAACTCTACCTTGAACATTGGCTGTTTGACGTTAAAGCCCTTTTCTTTCAGTCGACCTATAATCTTATAAATAGGCACTGTTGCTGCAATATCTTTTATAACTACTTGTAAACCTTTGCAACTTTTTAATTGGTGCAGTAGTTTATTTTTCCGTTATCGAGGTGTTTGGGGACTGATCGTAATCTTGCTCGTCGTTCACTTATATTTTGGTTTCGTTAATGTTACCCCTTTTTATGGACTTCACATAGGACTTGTTTGCTTCAATTTGATCAGTTATTTTTTTAACCAATTCAGCATAGTTTGCCTGACGTTCAAAAATTTGTGGTGGCCTTGGTTGCTGGCCATAGGTGTTTGAGCGGTATTGTCATCATCTTTTGGATCACTAAGAATAGTAAATTGATTACTTTGTAGTATGCATGTATCATTGTAGCGAGTACCCACTGTACCGACACCAACATTTTATTACAGTGTACCTAAACAAATACAAAAGCGCCGGCCGCTAAACTTTTGCGGCCAGCCGAAATATGAATGTGCCTCAGAGCCCAAGTTATGGGAAGTGCTAGTGTCAGCATATTCCCATGGCCTGAGTGCAGACACATACAAGGCATGCATGTACAACTTCCCTCGCGCTCTCAGTGCTACCAGCACAAATACAATTGCGAGCATATACTTCGATATATATGACGGCCGCTGCCAATGTTTGCAGGCAGCGCAGCCGCAAATAGCTAACTGAAATTCATTATCAATTGGACAATTCAATAATAAAGATCTGCCCATGGAAAAGTAAAACAAAGTGACTATTAATTATTATAAAAATATGATGGCAATAATATAACATGGCGACCGTGACACTGGTCCTGGAGGACCTAGGAAGGAACAACTGCAACTGGAAATATAAATCTGAGTGAGTAGAGATGGAGTTATGGCAAAACGTAGAGACGTGCAAACCAAACTAAAAAATATAAAAAAAAAAAAAGTGGCTATTATATAAAAACAAACCAGCACCGCCCTGGGCAACAGCCCAAAAAAATTACAAAAGAACTTGATTTTCTTAATTCAAGTTTTGTAAATAAAAAGCCAATAACTCCAGCTCACTCAGTGATTAAGAAAATTAATGACGACAAAAGAAAATTAACACCTCCACCTCCAAAGCAGTTTCCAAGAAGAAACAAAGTGTGCCCTAAGACGACTGCGCTGGGCGACTGGAACGCCAAGGTGCGAAGGCACCTGCGGAAAAACCTGTGCGATGACCGGCACCGGTACCGCCTGAGCCCATAGGCCCAGGACATCAGCAGCTGAGACAACAAGTGTGAGGGGTAGGCCGCCCCTTACGCCAGCGAAGGAGCATCAGCGACCCTGGAGAATTGAACCGACAGCGCTTCCAAGAGTGCACATCTTAAATTTTTTTTATTATTTTATATGCATCTGCGATGCAAAAACTTATAATTAACAATAATTGTACAGACCAGGCAGTTTCTAGCTGCGGGTCTTAATTTTTTTTTACCTAGGTAGGGATACATGTAACAATTTTATACACATACCACAAAATTTAAACAAAAAAAAAAATTTTTTTAATTAATTAATTAAATCCATAATTAAATAAATGCCTAAGACAAAAAAAAATAATAAGAGAAAAAGGAGAGGAGGTCAGAAGAACTTCCTAAATTTAAAAATAAAAGAATTAAATAGGCAGCTATATGCTGAAAAATCTACCCCAGTATCCTGGGATGAAAATGTAGAAATTAAGAAAGAATTAGAGAACACGTATAGGGAATTAGATGCCTACAAAAATAAAAATGATATGAAGGAGGCTAGAAAACCTAAGTGCCCTGCAGATTGTAAAGGGCCTTTCGAAAATACAGCTTGCGAGTATACGTGCCATAAGAAAAATTAAAAGATATCAAAATAAAAAGAAAATATTTAAATATGAATGAACATTTTTTGTTATGAAAAGTAACGCAATATCTAAAACAGATTTTGAAAGCGTTACAGAAATAATACCCAAAATGGGTTTAATTGATACTAAAACAGTGGACTCCACTGCTAATGTAATTAATAAAATCGAATCAAAAACTATTGATACCGATTTAACAAACATATTATTATCAATAATTGTTTTTATAATGAGTGCATACATTTTGTATAAAGCCTATATGTACCACAATAAGTGTGTATCAAAAAGAGCTATAAATAGAAGCCAGGCCAACGATCTGGATAAGATTTAAATTTATAAAGCACAAACAATTATTATAAAAATATGTTCAAAATAAAAATTAAAGTCAAAAATTTGTAAATGTATGCAATGACATACCAAAATAAGAGAATTGAAATTTTGAAATAAAAATAAAAATAAAATATATTAACATACAAAATGAATACCACAGATTGCATAAGAATTACTCTATCCAATCAACCAAATTTTGAGAATAGGGTATTAGCCATACTAAGAAACAGAGGAGAGGCTCTATCAATTTCAGATTTTGAAGACGAATATATGAATAGGTACGACCTAGCTTTTTCCCCGCTTTTTCATTGCAGCGGTACGCAAAAAGCAATAGTACTGTCTACAGTAAGACACTGTAAAGTATTTTCTGAAGTAGACATACACCCAGTCCTAGGACATATAATTGTACTAAAAATTATGCACAACTAATACAAAAAAAAAATAAGTCCTTAGTATGGAATGGGAGCAATTAACTCTCCACATACGAGAATTAAAGGACACATTTGACAAGTCTTACAAATGTATAAGCCAAAATAGGCCAATACATAAAGACACTATTAATAAACATGCAAAGATTCTTGTAGATTCTTTCAATACTGCAAGAACTTTAGTACATGAAAATAGGGCAGCGATAAATAAAACGAATTGGTCAAAATTATCTAAATTTTTGATCAAATTACGTTCAAATCTAATAACTGTTAAAAATAGGTATAATTTAAATATATCGATACCGACAATTTTAAATACACCTTTGACAATAGATCAAGACATAGAAGTAACAGAAAATGAAGATTCCGATTCGAGCGAAGGAATCGAAATAAAAGAAAAAGATCTACATGATCTAACAATTCCTGCAGTTATAACAGTAACAGAAGCAGAAGAAGAAGAATATATAGAATCAGATGTAAGCGTGCCAGACACAAAAGAAAACATAATGGCAGATCCAGCAGCCCAAAGGGCATATATAAAAGATATCTCGAATGCAATCCCGGAATTTAACGGGCAAAAGATACATCTTCAAAGATTCATAACAGCCTTGAAGTTGGTTAACTTAACTAAAGGCACATTCGAAGATTTGGCTGTAGATGTCATTAAATGCAAAATAATAGGATCTACACTGTACAAAGTACAGAATGAAACAACAATAAATTCAATAATAAAGAAATTGCAAGACACTATAGTCGGTGAAACATCCGATGTAGTCAAAGCGAAAATGGCGAAAACAAGCCAAAAAGGCAAAACAGCTGAGAAATTTACATCAGAAATAGACAACTTACGAAAGCTCCTTGAAGCCTCGTACATTGACGAAGGCCTACCAGCCGAACACGCTGACAAATTCAGCACAAAAGAAGCCATTACCACAATGGTTAAAAATTGTGAGCATGGCCGCATAAAAACAATTTTAGAGGCAGGCAACTTCACAACTATGAATGAAGCCGTCACTAAGTACATACAATGCAGTACTGAAATGACAGGCAATGCAAATTCAATACTGTATACAAAAAGAGGAAACAACTATCGCGGTAACAACTTCAGAAATAATTACCGCGGTAGGGGCAAAACCCGAGGTAATTATCAGAATAACGGATATTACCAATATAATGGCTATAACCAAAATAACGGTTATAACCAAAACTATAATAATCAGACCAACAACAATTATAGAGGTCGTGGTTATTATAGAGGAAACAACCGTGGTGGAAACACCAACAACGCAAATACGAACACCAACGGACAGAATAATAATAATGTCCGACAGGTACAAACCACGTCGGAAAACCAATAAAGACCCTTAAGATAAAAAACACAGTAAAGAATACGGTTCATACTATCAATCTTAATTTCAATCTTTTCGTTTCTCTCAAAAATGAATGCACAAATAAATTATATACATTACTAGTTGATACAGGTGCAGATATATCATTAATAAAAGAAACTTCGGACTCGTTTAACAATGTTGATTATAAAAATATTACCCAAATATCAGGTGTTGGTGAAGGAACAACCAACTCAAAGGGATTAGTATCAATAGAACTTCTTTCAAGCAACTATGCTATACCACATACTTTTCATTTAGTAACATCAAATTTTCCTATTCCATGTGATGGAATCATAGGCATAGATTTTATGAAAAAATACAATTGTCAAATAGACTTAAAACCAGAAAACGATTGGCTCATACTGAGACCAGATAACCTCTATAATCCGATTAATATTCCGATAAATCATACACTCGAAAATAATTCGACAATTTTACCAGCTAGATCTGAAGTCGTCCGAAAAATAACTATAAATTCAGAAACCAGGTATATAGTAATACCAAACCAAGAAATCCAAAATGGAGTATTCATTGGCAATACCATTGCAGATTCTAAAAACACTTTTGTCCGAATTCTAAATACAACAAATAAAACAGCAATTCTTCAATTAAATACCCTTAAAGTCGAACCATTGGATAATTACTATATAATTAAATCCAATAAAAATAAATAAAAAAAAACAAATAAAGAAGAAATCTTAGAAAAACTTAACAAAAATTTCCCGCCTCAATTTAAAGAAATACTTAAAGAATTATGCACCAAATACACAGATATATTCGGAATAGAAACCGAACCGATATCAACTAATAATTTCTATAAACAAAAACTAAGAATGAAAGATGATGAACCAGTATACATAAAGAATTACAGAATCCCCCACAGTCAAAAAGAAGAAGTAGAAAAACAAGTAGAAAAACTAATTAAAGATAAAATAATAGAACCATCAGTTTCAGAATACAACAGTCCATTATTAATAGTCCCGAAAAAATCATTACCAAATTGCGATACAAAAAGATGGCGTTTAGTAATTGATTACCGCCAAATTAACAAAAAAATTTTATCAGATAAATTTCCACTACCAAGAATAGACGATATTCTTGACCAATTAGGTAGAGCTAAATACTTCTCATGTCTAGATCTAATGTCAGGATTTCATCAAATAGAACTCGAAGATACGTCTAGAAATATAACGTCCTTTTCCACGAGCAATGGCTCCTATCGTTTTACACGATTACCTTATGGTTTAAAAATAGCGCCAAATTCTTTCCAAAGAATGATGACAATTGCATTTTCAGGTATCGAACCTTCTCAGGCATTCTTGTATATGGATGACCTAATTGTCATCGGTTGTTCAGAAAAACACATGATTAAAAAATCTTACAAACGTTTTTGATCTTTGTAGAAAAAAAACCTTAAACTGCACCCAGAGAAGTGCACATTTTTCAGACACGAAGTGACCTTTCTTGGACACAAGTGTACTGACAAAGGTATTTTACCAGATAGTAAAAAATACGAAGTAATAGAAAAATACCCAGTACCAACGGACGCAGACAGCGCTAGAAGATTCGTTGCATTTTGCAATTACTACAGACGTTTTATTAAAATTTTTTTCCGATTACTCACGTCACATAACTAGATTATGTAAAAAGAATGTTAAATTTGAATGGACAGATAAATGTCAAAACGCATTCGAATACCTAAAAACCCAATTGATGAAACCCACATTATTGCAATATCCCGATTTTAATAAAGAATTTTGCATAACAACAGATGCAAGCAAACAAGCATGTGGAGCTGTTCTTGCTCAAGATTACAATAACATTCAGCTACCAGTAGCCTATGCATCAAGATCCTTTACGAAAGGAGAAAGTAATAAAAATACAACAGAACAAGAGCTAGCCGCTATCCACTGGGCAATAAACCATTTTCGACCATATATTTATGGAAAACATTTCACAGTCAAAACAGACCATAGGCCATTAACCTATCTATTTTCAATGACAAATCCAAGTTCGAAATTAACACGAATGAGATTAGACTTGGAAGAATATGATTTTACTGTGGAATATCTTAAGGGAAAAGACAACCAAATAGCCGACGCGCTATCAAGAATAACAATAACGGATTTAAAAAATATCCAGACAAATAATAAAATTCTGAAAGTCACTACCAGAAATCAAAGTAAACAGAAAAATTCCTGCGCAGGAACAGAAAAGAAAAAATAGATTTGCCTAGGCATATTCTAAATAAAGCTTCTCAGCCCAACGTATACGAAGTCATTGTTAATGACGAGGTACGAAAGGTAGTGACCTTGCGAATAACTTATTCACTTTGCTTACTAAAGCATGGAAAAAGGTTATAGCAAGAATTGATGTTAGCGATTTGTACACCAATGAAATTCTCGACTTAGGTCAGTTCTTTCAAAGGCTTGAAAAAGAAGCCGGTATACTTAATATCAGCCAACTCAAAGTGGCACCGAGCGAAAAGATCTTTGAAACCATTTCAATGGAATCTTTTAAAATTATGGGCAATAAAAAATTACAATCATTAAGAGTAGCGCTACTCAAGCCGGTGACCCAATTATCAAATAATGATAAAGAAAAAGAAGCATTACTGTTTACATTCCATGATGATCCAATACAAGGAGGTCATACAGGCATAGCTAGAACATTAGCAAAAATAAAAAGGCATTATTATTGGAAAAACATGACCAAAGATATAACAAAATATATAAGAAAATGTCCTAAATGCCAAAAAGCAAAGACAACAAAACATACAAAGACCCCATTAACTATCACCGAAACGCCATAAACGGCTTTCGACAGGGTAATTGTGGATACGATCGGTCCACTACCTAAATCTGAACAAGGAAATGAATACATAGTAACGCTAATTTGCGATTTAACTAAGTACCTTGTAGCCATACCAATCCAGAACAAAAGTGCAAAAACAGTAGCAAAAGCTATATTCGAAGATTTTATTCTGAAGTACGGTCCAATGAAGACGTTCATTACGGACATGGGAACAGAATACAAAAATTCGATAATTGAAGATTTATGCAAAAACTTAAATATCAAAAACATAACTTCAACAGCACATCATCACCAGACTGTAGGAACCGTGGAGCGAAGCCACAGAACATTTAATGAGTTCATCCGCTCATACAACTCAGTTGATAAAACCGATTGGGATGTATGGTTGCAATACTTCGTATATTGTTTCAACACAACACCCTCTATGGCACATGACTATTGTCCATATGAGTTAGTTTTTGGTAAAACTTCAAATTTACCTCAACAATTTAATAGCATAGATAAAATAAAACCTCTATATAATGTAGATGACTACGCTAAAGAATCTAAGTTTAGACTAGAACAAGCATTTAAGAGAGCTAGATTAATGTTAGAATTTCATAAAAAGAAACAAAAAATTAGATATGACAAAAATACCTTAGATTTGGATTTAAAAATAGGAGATCAAGTTTTATTGAAAAATGAAACAGGGCATAAGCTAGACTTTAAATATACTGGACCTTATAAGGTTGAAAGTATAAAAGAAAACGATAACATAGTAATTTCAAATAACAAAAATAAAAAACAAACAGTACATAAGGATAGGTTAAAAATTTTTATTTCATAATCACTTTAATTCTCTTATAATATATCACGTATGGCCATACATAAATTAAGAACCATAATTTAATGGAAATATAAGACAAAATTAAAAAAAAAAAGAAAAAAAAAATATATATACTAAAATAAATAATACTTTCTGATTCGAAAAAAAAACAATAATAAATTAAATAAATAACACAGCAAAAAATATATATATATTTATATTATTATAAAACAAGATGTTCATTTATATTTTATATACATATAGTAAGAAAATAACTTCATAGAATTACGTTATTTTTCAAAAGGAGGGAGATGTAGTATGCATGTATCATTGTAGCGAGTACCCACTGTACCGACACCAACATTGTATTACAGTGTACCTAAACAAATACAAAAGCGCCGGTCGCTAAACTTTTGCGGCCAGCCGAAATATGCACTATCACCCAGCTTTTTAATGCCATCGCAAAACTTGGCCACTTTCCAGTGAGATGGAAAAAGTCGATTATAATAATGATAGCAAAGCCAGGAAAAGACCACACAATTCCCACGTCGTATAGACCTATAAGCCTACTCTCATGCTTATCTAAACTCTTTGAAAAATGCGTATTGATTCGGATAAACACATACCTAAGAATCCAGGAAGGAATTCCGTCACATCAATTTGGGTTTCGTGAAAAGCACGGAACAATTGAGCAGGTCAACCGGATAACATCAGAAATTCGGAACGCGTTCGAAAAACGAGAGTACTGTACTGCCATATTTTTAGACGTCTCTCAAGCATTTGATAGAGTTTGGCTAGAAGGTCTAATGTTCAAGATCAAGACAATGCTCCCCTACAACACCCATAAGCTTCTAGAGTCTTACCTCTACGACAGAAAATTTGCTGTTCGATGCAACACTGCTATAACTGACGATTTCACTATTGGAGCTGGAGTTCCTCAAGGAAGCGTGCTTGGGCCAAGATTATATGTCCTCTACACAGCAGACATCCCAACAAGCACACGACTAACAACATCTACGTTTGCTGATGATACAGCCATTCTCAGCCGCTCAAAATGCCCGATGCAAGCAACTGCGCAGCTCGCTCTTCATCTGGTCGATGTAGAAAAGTGGCTATCAGATTGGCGAATTAAAGTGAACGAACAAAAAATGCAAGCACGTTACGTTCACCCTGAACAGGCAAAACTGCCCGCCGCTCATGTTAAACCATACTCTACTCCCGCAAGAAAACGAAGTGACATATCGAGGAGTACACCTCGACAGAAGACTCACATGGCGCCGGCACATTGAAGCCAAAAGAACACACCTAAAGCTAAAAGCCAGTAGCCTTCATTGGCTTATCAACGCTCGGTCTCCCCTTAGTCTTGAATATAAAGTCCTGCTGTATAACTCGGTACTAAAACCTATATGGATGTACGGCTCTCAGTTATGGGGGAATGCCAGCAATAGCAATATTGACATAGTCCAGCGAGCTCAGTCGAAGATCTTGAGAACAATCACCGGGGCACCGTGGTACGTTCGCAACGAAACCATACATCGCGACTTAAACATTCTACCAGTCAAAGAAGTGATCGCAGAACAGAAGGAAAAGTACTTTACCAAGCTATCGTTGCACCCTAACCACCTGGCGAGAGGTCTTACAAGGTTGATCAACCAATCACGCCTTCGTCGCAATGACTTACCCACCCAGCGACCGACTTGAGGCACGCGCAACCAGAATGCAGTCTTATTATACTGTTAGTTAAATTTTAATGTTAAGATTCGTAAACTTATTGTTAGTCTCAAAATTAAGAGAAGATTCAATAAATAAAAGCAAAGTTAAAATATAAAAAAAAAAAAAAAAAAAAAAGCCGAAATATGAATGTGCCTCAGAGCCCAAGTTATGGGAAGTGCTAGTGTCAGCATATTCCCATGGCCTGAGTGCAGACACATACAAGGCATGCATGTACAACTTCCCTCGCGCTCTCAGTGCTACCAGCACAAATACAATTGCGAGCATATACTTCGATATATATGACGGCCGCTGCCAATGTTTGCAGGCAGCGCAGCCGCAAATAGCTAACTGAAATTCATTATCAATTGGACAATTCAATAATAAAGATCTGCCCATGGAAAAGTAAAACAAAGTGACTATTAATTATTATAAAAATATGATGGCAATAATATAACAACTTGTCAGCGCATTGTTTGACACAGTGTTTCCAATTTTCTTGCTAACTTTTGATGCATTTGTTTTTTTAGCTGCTTGTGGGCTTTATTTTCTTTTTATTTGCACATATCGATCGATTTCTGTTTGTATTAATGATCCGTTAACATTTTTTTGTATTTCTGGGCTGGGTAGGGGCTAGCTTGTCAGTAAGAGCTGACGAAACAGAAACTGCAGTTGATGTGGTTGTTGACGTTGTTAGTGTCGAAGTCACCGTTTTAAACGAGGGCATTGTGCTGGTCGTTGTTGTAATGAGGGGTCGGGGTCTGTTTTTGTGATGTGCCGCTTGGACATAATAAGCCGGGAGAGAGCGAGCGTGCTCTCTCCGTATTCGCTTGCACTGTTGCAGTTGTTGCCGGTTCTGTTAACTCTTCCGCTCTTATGGAGAAGTAAGCTTTATTTCTGATTGACGAGAGCCGACGTTCGTCTTGTTGTTGCAGCCGAGTCTTGCTCATTATAGCTTTTCGATACAGTGCTTACGCTCTTACACGTTGCCTTTATTTGATTATCACTTATCTTAGTAATTAGAACACTTAGTAATTCCAAAGCACATGAGCGTACACTCTGAGCATCTTTTCGCGCAATAGAATTCGGCTTTTGTGGTGTATTTTTAGTTCCGCGACGGAACGATATAAAAACACGTCTGTTGTCATTGACAATCGCCAATCACTCAGAAGTCGATGATCCTTGAGATTTGAGAAAGGCTCGAATTCGCACCAAGCAACATTATTTCTTTATTATTTAGATTTGATAGACCTAGGAAAAGTCATTAGAGATTGACTTTGTTGGAAATTTCTAACAAGTACTCATGATTGTATTCGTAGAGATCAAACATTAAGTCATTACTGCTTTGATATTTGTTTTAGCTGAATAGATTTTGGCAAGACACTCAGCAGCCGTGCGCTTGCTTTCCCCATTATTAAAAGTCTTTTGCCCAACAGGAACCCCAATTTTATATTAATTTTTATTTGATGCACGGTTACTGAAAGGTAGTCCCAATCTTAAATCAGAGTTTTTTTTAATCTACTATATTTGAGAAATTTTTATAATACTACAACATGTCAGTTCAGCCTAATTGAGACGACGTTGCAATCACCGCTTGTAGAGAAGAACCTTCGCTTTGTATTATTTGCAATGATACTATGGTTATAGATACTGAACTTGCAGAAACCCCATGTAGACATACATTTCACAGAACATGCGTGGTACTTTGGTTAGGAACTAATGAAATTTGTCCGCTTTGCCGAAGTGCTAACTTTCCCTGCTGCTCAACCGAATACATCTACTAATGATGGTAATAGGGAAGTTCGAGGTGGTTCTGCCAATCAAGCTACTGGTACCGTCCACCAAACTAGACAAAACACAAGAGCGAATTCCAATCAGAACTCAACGAATCAGAGAGCACACTCTGGCTTGAGAAACCAAAACACAACACATAGATCAACTGAACTTTCAAGCATTTCCGAAACGCGAGTACAGCAGTTAATCACAGACTCCTTAGAAACCTTTCGCGTCGGCATGGCTGCAGCAGTGGGTGATGAGATCAGTACTACAAGGTGGAACCTTCAGTTGTCTAATAATTCCCAAATCCGGAATGATATCCCTGTAGAGAATCCCGGTAACTTAAATCGATCCTATGCAAGCAGAGTAGATAGTAACCAAGCCTCTAGTATACGATTGCTTTCAGGAGATCATTTGGCACAAGCCGTAAATCGTCCTGACAAAGTTTCAAGCGTTATCTCTAATTGGCATGTGAAATTTACTGGCATGGCCAATGACATACCTGTTGAAGACTTTATCTATAGGATAAATAGTTTGACTATACAATGCCTAAACGCAAACTGGAATTTGCTATACCAATTTTCCAACGTACTATTTTCCGGATGAGCTCTACAATTTTACTGGCGTTTTCAGAGAACTTCAAGTGAACCAAATTGGTTTAACCTGTGTACAAGTCTCCGTGAACGGTATAGAGAACAGCGCACTGACGAAGAGATTAAAGACTCTGTTCCACATAGGAAGCAGAAAACCGGAGAAAATTTTGATGATTTTCTAGATGCTATTCTAACGATTGCAGATGCTTTGCGTGAGTCAATGTCGGACAGTGAACTAGTTACCAATGTTAGAAAGAACCTTAAACCTGAATTACGACTAGAAGTATTACATGTTTTGACCCCAAACATTGCCTCCTTAAGAGCAGAGTGCCACAAGCACGAACGATTTCTTAATAGCATGGCAGGTAGATCGGCAGCCCAACCTCCTCCAAACGGGCGATTTGTAAATGAGCTAGTGCAGGTTGAAGAGTCTAGGGAAGAAGAGAATTATCAAAACCTGAACGTCATAGAAATAAATGCGATGCGCGATGCTGAGCGTTATAAATGTTGGAATTGTGAGGAAACCGGACACAGATATCATGATTACCTCAAAGCCAGACGCATATTTTGCTATGGTTGTGGTTGTCCTGACACTTATAAGCCTAGTTGCTTGAAATGTAATCCCCCGGCGGAAAACTCGTAAGAGGATGTCCATCGATTCTGACTGGTGGATATCCTGTTTCAAACTCAGCATCAGTAGTAGGTACTAATCATCTTCCATCTTCTAATTTAGCTAACTCTCAACCTGACTCGACAACATATAACCCAGAATTAGACAAACCCAATTGTGAGTTGAATAAAAACACTCCAGAGCTCTCACGAAACTTTACAATTATCCCCTACCATGAACCAGTACGTAACTATTATCGGCGTAGAACGGAAATATTTACACTACGAATTCATTCCGCCAACAAAACTCGAGCGGCTAATCGAACGTGTTCATTTTGGAAACAGAAACGCGAAATGAAGAAGTATGTCGTAGCCTCTATTGCTAGGCAGGACAATGACAACAGTCCCTACATCGCGTTGGAATTATTTAACAAAACTTTCTTGGCCTTGCTTGATAGTGGAGCCAACAAATGCGTAGTAGGTAGTAATTTGGCTAAGTTTATTTCTACAGATTATCCAGGGTTAAAGAATTTAAAATACTATGTTCGTACAGCCGATGGTCAAAATCAAAACGTCACCGCTACCATGGTCGTTCCGATTTACTATAACTCCTTATCTCAGGATGTAGAATTTTTAGTAGAACCCAGTATTAAACAAGATATAATCTGCGGAATGGATTTTTGGAAAATATTTGGTCTTGGAATATCCAGTTCAACATCAATTTCTGAAATTTCTGCTTCTCATCTGGCTGAAGTCCCTACGCAACTTCGTAAGGCAGGTCTTACTATTAATATCGCCAAAAGTCAGTTTTGTTTAAAAAAGGTCGAGTACTTAGGATACATTGTTGGAGAGGGAACCTTGAAAGTGAATCCCAATAAAGTAACCGCCGTTTCCAACTTTCCTGTTTCTAAAACCAAACGCCAACTTAAGAGATTCCTCGGGATGACCGGTTGGTATCAACGGTTTATTAACCAATATTCTGAACAAAACTTCCACCTAACTGAGTTGTTGCGAGGAAAAGAATTTCACTGGAATGACAACGCCCAAGTGTCTTTTGAACAATTGAAAAAGGCTCTGACCACTGCTCCGCTATTAGTAAATCCCAATTACGAAAAACCGTTAATAGTGCAGTGCCTCGATCAATTTTGTGGGAGCGCTTCTAGCTCAATGTGATGAAAACGGAATAGAACGCCCTATAGCATATATGTCTAAGAAGCTTAGTAAATCTCAAAAGAATTACTCTACCACGGAACTTAAATGCTTAGCAGTAGTTTTAGCTATTAAAAGATTCCGAATGTATATTTAGGGTCATCAATTTACTGTTGTGACTGATCATGCAAGCCTCCGATGGCGCAGCAACCCCATCAAGGAAGACTTGCTCGGCGGGCACTCAAACTTCAAGGATTTAATTTTAGCATAGAACATCGTCGAGGTAGTGAAAATATAGTAGCCGATGCTAGTTTGGTTTCCGAAGTCGCCATAGTGCTATCAGCCGTTTTTCTCGATGTTTGACAGGCCTTTGACAGGGTTTGGCACGAAAAACTGTTTACAAGCTAATGCCGCTTTTGCCTGAAAGGCTCTGGAATCTCGTTGTATCGTTCTTGGATAATAGGGAGTTTGCTGTAGATATTCGTGGACACCGTTCTGGACTTCGCCCAATTCGTGCTGGTGTCCTGCAGGGAAGCGTCCTTGGTCCGGCCCTCTATACAATTTACACTTCGGATCTTCCAAACCCAGTTGCTCGTGGTACACTCCTGGCACCACGCCCCGACGCGTCCAGACATTCTTAGACGAATTTGAGTGCTGGGCCTCTCGCTTAATGTTGACAAAACGCAACATGCCACTTTTGCTCTCCGTCCTGGCCGTTCACGTAGCCTTTACATTGATGGGAATAGGCTCAAGCACGAAGATAAGGTGACGTACCTCGGAGTTACCTTAGACCGTCGCCTTTGTTGGAAGGGACAAATTGATCGAGTTTGTGGATCAGCAAGAACAAAACTTGACAAAATGGACTGGCTCCTTTCTCCGGGCAGCGGCCTTTCCCTTGAAGCTAAGGTGCGGCTTTTTAAGGTTATTGTCCTTCCAACTTTAAACTGGGGAATCACTTGCTGGGGCGCGGCCTGTGATTCGTCACTAAAAAGGGTGCAAACATGCATTACAAAGGCTCTCAGGAGGATGCTAGGGGTGAAGTGACACCATTATGTAGAAAACCGAGTTATGTTCCAGGACACGGGAGTGCCGACGGTAACGGAGACGATTTGCAAATCCTCAAGTCGATATTGGGAACGTTTGCTCACACATGCAAACTGCGTCTCCGCAGACGACACCCGGCAGACTTATGGATTCTCGGCCGTGACAGACACGGTCGTCTTCTGTAATAAAACATCTTGATTAACTTTTGACCGGCTATGACCACACCTGATTTGCTCAAGAATGGAGCACCCGTTACCCGCTTTTTTTGGGATCTTTAGAAATAATTCGTCAATACACGAAAACAAGGTCCATCCTTGTGTAGCGTGTTCAACAAACTATAAAAAAAAAAAAGAGAAGCCGATGCTATTTCAAGATCTTTCGAATCGGATGATGTTCTTGCCACAATTGATATCGATGTGCTCAAAGAAATTGATGTGGAACCCAAATTCTTTCAATCCTCTAGCTATTCACAACTGAAAGAAAAGTTAACGCAGTCTCAACTACCGTATTTTCAAGTCATAGGTGGTTGTCTTTAACCCAGGACTGGTTTCTCTAACAATTCGTCCGAGCCTCCTGAAGACTCCTGGAAGCTTGTGGTTCCTGTCGATCTTAGAGAAGGTGTAATCAAGGCAGCTCACGATCAGCCGTCTTCCTCTCACTGCGGTATAGCCAAATGTTTGGAAAACGTTCTAAGGAAGTTTTACTGGCCGCGGATGGTTGTGGACGTTCGCCATTATATCAAGAACTGTGAATTTGTAGGACATCAAAATACCCAACGCAGAAACTTAAGCCACCAATAGGACAACAAATGGTTAGCGAACGAGTATTTCAAAGACTCTATATAGACTTTATTGGTCCTTTCCCAAGAACGAAAAGAGGTAATATAGGAATCTTTATAGTACTCGATCATCTATCGAAATTCACGTTTCTCAAACCGGTAAAGAAGTTTACTACTCAAGTCGTTGTGTCATACCTGAAAAAAGAAAAAATTTGTTATTGTTACGGAACGCCTGAAGTTATAGTAAGCGATAATGGCTCGCAATTCAAAAGTCATGAATTTTCTTCTTTTCTTTCTAAGCATGGCATTACCCACACTTGCACCGAGCCTATTCGCCGCAGTCCAATGCCGCAGAAAGAGTTAATAGGGCTTGAGAGCCTATACACGATCCGATCAGAGAGAATGGGATAGATATCTTAGTAGTATAAATTGTTCTCTGCGTCGACTCCAGTCAATAGCTGAGTCTCTATTCGTTGTTGTCTTCGGGCAGCATATGATTTGTCACGGAAAAGATTATAAAGTACTCAAAAATCTAAACTTGTCTAAGCCGACAAGACCAATTACCTACAATACGTTTTGACCTCCAAAAGCATTTAGACAAGGCCTATTAAAGGAATGAGCATTCCTATAACCTCCGAACCAGGCCTCGTTCTTTTCAGGTAGGAGACTATGTAATTAAACGAAACTTCGCCCATAGCAATGCAGCCGCCCACTTTAATGCTAAGCTTGCACCGGTAGGAATAAAGTTCCGTATCAAACAAAGGTTAGGAAACTCTCTCTATTTACTTGAGGATTTAAATGGAAAGGAATTAGGAACATATCAGGCAAAGGATATTTGGTAACAGTAGATACCCTTTTTTAGGTTTTATCTTTGTCGTAAAGACTAAAGATTAATCCTGTGCTGTAGGGGTGTGAAATTATTAGGAAAAGATTCTTGTATTTTTATACCCGTTACTCGTAGAGTAAAAGGGTATTTTGTATTCGTGCAAAAGTATGTAACAGGTAGAAGGAAGCGTTTTCGACCCTATAAAGTATATATATTCTTGTTCAGGATCACTAGCCGTGTCCGTCTGTCCGTATGAACGCTGAGATCTCGTAAACTATAAAAGCTAGAAGACTGGCATTTTGCATGTAAATTTTAGGAGTTCATACGCATCGCAAGTTTGTTTCAAAATGGTGCCACGCCCCCTCTGACGCCCACAAGCCACAAGCTGTGGCCACAGTTTTGATGCTATTATGAAAATTTTAATTGATATGTATTTGTTTCGTCAATACCTATCGATTGGCCTAATAAAAGTTTGCCACGCCCACTCTAACGCCCAAAAACC
The DNA here is from genome assembly GCF_018152115.1 of Drosophila rhopaloa. Taxonomy (NCBI): domain Eukaryota; kingdom Metazoa; phylum Arthropoda; class Insecta; order Diptera; family Drosophilidae; genus Drosophila; species Drosophila rhopaloa. The sequence goes on from NW_025335073.1 coordinate 290,284, forward strand.
CATTAAACGCTTAAGCCTGGCTAGCGCCTACATTTCCGAGTTTCATGGCGCCATCTAACGGATGACTTTGGAACAGCTTGCCAAGGTGCTAATTCGAGCGGCGAAAAACATACAAGAAGGCATATTTTTATTAAGTTGTTTAGCTGAGTAACGGGTATCTAATAGTCGAGGCACTCGACTATAGCGTTCTCTCTTGTTTTTATATAAAATAGCGCTACTGGTTCCGTAACCTTGTGGCAACCTCACATCCTAGAAAATACCAAACGATAATTTAGTATTTTCTAACACTGCTTGTCAGAGGGCTTGCACCCGCCATTTGCATTTTTTCGTTCTCTTATTTCTGATCTTTCGGCCGAAGCACAAGCGTTTTAATTCTAATCGAATTGTCCAAAGTGAGTACTAAGTCCATGTGTATATATACATATGCACCACATCGGTCTTAATAACCGCCCAACAAGACAACAAGACCTAATAAGAGAACATTAACAAAGATATTTCTAAATGCCCAAAGTTTGGCTGGCTGGAATTTCGTTGGCAGCGATCCCAACCTCCAACGGATAGTCGGAAAGCCAATCAGGTGAGCATAGGGATTTAAGCTCCCTTAATAAACGAATACTGATCGGTAAATGTTATTTGGAGTGCGCAGCGGTAAATTGAAGAAATCGCCTGGTGCTCGTTTTGGCCCAATCTGGTTGCCAACACGTGGAGCCGGTCGACTTCTCGATCCGAGCCACACCACGAGCATCGCCAGTAGCACCAATGCTGGTTGCAACACGTGGAGCTTGCCTATCTCTCGAGTCGAGCCGCGTACAGTTTTCCAGTACATCAGAATATTAAAGAATATTCACAGCCTAGTCGCTTGCAGCCGGTTAACTTAAAGTTCCGTGCCAAGCTTTCCAACCGCTGTAAGACGTAAGGAAAACTCAGCCTTGACCAGTTAGTTATTATGTTTGCAGTTCATAGATCGATACACGTGTGTAACCGCTTGTGATTCGCGAGATTCTCCTGACAGCATACAGCATACACACATCCACGTTTACACACACCGTCCACAGGCCTGTCGACAGCGCTGGAAACAAATTTAAAGTTTCTAAGTACGGCATAGCCGACCGTATGTTAACATCAATCTGAGCCAAGTTATATAATTATAAATTAATTATAGATTTAAGTTTCGACACCCGTACTATTTTGTTAAATATTACCTTATTTTGATAAAACTTAATTGCTAACGTAAATTCTTGAATGAAGAACATAAATGAAGTCAATTATACCAATTATATGATTAATTTGCCATGGGCAAGCTAACATTAAGAGAATTATAAGTAATTTGCCATGGGCAAGCTAACATTAAGAGAATCATAAGTAATTTGCCATGGGCAAGCTAACATTAAGAGAATCATAAGTAATTTGCCATGGGCAAGTTAACATTAAGAGAATCATAAGCAGTTGCCATGAGCAAGTTATCTTTAAGTGAATTTTTGTACGCTTTTTGAGAATGAAGTTTAAAATGAAGTAAATTTTTTTTTTCGAATTGTAACACCTGAAATAACTGTGCATCATTAATAAGGGCATTGGCCACATACGCTAAGCGAGCCTTTGCAAGGTTGGGTGGGATTTGAAGAGGAATTAAATGACATCTATTATTCCTCACACTTATTATAAAATTGGATTCTTTGGGCTTTGGTTAAGTTAGTCAATAGTTTCGTACTCTGTCTACTATTTAAGTTTAATGTGAGCACAGCCGACCCTGTAGGCAGAGTACGCTGCCAGATAGCCGCACATATTGCCGTGTTCGTTACAAGGTGGAGGTCGAGACTTTTTCTTTCGATTCCTTCAGAGTATTATACAAAAAAACTTTCTTCTTTTTGCTTTACGGCGCCTAAACTGGGATGCAAATCTTAACTCTCCTTCTTATTTAAGTAGACTTCTGTTGATTAATTTAACCTCCATAGCCTACCATAGACCGATGCTTGGTACTGTCTTTATTTATAACCTTATACATGGTGATATCAACAGCTCCGACTTGGTAAGTCGGCTAAACTTTTCAGTGCCAAGTAGATTAACTAGAAATCATATTCCCCTAATTTTAAATCATTGTAGATCTAACTATGCCTTGCATGAGCCTTTCAGAGTATTATGTTCTGACTAAAATAAACTTTTTCCTATAATCTCAAATCTTGAATGTCTGCCGCTCCTAAAACGATTAATACTAACTTCCCTGCCACAAAATTTACCTTTTACCGATATTTTCTTATCTCGCGTCTATCTTCTCGCGAATCGTGCCGTACGATACATGGCTGCGCCCGGTTGGGAGGGCAAGTGGGCCGTGGGACTCCGCGCGACAAAAAAAATAAAATAAAAAAATTCTCGCGAGTTCAGTGAGCTTCGAATTGTGGTGGCGAGGCCCAGAGTGGCTGGTACACAATCAAAGCTTCTGGCAGAGGAGTGGCGCGAGTTACCGCCTCAGCAGTTACCCTCGGCGGTTCCCCACCGAAACCCCCACGGCGGCCCAAAATCTAGCAGCCAACGTACCGGCTCAGCAAATACCCTCGGCGGTACCCCACCGAATTCCCACGGCAGCCAAACGTCTAGTAACCCAATACCGCGTTGGCAATAAAGTTGCCAACCAAACACAAACATCGGGACCACTTCGGATCCAAACCCCACATATGCATCCGCTCCAATTTCGATTCCCTTCCGCTAGGTCAGCATAATTACAGGCGAACATTTAAGCATGGAAAGACGAATAATTAAATAAAGAATTAAGTTTGAAATATATTGTCAAAGAAACCACTACTTATATTGTTAATTATTGAAATCCCCAAACCAAATTGGAACACCATTTCTTTAGTTAACTGGCGCAGTCGGTAGCTCTTCGCCCAAGAACGGATTCTACCCTAGGAATTGCGGAAGAATCTGAGACGACGAAGGATGACAAGGATATATAGCATTATCTGTATCATTATTATAACTCCATTTCACCACACGGAAACTCGCGGACCCACACACTAAAAACAAGAAGAAACAAATAACAAAACTAAAAATACACTAAATTAAGCAAATAATATATACTTAGGTACACTACAAAACAAACAATTTCACACACAAAAGAGTTATTAGAGAAGTAGGAGAAAGAGACAGTTCAAGCCCATTAAACCTATATCTGTTATGACAGAGGAGAGTAGGCCTACAGCAATGGCGACTACAAGTGTATTAGAAGCTATCAAGGTAATATACCTGGTAGAAATTATTCCGAAGTACGAAGGAGACTCGGATAAATTAGATGGATTTATAGGAGCGGTAGATCAGGTGCTAGGCCTAATCAAGGGAGAAGAGAGATCAAGGAGGAGTAATCGCACTTAGAGCGAGTTAATCGGAGTTAAATTGGGATCAGATAAAGAAGGTATTGATTACCCATTTCAAAGACAAAAGATCTGAGCAGGATTTGATTATGAAATTGACCCACATTAAAGATAAGAAGTTAGAATTGGAGGCCTTATACACGAAAGTAATGACCCTGAAGAAAGCCCTAGTGAGTCTGGCCAAGTCCAGCGAGCAAGGCATGTTGTTGAGAAGCGAAAAGACCAAGTGGTATGAGGAGATGGCCTTAACCGCCTTTGTGTCACCCCTAAAAGGACCGATAGGGGTAACTTTCAGGAACATGGGGGTAACCAATATAGTTAAGGCCTATGAAATAGGTAACAGAAATTGAAGCAAAAGGTCAAAAACTGACTGAGTCGCAGGGCAAAGAGGTTAAGGAAATTCCGAAACAGGAACCAGGAAAGCAAGATAACCCAGTACCGGAGTCGCAGACTGGCACTTGGTCGCAGTATCGGTGGGCAGGAAATACCCAACCGCAGTTCCCAATGCCGTTTCCGATGCACAACATGAATGGATGGCCAGGATTTGGATTTCCGTATCCAATGATTGGTAACCCATTCGGACCAGACAATTTTAATCAGGGAGAAACTTCCAATTATGCAAGACCATATCGTAACTATCAGAACAAGAATAATAATTGGAGCAATAAGTGGAATAATGGTCAAAATAACCGAGATAGACAGTGGTATGGCAACAACAATTATAACAACAACAAACCTAGAAAGGGTCAGCTAGCAACCCAGGCGACTGGAGATGCAGAAGGCAGTGGCCAGACAAGGATGTCTAGGAATTCAAACTATTCCGGACAATCGCAGTCGAATAATTCGGCCAATTCAAAACGGTCATATAATTCGATTGGTAACTCAAAGGGGGCGGAAATCGGCTGGCAACCACGGGTCAGCTGCATAACATCCAGGAGGAGGATGCGAGGTCACTCAACCCTACTTTATTTATTGATCAAAATCACTCCGAAAAAAACAATAAAAATTCTAATTGACACAGGATCCACTTTCTCATTTATTCGTCCCGAACTAGATCAATCACAATACGTGAAAGACTTACAAGACCCAATTGCGATTAAGACAATTACACAATCTCATAAAATTTATAAGGAAGCTGTGACGACCCAGCGTCACAAATAATAAAAGAACATTCCAAAAACAACACACAATGATCTTTTATTCTCCCTACGCTACACCACATTCAAAACACGCGCCAAAATCGCGCACTTTCAAAACGCGCGCCCAAAAACATTAAACCGGTCACACTAATATACCGATTGTCGACTACCATCGCAATATTTCGTGACCCGATAACGAGTTATCGAGATCGGGATTCTCGTCATCGACCACTCTGGGCACACTCAACGGGGCCTATATAAGCAGAGGCAAGACCCCAGATGAGTCACTTGCGTTCCGACGATCTTCGAGGAAACATCAGCAACAAGGTAAGTGTTCTGGTAGATAGTCTTGGTAGTAGTAGTGGATCCGTAAGAACGCGGTTTATAAATCGGTTCTACGACCTGGACAGGATCACTGGCGTCCCGGTGTGGTTTCCTAGAAATCAGCCCAGACCCAGTCATGATCACTGAGGCGGCCCGGTTTTCGTAATACAGGCCCACCTCAGTGAGTTCCCCCAGAAGTCACGTTTCCGGCTCCCGACCCGGAAACGAAACGGATGTAGAAACGGCAGTTCGAACCTAACGATGCCCGGCAGACCGAAACTAACGATGCCCTACATTCCCGAATCCCACTAGAAACCAAGTAGATCTCTCCCAACGACCCAGAACACTTCGACCCGACGTACGCACGACGAAGCAGTTCATAACTCGGCCCATCCGCAGCGCCGATACTCGCAGCAAGCAGTCCATCACTCGGCCCATCCGCAGCGCCGATACTCGCAGCAAGCAGCCCATCACTGGGCCCATCCGCAGCGCCGATACTCGCAGCAAGCAGTCCATCACTCGGCCCATCCGCAGCGCCGACACTCTCAGCAAGCAGTTCATCGCTCGGCCCATCCCCAGCGCCGACACTCACAGCAAGCAGTTCACCACTCGGCCCATTCGCAGCGCCGACAGCAAGCAGTCCATCACTTGGCTCTTCCGAAGCGCCGAATCGACAGAACAAGCAGTCCCGACGCATCTACACACAACTACACGATTATACGATTACTTTGAAATACACGTCTCTAGTTTTACCCATCTGTGTCATTATTGGGGAAAGGGAGGTAAACCGATCTATAGAGGAATAAATATAAATATCTGTCACGAACCCTGACCACGGCGAGCTATACCGCCTCCCAAAACAAGGTCGTTACAGTGGCGCCCGAGCAGGTTAAAAACAAACAGATAGAAACCTCAAAATACCAACAAAGATCGTTTACCCTCTTCCTCAACACAGCAACACAGCAACATGGAAGACAAGCTGACTCGAATCTGGATCAGCAATTGCAACAAGGCCCAACTGGAAATCTATCTGAGGGAATTCGACATCAAGCCAGAAACGCGGTGCGAGGACATGCGGAAACAAATGTCGGAGTTAATCAAGAGCGGTGCCCACAGCGAAGAAACCACCATACGTCTCCAAGACCTAGCACAGAAGCACGCGAGAACACCATTACCAGCACCCGACGGAATGGAGAAAAACCAGAACTTGCTACAGATACCAGACAAACAAGAGACAAGCAACGGAAAACCCGCACCCGAGCCCAGAAAAACCGACAATGTGGCCACAATGGGAGTAATACGAAGCTGGGGAGAATTTTACGACGGCACGGGCGACCCGACAGAATTCATTTCTAGAATGGAAGAGCTGGCAAAGGCCTATGGGATAGAGCTCGACCACGCAGCAGGAGATATGGTAATTTTGCTCAGAGACTACACACCCACCCTACCCCAATGCCATCATGGGAAAACTTTAAAAAGGAATTCCTGGGATACTACAGACCAACGGACCACGAAGAGAGAGCGATGGAAAACATAACACTCAGGCACCAGGGTACAAACGAGCCAGCAAAAGACTACGCGCGGGAACTACGGAAGATTATGAGATTTACCACACTCACGGAAGGAAAAAAACTAGAGTGGGTCTACCGGAACAGTCGTGTGGAATTTAAAAAGTATGCTAAACGGGGAGAATGCCGAACCCTAGCAGAATACCTGCAGTTAGCAAAGGAATTCGAGGCCCTCCAGCCACAGGAACGCACAACACAACAAACACCGGAGAATCACTGGACACAACAGCAGCGACCGGGAAATTTCGGGAGACAACAGCAAACATCCGGAAATTTCGGGAGACAAACAAGAAACCAATGGAGACCACAGGAACAACCACAAACACTGAACCGAGGAATCACAAGATCATTCAGCATGAATAATAGATGTCCAAGGTGCAAAGAAGAAGGACACATAGGACAGCAGTGCAACAACACACCAAGAATATATTGCTGGATATGCGGACATGATGGAATACGCACAATCCATTGCTGTCGACGGAATGAAACGGCGGCAAACGCCAGAGGCCCATGGGTTCAGAGCGGGCACCCAGGGCAAACACCACACCCGCAACAGCAATAAACTTCAATGGCCGACGACTAATTGCACAAGTGAATATAGGCAACACAGGAGTTCGCGGGGCCATAGTCACGGGAGCCACAAGAAGTTTCATCGCCAGGAAACTAGCCAACAAAATAGCAAGGCATGGGATAAGGAAGCAAGTAACCGAAGCCATTAGACTAGCAGACGGGACAAACAGAACGGTCACAGAGGCACTGGAAGTACCAATACATCTCGGGAACCAAACAAACACGATGACGTTGCTAATCCTCGAAGAAGCAATCGGCGACCTTCTACTGGGGACAGACTTCTTGGAACAATGTAACGCGACACTACAATGCGGAGGCATCACAGCTAGAATGAACATGAACAAAAGAAACAAAAACCGAATGCCAGAAGAAGAAGCTCACAGAGCCGAGGTCGAAGAAGACATCTGGATTAAACAGAAACTCCTAGACTTGGAAAGAAATCCCAAAACATGGCCAGATTACGCGATAATCAACAGAAAAACAATGCACCGGATGAAGGCGACACCAACAACCAAGGAAACGACCACAGCAATAACACGGCAAACGAAGGCGACACCAAAAACCAAGGAAACAACCGCAGCAACAACACGGCAAACAATGGCAACAACAACGACGACCCAGCGTCACAAATAATAAAAGAACATTCCAAAAACAACACACAATGATCTTTTATTTTCCCTACGCTACACCACATTCAAAACACGCGCCAAAATCGCGCACTTTCAAAACGCGCGCCCAAAAACATTAAACCGGTCACACTAATATACCGATAGTCGACTACCATCGCTATATTTCGTGACCCGATAACGAGTTATCGAGATCGGGATTCTCGTCATCGACCACTCTGGGCACACTCAACGGGGCCTATATAAGCAGAGGCAAGACCCCAGATGAGTCACTTGCGTTCCGACGATCTTCGAGGAAACATCAGCAACAAGGTAAGTGTTCTGGTAGATAGTCTTGGTAGTAGTAGTGGATCCGTAAGAACGCGGTTTATAAATCGGTTCTACGACCTGGACAGGATCACTGGCGTCCCGGTGTGGTTTCCTAGAAATCAGCCCAGACCCAGTCGTGATCACTGAGGCGGCCCGGTTTTCGTAATACAGGCCCACCTCAGTGAGTTCCCCCAGAAGTCACGTTTCCGGCTCCCGACCCGGAAACCAAACGGATGTAGAAACGGCAGTTCGAACCTAACGATGCCCGGCAGACCGAAACTAACGATGCCCTACATTCCCGAATCCCACTAGAAACCAAGTAGATCTCTCCCAACGACCCAGAACACTTCGACCCGACGTACGCACGACGAAGCAGTTCATAACTCGGCCCATCCGCAGCGCCGATACTCGCAGCAAGCAGTCCATCACTCGGCCCATCCGCAGCGCCGATACTCGCAGCAAGCAGTCCATCACTCGGCCCATCCGCAGCGCCGATACTCGCAGCAAGCAGTCCATCACTCGGCCCAACCGCAGCGCCGACACTCGCAGCAATCAGTTCACCACTCGGCCCATCCGCAGCGCCGACACTCGCAGCAAGCAGTTCACCACTCGGAACATCCGTAGCGCCGACAGCAAGCAGTCCATCACTTGGCTCTTCCGAAGCGCCGAATCGACAGAACAAGCTGTCCCGACGCATCTACACACAACTACACGATTATACGATTACTTTGAAATACACGTCTCTAGTTTTACCCATCTGTGTCATTATTGGGGAAAGGGAGGTAAACCGATCTATAGAGGAATAAATATAAATATAAATAAATATATATACTTACCAACGTTCAAGGAACTGGGAGGAGTAGGGAAGATTAGGATGCTACTTTTCAGATTCCACCAGTTTTTTGAAAATCTGTTACAACAGTTAAAGGCCGTGATCGACATAGAAAATGGTTGGTTCCGCACGGTGGAGGAGAAGTTGCAGATTCAGTTCACTAAATATAGACCAAGCGAAGTTCACACAATAGAAGCAGAATCAAAAAGAGTAATCTCTATCCCAGTACAAGTATCCGATGGGGATTTCTTGTTAAGTAAAACAATAGTAAAGGAAAATATGATCATTTCAGAAGGAATTTACAGGGCAGTGGCTGCACAGAGCCTGGTAGAAGTAACAAACTATGCAGAGATAGACCAAGAGTTGTTTTTGGAAGAACCACTAAATGTTGTAGAATTCAAAACATTTCGAACTCAATAATATAGAAGAGGCAGGTAACAAAGATAAAAACATACCGTTCCACAAGATCAGGACAGAAAATTTAAATAACGAGGAGCTTAAAGAGCTTCAGAGAATATGCGGGAAGTACCCGAAGGTATTCCATAAGGAAGGTGATAATTTGTCTTTCACTAATGTAGTCAAACATCAAATCAGAACGAATGATGACATATCAGTGTATGCCAGACCGTACAGATATGCATTCAAGGAAAGACAGAAAGTTAGAAAACAGCTAGAGAAGCTATTAGATCAGAAGATTATTAGACATAGCCACTCACCATTGAGTGCGCCGGTTTGGCTGGTGCCCAACAAGTAGGATGCCTCAGGAGAAAGAAAATGGAGAATGGTGGTAGACTATAGGAAATTAAACGAGAAAGTGTGGTGTGGATCACTAGCGTCCCGGTTTGGTTTCCTAGAAATCAGCCCAGACCCAGTCGTGATCACTGAGGCGGCCCGGTTTACGTAATACAGGCCCACCTCAATGAGTTCCCCCAGACGTCACGTTTCCGGCTCCCGACCCGGAAACGAAACGTATGTAGAAAGGCAGTTCGAACCTAACGATGTCCGGCAGACCGAAACTAACGATGCCCTACATTCCCGATTCCCACTAGAAATCCAAGTAGATCTCTCCCAACGACCCAGAACACTACAAACCAGACGTACGCACGACGAAGCAGTCCACTTCTCGGACCTTCCGCAGCGTCGACGCGACTTTTCGGCCCTTCTGCAGCGCCGAAGCGACTTTTCGGCCCTTCCGCAGCGCCGACGCGACTTTTCGGCCCCTCTGCAGCGCCGAAACGACTTCTCGGACCATTCGCAGCGCCGACGCAACTTCTCGGCCCATCCGCAGCGCCGAAGCTCGCAGTATGCAGTGAACCTCTTGGCCCTTTCGTAGCGCCAGATCACGAAGCAAGCGGTTATCACTCGACCCTTCCGTAGCGCCGGGTCACGACAACAAGCAGTTTATCACTCGGCCCTTCCGTAGCGCCGGATCACGCCAGCAAGCAGTTCATCACTCGGCCCTTCCGAAGCGCCGAATCGACGAAGCAAACAGTCAACCACACGACCAACGTATATTGTACGATTACTTCGAAATACACGTCTCCTTTATAGTTCTATCCCTCCTTGTCATTATTGGGGAAAGGGAGGTAAATCGATTTATAGAGGAAAATATAAATATCTGTCACGAACCCTAACCACGGCGAGCTATACCGTCTCCCAAAACAGGGTCATTACTCTCTAAACACCTCGTTCTTAAAGAAATTAGTAACAAAAAAACATTGACTCGAAGGTATACGTATTACTTCAAACATTTCCACTAGTAAAAGCAATTATGACAGATAACGAACCGAGTTTCGTATCGGCACAGTTTAAATCCTTTTTACAATTCATTATACAGACCCTAGGCATAGCCTATCCAATGAACAAGTTGAAAGAGGACCTATTCCATATTACTAACTTAAGTTTTTACAAAGAAATAATTCAAATTTAAAATAGTATAAGTAATAAAAGTTTGAATTCTGACTTAGAATGGGATATTGCACAAAATTTAAATATTATTAGAGCACCCGGCGAACTTTGTCTCGCCCCAATTTCACGACTTCAAATAACCCCAGACTAATAATTGTTCGCGCCAAAGCGGCGCTTCCCGTTTCGTGTGAACCGGTCCTGGAGTCCTAACAGTCGAGAGAACAGTTTTTTCCAGATCTTCGCATCTCGCTCTCTCGCACTGTTAAGTGTCTCCACTCCGCTCTCCAAGCGGCTCTTGAAACCTCCACCCCTTAGCTTTAAGTGAGTTCTAATTTACAAGTGTAGAAGTGAAGTCGAATAAATTGTGAATTTATAACGTGAAGCGAACCCATTTCGGCCGTCATCATTTCATCTCATTTCCCTGGATTTACAATCAACCCGCTGGAAAAGCCGCCCCTCGTCAGTTCATGGTCCTTCGAGCCGGATTATTACAGAAGAGGAGAAGAAGTTCCAAGCACCAGCGTTCAACCGGCGGATTTTCTCTAATTTCTCTTCCATCAGTTCAAGATAAGTACGACCGTTCTTATTTATACTTATTTCTGCCGACCAGGCAGATATTTTCAATTTTTCCAATCCAATTTCTTATATCTGTCTGATTCCATTGTGCATACGATCGCCATATTCCGGCTTCCTTTTCGTATTGCTATTTCCATTTTTATACGGTCGCCATTTTCCGGCTTCTTTCTTTATATTTTCCCATTTCCATATTCTTGTTCATACGGACATATAATCCAGATGCACACTCTTTAATGTACGTACATATGCCTGACCATCTCAACATATGTACGTAAGGAAACATACACGTACATCCATTCGCGTTACACCCTGCTAACATTTATACAGTGACATTTACCATACAGTCCACATTATCATTACAAATTACAATTTTAAATTACAATTTATACACATACATTACCGAGTTCCCACAAACACACATATCCATACGCCCATACATACACACATATAACCCTAATGCATGCTTATTAATGTACGTACATATCTACATATCCATTTCAACATATGTATGTACATAAGCGGAAAAGTCGTAGCCTAACGTAAGGCAACGTAAGCACGATAACCCACATAAGTTCGTTCGCGGTACACCCCACAATCATTTCGAAAGCGACATTTACAATACAGTCCACATTATTTATAATTCCCATATATAAGAATTACTATATATACACATTTAATCCTGATGCATGCTGATTATGATACAAATATTAATATATGTATAATTATATATTATCCATATTACCAAAAATAACTTGATTCCACCGAACCCATCAGCACGACACGCCTTTCCAGAATCTGCATGATATTTATTTCAGCAGCGCTAATTCGCACACACCGTCGGCTCACATCCATTAAATAAAAATAAATAAATACATTTTTTTTTGTGCAAGAAGTGACGGGGCGCAATATATATATATTTTCCAATTCTTACCGCTCATTTTCGCAGCACAGCAACCAACTGCAAATATCTTGCAGAATATTTTTTCCAAATCATCGTTATTTTCCTCGCACATAAAAATAGTTGTTCCGAAAACTTTGAAATTTGTACTACCGTTCCGTTTCCACATATTCCAAAAGTAGAATGGAGCTGCAACGCTAATAGCAAACACAAGCGGACCGCTTGCAATTTATACCGAGGAAACTAAGTAGCCGCTGCGATATATTATTTATTTTTTGTTTTTTTTAAAGAAAATCATATTAATTCCATACGATTTTTGTCGCGTCGCTCCACTATACATTGACATTGTTGACATCCCGCTATTAGGATTTTCAAAATTTTGGGGTCGCAGCTGTATCTTCCGGAAGTTATCGATTTCGTCCTTTGTGAGGAACCGTAAGACGGCCCTCACAATTGTATATTTTGTAGACATGTAGGATTTTTGTAGCCATGTAAGACTCATGAAGAGATATAGCCAAAACCGACCTTGTAGCCACGTAATATTATTATTAGTTTAGCTTTTTCATAGCCAACGCACCCAACACCGCCAAACCATCGAACCAGCAACACACACTTCAATTACCAACACGCTCTCGTCAAACACACTCATCTCAACGCACATTGCGAACATCAATATCTTAACCATCGAACGCCTGAGCGCAACCAACACGCTCTCGCTCTCTTCGAATAGTTCCAACACGATCTCGATCTCTTCAACACACACTTCGAACATCAGCAGCTACTCACATTTGAACCATCGAACGCCTGAGCGCAACCAACACGCTCTCGCTCTCTTCGACCAGTTCCAACACGATCTCGCCCTCTTCAACATATACTTCATCTGCACACACCTAAACCATCGAGCAGATTGAACACCTGCACAAAGCTAACACACACACAAGCTTTTCGTCGCACGATCGAACCAAATTGCAACCAACCCGACCGATGTTTTCGAGCAAGGGGAAATAATTTTGGCTGAAAAATGCCGAAGCAACAGCGCTGCGGCAGTGACGCCGACGCAATGCAAAATATGAGGTGCATTCGGGATCCTAGCCCGAATCCTAGCACCGTGCACAGCAAGGACCCCGAGTCCTATTGATATTCGGTACCCTCGCCCTGAATCATTTTTCCGCATACGCAATCAAAGGACCCCAGAGTCCTGTAAACATTCGGCATCCTAGCCCGAATCCTAGCACCGTGCACAGCAAGGACCCCCGAGTCCTATAAATATTAGGTACCCTTGCCCCGAATTATTCTTCCGCGTACCACTAAGCGGTACGATTGTTTTTAATTCTCGCAGTATGCAGTGAACCTCTTGGCCCTTTCGTAGCGCCAGATCACGAAGCAAGCGGTTATCACTCGACCCTTCCGTAGCGCCGGGTCACGACAACAAGCAGTTTATCACTCGGCCCTTCCGTAGCGCCGGATCACGCCAGCAAGCAGTTCATCACTCGGCCCTTCCGAAGTGCCGAATCGACGAAGCAAGCAGTCAACCACACGACCAACGTATATTGTACGATTACTTCGAAATACACGTCTCCTTTATAGTTCTATCCCTCTGTGTCATTATTGGGGAAAGGGAGGTAAATCGATTTATAGAGGAAAATATAAATATCTGTCACGAACCCTAACCACGGCGAGCTATACCGTCTCCCAAAACAGGGTCATTACTCTCTAAACACCTCGTTCTTAAAGAAATTAGTAACAAAAAAAACATTGACTCGAAGGTATACGTATTACTTCAAACATTTCCACTAGTAAAAGCAATTATGACAGATAACGAACCGAGTTTCGTATCGGCACAGTTTAAATCCTTTTTACAATTCATTATACAGACCCTAGGCATAGCCTATCCAATGAACAAGTTGAAAGAGGACCTATTCCATATTACTAACTTAAGTTTTTACAAAGAAATAATTCAAATTTAAAATAGTATAAGTAATAAAAGTTTGAATTCTGACTTAGAATGGGATATTGCACAAAATTTAAATATTACTAGAGCACCCGGCGAACTTTGTCTCGCCCCAATTTCACGACTTCAAATAACCCCAGACTAATAATTGTTCGCGCCAAAGCGGCGCTTCCCGTTTCGTGTGAACCGGTCCTGGAGTCCTAACAGTCGAGAGAACAGTTTTTTCCAGATCTTCGCATCTCGCTCTCTCGCACTGTTAAGTGTCTCCACTCCGCTCTCCAAGCGGCTCTTGAAACCTCCACCCCTTAGCTTTAAGTGAGTTCTAATTTACAAGTGTAGAAGTGAAGTCGAATAAATTGTGAATTTATAACGTGAAGCGAACCCATTTCGGCCGTCATCATTTCATCTCATTTCCCTGGATTTACAATCAACCCGCTGGAAAAGCCGCCCCTCGTCAGTTCATGGTCCTTCGAGCCGGATTATTACAGAAGAGGAGAAGAAGTTCCAAGCACCAGCTTTCAACCGGCGGATTTTCTCTAATTTCTCTTCCATCAGTTCAAGATAAGTACGACCGTTCTTATTTATACTTATTTCTGCCGACCAGGCAGATATTTTCAATTTTTCCAATCCAATTTCTTATATCTGTCTGATTCCATTGTGCATACGATCGCCATATTCCGGCTTCCTTTTCGTATTGCTATTTCCATTTTTATACGGTCGCCATTTTCCGGCTTCTTTCTTTATATTTTCCCATTTCCATATTCTTGTTCATACGGACATATAATCCAGATGCACACTCTTTAATGTACGTACATATGCCTGACCATCTCAACATATGTACGTAAGGAAACATACACGTACATCCATTCGCGTTACACCCTGCTAACATTTATACAGTGACATTTACCATACAGTCCACATTATCATTACAAATTACAATTTTTAATTACAATTTATACACATACATTACCGAGTTCCCACAAACACACATATCCATACGCCCATACATACACACATATAACCCTAATGCATGCTTATTAATGTACGTACATATCTACATATCCATTTCAACATATGTATGTACATAAGCGGAAAAGTCGTAGCCTAACGTAAGGCAACGTAAGCACGATAACCCACATAAGTTCGTTCGCGGTACACCCCACAATCATTTCGAAAGCGACATTTACAATACAGTCCACATTATTTATAATTCCCATATATAAGAATTACTATATATACACATTTAATCCTGATGCATGCTGATTATGATACAAATATTAATATATGTATAATTATATATTATCCATATTACCAAAAATAACTTGATTCCACCGAACACAATTTATTATATATTATACATACTACCAAAAATAACTTGATTCCACCGAACCCATCAGCACGACACGCCTTTCCAGAATCTGCATGATATTTATTTCAGCAGCGCTAATTCGCACACACCGTCGGCTCACATCCATTAAATAAAAATAAATAAATACATTTTTTTTGTGCAAGAAGTGACGGGGCGCAATATATATATATTTTCCAATTCTTACCGCTCATTTTCGCAGCACAGCAACCAACTGCAAATATCTTGCAGAATATTTTTTCCAAATCATCGTTATTTTCCTCGCACATAAAAATAGTTGTTCCGAAAACTTTGAAATTTGTACTACCGTTCCGTTTCCACATATTCCAAAAGTAGAATGGAGCTGCAACGCTAATAGCAAACACAAGCGGACCGCTTGCAATTTATACCGAGGAAACTAAGTAGCCGCTGCGATATATTATTTATTTTTTTGTTTTTTTTAAAGAAAATCATATTAATTCCATACGATTTTTGTCGCGTCGCTCCACTATACATTGACATTGTTGACATCCCGCTATTAGGATTTTCAAAATTTTGGGGTCGCAGCTGTATCTTCCGGAAGTTATCGATTTCGTCCTTTGTGAGGAACCGTAAGACGGCCCTCACAATTGTATATTTTGTAGACATGTAGGATTTTTGTAGCCATGTAAGACTCATGAAGAGATATAGCCAAAACCGACCTTGTAGCCACGTAATATTATTATTAGTTTAGCTTTTTCATAGCCAACGCACCCAACACCGCCAAACCATCGAACCAGCAACACACACTTCAATTACCAACACGCTCTCGTCAAACACACTCATCTCAACGCACATTGCGAACATCAATATCTTAACCATCGAACGCCTGAGCGCAACCAACACGCTCTCGCTCTCTTCGAATAGTTCCAACACGATCTCGATCTCTTCAACACACACTTCGAACATCAGCAGCTACTCACATTTGAACCATCGAACGCCTGAGCGCAACCAACACGCTCTCGCTCTCTTCGAACAGTTCCAACACGATCTCGCCCTCTTCAACATATACTTCATCTGCACACACCTAAACCATCGAGCAGATTGAACACCTGCACAAAGCTAACACACACACAAGCTTTTCGTCGCACGATCGAACCAAATTGCAACCAACCCGACCGATGTTTTCGAGCAAGGGGAAATAATTTTGGCTGAAAAATGCCGAAGCGCCAGAGCAGCGGCATTGACGCCGACGCAATGCAAAATATGAGGTGCATTCGGGATCCTAGCCCGAATCCTAGCACCGTGCACAGCAAGGACCCCGAGTCCTATAAATATTCGGTACCCTTGCCCCGAATTATTCTTCCGCGTACCACTAAGCGGTACGATTGTTTTTAATTCTCGCAGTATGCAGTGAACCTCTTGGCCCTTTCGTAGCGCCAGATCACGAAGCAAGCGGTTATCACTCGACCCTTCCGTAGCGCCGGGTCACGACAACAAGCAGTTTATCACTCGGCCCTTCCGTAGCGCCGGATCACGCCAGCAAGCAGTTCATCACTCGGCCCTTCCGAAGCGCCGAATCGACGAAGCAAGCAGTCAACCACACGACCAACGTATATTGTCCGATTACTTCGAAATACACGTCTCCTTTATAGTTCTATCCCTCTGTGTCATTATTGGGGAAAGGGAGGTAAATCGATTTATAGAGGAAAATATAAATATCTGTCACGAACCCTAACCATGGCGAGCTATACCGTCTCCCAAAACAGGGTCATTACTCTCTAAACACCTCGTTCTTAAAGAAATTAGTAACAAAATAAACATTGACTCGAAGGTATACGTATTACTTCAAACATTTCCACTAGTAAAAGCAATTATGACAGATAACGAACCGAGTTTCGTATCGGCACAGTTTAAATCCTTTTTACAATTCATTATACAGACCCTAGGCATAGCCTATCCAATGAACAAGTTGAAAGAGGACCTATTCCATATTACTAACTTAAGTTTTTACAAAGAAATAATTCAAATTTAAAATAGTATAAGTAATAAAAGTTTGAATTCTGACTTAGAATGGGATATTGCACAAAATTTAAATATTACTAGAGCACCCGGCGAACTTTGTCTCGCCCCAATTTCACGACTTCAAATAACCCCAGACTAATAATTGTTCGCGCCAAAGCGGCGCTTCCCGTTTCGTGTGAACCGGTCCTGGAGTCCTAACAGTCGAGAGAACAGTTTTTTCCAGATCTTCGCATCTCGCTCTCTCGCACTGTTAAGTGTCTCCACTCCGCTCTCCAAGCGGCTCTTGAAACCTACACCCCTTAGCTTTAAGTGAGTTCTAATTTACAAGTGTAGAAGTGAAGTCGAATAAATTGTGAATTTATAACGTGAAGCGAACCCATTTCGGCCGTCATCATTTCATCTCATTTCCCTGGATTTACAATCAACCCGCTGGAAAAGCCGCCCCTCGTCAGTTCATGGTCCTTCGAGCACCAGCGTTCAACCGGCGGATTTTCCCTAATTTCTCTTCCATCAGTTCAAGATAAGTACGACCGTTCTTATTTATACTTATTTCTGCCGACCAGGCAGATATTTTCAATTTTTCCAATCCAATTTCTTATATCTGTCTGATCGGCCATTCCATTGTGCATACGATCGCCATATTCCGGCTTCCTTTTCGTATTGCTATTTCCATTTTTATACGGTCGCAATTTTCCGGCTTCTTTCTTTATATTTTCCCATTTCCATATTCTTGTTCATACGGACATATAATCCAGATGCACACTCTTTAATGTACGTACATATGCCTGACCATCTCAACATATGTACGTAAGGAAACATACACGTACCTCCATTCGCGTTACACCCTGCTAACATTTATACAGTGACATTTACCATACAGTCCACATTATCATTACAAATTACAATTTTAAATTACAATTTATACACATACATTACCGAGTTCCCACAAACACACATATCCATACGCCCATACATACACACATATAACCCTAATGCATGCTTATTAATGTACGTACATATCTACATATCCATTTCAACATATGTATGTACATAAGCGGAAAAGTCGTAGCCTAACGTAAGGCAACGTAAGCACGATAACCCACATATTATCCATATTACCAAAAATAACTTGATTCCACCGAACACAATTTATTATATATTATACATACTACCAAAAATAACTTGATTCCACCGAACCCATCAGCACGACACGCCTTTCCAGAATCTGCATGATATTTATTTCAGCAGCGCTAATTCGCACACACCGTCGGCTCACATCCATTAAATCAAAATAAATAAATACATTTTTTTTGTGCAAGAAGTGACGGGGCGCAATATATATATATTTTCCAATTCTTACCGCTCATTTTCGCAGCACAGCAACCAACTGCAAATATCTTGCAGAATATTTTTTCCAAATCATCGTTATTTTCCTCGCACATAAAAATAGTTGTTCCGAATTAAATTATTTTCTCTTTCTTCCATCTAGGGAAACCCCCCTTCTCTGCCGATCGTGGTCGGAGCGCGTGGTGACCAAGGATTACGACGGAGTCTTGCACTCGCTTGTCGGATCCGAGCTATTGCCGGTCCCGTAGCGCGTAGTGGCCGTGGATTACGACGGAGCTAGGCTCGTTTGTCGGGTCCAGGGTCAATGCGGGTTCCGGAGCGTGCGGCTGATAGAGATTTCGACGGAGTCTTGTACTCGATTGTCGGATCTAAATCCGCTGCAGGTTTCGGCCCATGGTCGGCATCTCTGGGTGACAGTATCCACAAAACCCCCCTTCCTTTTCTTTTTGCTGTTTCTGCCGATCGTGGTCGGACCGCGTGGTGGCCAAAGATTACGACGGAGCTATCCTCGTTTGTCGGATCCAAGGATCTTTGCGGGTTCCGATGCGCGTGGCGGGTAGAGATTACGACGGAGCTCTGCTCGATTGTCGGATCCAAACCCGATGTGAGTTCCGGCCACGGAGTCTGAATAGGGCCATTTTTATCTCGCCCCTCAATTAAGTCCTTGAATTTAAATAAATTATTGTAAGTGACCCTGGGAGCCCTGAGCACAATATCCCAGCCCAAGAACTTCCTTACACGTCTGCGTGCCGGTTGTCCCCATGTGATACAGAAGTATTCGAGGGAGACTATCTCAAATAGCCAACATTAAGAGCGGTGAGGCAAAGGCAATTGTTGCCAAGTCCCCGCTCACTAATGATGGTTTCGCTTCCGCTTGGGAGGCGTTTCGAGACCGTTTCGAAAACAAAAGACTTTTAGTGAACAGCCAGCTCAAGCTCCTATTTAACTTGAGTTCCGTTAATGCCGGAACTGGCCACTCCATAAAAGAGCTTCAGAGCACCATCCAAGGGTGCCTGACAGCATTAGCCCATTCCAAAATATCAACAGAAAATTGGGATTGCTTGCTGGTATACCTGTGCGCCAGTAAGTTGCCCAGGTTGACCCTTTCCTTGTGGGAACAATCCTTTACATCAAAGTCCGATATTTCTACATGGGATGAGATGAACGCCTTCCTTAACGATAGGTATAGAACCTTAGAAGCCATTGAGGATATGAAGCAGAGTCTTGGTGGTCCGTCAAATTCCAAAAATCCCAAATCTCAAACCAAAGAGCTACGATTTGTGCACTAACGAGAGTCACCCAGTGCGGTTGTGCCCTCGCTTCATTTAGATGGCAATCGAGGCGCTGGAAAGCTACTTCGTGCCCCCAGAAATATCCGTCAAGTCCTCCTATACGAAAGAGAAGTTCTCTCCCAGATCGCAAAGCTATTCGATCCCGCTGGATGGCTTGCCCCGTTCATCGTCCGGGCCAAAATTGTTATGCAGGAGATCTAGCTGCAAGAGTTAGGCTGGGATGACAACCTTCCCGACGAAATGAGCCATAGATGGCAAGTTGTCCTGCAAAGTTATTCCGATCTCGATCAAATCCGTATTCCGAGATGGGTCGGTTACCAGCCCCAGGTAAAAATCGAGCTTCACGGTTCCTGTGACGCTTCCCAAAAGGCCTATGGGGCTGCGCTGTATTTCAGGGTTGAAGTCGGTCAGCAGATATTGACTAATCTGCTTACGGCAAAGACCCGGGTTGCTCCTGTGAAAACTGTATCCCTCCCCCGACTTGAGCTATGTGGTGCCCTATTGCTGGCAGATATGGCATCCACCATCCTTCCAAATATGCTGTCAGACAGCTCTGAGATTTTCTGCTGGACAGATTCCACCATTGTCCTAGCATGGTTAAAAAAACCAGCCTGCTCCTGAACCACATTTGTAGCCAACCGCGTAACCGAAATAGCTCAAGCTACAAAGATTGAGAATTGGTCACATGTGCGATCAAAACACAATTCTGCCGACCTAGCTAATCGCGGCGCGTCCCTGCAAGAGTTGGGCGATAGCACCCTCTGGTGGAATGGGCCCCAATAGTTACAATTGCCCAAACTTCAATGGCCAGAAACTTCAGATCCACACCCAGTCACTGAGTTAGAGCAGCGTGCGGTGAAGGTTCATTTCGTAAAGCTCCCCGCTGATGATTTCCTTGAACGTTTCTCCAGACTAGACAAGGCTTTACGAGTCCTAGCTTACGTAAGGTAAGTAAGTCCGGTAAGTCCGGATAGGCAGCTCAGTAATCGGGAAATCCGAGAAGCTGAGAAAACCTACATAATACTTGCCCAGCGTGAAGAGTCAGCGCTAGAGCTTCGATTGTTGCGAAGTAAAAGTTCCATACCCGCATCAAGCCAAATTGCTAATTTATTTCCATTTATAGACCAACATGGCCTCTGGTCCAATTCACGCACCAGATTACGCTTCATGGCGGCAACCAATTGATAGTGCGCATGATGCGATTTAAATATTGGATTCCTAAAGTCAAGAATCTGGTAAAGGGCATGGTGAATTCATGCAAGGTGTGCACCATTTATAAAAAAAGACTACAAACCCAATTGCTGCGCGATTTTCCGACTGATCGAGTCTCTTTTTCCAGGCCATTTACTTACGCCGGCATCGATTACGCCGGCCCCTTTGAAGTTAAAAACAAGAGAGAACGCTATAGTCGGGTGCCCCGACTATCAAATACCCGTTACTCAGGTAAAGGGAGTGCGAGGGAGATGGAGATAGAAACTTTGATCACGCATAACTTTTTAAAGAATGGTCCGATTTGAAAAATTTTTTCTACATTTCGATAGGTACTGATAAACAATAAAACTGCATTTTTACTTTTCCGAAATATTTAAATTTGTAAAATTGTATCTAAGCGATTGTGGGCGTTAAAGGGGGCGTGACACCATTTTGAAACAAACTTGCGCTGCGTAGGAACTTCTAAAATCTACATGCAAACTGCCAATCTTCTAGCTTTTATAGTTTCCGAGATCTCAGCGTTCATACGGACAGACAGACGGGCAGACGGACAGACGGACAGACAGACGGACAGACGGACATGGCTAGATCGACTTGGATAGTGATCCTGATCAAGAATATATATACTTTATAGGGTCGGAAACGAATACAATATACCCTTTTACTCTACGAGTAACGGGTATAACTACACAGGGAGAGCATGTCTCATCACTAACGGATATGTTTGTGTGTTTGTGTGTTTTTCTACGAAGGTCATCCAGAAATCTGCAAGTTGACGATATGGTAGTCTTCATGGACGATCAATTGCCATCAAATGACTGGCGGCTCGGCAGAATCGAAGCTGCTATCCCAGGAGCTGATACTAGAGTACGCGTCGTAGGTATTCTTACTTCTTGTGGAACCATCCAACGTCCGGTCCCCGCAACGCCACTAGTCGCCGGCCCCGCAACGTCGCCATTTGCCGTCCCCGATTCGTCAGCAGTCACCACAGCAGCAGTCATCCGCATCGCAGTATCGATCGTCTGCCTCACCGGATCAAACACGCCCCTCAAGTCAGCAAGCTGCGTCTATTGTGGCCCCATCCGTGACCTCGCTCCTGCAGCACAGGAGTCTACATATTCTGCCGACGGCCATTGTGGTCATCGACACAGGGGCCAACTGCTATGAGACGGGCCCGCTCATCGACCCGTGTACCCCAGTATCGCAAGATGGGCTGCCCATCGCCCAGAGCACGGCATTTGGATGGATCGTGTCGGGAGCCTGCCGTCAGTCCTGATGTCCTGCTTCAAGGAACTCTCCCGCAGGGGGGGAAAATGCTCGCGCCAAAGCGGCGCTTCCCGTTTTGTGTGAACCGGCCCTGGAGTACTAACAGTCGAGAGAACAGTTTTTTCCAGATCTTCGCATCTCGCTCTCTCGCACTGTTAAGTGTCTCCACTCCGCTCTCCAAGCGGCTCTTGAAACCTCCACCCCGTAGCTTTAAGTGAGTTCTAATTTACAAGTGTAGAAGTGAAGTCGAATAAATTGTGAATTTATAACGTGAAGTGAAACCATTTCGGCCGTCATCATTTCATCTCCCCTGGATTTACAATCAACCCGCTGGAAAAGCCGCCCCTCGTACAAAAAGTCTGGTAATTCAAATTTCAAAAAAATTTGTTTGACCCGAAATCAGTGGAGAACGATGTGATAAACAATATTTTTTGTTTTGTTATCCGGTGCAAAAATAAATAATGATGACGGCTTTCCCACACGCAAACAGGCTACGTATAACTGCCCATGTGAAAAACATTGATATTCCAGATTAATCCCGCAGACAGCCTTGCGATTTATTGATTGTCATCGCAAATGCCAATCGAACTTGGAACTGAATCATCTGGAATTGGAATGGAAGATCTGTTGGAATAATGGGAATTCGTGGGATAAGAACTTCCTCTCCTTTAAATTTGCCCTTAATAATCGTCGAATGAATCACGTTGTTCATCAGTTTTTTAACGGACAACCGCGTACCGTTGCATAATCTCGGATGATTTAGATTCCGCAGCATTATAATAATTGATCCCACTTTCAGTTGCAAATTATGCGGCGGAGTTCCTGCCACATCCGGTGAGTTCAAAAATTCTGTCGGATAGTTGGTCGCTTCATCCTCGTCGGTCACGCTGTCAACGGATCTGTATGAATGCAGTTCTTCAGCGATTTGACTTTGAATAACGAAATTCAAACTATCTACGCCCTTATTCTTCGCTGCTGGTATTGCCCGTTCACTAACCCAATCGAGATTTTTATAATTTTGTGCAATGTCGGGAAACCCTTTTGTGTTGAGTTCCTCTTTCGACGATGTGAACTCGCAAAAATTTGCTGGGAACGCTATTAGTCCAGTAGAAACATCAACAGGAATTTCGCCATTGCCAAGCGCCAGCAGTTGTGTCGAGTATTCAGCAGCGGAGGGGTCATTATGCAAGCGACTCTCATATTCGTGGAAAATTTAAACTTCTTGACATATCGCCACAAAGAGGACGATTTTATGCATGCATTAACTTCATCGGCAGCCGTAGATTTCGGGATGACGGGAAGCGTTTGACGAAAGTCTCCGGACTGCAATATCAAAGCCCCACCAAATAGTTTCGAATCACCTCGTAAATCCTTCATCGGTCGGTCAACTGCCTCCAAAGCTCGTTTATGCGCCATTGTGCATTCATCCCAAACGATTATTTTGCATTCTCGCATCAATTTCGCTGTCGCCGAATTCTTGCTCATCGTTCACGTTGGCTGGTCAACCGTCATAAGATTCATGGGTAGCTTCAATGCGGAATGTGCAGTTCGACCGCCTTCCAACAATGTAGCAGCAATGCCAGATGATGCAACAGCCAACGCAATTTTAGATGTTGACCGAATCGTTGCCAGAATCAACGAAATGACGAATGTCTTGCCTGTCCCACCAGGAGCATCGAGAAAGTATAAGCCTCCCGTTTCATCGTCAACAACCTTCATTATCGAATCGTACACGTTCTTCTGCTCGGCATTCAAAAGCGGCTCATTTGTTCCGACTCTTTCAGTTGATCAAAGTGGTGCTCCCGTTGAAACTCGCGATTGAAAGCATCGTGCATTGAACCATTTGGCGCTGGCATTCCCAATGTCGCTAGTGGGCTGCCGCACATGAGCATGCAAATTTTTTCGATCTGTATTAACGCTTCGTTGCGCATTTCTTCGGTAATGGTAATCATCAGTGGTCCTGCGAAGCATGTGGTCCTTATAGTTGTCCTACAGTGCGGTCGGATTCGACGGATGACATGTGGCTATGATTATTGCAAATAATGATTGGATTTGATTCGTTGACGCAGAAACAATGGCATCGGAGAGCGTTGAATCCCAATGAGCATCGTTTTCGAGCAAGTTAAAACGTTGGCAAGCCTCCCGAAAACTGGCGCACAGCACACCATCCACAGTTAGCAGGGACTCGAAGGATGTAGGGCCTCTAATGTTCACCAAAAGCAAGCGAAGATAGAAGCATCCTTTCTTCCGGCGTTGAAACTTCTTCTTCGAGTAAAGTCCTTGCGAACGGATCGCTTTCGCATGTCGAAGAGAAATTTGTCAACGTTGTCGCTAGTGGCCGTTCAGCTCTTTGCGCTGCGTTCGCGTCCCTAAAGTAGACACGCTGTCCGTTATTCAAGTGAACAGATAAGTGCACGACAGTCGGGTGACGTTCATGAATCGATAATGAAAACAGCCGCCAAATGGCCTCGTTACAGCTAACGTAGCGTCCAAGTTGAAATTTCGTCACCTCATCGTTTGCATTCGGATCAGCAATGCCAAACACCGCCATGTCGCTCCCTTTCTTCACATATTTGCAAACGTATTTGATGGATTTTATAGAGTTGCAGTACTCAACATTGCAATGCGTTGAGAACGTTTTCGACAAAAGCGGGCAATAAGGAACGATCCAGCGGTTATCCACGATTACTGTTACGTTTGTTTCATTACGTTTCACCATTACTTCGATCCTTTTGCCGTTGTCATCTGGAGAACGACGCCTATACAATGGATATCCATCTTGTCCACTGATTGTTTCAGCGCCAAAAACCTTCTGGTTAACGATCTAATTCATAAGTACTGTGACCTTTTGCTTGAATACTCGTGCAGTGATGTCAGGTCGATCGCTAGATGTTTGTCCTGGAAGCAACAGATTCGTAATTTCGGTCCATTTCGGATTGCATGTGCACGTGAAGAATATATCCGGGCGTCCGTAATTACGGACATACGTCATCGCATCTTGAGAGTACTCATGCATATGGCGCGGGCTTCCAACATAAGTAGCTGGGAGAATGGTCAAACAACCGATGTTGACCGCGTGTCCTTCAGTAGCGATGGCGTCACGCAAGTGGATGTACTCGTCTGAGCGCAACGATTGAAACGAATAAAATTGAGACGCTCAGTTTCAACTTTGACGTACATGTCGACACAGTAATGTTAAAACAAACGGCGGTATCTCAACAGATGATTGTTAACATATAGTCGAATCATCAATCGATACGCATAAAAATTCATAGAGCTGACCTTCTTATTCGTTTCATCTCCTAAAATTTGAATTCAAACTTAGTTGTAGAATCAAAAAGAAGTGATGACTTGTAAACAAACCTGTCGTTGGATTGACCATCTTTATGTTGAAGTGATACCCATCTTCTCCACGACAGAACATCAACGGGTATTGAAGTGCATCATATGACCGATGAGTCTAATAAACTCACTGCAATTGGCCATCATCCCGACGCTTGAGAGCAATATCTCGTGATCCCACATTCTTGCCAACAATCTCCACTGCGACTTCATTAATAGTGGGAGCATTAAATTGTCTTGCATGGCTTCCAGTGGGCCTTTTGTCAGCGCTGATAATGATTTTGTGGTCGTCAGAATGCATTGTATACAATGCGGTTTTGAACAATCTGACCAATTCATTACGCTCATGCAGAAGACTTTGCAATTGTTGTATAATTTTACGTTTAGATGCAGTGAAAATTGCACAACGCTGATTTAGTTCATCCTCCGAATCACCAATGAAGTAGATCTGAAGGAATTTATGATCTTTGTTTGGTGGTGGTAACAAAAGCGCCCGCTCGATGGTGAATTTGCCCTTGAATCTGAATGTTGGGATGCAATTTTGAAAAAAAAGCCATTACCTTATAACTCGGATTGTAGCCTGGTTGATAAACAACCACGGCTCCAAATGACGTCATTTGAAAGCATCCGTTATATTTTTGTGCAAGCTTTAGGAAACTGTTTGATTGGGCTGAATTTCCATATAGTAGCGAATACAATGGCTCTGGTGGATGAGCCAAAACGGGCAATTTAATTTTGCCACCTGCACCAGCATAAGCCGGGGGTTTCCAATCGAAACTTCAGTGCATTGCAATGCTGACATATGACAGACAATGACATAATAACAACGCAGCTATGATCTTTGTAGGGTGTATGCGAATGCAGCGCGATTCAAGTTTTCATTTGCGGCTGGGGTTCTTCTACTCACATTTTGTCGGGCTTGAGGTGGTCTTTGTCCAGCGCGAAGCTGTGCAATTCGGGCACGTGCCGATGCATTTATTTCTGCACGTACCTCTTGCGTTCGATTATTACGGACATTCTGGCAGGCATTATTTCCAATTAAAACTTTGGCAATGTTTCGTTAACTTGATTTTTACAGTTTTATGTAAAACAATGAAGGCATTATTTCCAAAGACTGCTGTTTAAACAGTTTTATGTACAACAATGAATACATCTCTAGAGCCGATAGCGACATTTCCGGCAGGTTTTCCCAAAATTTTCTTATGTATTAACCTTCTTCTGGCAATTACAAACAAATCGGCCCAGCCGTTCTCTTGTTTTGCGATGGCGTACATTTTTTGCACATTTTTAGTATTAACGAATTGGGAACAGTATGGAACACCTGACCATGACGACCTTAATTGAAAATAAAATTAACGAACTTACAGAAAACAATAACAAACAATTTACAACAAACTCAGGAATATTTCAGGAAGTACAATTAATCACCAAAACCCTTGACTCAATCATTTTTTAAATATAAACAAAAGTAAGACAACACCGTCTGAAATTAATTACACTCGATATTCAAAATTTAATCGGTACTATCACTTTAGCAAAAGTCGACGTTTTCAATACAAAAATATTAAATGAAAAAGACATAAAAGAAATCTAGACACGAAAATAAACCATGTACTATCAGATTTACTAGACATTTTAACATTCAAAATAATAAAAAACCAAGATTTACTTATAATATATATAAAATACCCAATAATTAATAATATTTGTGTTTGTATACATCAAGGGCAATTGCCCAAAATAATGGAATATTTGATAAGATAACAAATTAAAAAAAAAATATTCAATTACTATTGTAAGCTCTCTAACGAGAGTTCCTCCATTTATTCAATGGAAAAAAAGCAAACTGTTCAAAAATTAGGAAAAAAATAAAAACTTTGAAAATTTTGATGATGGCGCCATTCTCCTCACCGGGGAAAACATTGTTAACGAGACAAAATTAAACGGCGCATTTCGGATTTTTTTTAATGAAAGCATCGTAATAACGTAAAATTCATTAATGAAAAGCAAAAGATGGTAGAATATATAACACTATATAAATATAACAACTATATGATGACAGACTAAATCTTCTCAAACGATTCCAAATTAAGTTTAGATAACATAAGCATCATAAATCCATTTTTAAAAATCGGAAATACAAAAATACCCCTAGAGCTAATATTGTTAATATTAATAATTACTTCCTTAACCATATACAAATCACCCAAAATCTTAAACAAAATAATACAACAAATTCAAAAACGCACCAAAACCAAAATAGAAATAGAAATCCCAGAACCCGAAAATACAATTGAAACCGTTACAGAAAATGAACCCGAAAATAATATAACAATAACATTTGCTGAACTTAACAATAGAATCGCCTCCCTCGCAGCACACTTGTAATAAATCGGGACGATTCATCTTAGGAGGGGGAGAATTAACTATAACTTTAATAAAAGATTCTTATTAATATTGTAAACAATTTATTTTGGCAGAGCTTACTGAGTTCTCACGGGTTCTTATCATATAGACATTCCCACCCTCGCAAACGGCGAGCCAAGCTTGAGACAGACGTAAACAAATTCCCCCTATCTAGCCGCCAAAGGCGAGCCAAACTTTAGCCTAAACATCCGTAAGAATCCCAACACCGCGAACCCTCATTTTTAGGCATCGCGTTCACTTCCGAATTTTCAATGCTGATTACAGCAATCTTAATCGGGAATTAACTTCGAAAACCAAGACTTCGGAAAATTACGAAGATAAACTTTAAAAGCTTCGATACCAAGGCAACAAGGGAAAGAACCAACTCAAGATTGAGCAGTCGTGAAATAAGTCTAAGAATGATTGTATTTTAAGTCTAAGTGAAATTAATTTAATAAGGATTTTATTTTTTTAATATATTCGGTAACGTATTTGTAATTTGCATCACCGCAGGCAACGCAGACTGCGCGTAGAGTGCAGTAAGTTTTCGTGTGGCCGTATTTCTGACAATTCATGCATTGCACAGGCGCATTCCGCTTATGGGGTTCCTCAACGGTGATCCTACGGTGCAATAGATATTGAAGCTTATGGATTGGGTGAATTTCAATGTTTTTCAAATGCATACTTTCCAGCTCCAACTCTACCTTGAACATTGGCTGTTTGAAGTTAAAGCCCTTTTCTTTAAGTCGACCTATAATCTTATAAATAGGCATTGTTGCTGCAATAGCTTTTATAACTACTTGTAATCCTTTGCAACTTTTTAATTGGTTTAGTTTATTTTTCCGTTATCGAGGTGTTTGGTCACTGATCGGTAATCTTGCTCGTCGTTCACTTGTATTTTGGTTTCGTTGATGTTACCCCTTTTTATGGACTTCACATAGGACTTGTTTGCTTCAATTTGATCAGTTATATTTTTAACCAATTCAGCATAGTTTGCCTGACGTTCAAAAATTTGTGGTGGCCTTGGTTGCTGGCCATAGGTGTTTAAGCGGTATTGTCATCATCTTTTGGATCACTAAGTATAAAAAATTGATTACTTGTCAGCGCATTGTTTGACACAGTTTTCTTGCTAACTTTTGATGCATTTGTTTTTTTAGCTGCTTGTGGGCTTAGTTTTCTTTTTATTTGCACATATCGATCGATTTCTGTTTGTATTAATGGTCCGTTAACATTTTTTTGTATTTCTGGGCTGGGTAGGGGCTAGCTTGTCAGTAAGAGCTGACGACGGTTGTTGACGTTGTTAATGTCGAAGTCACCGTTTTAATGAGGGGTCGGGGTCTGCTTTTGTGATGTGCCGCTTAGACATAATAGGCCGGGAGAGAGCGAGCGTGCTCTCTCCGTATTCGATTGCAGTGTTGCAGTTGTTGCCGGTTCTTCCGCTCTTATGGAGAAGTAAGATTTATTTCTGATTGACGAGAGCCGACGTTCGTCTTGTTGTTGCAGCCGAGTCTTGCTCATTATAGCTTTTCGATACAGTGCTTACGCTCTTACACGTTGCCTTTATTTGATTATCACTTATCTTAGTAATTAGAACACATAGTAATTCCAAAGCACATGAGCGTACACTCTGAGCGTCTTTTCGCGAAATAGAATTCGGCTTTTGTGGTGTATTTTTAGTTCCGCGACGAAACGATATAAAAACACGTCTGTTGTCATTGACAATCGCCAATCACTCAGAAGTCGATGATCCTTGAGATTTGAGAAAGGCTCGAATTCGCACCAAGCAACATTATTTCTTTATTATTTAGATTTGATAGACCTAGGAAAAGTCATTAGAGATTGACTTTGTTGGAAATTTCTAACAAGTACTCATGATTGTATTCGTAGAGATCAAACATTAAGTCATTACTGCTTTGGGATTTGTTTTAGCTGAATAGATTTTGGCAAGACACTCAGCAGCCGTGCGCTTGCTTTCCCCATTATTAAAAGTCTTTTGCCCAACAGGAACCCCAATTTTATATTAATTTTTATTTGATGCAAGGTTACTGAAAGGTTGTCCCAATCTTAAATCAGAGTTTTTGTTTTATCTACTATATTTGAGAAATTATTATAACACTACAACATGTCAGTTCAGCCTAATTAAAACGAGGTTGCAGTCACCGCTAGTAGAGATGAACCTTCGCTTTGTATTATTTGCAATGATACTATGGTTATAGATACTGAACTTGCAGAAACCCCATGTAGACATACATTTCACAGAACATGCGTGGTACTTTGGTTAGGAACTAATGAAACTTGTCCGCTTTGCCGAAGTGCTAACTTTCCCTGCTGCTCAACCGAATAGATCTACTAATGATGGTAATAGGGAAGTTCGAGGTGCTTCTGCCAATTAAGCTACTGGTACCGTCCACCGAACTAGACAAAACACCGAATTCCGATCAGAACGCAACGAATCAGAGAGCATACTCTGGCTTAAGACCTTCAGTTGTCTAATAATTCCCAAAACCCGCGGGATGATATCCCTGAAGAGAATCCCGGTAACTTAAATCGATCCTATGCAAGCAGAGTAGATAGTAGCCAAACCTCTAGTATACGATTGCCTTCAGGAGATCATTTGGCACAAGCCGTAAATCGTCCTGACAAAGTTTCAAGCGTTATCTCTAATTGGCATGTGAAATTTACTGGCATGGCCAATGACATACCTGTTGAAGACTTTATCTATAGGATAAATAGTTTGACTATACAAGGCCTAAACGCAAACTGGAATTTGCTATACCAATTTTCCAACGAACTATTTTCCGGATGAGCTCTACAATTTTACTGGCGTTTTCAGAGAACTTTAAGTGATCCCACAGCTGATAACGGACAATTTGCGTGGGCATCTCTAGGGGATTCCTCTGCCACAATTTCTGGTGTTTTTTCCCCCTTTAACTCCTGCGCGATTTGCATTTTTTGTTTATTTGTGGAGCGAATTCTTTGGAGGCTTATAGTTCTGTAATCGTTTCGGGACGGAACCCCGCCGTTGTTTTTCCAATTTTCGGACTGATTTCGTTTGCATCATCCCTGCACTGCTTTAAATTGCTTGGCGTTCGTAGTACCGATTTTTTGCCGTATTTTCCGTGTTGTTTTGGTCATGCGAAATTTGCATTTTGGGAAACGACGGGAAATTGCGCGCCTCGAAGCGTGTGAATAATGTGGAAGCTTACTGAGCTCACTGGTTCCGAAATCCGGAGGCTGCCACTCGGGTGCCATTCCAAAATGATTTGTAGGCATTTTAATCTAATTAATGTTGTCGCAAAGGAACCTTCAAAACAACGCCAATATACTCGAAAAACTTGGCTAATAAGTCGTGAAAATTGTTATTAATTTTCACGACTTATTATTATAACCAAAAAAAATTAAAACAACTTTACAATATATACATTCATATTTGGTATTTGGGGTGACTATATTCATGATATATATATATGGAAAAATTACATAGCAGTTTCTCTGTAAAGGATTCCTGGTTCGAATATATATAATATTATATATATAAAACACCCAATAATTAATAATATTTATAGTTTGTATACATCAATAATAGACGATAAGAACGCGTATTGCAACGGAATATTTTATAAGATAACCAATTTAAAACGAGGACGGAAGCTAACTTCGGCAAGCCGAAGTTTTAATACCCTTGCAGACTTTGCCGAAATTGCTAAAAGTGAAAAAGTAGCGAAAGGAATAAGGTATACATAAGTAAACTAGATTTGCATCGTTTCAAGTCAATTGCTTTTATACTGCAAAAATGTCATATACAAATAGAAAACAAGAGAGAACGCTATAGTCGGGTGCCCCGACTATCAGATACCCGTTACTCAGGTAAAGGGAGTGCGAGGGAGATGCAGATAGAAACTTTGATCACGCATAAATTTTTAACGAATGGTCCGATTTGAAATTTCTTCTACATTTCGATAGGTATTGATAAACACAATAAAACTGCATTTTTACTTTTCCGAAATATTTAAATTTTTAAAATCGTATATAAGCG
Source organism: Drosophila rhopaloa (assembly GCF_018152115.1). Taxonomy (NCBI): domain Eukaryota; kingdom Metazoa; phylum Arthropoda; class Insecta; order Diptera; family Drosophilidae; genus Drosophila; species Drosophila rhopaloa. Next base: position 322,597 of record NW_025335073.1, read on the forward strand.
ATTGTGGGCGTTAAAGGGGGCGTGGCACCATTTTGAAACAAACTTGCGCTGCGTAGGAACTTCTAAAATCTACATGCAAAAATGTCTTCTAGCTTTTATAGTTTCCGAGATCTCAGCGTTCATACGGACAGACAGACAGACAGACAGACGGACAGACAGACGGACAGACGGACAGACGGACATGGCTAGATCGACTCGGCTAGTGATCCTGATCAAGAATATATATACTTTATAGGGTCGGAAACGCTTCCTTCTAGCTGTTACATACTTTTGCACGAATACAATATACCCTTTTACTCTACGAGTAACGGGTATAAAAAGGGATACTTTCGCAGCCTTTAACAATTTTTCCTATCTCCTTTAAGATATAGACTACCGAGCGGCAAGCGCTTTTACCCTAATCAAGATATGCGTAAATAAATAAGAATTGGAAAAATTTATGTTAGTAGCTTACACACTGCGCGAAATATTCTGATAATCGTCAAATTTGGACCGATTTCACCCTATTGTTCCTATGGGAGCTATAGGATATAGACGTCCGATTACCCTAATCAAGGTATGCATAAAAAATACGATTTGAAAAGATTTATGTCAATTGCTTATATACTGTGCGAAATATCCTAAAAATCATAAAATTTTAACCGATTTTACCCTTTTGTTCCTATGGGAGCTATAGGATATAGACGTCCGATCGTCACGCGCTTTTACCCTGCGTCTTCACAGAGAACGGTCGTGTTTTTGTATTGCGCTCCGAATTTCCATTTTTCTTATTGAACCCACCGGGGTTTACTTAAATCTCTTTAACGTTTCTACACCTTTAAGTGTTTTCTAACAACTTTCCGTTCGCTTCGCGAGTGCATCGTGATTAACTTGTGTTTAGTAAACAAAAAGTTTTTATCATAATTTAATTCGGTGCTGGTTTGTTGTTATTGTTTTCTATTGCCCCTCTTTTCAGTCTTTCTCTTCGTCGTTGAGCGCTGTGGGAACGGCACGCACTCCAACGGTCATATCTCTCAGAGGTGTTTTATACCGGAGTTAATCGGTTAATAATCCCGCTGTCTCTCTCTTTTAGTTTCTACATCGTTTCGTGGTGCCTAACATCAAAGTTATTCGGTGTTTCGCTTCCGCTCTGTCGCTCTGCTTTATCTCTCATTAAAAAGTTCTTAAGCGCTTTCGATTTTTTTGTCCGCTATAGTGCACAGTGGTCCGTGGTCAGCGAAAATGGCTTTCTGTTCATTAAAAAATTGCAAGAAAGTTATCTCGGCTGGACAGCAAAGTATTCCCTGCCATACATGTGATAAAATTTATCACGCAAAGTGTCTTGGCTATTCTGGCCTGGTTCGTGATGCCATCGATAAGAGGAGTAGCCTACGCTACTACTGCGATGAATGCATTGTATACGAGAACCAGGCAATAACTATCAGGCGGCTCACAAAAAGCAGTGTTACGGAATTAGTCCGGAACTGCCGTAACAATACGGACCTCCTCGTGGCGCTTGAATCTCAGCTCACTAGCCGCATGCTAGCTGAGCCCGATTCCCCAAAGCGCAAAAAAGTCGCGGTCGGTGGGCATTCTATGGCAGGTGCTGTGCAACCTGCTGCCCGCGATTCGACTCCATCTCAGCTGCCAATCTTAGGCGCCACTCAAATGGTACTAAGATCGGGGGCAAAAAGTGATTCGGTATCCGAAGTTGCTGGAATCGATGTGGCTCCGCTAGGTACTTCCGCTCTGTCCGATCAAAATAAAGTAGTGGCCCCAACACCTCATGTAGACTTAACGTCCGGATTACCGGCCGATACTGGTAGTACAGATACAAATTCGGTAGTACCAAAAAGGGTTGCATGTGTTGTACCAAAAACTGTTACTTGTGTTCGGGTGCCCCAGCTAAGCCATGTATTTGTTTCACGGCTCGCCCCAGACCTCTCATCACTGGATATTACGGCTTTTATCCGTAACAAAATCCAAGTTGATGATTTGAAGGTCGAACAATTTAAATTTTCTTATGCTAGGAAAGTATCATCATTTAAGATTGGTATTCCTTGTGCTCTTTTTGCATCTGTGTGTTCCACCAGTTTCTGGCCCGAGGGCATATTTGTAAAAGAGTACGAAGCTAAGAGAAAAAAGAATAGTTCAGGGGAAATGGAAAATACCATTAAAGAACCATCCCCAGCGCCCTCCACATCCTCTTCTGTCCCTCTTTTCTTCTTTGCTATCAGAATACAAGAGGCTTACTTAGTAAGCTGACTAAATTGTATTCGGATAGTTTTTCTTTCCCATATAATATTATGGTATGTACAGAGACCTGGTTAAGGCCGGATATTCTTAGCTCCGAAATTCTCCCGGGTAAGTACACAATTTATAGGCTTGATCGTCAGTCCAGAAGGGGAGGTGGAGTCCTGATTGCTGTCGACTCCACCATTTCATCTGAATTACTAACTTTCGAAGAATTTAATGACATCGAATTCCTAGGTATAAATTTATCGTTTCCCGGTAGTCTTGTATATATTACTTGTTCATATATCCCACCATCATCTGAGTTCCCTATTTACGCAAATCACCTTTCCGTTATTCAGTCCATTTCCAAAAAACTGTCTGATCGAGATCAGTTAATAGTATTGGGTGATTTTAATGGTCTCCTGACGAAAACTCTAACATTTTACTTCCTTTAGCGCAGTATGACTTTATTGACGGCTTGCTTGACATTGCGCTATCCCAAGTGAACCATGTTAAGAACTCCTTAGGACGTTTACAGGACTTGTGTTTTGTTTCAAATTCAGAAGGCGTTTGCCTATCAAGAACGTCACCACTTACACAACCGAAAGATCCTTATCATCCAACTCTAGAGCTGACTGTAGACGCAAGAACAGAGCTGAATAAAAAATCCGAAAACTCGGTTAAACGAATCCGCTGCTTTCGTAAGGCAAACTTTCATCTTTTAAATACTTTTATATCCGGCTATGACTGGTCCGAATTTTATTCATGCACTAACGTGGCTAAGGCCGTTAATATCTTTTATAATGCATTAAATTCCTTCTTTTATCTGTGTGTTCCGTTATACTATCCATCAATTTCAAATAAACCTCCGTGGTTTAATAAAGAGTTGTCACACCTAAAAAATATTAAGTCCAGACTTTTCAATAAATTTAAAATGTGCGGTTCACAATCTGCCTTCTCTTGGTACCTAAGGGCTCGGTCAAATTTTATCGTGCTTAACGCCCGGTGTTATAAAAGCTATTTGACTCGTTGTAGGGTCCAATTTTCACAAGATCCAAAAAAATTTTATAATTTTGTTAACACTAAGCTTAAATCAGCCTGTTACCCTGCATCACTATCATTCCAAAACTCTACGGCAAATTCTGATCAGGCAAATGCCGATCTATTTGCCCAGTTTTTCCAGACAACATATTCTGTTTCATTCTGTCCAAATCCGTCTTATTCAAATGCCTTACCCAAGTCGAACTTGATTTTTTGTCCGAGGTTAAGCGAAAGCTCCCTTCTTTTGGATCTCCATAAAGTTAAGCCTGTCTATTCACCGGGTCCGGACGGAGTTCCAGGCTGCGTGCAGAGGTACTATGCTGAAACTCTGTGTAGACCTCTGTACAAATTGTTTACCTTGTCTTTAAAAACATCTCATTTCCCACTTATTTGGAAGGAGACATTTGTCATTCCCCTTCATAAGAAAGGAAATAAATGCAACACGAGTAATTACAGAGGCATATCCAAATTATCCGCCATCCCAAAGCTTTTCGAAAACACTGTTACACCCCATTTGCAACATCTTTGTAGATCGATTATATCTCCATGTCAACATGGATTTATAAGGCGAAGATCTACGACGACAAACCTTTTGGAGCTAACGTCTTTTGTAATAAATGGCTTTAAAAAAAACATGCAGACTGACGTAGTTTACACTGATTTTAGTAAAGCGTTTGATTCAGTAAATCACTCGCTTCTTGTATTAAAGCTAGAATTATTAGGGTTTCCATGTTATCTTCTAACATGGATCTCAAGTTATCTGAGTGGTAGGACTCAACGAGTCCTCTTTAAAAACTCGATCTCTGATTTGATCCGAGTTACTACAGGCGTCCCACAAGGAAGCTACCTTAGCCCACTTCTTTTTACTTTATTTATAAACGATCTCCCTTTAGTCTTGACAAAGTCGCGTGTCCTTATGTACGCAGATGACGTTAAGTTATGCCTGCAATATAACGAAATTTCTAGCAGTTCAGACTTACAATCTGACCTAAACGCTTTTCAAACATGGTGTTGTGAAAATCTTTTGGATTTAAATAGCGCTAAGTGCAAAGTAATGACATTTTTTCGGGTGAACCCACAATATGCAACTTATACGCTGGGTGATTGCGCGTTGTCTAGAATTACGCATGTTGATGACCTTGGCGTCCTCCTTGACTCTAAACTTAAGTTTTGTGACCATATTACTTCTATGGTAAATAAAGCCAGGGGAGTACTTGGATTTATTAAAAGGTGGTCAAAGGAATTCGATGATCCCTATGTTACAAAGTCTCTGTTCCTTTCACTAGTCCGTCCAATCCTGGAGTACTGTTCTGCAGTTTGGAGTCCTCAATATGGTGTACATATAGACCGGATAGAGTCTGTGCAAAAGAACTTTTTATTATTTGCTCTACGGGGCCTTAACTGGAATGCAAGCCTTATTTTACCATCCTACTCTAGTAGACTTCTCCTAATTAATCTACCATCCTAAGTAAACCGTAGAACGATGCTTGGTACAACTTTTATCTATAAACTTATTCACGGGGATGTGGAGAGTCCCGAGTTACTGGGTCGCATAAGCTTCTCCGTGCCTAATAGAATTACCAGGAACTATGTTCCTCTTACATTAAATATTTGTAGATCTAACTTTGATATGCATGAACCGTTTAGAGTACTATACTATACTACTATAGACTATAATAGACTATACCACATTATTTCTACTACCGAATCTTTGCCAAGCCTAAAATCATTAATTTTATCTTACTTAGCACAAAATTAGTATTAGTATTAGTATCGTACGTATTTCTTATCTTAGTCTGTCCGCTTCTACATTGTGCTTTTAACTTCTCGCGATCTCGACTGTGAAAGTTTCAGATCGCTAGCTTTTATACTGAGCTCGCAAACGGTATTGAAACAGACGGACAGACGGACGGACGGACAGACGGACAGACGGACATGGCTATATCGACTCCCCTATTGATCCTGATCAAGAATATATATACTTTATGGGGTCGGAAACGTCTCCTTCACTGCGTTACAAACTTCTGACCAAATTTATAATACCCTCTGCAAGGGTATAAAAAGAAATCTTCAATTACTATTGTAAGCTCTCTAACGAGAGTTCCTGTTTCATAATTTATAAAATGGATAAAAAGCAAACTGTTCAAAAATTAGGGAAAAAAATAAAGGCTTTGAAAAATTTGGATGATAGCGCCATTCTCCTCACCGGAGAAAACATTGTTAACGAGACAAAATTAAACGGCGCATTTCTGATTTTATTTAAGCATCGTCATTAATAATGTAATAACATTAATGAAAAGCAAAAGATGTTAGAATACATAACACTATATAAATATAACAACTATATGATGACAGACTAAATCTTCTCAAACGATTCCAAATTAAGTTTAGATAACATAAGCATCATAAATCCATTTTTAAAAATATTGTTAATATTAATAATTACTTCCTTAACCATATACAAATCAGCCAAAATCTTAAACTAAATAATACAGCAAAACTGTTACAGAGAATGAACCCGAAAATAATATTGAAACAAGAGAGAACGCTATAGTCGAGTGCCTCGACTATTAGATACCCGTTACTCAGCTAAAAAAGTTTAAATTATCAATTTGAATTCGGCGATCTCTTAGAGCTGGCAGCTTTACAGCACGAGCATCAGCACCAGCGCTGCTTTAGGGCAGGCAGCTTTTGTCCTGCACCAGCAGCTGTGTTTATGTTTATGTTTTTGAGTGCAATAAATTGACTAGAAATATTAAACATACATACTTATATTGGCTAAACACATACATTCTTAAATAGTATTATGTATATTAAAGTCTAAATGTTTGCACAACACGAGTAACGGGTATAGCGAATAGCTTTCTTTGAAAGCTATCTTTGCCGGGCAATTGCAACTGTGTACAATGTATATACATACATATGTTGTTGTTTGACTCAGACCTCCAATTTGGCTAACTTGATTTGATTTGCATAGTTCTTGGGATATAGTTCGGTATTGACAAATGAAAACCATCGCAATTTCCTTTAATGGAAATCCTTATCGAGAATTAACGTTGACTCTGTTGAGCACCTTGGCCAGCTGTTCCAAAGTCATCCGTTAGATGGCGCTACCACGGGCCATGAAAGTCGGAAATGTAGGCGCTAGCCAGGCTTAAGCGTTTAATAGGTTTTTGGGCGTTAGAGTGGGCGTGGCAAACTTTTATTAGGCAAATCAATAGGTATTGACGAAACAAATACATACCAATTCAAATTTTTATAATAGCATCAAAACTGTGGCCACAGCTTGTGGCTTGTGGGCGTCAGAGGGGGCGTGGCACCAGTTTGAAACAAACTTGTGCTGCGTAGGAACTCCTAAAATCTACATGCAAAATGCCAATCTTCTAGCTTTTATAGTTTCCGAGATCTCAGCGTTCATACGGACAGACAGACGGACAGACGGAGAGACGGACATGGCTAGATCGACTCGGCTAGTGATCCTGAACAAGAATACATATACTTTATAGGGTCGGAAACGCTTCCTTTTACCTGTTAAATACTTTTGCACGAATACAATATACCCTTTTACTCTACGAGTAACGGGTATAAAAACATTTGCTGAACTTAACAATAGAATCTCCTCCAAAAAAATTCCCCTTAGCTAGCAGCCAAAGGGGAGCCAAACTTTAAACTAAACATCCGTAAGAATCCCGACACCACAAACCCTCATTTTTAGGCATCACGTTCGCTTGCAAATTTTCCATGCTGATCACAGCAATCTTAATCGGGAATTAACTTCGGAAACCAAGACTTCGGAAAATTACGAAGATAAACTTTAAAAGCTTCGATCCCGCGGCAACAAGGGAAGAGAACCAACTCAAGCTTGGGCAGTCGTGAAATTAGTCTAAGAATGATTGTATTGTACAAGTGAAATTAATTTAATAAAGAATTTATATTTTTTAATATATTCGGTAACGTTTTTGTAATTGGCACACCGCTACTTGCAAAAGGGAATTTAACCGAGACGGAAAATGTCGCTTTAATATGCCATTTCCACCGATGCCGGAAACAAAAATTCTTTATCCATTTTCAGATGACGAAAGAATTACAGATAGGCAAAAAACCACATGGAGGAAAATTCAAGATCTTTTGGATGATAAACGAAACATTACCAATTTGAAAATATACTCAACAAACTAGAGATCAATTACCAAGAATATATTTAAGCTATTCGATCAACTTTAAAGAAGCCGAAAATATTTATACGTATAAAATACACGGATAGAAAGCTAAATGATTACAAAGAAGAAATACTTATACTTTACCGAGCCAACATGGACATTCAATACATTTTAGACGTGTACGGTTGTAGCTACATATATCATTAACTACATCAACAAATCAAATAGAGGAGTTTCAAGATTGCTTAGAGAAGCTATGGAAGGTCTGTAAAGGAGAAACTCCAGCATCTTGGAAATAAGTTCATAAATGAAACCGAAATATTAGCTTAGGGCTACATTTGTCAGAAACCAGTAACGGAAGCAAGTTCATAAATACATCGCTTCCTGAGCAAAGAGTACGAATGGTCAAGTCAAAAAAGGAGCTGGAGCGACTGCCCTCAGACTTTACAGATATATACGTCGCAGGATTAAATGGCTATTATAGGCATAGGCCGGAAAGTATGGAGCAAGTATGTCTCGCGGATTTTGTCGCACTCTACGATCGAAAAGTCCGGAAAACCAGAAATGAAGAAGATGAATATGCGGAGCATGAAGATGAAGATGAAGAGGAAAATATAACAGCGGAAAACCTAATCATGCTGAATAATTCAGGTACTCTGGATTTTTTTATATATGCAACTATTGTTTTTATTAAATGAATGATTATATTTTCTGAAAGTTTAGATTGTTGACAATGTTTATGCAAAAAATTTTGAAAAAATATTTAATAGTTTTTAAGGTGTGGCTGTTTCCCTTAAACGCCTTTTTTTAAAGAGCCTTGCGGTGATAATTCCCCAGAACTGATACCGAAAAAATAAAAATATTTCATTAGTTTAAAGTAGTATCCTGTACTTGAACGAACGTTTTAAAAACATTTTTTTTTGTGGATACGGGAACATTTTATGCAAAAAATTACGTTTTTGGACGCTAAAATTCTTACAAAACTATCTATTTCGGCGAAATAAACATTTTTACATGAAAAACAATTGTTCAAGTACTAATAAAATTCATTACGAACATTCAAAAAAAAATTTGAAGAAAATCGGTTCAGTAGTTTTTTGCCAATCCATATCACCGCAAAGTCATTTTTCAAAAAACACCATTTCGAGATATTCGCGTTTAAAGTTTCAAGTTTGGGTTTGGGCGGGGACGAGGCGCGCGGCTAAGAGCGCTGTAACTTTTTTTCTACTGCTCAAATCTCTATGAAAATTTGGGTAAATGTTCTCAAGAAGTTGTTCATTCATTTTTTGAAAATGAAAAAGGTATATACCCCCTTAAGAAACAAAGTAAGCCATACATTTTGAGGTGAAGACGGTTTAGTAAAAATTCTTCAAGATCGGACTATTATAGAAAACTTGTAATGCATTTTTATGCTTGGCGAATTGAGCAATTGGTTATACTGGAAAAAAATAATGAAGAAACGTATAATCTCAACAAAGTCTTAAGGGGGTATAGTATTTAATTTTTTTTTTGCATTTTTTTTTATTTTTTTTTCTGAATGCACAACATCTTGAGAATATTGTGTTAAAGTTTTAGATAGATCCGAGTAAAGCTTCCGAACTTATGGGCAGTTGAACTAGGTAAGTTAACTCGTTTTGTATGGGTGTCCAAAACTTGAAAACGCTCTCCTAAAAAGTTACCCTTTTCAAAGTCGGTGTACACGATCCTGCAAAATCTATCGGACGGATCGTTTTGAAATTTTCCACATTTGTTCTCAACTAAATTCCTCAGGTAACGCTGTCGAGTTTTGTTTTTTTTTTTGAAAATTTATTATTTTTAGAGCAACAAATATGTCGACGTTTTAAATCGTTGCTTTTGACTTTCAAGTGCCTTAAAAACTCGAAAAAAAAATAAAAAAATAAAAACTCGACAGCGTTACCTGAGGAATCTTGTTCTTTAATAATGCAATTGGCTTTTTTCATTTCGGATGATTCTGTGACCGGTTATTGTGTACATTGCAAAACATCTTTTCTTCGAGGCGCCGCCAGAGATTGCCTGTATCTCAGTCAATTTTTAATATTTTTGGAAGAAAAAAATCACACATATTGTTTAAATGTTGCCCAATCACATGCAAAAAACAAAATTGAGCTGAAACTATCTGTATAGCCAATAAATTTTTAAAAAATGCCAGATTTTTCACCGAATTAACTATACCCCCCTTAATTGAAACTAATAGAACGAATTACGACAAAATAAGTGAAGAAGACTTTGAACTATTGAAACGGGAAACATTAATGAGGTGTGCCAAATTATTGCATTTGAGCACCTTTAAATCATATATGTATTATTATATAGAAATCCTTCATAGGAGTACAAAATGCTGGAGCAAACTGTAAAATAAATCAAATGTTACAGTTTTACACTTGCTGACTGGATTGTGGGATCTCTAATCCAAAAACCATGAGCGACCATCTAAATCAAATCGATTAATTTTTGTTTCGTCCGACCATATAACCTTGAAAACCAAAAAATGTTGGAATAGTTTGCATTTTTAGATGGACTAGAGATCCCACAATCCAGTCAGCAAGTCTTATAAAACATAACTTTAAAATAGTTTAATATACGTAATATCATTAGTATGTAAGTAAGCTGTTAAAAAAGCTGTACATAACAAAAGATTATATTTAATACGTGGGCTTGGAACTTGGCGTACAATATAACGAAAAATCCACGGAATGTTCATATGGTGGTAGATAAAATAAAGAGGATTAATACTCTTGACAGGTACAAAACTGTCCGATCTACCATTTCTCATTGGATTAATAAGGTCGCTGTTGAGGGAGTGTGGTGACTCCCGAAACAGTTTTTAGCATATTTGTTCTTTGGCCTTTGTATTAAGATGACTGCGGGTTATTTGTTATTCTTTTCGCTACTTTTTCAATTTTAGCAATTTCGGCAAAGTCTGCAAGGGTATTAAAATTTCGGCTTGTGCGAAGTAAGCGTCCGTCTTCGTTTTTTCTTATAAAATCTCCGAAAATATTATTTGGGTTGAATAAAATCACTCACCATTTTTTTTAGCAGTATCCGTCGAAGAAAGCTCTTTGATCGAGGAAGCTGAAATCGACAAAGACAATACTTTTTGTTTTCGGCATATAGGGGCTTTTTTCACTTTAAACACTTTCTTTTTATAATATATAATATATTTTTTTTAGGCTGGCGAATAAACTTTTCAATAATCTGGTATTTATTTTCATTTCTCTTTTTTTTATACTTAGGGCCCGCAGAAGTTTTAGAGGCCCACAAAACAAACACTTTAGACACAATTTCGATTACACTTTAAAAACATATTAAATAATTTAATTATACCTAACTTAAAACAAAAATATATTATTTTGTTGGCCGATAATTCCGACATATTTGTAAATTAATTTCTTTTTATGTATCTTTTCTTTCATTCTTCCCTTTTTGTAATTATACCCTTGCAGAGGGTATTATAATTTTGGTCAAAAGTGTGCAACGCAGTGAAGGAGACATCTCCGACCCTATAAAGTATATATATTCTTGATCAGGATCACCTCCTGAGATGATATAGCCATGTCCGTCTGTCCGTCAGTCCGTCTGTCTGTTTCTACGCAAACTAGTCTCTCAGTTTTAAAGCTATCAAGTTGAATCTTTGCACACAGCCTTCTTTCCTTTGCACGCAGTATATAAGTCGGAACGGCCGGGAACGGCCTACTATATCCTATAGCTGCCATATAACTGATTGATCGGAAAAGCCATAACTTTGGTGTTTGTAAAGTTAGGAAGTTGGAATTTTCTATGAATTTTATATTTGGCCAATCAATCCGACCTACCAAATTTCATAAGGATCGGCCGACTATATCTTATAGCTGCCATATAACTGATTGATCGGAAATGCCATAACTTTGGTGTTTGTAAAGTTAGGAAGTTGGGATTTTCTATCGGTTTTATATTTGGCCAATCAATCCGACCTACCAAATTTCATAAGGATCGGCCGACTATATCCTATAGCCGCCATATAACTGATTGATCTGAAATGCCATAACTTTGGTGTTTGTTAAGTTAGGAAGTTGGGATTTTTTATGGGTTTTATTTTCCGACCTACCAAAGTTCATAAGGATCGGCCGACTATATCTTATAGCTGCCATATAACTGAACGATTGGAAATGCTATAACTTTGGTGTTTTTAAAGTTAGGAAGTTGGGATTTTTTATGAGTATTAAGAATGCATCATATGAATAATTTTGGAGAATATAATTTACAGAGTATTCTGCAAGGGTATATCAACTTCGGCTCCGCCCGAAGTTAGCTTTCCTTTCTTGTTTTTTTCTCACTTGGTGAGATTACATTTTTCTTTCTTTTCCACTTTCCTCACTTTTTATACCCTTGCAGAGGGTATTATAATTTTGGTCAAAAGTGTGCAACGCAGTGAAGGAGACATCTCCGACCCTATAAAGTATATATATTCTTGATCAGGATCACCTCCTGAGTTGATATAGCCATGTCCGTCTGTCCGTCTGTTTGTTTCTACGCAAACTAGTCGCTCAGTTTTAGAGATATCGAATTGAAACTTTGCACACACCCTTCTTTCCTTTGCACGCAGTATATATGTCGGGATCGGCCGACTATTATGGGTTTTATTATTGGCCAATCAATCCGACCTACCAAATTGCATAAGGATCGGCCGACTATATCCTATAGCTGCCATATCCCCGTAGACACTGGTGCCTTCTCAGTAAAACCACTCCAATGACAGTCTCTGTATGTACGCTCAGCTCCTGGAGATTTACGTGTTCCTGCTGTCCGAATGTCAAAACCACATAATACGCTGCTGACCGAAAACCATTATTCTTTTGGTTTTCTCTTACCCCCAAATAAGTTCGGCAACCAACCAACAGATGGCGCTTACTCAGGTCTGCTATGGTAACTCAAGTTGGTTACTATTATTTGATATATGAAGTTTTATTAGTTTGAATTTATAGATTAATAATTTACAGAGTCACACGTTTGTCTTTGAAGCTTTATCCTGGTCGAGAGAGTATGACCAGCCTACTCTTTTCAATGTAGGATTTTGTTTTGGTACTGCTTCCGTCCGCTGTGCGGGCTCTTAATCTGGACCGCCACAGTACTGCCTCCCTAGTGACGACGTCACGATGTTATGAATTGGACTCTTCGCTTCTCGTAGGTTCGTGGTTTCCCATTGCTTTCAGGTTGGAAGTCCAGTTGAGCATCGCTTCTAAGAATGAAAGCGGGTTTTATTCTGTCCACAGACACTTCTACTTCTTTTCCGTTGACATTTAACGTAAATACTCGGTCATTATTGCGATGTACAACTTTCAAATGGGCCAGTGTATGGTGGCTCCAAAGGCTGTTTGACGGCATCGGTGCGAATGAATACGTGCGAGCATTTGTCTATTCCTTTAAGACGGAACTTTTTTTGGTTTTTATAGTGTGCAGCTGGAGTTGGACGTATTTATCGCATCTTTTCGCGAAAGCTACTAATAAAGGTAGCAGGATCTGGGCTTGCATCTATGTCTTCGAAGAATTCGTTTGGCAAGCGTACCGACGTACCGTAAAGCATCTCGGCAGCCGATGAGTTAAGATCCTCCTTAAAGCACGTTCGAAGTCCTAGCAAGACGACAGGTTGCAGTTCTGGCCAAGGAGTGTTTGGGTGACACATCATCTCCGCCTTAAAAGAACTGTGCCATCTTTCGACCATGCCGTTTGACTGTGGGTGATACGCAGTCGCATGGATGTGTTCACTTCCCATAAGTTGAGCCAGTTCCTTGAAGAGCGCAGACTCAAACTGAGTGCCTTGTTCGGTCGTTATGGTTTAAGGTGTTCCAAAACGCGCAACCCATTGTGACCAAAAAGCGTTGGCCACCGTCTCGGCAGTGATGTTTGTGAGAGGAATAGCTTCGGGCCAACGGGTTAATCTGTCTATCATGGTGAGAGAGTACCGAAAGTCTTGATGAAACGGCATGATGACGATGTCCAGATGCACGTGATTGAATCTGTCGTTGCGAACTATGATCTTCTCTGGAGTCAGATGATTGTGCCGGTTGATTTAAGCACGTTGGCATAGCAGACAGGTTCTGCTCCATTCAATAATATTTTTCCGCATTGCCGGCCATACAAATTGTCGCTTTATTTGTTGTAGCGTCGATCTTCCGCTCGGATGCGAAAGGCGTAGTAGGTACGTACGGATGAACGGTGTTCGTTGAAACGTCACAATACAGCATAACATTGTCATCGTAACGGATTTTTTGCAGTCGAAGAGAAGTGCTCCCTTGCAGAAAGTTCGGCAGTTCGGAATCAACTGACTGTGCTTCCTCGATTTCCTGTAGAGTGATTGACACTGGCATGTTGATTGCACAGAGCCTAGAGAAAGCATCTGCGACTGTGTTTTCAGCTCCTTTGACGTGAACGATTTCGGTCGTAAACTGCGAAATGTAGCCCAGATGACGGAGTTGCCTTGGTGACGCCTTTTCAGGCCGTTGCCTAAAAGCGTAAACGAGAGGCTTGTGGTCCGTTTTGATGCAAAATATGCGACCCTCGAGGCAATCCTTGAAGTATTTTATGGCTTCATAAATCGAGAGCAATTCCCGATCGTAAGTGCTGTAGTTTTTCTCAGTGTCCGTGAGTTTTTTTGAGAAAAAACCAAGTGGTTGCTTATGATCGTCGATTACCTGTTCTAGTGCAGCACCTATCGCGACATCAGAAGCATCCATTCGACCAGGCGCTGGTAGTTTTTCCTGACGTTCCTCAGGAGCTGTGAAAGAGGTGCCTGGATGTGTGACGAACGGGGCAGGTACCTTCGATAATAGTTGATTATGCGGAGGAATCGTCCAAGCTCGCAGATGGTAGAGGGCCTAACATAGTTTTGAATAGCTTCTACGCGATGACTTTGAGAAACTGCACCTCGGCCTGGGCCAGCTGACACTTGCTAAGGTTAATGCTGAGTCCATGGCTACGAAGGATCTCCAAGACGGCACGAAGATGCTTCTCGTGTTCCTCAGGTGTTTTGGACATTATCAGGATATCGTCTATATAGCAATAAACGAAATCAACGCCACGAAAAATATTGTCGATAAATCTTTGGAAGGTTTGAGTAGCATTCTTTAGACCAAACGGCATATAGAGGAATTCGATAAGTCCACACGGAGTGCAAACGGCGGTTTTAGGGATATCACACTCAGTCATTGGAATCTGATAGTTCGCCTTCTCCAGATGAAGTGTAGAAAATATTTTTTTCCCGTGTAGCTGCTCCGAGAAGTCGTGGATGTGAGCAATTGGATAATGGTCAGGTACCGTTATAGCATTGAGCTTGCGATAGTCCCCGCAAGAACGCCAACCACCATCCTTTTTGCTGACCATATGTAATGGGCTTGACCATTGGCTCTTGGAAGGGCGACAAATGCCTTCCTTGATCAAAAAGTTAATCTCTGCTTTCGCGGTGATTAGTTTCTCACCAGACAGACGGCGTGGGCGATCGGATATTGGACTTCCTGTGGTTTCTATGTAGTGTTTTACATCGTGCCGGGTGCTTGTCCTATGTGCTGGTATGGTGACGTCCACGAATTCCTGCAGTAGGCTTTGAAATCCATATTTACCATTAATGGTCGACGCAGAGTGATGTTTCGCGTTCGAAAGCAAAGCCGGGCTCGACAAGTTGGTGTTTGCATCAATTAGTTTTTTGCCTTTAACGTCGACGAGCAGGTTGAAATGGGACAAGAAATCGGCGCCTATGATAGCTAACTCGGTGTCAGCTACGATGAAAGGCCACATGAAAGAATGGCTGCCACCCTCCAGCCCTGAAGGGGACAGCTGCATTAGTTTAAAGGATGTGCAAAAGAGCAAGGAGCTGATCATCAGACTGCTGCGACTGGGCACGAGAGTCATTCGGAAATTGAGTGCGTGGCTGAGAACCAGAACGGCACTGAGACGAAGCGCGTGTCTGGCTGATAGAACGGTCTCTGGATTTCCGTTTGAGCTCACCTTGGATTGTATCGACCTTTTTGGCCAGTTGGCGTAAAGATTTGGTAATACTCTTGAACGCGTCGGGCGACGTCACCGCATTCACCGTAGTGCCAGTGGTTACGTTGCTCGAGTCGATCGCAAAGGAGCTGACAGAGCCCATATTTTTTAGCATTTTGTCGGCTACTTTTGCAAGTTTCTCGAGATCGTTTTCCTCCCATATCGATAAAATAGGGCGTATGTTCTGAGGCATCTCGGCGAGAAACAGTGTGCGGATTATTGACTCACTGCTTGACTCGGGAGCCAGACGACGCATATGAGCCAGAATTTGCGAAGGCTTCAGACCATCAGTTCCTCCTCCTTGAAGTATGTAGACGGCATAGCTTAGATTCGTCTGACTCTGCTAACTTATCGAGCAATCGGGACTTTAGAGTATCATACTTGTTAGCCGCTGGCGGGTGAGTAACTAAATCCTCTACTGTCACAACAACGTCTGGATCCAAATTTACGGTGATGTAGTCAAATTTTTCGTCATCGTTGTTGACGCCGTGCAGAGGAAATGATCGTTCCACTTGGGCGAACCACAATTGCGGATTGTTGCTTGTGAATTTCGGGAGTCGAATTGTTGCTCGTGCCGTTGGAGCCGTGTTAGCCGTCTGCGCTGAAGAAGAATTAACCTGCAATGCCGACTTGGGCTTGCAGATCTCTGATCGTATCCTGCAGTTGTTGCGACTCGTCGGTCATTTTGACGGTAGCGTCGTTTTCAAAGATTAACCTTCTGGGAACTAGCGAGCGCAGGTTGTATCGGGGTACGGCGGGCATACACTTTTTGATGTATTAGTGGCGTCGCTTCAACTTTGTGTGTGTGTGTGTGGCTGAAAGCCAGAAGTTTTGTGCAAATTTTAATTTTGTTTTTTTTGCGCAATTAAAAAGTATTTGCAGTCTGATCAAGTTCGTGGTCACCACTATGATAACACAAGTTGGTTACTATAATTTGATATATGAAGTTTTATTAGTTTGAGTTTATAGATTAAAAATTTACAGAGTCACACGTTTGTCTTTGAAGCTTTATCCTGGTTGAGAGAGTGTGACCAGCCTAGTCTTTTCAATTTAGGACTTTGGTTTGGTACTGCTTCCGTCCGCTGTGCGGGCTCTTAGTCTGGACCGCTGTCTCAGTTATATGGAAAGCGCTTAAGGATCACGCCTCCAGCCGTCCGAACTTCGGCCACACGCACTCTACCGTCCTCGCCGAGTGTTGTTGCGACCACGCGTCCTGGGAGCCACCGCTGAGGCGGCAGGTTATCCTCGAAAACTAAGCGCCCGATGTCTAGATCGGGGCCCTCGATGCTCCGCTTATTGCGCTGCTGCTGGCTGGCCAGGTAATCCTTGGACCAACTCTGCCAAAACTGTTGCTTGAGAACGGACAGCACTCGGCAGCGCTTCAAGTACGCGTAGCCGGCCTTGCTGGAGATTCCGTTTGTGTCGGATTCTGGCGGCAGCGTAAGAAGACTCTGGCCGATCAGAAGATGTCCAGGGGTCAGCGCTTCTCCATCGTTGCGGTCGTTGCCTGGCGACGCGATGGGGCGAGGATTGAGCAGGGCCTCTATTTCCAGGTGGGTGCTCAACTCGTCTGCTGTGAGCTTGGTGATGCCGACCCCTCTCAGCAACCGATGCTTGGCGGCCTTGACGGCTGCCTCCCACAGTCCTTCGAAGTGTGGTGACCTCGGCAGTATGAAAGACCACTCGACGCCTCGTTGAGCCTCGTACCCTCTGATTTGCACTTGATTGCGGTGAAACGCTGCGTTCAGCTCTTCGAGGTTCTGCTCGCTCTCACGAAATTGGTGGCGTTGTCGCTGTACATCTTCTCCGGAAGACCCCTCCGACCGACGAACCTTTTGAAAACAGATAAAAAACTGTCAGTAGATAGATCGACAACGAGTTCAAGATGAACAGCCTTTGACGAAAAACAAACAAAGACGGCCGCGTACGTCTTGATAGGTGGTCTTTCACGAATCTTAAGCGAAACATAAAATGGACTGCAGAAGTCTACTCCACAAACCAAAAAAAGGCGAACTTTCCTGACCCGATCTGCGGGTAAGTTACCCATTATCTGACCCAATAGCACATGCTTGTAACGAAAACAGTGAACGCAACCACGGACGACCCTTGTACAAGCCTCTCGCGTATTGATCAGCCAAATCTGCTGCCTCAAAAGTGACACCATCACCTTGACACCTGCATGATAATGGGTCCTATGTAAGTTGCGAAGAAACAATGTTACGAATTGGGATTTTTGAGATAGCAGTAACGGAAATTTGGCGTCATACGGGATTGGCGCATTCAACAATCTGCCTCCAACCCGAATCAAATTTCTCTAAGTTCTTGTACTGAACCGAACTCAAATTTTTGAGCCATTTGGACCAGACTAAGAAACGATACCCGTAGTTCTTTTGCCGAAATAACATCCTCGCGATGACGTTTCTTTCCTTGAATAAACCGATTTACGTATGCCATGATCCGCAGTACCTTATTAAAAGATGAACATCTTTCAACAAGATCAGTAAATACATTTGTTTGGCCTTTTGTTACGGAACATACTGCCACGTTTTTCTTGTTCTCGGACAGCTGTAAATCAGACGAGACCTCAATCTGATGAAAACGAGGCCACTCATCTTGACTTCGAAGCAAGAACTCGGGTCCATTTTCCCATAAAGTACATTTTAAACCCTCTATGTCTGTTCCACGGGACACCAAATCAGCCGGATTCTTTTCTGTAGGCACATGCCTCCAAACAATGTTTTCTGAAAGCTCTTGGATCTCCGAAACTCTATTTGCAACAAACGTTGCTAGCGTGGATGGATCCCTTTTTAACCAATACAAAGTAACATGCGAATCCGACCAGAAATTAATACTTTCCAATTCGAAGTTGTTTAGCGAGGGAGCTACTTGACCCCATAACTTGGTGAGAAGATGTGCCGCACACAACTCAAGCCTTGGAATTGATTTTGTTTTAAGGGGTGACATTCGCGATTTGGCAGTTAGCAATCTCGACGAATGACTTCTTCCAACAGTGGTACGGACATA
The DNA here is from genome assembly GCF_018152115.1 of Drosophila rhopaloa. Lineage (NCBI taxonomy): Eukaryota > Metazoa > Arthropoda > Insecta > Diptera > Drosophilidae > Drosophila > Drosophila rhopaloa. The sequence continues at coordinate 341,073 of NW_025335073.1, forward strand.
GATGCAACAGCCGTATGCTTCACTAGATGGATCAGCTAATCCGTGGACTTGAACAGTCTCATAACCCCCAAGACAGATATATCGAGGTATAGATATCTTATCTAACTCTCACAAATTCTGCTTAAACCTATTCCAGCTGGTACACACATTTATTGGAACCGACTCGTCACAATTCAATTTTTGACGCCACAGCTCCTGTAACAATATCTTTGCTCTTGTGATTAACAGGCACAATAAGCCCAACGGGTCGAACAACCGAGATGTGACCGACAAGATATTGCCTTTAGTTGGTGGTAAAGAGTCGAATGAATCCTCCAAGTGATAATGAAATACGTCATTTTGAGGATTCCATCTCATGCCAAGTGTTTTCACTGAAGCGGATGAATCAAATGTAAGAGCCTTCTCTGGCCCTTTATTAGCCAGCAAACTTGGATGATTTGTGGCCCATTTGGCTAACTCGAAGCCCCCTAATTTCAAAACTTTAGTCACCTCTCTGCGTATGACTTCCAGCTCTTTCAAACTGTTAGCTCCTGTGAGCATATCATCGACATAGAAGTGGCTAGATATCACCTTCGCTGCAACAGGATATGACTCAGCGTAGATCTTTGATAGCTCAAAGAGGCAACGGATGGCCAAAAACGGAGCTCAGGCTGTCCCATAAATGACCGTGTTCAGTCGATAAGTTTGCAGAACATTTGTCGATTTTTCCCTCCATAAGATAAGTTGCAGGTTCCGATCTTCTGCGGAAACGTTAATTTGCCTATACATTTTCGAAATTTCAGCCGTTAAGGCATATTCGTGCAATCAAAATCTTGCTAAAATGGCGTAAAGCGCTCTCTGAATAGTTGCACCCACCATTAAAGGTTTCATTCAATGAGATAGAAGTTGACGTCTTGCTCGATGCATCGAACACGACTCTCAACTTTGTAGTGCTACTGTCAGGTCTCAGGACACATTGATGCGGAATATAGTAGTGGGGTCCTAAAGGAGGGGTTGGACTCAATGACATATGACCAAGGTTAAGATACTCTCTCATGAACTCCTGATACATGTCATGCAACTCATTATTTGTTGCAAGTCTGCGCTCCAACGCAAGAAATCTTCGCCTTGCTGTCTCAAAGGATAAACCTAGAACACTTGGGTCTCTTTTGAATGGCAGCCTCACCTCAAAACGACCCGACGAAAGCCTGTATACGGTGCGCTTGCGACTTGTTCAGCTGTATAAAAAGCCTTCGATCTATGTGTGACTTGTTCCAATTGCCAGAGAGTCGAGAGAACCGATATCTTCATGGACAGTGATGCTGCACACCTGAGCTCTATTTGATCCCTGTTGAGTATACTTTCCCGAAACAATCCATCCTAACAAAGTTTTTTGAATTGATGAATGTTCGGATCCCAACTTTATTTGGCCTACGCTCAGGAGATCGAAAAAGGATTCTGCGCCGATTAATAAGTCCACTTTTGCGGGCTTGTAAAATCGAGGGTCCGCCAAATCAATATTTGCTGGAATGCTCCATTGCGCAAAATTGACCTCATGATCGGGTTGATAAGTTGAAATCGATTTTAAAACCCAAAAATCGCTTGCAAACTATGAGAATTTACTCGAGAATGAATCGACGTGTGAACTTTGTGTCGTACTATCGAGTCATTCTTTCCAACAGTGGCGATATTTAGAAGCGATTCTTCTCTGGCTAACCGTAGACGCTGTGCTAAATCCTCGGCCATAAAATTGATTTGCGAACCTGAATCTAAAAGAGCTCGTGCCATCTAAAATTGTCTAAATCTATCGCGAACCTTTACGACGGCAGTAGCAAGAATGACTTGATCACTACTCGCAACATGGCATGAATGTGCTTGATTAGGATGATCAAAGGCTGACTGTGTCTGAGACTGCCCTTGCGGCACTAAGCACGAAACAGTTTGTTGTTGATCTATCCCGTATCTGTGAGGAAGCGTATTATGGGGTTTCGAACAAACTCGGCACTTTGCTGCCTTGCTCTTATTTACTGCATGTCCTCGATTTAGGCAATTGATACATAAACGATTGTGTTTGGCGAAACCTTTGAATAACAGGAAGTGCGGCGAAAGCTTGACAATTGCCTAAAATGTGATTCGTCGCTGAGCAATATCGACATTTTGACTCAGTCCGACGATCTGATTTCGAGCATGAAAACGACGATTTCGAATACCCTTTACTCGAACCTTGTGTAGTCTTGCCCTTGCTTTTATTTGCTTCATCAGCAGCCAAATGCTGATATTGCCGATTCATGTGAACTGCACGGTCGGACCATGTCGGTAATGTGTTGTAATCCAACTGCTCTTTTAAGCGAGAATTTGTGGCATGATCCACTTTGGACATAGCTATATGAATAAAAATGGCATTATTTATTTCCTCTTCACTTTCCAGTGACTGTATGGATGCATACAGAGCCGATATTTCATCAATAATTGCGAAATTGTGTCGAAAAAGATCAAACATTTATTATCGTAAACATTTTTTAAACTGGCCAACGCCCTCTCGTAATTACTGTCCGAAATTTAAAACGCCTTTACGTTTCCTAAAGCGTCATAGGTTAAACAGGAAAGAAAATGGTTGAATTTCTCAACGTTGCTTAGAGAAGAGTCATTGTGGACCAAACTCTCAAAAAGACTTATGAAATTTTTAAATTCAGCTTGCTTTCCACTTAACTTGGGAAGGTTGAGCTTTGGTAGCTGGGACGAATGACGATAACTACAGCTATCCCCTTGACTCATTTTTGGCGGCTCGTTTTCTTTCATTACTGACCGATATAAAGCGTTTGTGATAATACATATATCTGTAGAAATCAGGAATAAACCAGAAGAGCAAGTAGGAAGAGAGACACGGAGCGGTTGTCGCTTCTAATAAAGGATATTGGGAACGCGAGAGAATCGATAAAGTAGAACTCAAGAAGAGTCAGTCGGTGTCAAGATCTCAAGCGTCACGCATGCAGAGAAGTTTAAGTTTTGTTTGTTAACTCATTAAAGTTTAAACCATAATATTTGTAATCGGATACCAAATAATAATAATCAATAAACATTATAATAATACATCACTTCGTCGTCTCAAGAGTTGTTTGCATCACTGCGGAATTCCTGGGGCCACAATTTTGGGGGCTCAACCGGAGATTTTTTTTTTTTTTTTTTTTTCGCGCGGAGTCCCACGGCCCACTTACCCGCCCAACCGACCGAGGGGCGCAGCCGTGTATCGTACGGCACGATTCGCGATAGGATAGACGCGAGATAGGAAAATAAAGGTAAAGGTCCGGGGAAAAAAGTAATAGTTAGATCAATCTTGTGCCAATGAAGCAAGTATTAATCGTTTTAGGAGCGGCAGAGAGTCAAGATTTGATATTACAGGAAAAAGTCTATTATAGTCAGAACATAATACTCTGAAAGGCTCATGCAAGGCATAGTTAGATCTACAATGATTTAAAATTAAGGGAATATAATTTCTAGTTAATCTACTTGGCACAGAAAAGTTAAGCCGACTTAACAAGTCGGGGCAGTCAATATCACTATGTATAAGGTTATAAATAAAGATAGTACCAAGCATCGTTCTACGGTTGGCTAGGGATGGTAAATTAATCAAAAGAAGTCTACTAGAATAAGAAGGTAAGATAGAAGGTAGATATTTGGATTCATTACAAACTACAGTCATTAAACTGAGTTGTGTGTTTAAAAACTTACTTAACTTGTTGCAACGCGGTGGTAGTACCAGATACTACAAAAAATTTGGAAAGTAAAAGAAAAACTAAAAGAATTTACAAAGGAGAGGCAAAATTGCAGAAATAAAACAGTTCTGAAATTCGATTTTGTGAGACGCAAAAGAATTTGCAGAGGAACCGTCGCAAAGAGCACTGACGTGGGCAACCCTTCTACGTTGTCAACGTGTTCCAAATCTGGAACCAACGCAATAGCTTTGTGGTCAACAAGCAAGAAGCAGGATTGTTGGCAGTGGTCATCTGGATAAGAGGCACGGTGTGGAGCAGTACGGTAGCAGGCAGAAGGATCGCAGAAGTTGTACGTCAGGAGAAGACGAGGACACAGGCTTCAAAGGCTGGTCAAAGCAAGATAAGGAAGCGGAAAAGTGTACGGAAGGAGATCGGCGGTGAAAGAGCAGGAAGATCTGGAGAAGTACCAATTGTGTGTTTGCAGCGAAAATCCTGGGGACTTTGCGTGGCTAGAAGACGAATTCAAGAACTTGTGCATCAGGCAACGAGAAGTCCAACTGTATTGGTGATACAACAGGAAGAATACAAAACAGTATTTGTGGGCTGGCGAGAAGTTAAGCCGATGCAGTATTGGTGAGTGACAGGCGAGACAAGATATTTGGCGATTTGGACGGGCAGAAATTTGCGGAAAGAAGAAGACAAGACGAAGAAATCGAGACAAATTGCCAAGAAGACTATAAAAGAAGAATATACAAATTTTTGGATTGCTGTTCTGCAATCGTGCTGTTGTGTTTACAGCAACGTAAAATTAAGTTTTCATTCTTGCATAAATTCAAGCAGTGCATAAAGCTGCTATGTTAGAGTAACGTAATAACGTAAGTTGGCGAGTTTTCGTTTTTGATATACATATTTTATTTGATAATCATTATATTACTTTTCTATTTTATACGATTATATTTAAGTCTTTAAAATGAACAGGCAACAGATTTTGGCACTGCTTGTGGCAGAACTACGCGAAAAATTGACAGAGCTATAACAAAGGACGGTACAGAGTTGATTCGCACATCAGACAGTCAGGTAATCACAGGACGAAAATGCCAAATTCTCGAACAAAAACAAGTAAGTTCATGCACGGAGTTGTTGGAGGAGTTTCAGAGTTTGTGTATGCTAACTATAGAGCACACGGAAAGTAGAGTTGTCGCATTTGCCACATTCGTTTAGAGGTGTCGTGAAAAACATGATTGATGAGTACAAGCCGAAAAGGAATGTTCGTTGTCCGGTCGAGATGAAGATTATACTCACCTATGAATCGCCAGTATTTCAACATCCTCGACGTATTCCTTATACTGAACAGAAGATAGGAGATGCGCAGGTTGATGAGTGGCTCAAAGAGAAAATAATCAAAACAAGTTCTTCAGAGTACGCTTCTCCAATCGTACTTGTGTCAAAAAAGAATGGGCAGAAACGATTGTGTAGCGACTATCGTAAATTAAACGAGAAAATTGTGCGAGATAACTTTCCGATGGTACAGATGGATAACGTTATCGAGAAGTTACAGGGAGCGATGATTTTCACAACACTAGATTTAACAAACGGTAATTTTCATGTTCCAGTTGAGGTTGAGTCTCAGAAGTACAGCCGGAGAGTGCAGACGTGTTTTGCGCGAGCTCCGGAAAAAAACCGCTCAAAAGTGAAAAACAATAACTAAAAATACTAGAGTGGTGTAATAAAGGCAATCTTATTGCTAAATACAGTAAATAATAATTAGTGCTATGTAAAAAACTAGTGCAAAGTTATTATAAAAACTAAGAAGTGCCACGAGTGATAGCTCAATGAGCGGCGATTCAAAAAATGAGCGTAGAAGCTCCGTAGACCAGAGAAACAGTTATATTTCTTATTTCTCAACCCGCGATACAGAAGTAGAAAGAACTTCTTCAAAGAGCAACTCAGCCCTACTGACCATTGACAGTGCGAGAGCACGGTCTTGTTCTCCCGCCCTACTCACACCAACTCCCACTTCATGGAGCTTGCAGTGTAGAACCCCACCCCCAGCTTCGACTAACAGCTCACCAGCCACGAGCACTGCGACCTCGTTAATTTCTGCAACCGCAGCCACTGCAACAACAACATCAACGGTCGCCGTTAACAACAACGCGATTTCGAATGCGTTTGCAACTTCTGCAGCGCCGAATAAAACTACAAAGCCAAGTGTAAGTACGAGTGCCAATATCGGCAATATCAAACAACAACAAGTGGGTCCGGCTATACAGACTGGCATGGACCGTTACATCCAAATCAAACGGAAGCTAAGCCCGCAAAATAAAATGGTTGGAAATAAACCAAAACAAAATTGCCCTAATAAAGGCAGCGAACAACCAGGGGCATCTAGTAACAACAGATTCGCCCTATTGTCGGAAATTGATAATAATCAATCCGAATCTGGACAGGCTGTTCAAAAGAAACCAAAGCCCCCACCAATTTACATAAGGGAACAGAACTCAAATACCCTAGTAAAGAAAATTGTTGCGCTGGTCGGGAATGACAACTTTTATGTTACTCCCCTTGTTAAAGGGAATATTCATGAAACAAAGCTTCAAGCTAAAACAGAAGATCAATTCAGAGCTGTAACAAATTACCTAGACGAGGCTAGGAAACCCTACTACACGTACCAGCTCAAGAGTAGCAAGGGCTTGCAAGTAGTGCTAAAGGGCATAGAGCCCGACGTATCCACCAATGAGGTAAAAGAGGCACTGAAAGAAAAAGGATTCTTCTCCAAAAATATTATTAATATTATCAACAAAAATAAAAAGCCGCAACCACTCTTTAAGGTCGAACTGGAGCCTGAAAGCAGAGCCTTGAAGAAAAATGAAGTGCACCCGATCTATAAACTGCAATACCTGTTGCACAGAAGGATTACTGTTGAAGAACCGCATAAGCGGAATGGCCCGCTACAATGCACAAACTGCCAAGAGTATGGACACACCAGAAACAACTGCGGGCTTCGTTCAGTCTGCGTAGCTTGTGGTGGCTTCCACAAATCCGAACCTTGCCCTGCAAGCAAAGAAGACCCAAAGACAAAGAAATGCGCTAACTGTGGAGATAACCATACCGCAAACTACAGAGGCTGCCCGGTCTATAAAGAGCTAAAGAGTCAGTTTCAACAAGCAAAACAAGCACGCTCCCAGAATGCACGAAATGCGTACGTGCAATCCCAAACCACACCTAATGTTTTCTTTGCGAAAGCAGCCAGATCTTCATTTGGGCCCCTCAACACAAATGGGGGAGTTTCATACGCCAGTGCCCTAAAATCAGGACTTGCCAATCAGACGGGGTTCCCACAAGCTCAATGCTCTGAGCAAAATATAATAACACCTCAGCAAGCAATAGGACAAATACCAAACAGCATGGAAACCATGATGCTGACTTTACAACAGGGTATGATGGAATTTATGTCCTTCATGAAAACAACAATGACAAACCTTATGCAAAATCAAAACATTTTAATAAATTTGCTCACATCCCAACAATCTAAATAATCGATGTCTTGTCTTCGAATATCCATGTGGAATGCCAATGGCGTTTCACGGCACAAACTTGAAATAACTCAATTCCTCAATGAAAACCAAATAGATGTAATGCTGCTGGCAGAAACGCATCTCACAAGTAAATACAACTTCCAAATAAGAGGTTATACTTCATACTGCACAGATCATCCGGACGGTAAGGCTCACGGAGGAACTGGAATCCTAATCAGGGAACGCATTAAGCACCACTTTCACCAGAGGTTTGCAACAAATTATTTGCAGGCTACATCTATAAAACTACAAGCAGGCAACGGCAGTATCACTATAGCCGCTGTCTATTGCCCACCGCGTTTTACAATAACTGAAGAGCAATTCTTGGACTTCTACAATTCACTCGGAGATCGCTTTATAGCAGGAGGAGACTACAACGCCAAGCACACGCACTGGGGATCAAGACTAGTGACGCCCAAAGGAAGACAACTGTATAAAGCAATCATAAATTTGAGCAACAAACTCGACTATGTCTCCCCTGGCAGCCCCACATATTGGCCAGCTGACCCCAGAAAACTCCCGGACTTAATTGACTTCGCTGTGACCAAGAACATCCCAAGAAATTTAGTCAGCGCCAAATCGCTATCGGACTTATCATCGGACCACTCGCCTGTTTTAATAACTCTCCTTCAAAGCCCGAAAGTAATCGAGCACCCCTTCAGGCTGACCTCGACTAGAACTAACTGGCTAAAGTACAAAAAGTACGTAAGTTCCCACATTGAACTAACACCACAGTTAAACATAGAGAACGACATCGACTTCTGTGCTGATGCCCTGGAGTCAGTACTCGTGGCAGCAGCCAAAATCTCAACACCAGAAGAGACAATCGTGCGTAGCAACCAATACAAAACTAATCTGCAAATCGAACAACTGGTTCGGGAAAAACGACGTCTACGACGCGTTTGGCAATCCTGCAGATCGCCCCATTCGAAGCAACTCTATAATGATGCCACCCGCAGACTCACCAAAACCCTCAAGCAAGAAGAGGAGCTTGCGCAGCGCCGGTACATCGAGAAACTGTCGCCGACCAGTACAAAGCATCCTTTGTGGAGAGCTCACCCAAATTTAAGCTCTCCGATAGAATCAGTCACTCCGATTAGAAACTCCTCGGGTACTTGGGCCCGCAGTGACGAAGACAGAGCCGAAACATTTGCTTTACACCTACGAAATGTATTTCAGCCGAACGCCGCCACAAACTCTCTTCAACTACCGCCGTTTAGCTCTGAAATTGCAATTAACCCGATTTTGTTTCAAACACCTGAAATTGCTAACGTCATTAGGAAGCAAATAAAACCGAAAAAGGCTCCAGGGGCCGACCTAATAACCCCAAAAATGATAATTGAACTTCCAAACTGCGCAGTGGATGTTATATGCAAGCTATTTAACGGGATCGCAAAACTTGGCTACTACCCCAAAAAATGGAAAAAGTCCGTGGTTATAATGATACCGAAGCCTGGCAAAGACCACACAATTCCCTCATCGTACAGGCCAATAAGCTTACTATCGTGCCTGTCCAAATTACTGGAAAAATGCCTGCTCACGCGCATTACACCATATTTAAGAGAACAAAACTTAATCCCGGCACATCAATTCGGGTTTCGTGAAAGCCACGGAACCATCGAGCAAGTCAACCGGATAACTTCAGAAATTCGTACAGCCTTCGAACATCGGGAATATTGTAGTGCGATATTCCTCGACGTCTCTCAGGCATTCGACCGAGTGTGGCTTGAAGGCCTTATGCATAAAATCATAACATTACTGCCAGAAAACACTCATAAGTTACTTAAGTCGTACCTCTACCACAGAGTCTTTGAGGTTAGATGCAATACAACGACATCCAACGAGTATAACATTGAAGCCGGAGTCCCACAAGGTAGCGCCCTGGGCCCTACCCTGTTTATCCTATACACAGCAGACATCCCTACGAACGAGAGGCTGACTACGTCCACATTTGCTGACGACACCGCAATCCTGAGCCGCTCGAGATGCCCAACTAGAGCAACAGCTCAACTGGCTGATCATTTGGTGGTAGTTGAAAAGTGGCTATCAGACTGGCGAATCAAAATTAATGAACAAAAGTGTAAACATATAACGTTTACCCTTAACAGACAATCGTGCCCGCCGCTAACTTTGAATGGTACGCAGATTCCCCAAGCCAGCGATGTAACATATCTCGGCGTCCACCTCGACAGACGCCTAACCTGGCGGAGGCACATTGAATGCAAGAAAGTACATCTCAGACTTAAAGCTAGCAGCCTACACTGGATTATAAATTCTCGATCACCCCTGTGTCTGGACTTTAAAGTTCTTCTCTACAACTCCACCCTCAAGCCCATTTGGACCTACGGCTCCCAGCTCTGGGGGAACGCGAGCAACAGCAACGTTGACATCATACAGCGCTCACAATCAAAAATCCTGCGAACAATCACTGGGGCACCATGGTATGTTCGGAACGAAAACATCCACAGGGATCTGGGCATACCACCGGTCAAAGATGAAATAGCAAAGCAGAAAGCGGCCTACCATAACAAGCTTACACTGCACCCAAATAATCTCGCAAGGAACCTAAGACGGGTTTCGAACAGAACTCGTCTGCATCGTAACGATCTACCAGCCCAGCAATAAATATTAGGGCCCGTTAGTCTAAATTCAGTCTACATGACTGTAAGTTAAGTTATATTCTTAAGATTTGATATACTTATTGTTAGTCTCATATAGAGAAGATTCAATAAATAAAGCATATATTTACAAAAAAAAAAAAAAAAAAAAAAAAAAAAAAATTTGTTACACAGAACGGACAATTTGAATTCTTGTATGTGTCTTTTGGTAGTTCAAACTCCCCGGCAGTATTTACTCGTTTTATAATGTCAGTTCTCAGGGACCTCATTAAAAAAAACATATTTATTTTTAATTAAAACTACATGGACGATATTATTATTCCCAGCAAAGATATCAGAGAAAGAGTAGAGAAGCTTAAAAAAGTGCTTGAAGTAGCAGAGGGAAATGGATTGAGGATTAACTGGACCAAGTGTCAAATTTTACAGAGCAGGGTCGATTTTCTAGGATATGTTATAGAAAACGGTTCGATCACACCCAGTAATGAGAAAACGCAAGCGGTATCAAATTTTCCAGTGCCCTCTGATCGTAAAGCTATTCAGCGATTTCTTGGTCTAACGTCGTATTTTAGGAAGTTCGTGGATGGATATGCAGTTATAGCGAAGCCGTTGTCAGATATGCTGAGGAAAGATGTCAAGTTTGTTTTCAAAGAGTTGCAGCAGGTTGCATTCGAACAATTAAAGGCAGCATTAATTAGAAAACCAGTTTTGAAACTGTATAATCCTAAATTGACTACTGAAATACGGATACGTCTAAGTTTGGTTTTGGGGCAGTCCTTCTGCAAAAAGACCTAGAAGACGGTCAACTATACCCTGTTATGTACATGAGTCGTAAAACGAAGCCATGTGAAGAAAAATATCACTCATACGAACTGGAAGTGTTGGCAGTCATTGCAGCTTTGACTAAATGGCGTGTATAAGTGTTGGGAACGAAATTCAAAATCATCACTGATTGTAACGCTTTCGCCATGACAATGAAAAAGAAAGAAGTTCCGTTGCGAGTGGCTAGATGGGCAATGTTTTTGCAAGATTATGATTACGAGATAGAACATAGATCAGGCACGAAAATGAGGCATGTAGACGCGCTTAGTCGAGTTGCTTGTTTCGTATTGACAGAGGGTGTGATGCACAGATTAAAGGAAGCTCAGATGGCAGATGAGTGGACAAGAGCCGTCCGAAGTCTGTTTGAAAATAAGGGACATGAGGATTATTACATCGCCAATCAAATATTGTTCAAAGATCCCGACCGAGAGTTAATGGGGTAGTCCCATCTCAAATGGAAATTGAAATCATACAAATTGCTCATGGACAAGGCCATTTTTCGGCGAAGAAAACACAAGACTTGGTGGAGAAATCTTATTTTATTCCAAAGCTGAGAGATAAAGTATCCAGAGTAGTAGGCAGTTGTGTGGAGTGCATTATGGTTAACGCAAAAATGGGAAAACAGGAGGGATATTTAAATCCTATTGATAAGGGGGACAAACCTTTAGTCACTTATCACATTGATCATGTGGGACCAATGGAGATCACCAAGGAAAAGTATAATCACATCCTAGTTGTCGTAGATGCATTTTCGAAATTTGTTTGGTTGTATCCTTCGCGCAGTACAGGAGTCGAAGAGGTGCTTAATTGCTTAGAGAGGCAAGCAGTAAACTTTGGTAACCCATTCAGGATGGTATCAGATAGGGGTGCAGCGTTCACCTCGCACTTATTTAAGGAATACTGCGACAAACAAAAGATTCAGCATTTATTAATCGCTACAGGTGTACCTCGTGGTAACGGGCAGGTCGAAAGAATGCATAAAATTGTTGTGCCAATGTTGTCGAAGATGAGTCTAGAGAACCCAGGAAATTGGTACAAGCATGTCGGTAAAGTGCAGCAATTAATCAACAATTTCGAGTCTAGGAGCACAAAAGTAGCTCCGTTTAAGTTGTTAACAGGTGTCGATATGCAAGTGGTTGAAATAGCGAGATTGAAAGAACATGCTGCTGTACATGTTCATGTGATTCAGGAGTTAGCCGATGAACGAGATCAGATACGCAAAGAAGCCAGGGAAAATATTCAAGCCCTACAGAAGGAAAACAGGCGATCTTTTGACTCAAAGAGGAAGGACGAAAAGCTCTACAACTTGAATGATTTAGTTGCGATCAGGCGTACGCAGTATGGTGTTGGTCTAAAGTTAAAAGGAAAATATCTTGGACCTTATAAGGTAGTTAAAGTTCAAAAAAAGTGGGAGATAGCAAAGGTCCTTTGAAAACATCCACTGTAGCTGAATTTATGAAGAAGTTCGGGACGAACATCACGTCAGGAGGGCCGAATGTAGGAATCAGGAATAAACCAGAAGAGCAAGTAGGAAGCGAGACACGGAGCGGTTGTCGCTTCTAATAAAGTATATCGAGAACGCGAGAGAATCGATAAAGTAGAACTCAAGAAGAGTCAGTCGGTGTCAAGATCTCAAGCGTCACGCATGCAGAGAAGTTTAAGTTTTGTTTGTTAACTCATTAAAGTTAAAACCATAATATTTGTAATCGGATACCAAATAATAATAATCAATAAACATTATAATAATACATCACTTCGTCGTCTCAAGAGTTGTTTGCATCACTGCGGAATTCCTGGGGCCACATATCCTCAACCGACTCTCTTAAATCATTGTTTGGGTTTAGTATATATACGTCTCCCTGGATACCCATTAATTTGTCACAGTAGGTTTCGAAAAGTTTCATGCGGTATTCCAATTGGAATTGATCAAAAGAAATTGTTTTTTCCTCTAGGTCTGTTTTCATCTGCCTTATGTCACCCATAACTCTGTCGTGTTTTTGCATTGCCTACAGTAATTTTGTATTTGCCCTTGGAGCAACTTCCTTTATGATTGCTTCCTTTCCAGATGCTTCCATCTCTTTTTCAATCATTTCAAAAATATTGTAATTTAATTTAATAAGAGAGAATGCAAATACGAATATATTACACAGGGGTCAACGATTTCTTTGCTTTCGGAACGATGCCTATTTTATCAATTTTCCAATATTAAAAGGCAAAAAATGTATTGCTCATATAAGGGTTAATAAAATTTAATACCAAATACACAGCGAAAAAGTACACCAATTATTGCATTTTATTTGACCAACTATTTATGTGGATCCCATACGGGTTAATGATGCCCACAAAACACCACCAAAATGCACAATTTATTGCTTATTTATTTTGGCAAAAAATACAAATAAATACGATCAACGTGTTTGGGCCTAATAATGGTTAACTATGCCAATGCACTGCGCCGAAATTACCAATTTAATTTATTTTGGGATACGATATATGAACAAATACGATCAATGTGTGTGCGCCGAATAATGGTTAACTGTGCCAATGCACCGCGCCGAGATTACCAATTTAATTTATTTATTTTGGGAGACGATATATAATATAAATAAATTCGATCAATGTGTGTGCGCCGAATAATGGTTAACTATGCTAACACACTTGCTCCAAATATTTATTTATCACTGCCTATGCACAAACCCATACGTACATATGTACAACTGTATGCCGCGATAAATACAACTGAACACTTTTTTGCAGGCGTCCCTAAAACTCTATATACTGTTTGAGAGCCACTCCCACAGTATGTACTGCTAACAAAGAACTGTTCTGTAACTGGAGACCGTTCTGCACAAAAAGGAATCGCAAATTAGCGGCACATCGCCATCTTGGTTTAAGCGGTAATTTTTATGTATATGAGCACACACAAATTTTCCAAATGTTCAAATAATTTCCACACACATTATTTTGTCAAAGGCAGTTCACTTTTATTTATTTTTTTGTTTAATTATTGGTGTATAATTGGTTTTCCAATTTCTAAACTGCCAAAAATTTATAAGATGCCAAATGCAAAGTCTTGTAAAAAAACACACAATAGGTGGCGAGATCGGGAATTAATTTTTGGCACTGAATACCTTATTATTTGGCATGATTTTCCCAAACTTTCCTTGAGAGTCCAGCTAAGTTGCTGCGCCAGGTTATGTTCGCACGAAAAATAAGAACAAGTGCCGAAACGACGAAAGTGCACTATATGTAGTTTAATTTTCCGACGCGAATTTAAACGAAAAATGCTAGCCGTAGTCCCTGCTCGGGCGCCATGAAAATCCGGAAGATCTTTCCCGGAACATTTTAAACAAAAATAAAGGCGACTACAAACTGGCGACCTTGTTGGGGATTCTCTGGCGGCAATAGAAACAAACGCAGCAGTCAAATTGCAATATTACATGCGCGGGCGCAGCCAACGATTAACAGCGATAATGAGCGACTGTCTCACACGAGCAGTGCCAAATTTAACAAGGGTCACGAAGTTACAAAAAGCTTATCAGTATAAGAGTTCGCCGCTCAGCTATATGGAAAGCTGGAGCGCACTCAAAGCTATGCTTATTACATCTTCATTGTTTACATTTTTCTTATCTATAAATTCTTCATGTTTACATTTAACTTCATTTCTATTTATATTCTACGTATTTTATATATTCTACTGCTCCAACAATCGTCATCATGCCGTTTCATCAAGACTTTCGGTACTGTCTCACCATGATAGACAGATTCACCCATTGGCCCGAAGCTATTCCTCTCATAAACATCACTGCCGAGACGGTGGCCAACGCTTTTTGGTCACAATGGGTTGCGCGTTTTGGAACACCTAAAACCATAACGACTGATCAAGGCACTCAGTTTGAGTCTGTGCTCTTCAAGGAACTAGCTCAACTTATGGGAAGTGAACACATCCATACGACTGCGTATCACCCACAGTCAAACGGCATGGTCGCAAGATGGCACAGGTCTTTTAAGGCTCCGATGATGTGTCACCCAAACACTCCTCGGCCAGAACTGCTACCTGTCGTCTTGCCTTCGAACGTGCTTTAAGGAGGATCTCAATTCATCGGTTTCCGAGATGCTCTACGGTCATCGGTACGCTTGCCAAACGAATTCTTCGAGAACATAGATACAAGCCCAGATCCTGCCTTTTTTATTAGTAGCTTTCGCGAACAGATGCGAAAAATACGTCCAACTCCAGCTGCACACCATAGCAGCTAAAAAATGATCCGTCTTAAAGGAAAAGACAAATGCTCGCACGAATTCATTCGCACCGATGCCCCCAAACAGCCTTTGGAGCCACCATACACTGGACCATTTGAAGTTGTACATCGCAATAACAACCGAGTATTTACGTTAAATGTTAACGGAAAATAAGTAGCAGTGTTTGTGGACAGAATAAAACCCGCTTTCATTCTTAGAAGCGATGCTCAACTGGACTTCCAACCTGAAAGCTATGGAAAACCACGGACCTACGAGAAGCGAAGAGTCCAATTCATAACATCGTGACGTCGTCACTAGGAGAGGTGTACTGTGGCGGTCTAGACTAAGAGCCCGCACAGCAGACGGAAGCAGTACCAAAACCAAATCCTAAATTGAAAAGACTCGGCTGGTCACACTCTCTCTGCCAAGGATCAAGCTTTGAATACAAAACGTGAGAACCTGTAGATTGTGACTCTGTAAATCGAAACTAATAAAACATTATAATCAAAATATAGGAACCAAGTTGTGTTACTATAGTGCCTTAAATTTTTCTGCCAGCGCTACATCTATTATAGATGTTAGATCTAAATAGTTAGATCTAAAATAATTTAAAGTAAGATACATTGTAACGACCTGATTCTTATTTTTTCTTATTATAGCCTTCTTGCTAGTGATTCTGCTGCTCTTTGTCGCTGGAGCGTCGCACCTTGCTGGCTGCTTCTGCGGAGCTGCGATGCCTCTGGCTTGCTGCTCCGGGTGTCTGAGATCGGGTCTCATGCAGTGGCCGCTTGCATAAGATATGTATGTGCGTAACACGCTCAGTCCCATATACGTTAGCAATAGTCTTTTTATATATTATATATAAACAGCGCTGACACTGGGAACTGCGCAACCTCAGGCTTAGTAAAACTAAATAACTAACTGTAAAAGTTATTAAAATAAAAGTTTTTGGAGTGACAAGAACAGACCTCCTTCTTACGATACTTTACAAACTCCACATAATTATTTGTCCTGGAACTAATGCGAAATCGTACATGGCTATCGTGGTGGATAGGGTGGTATGTGTGCTCCAGCTGTTGAACAATAACGATCGCTTAAGTTGGAAGAAATCAGCCAAGCTCCATGTTAAGCTTGAACATATCTAATATTAATAGTCAGCAAAGCAAAGCCAAAAACCAACGGGTACGCAACCACACACAACCACCAAAATATCAACAAATATATTAAATCCGCCTATAAAGAAGACCTGCAAGAATGACAGCAAGGGACCACTGAACTCAACTCACTGTGAATATGCCTGTGTTTGCAAAGCAAACAATTTGGACAATATTTAAAAAGTACACAAAACAATTCCTTTTCGCTTTTAAATATAATAAATTACAAAAAAATGTCTCTAATCTTCCATGGCTTAATAAAAGGCATTATGAGATCAGAAAAAGTAATAACAGAGATATCAAAGATTTACTCAAGTTCAAGACTTGATCAAGAAGATCATATAAGAGCTTATCAGGATGGAATGGCAAAAGATACATGCTGTTACAACATTAGGATCAAATTTATTAAATCGTATTAATGTCTCTTACAAAACAGAACTTTTTACTGACATGATAAGTAAACACGCCAAAATATAAGTAGAGTGTTTTAGTGAAGCACAAACACTAATTCATAAGAATATGAACAAGCTAAGTAAATCAAATGTCAAACTAATTTAGTATCAGTCGAAAGGAGGTATATATAGATATATCGATACCGAGAATCTAAAATATTCCTTTGACAGTTATAATTAGAGAAGAACTAGCAGACCAGGAATTTAAATCGGAAAGTAATACAGACCCATAAGTTAAAGAAATGATCTAATAAACTTACCAGAAACAGCAGCAAACTATCATTTGCCAGAATCCGATTCCAACTCCAACCAATACAATCAATTGTACTAGCCACGATTGAATAACTTTTCGATTATTTTAATCAGTCACGACTTACAAATAGTTCATAATGAATTGCCCGTACCATAGAACAGAACTCTGGGATTTGCCTTTACTAGAAAATGCAATTGCATAGATTATCATATTATCACGATAATAATACTAAACAAGAAAGGAAAGCTAACTTCGGGCGGAGCCGAAGTTTATATACCCTTGCAGAATATTCTGTTAAGCCCATAGAAAATCCCAACTTCCTTACTTTACAAACACCAAAGTTATGGCATTTTCAAT
Organism: Drosophila rhopaloa; assembly: GCF_018152115.1. NCBI lineage: Eukaryota > Metazoa > Arthropoda > Insecta > Diptera > Drosophilidae > Drosophila > Drosophila rhopaloa. The sequence continues at coordinate 358,232 of NW_025335073.1, forward strand.
CAATCAATTATATGGCGGCTATAGGATATTGTCAGCCGATCCTTATGAAATTTGGTAATGATTGGCCAAAAATAAAACCCATTGAAAATACCAACTTCCTAACTTTACAAACACTAAAGTTATGGCATTTCCAATCAATCAGTTATATGGCGGCTATAGGATATAGTCGGCCAATCCCGTCCGTTCCGACTTATATACTGCATGCAAAAGAGCGAAGGGTGTGTGCAAAGTTTCAATTCAATATCTATAAAACTGAAAGACTAGTTCGCGTAGAAACGGACAGACGGACAGACGGACATGCTTATATCCTTTGCACGCAGTATATAAGTCGGAACTGCCGGGATCGGCCGACTATATCCTATAGCTGCCATATAACTGATTGATCGGAAATGCCATAACTTTGGTGTTTTTAAAGTTAGGAAGTTGGGATTTTTTATGAGTATTAAGAATGCATCATATGAATAATTTTGGAGAATATAATTTACAGAGTATTCTGCAAGGGTATATCAACTTTGGCTCCTCCCGAAGTTAGCTTTCCTTTCTTGTTTTTTATTCAATTTTTGGATTTTTTTGTAAAACTTTAAAGTCAAAAACGTGATTTAGCCTAAAAATTCAATATATTAGTTATTATAAAATGAAAAATAATCAGTAAAAAAATAAAAAAAACTCGACGTAAGTACCTGAGGATTTAAGTACAGAAAAAGTGTGCAAAATTTCAAAACGATTCGTCCAGTAGATTTTGCCGGATCGTGTTCACCGATTCTGAAATGGCAACTTTACAGGAGAGAGTTTTAAAGTTTTACACACCCGAAAATCGAATACAAAACGAGCCAACTCACCTACGTTCAACTACCTTCAACTTCGGAAGTTTTACTCGGATCCATCTAAAATTTTAACGCAATATTCTTCAAAAAATGTCAAAAAAAAAAAATTTTAATACCATAGCCCCCCTTAAAAATGTTGTATTTAAGTACAAACTGTTTGAGTCACGTGGTTTCTTTACATTTTGCTTAACTTTGAAGCTCACTTTCAAATCATTATCTCTGCAACAAAATTACGTATGACAGTCAAATTTTAAATGATTGATAATTCTTCAGGTATGTACTGTGTGTGTCCAATTCTAACAATTTGTCAATTTAGCAGGTGATGTTTCCGTTTGGGTTTTGAAAAGAAAGTTCAACTTTCAATAGAGTTTTAAAAAAATGTTTAACTTTGTTAAGTCACGTCAGTACCTGAGGCTTTAGGTACAGAAAAAGTGTGCAAAATTTCAAAACGATTCGTTCAGTAGATTTTGCAGAATCGTGTTCACTGACTTTGAAATGGCAACTTTTTAGGAGAGAGTTTTAAAGTTTTAGACACCCGAAAATCGAATACAAAACGAGAAAACGCACCTACGTTAAACTACCTATAACTTCGGAAGTTTTACTCGGATCCATCTAAAATTTTAACGCAATATTCTTCAAATGTTGTGCATTCAGAAAATAAAAATAAAAAAAACAAGAGAGAACGCTATAGTCGGGTGCCCCGACTAACAGATACCCGTTACTCAGCTAAAGGGAGTGCGAGGGAGATGGAGATAGAAACTTTGATCACGCATAACTTTTTAACGAATGGTCCGATTTGAAAAATTTCTTCTACATTTCGATAGGTATTGATAAACACAATAAAACTGCATTTTTACTTTTCCGAAATATTTAAATTTTTAAAATCGTATCTAAGCGATTGTGGGCGTTAAAGGGGGCGTGGCACCATTTTGAAACAAACTTGCGCTGCGTAGGAACTTCTAAAATCTACATGCAAAGTGCCAATCTTCTAGCTTTTATTTATTATTTATTATTTTTTAGACGGACAGACGGACATGGCTAAATCGACTCGGCTAGTGATCCTGATCAAGAATATATATACTTTATAGGGTCGGAAACGCTTCCTTCTAGCTGTTACATACTTTTGCACGAATACAATATACCCTTTTACTCTACGAGTAACGGGTATAAATAGGAAAAAAACTAGTCGTATTCAAGCCGGCGTGTATTTATTGTGCTCCGGGAAAAAGTATTCAATAAAATCATAAAAGTGCAGTGACTGGTTTAATAAATCTACTATAACGCGAAAATACGCTTTCTGCGATGAAATCGCGAATGTTTATATTGATTGGTCAAATAATTAATATAAAACTTAACTCTTAAAACTCTAATTAACATTACCTCAAATACAATGAGTCTGAACGACGTTCGCATTCAACGTCAACGTGGGCAAGACAAGAGACGGCTCTCAGTACAAAGAAATAACGCGTAAGCAAGGATACCCATTGTGAGGGCAGCAGCCAGGGCCCCTATTCTTATCAATTGCCCATACAAACCTGAACTTAAAACCCCGTGTGTTATTTCTACCCCTACACCCCCTCCTCCTTCTCCTACCCTTTCTCGACCCAGATTAACGACGCGTGTTTGGTTTCGCATCCGCGCGGCGCATCTCGGCCGAGAGCTCCCACCTCAGAATCCTCATATACTCCGAGAATATCCGGAGAGTAGAATCCTCGTAGTCTCCGAGAATATCCGGAGTGTAGAATCCTCGTAGTCTCCGAGAATATCCGGAGTGTAGAATCCTCGTAGTCTCCGAGAATATCAGGAGTGTAGAATCCTCGTAGACTCCGAGAATACCCGGAGTGTAGAAACCTAGTAGATTCCGAGTTCACGCCCGGCGGAATCCCCGTAGCCAATTCCAGTCAGAGTCATCCAAGTTCACCACCAAGCAGTGCGACCCCCCTCTCAGTACCTCGTTCTGCCACCAGAGGGCTCCGCAGACAGGATCCTCCCGGGTTTTGCGCCAAGCAGTGAAGGCGGCCCTATGGACACCACAGGCCGGATCCACTTACGGCTCCCACGCAAGGAAGCATACTAGACGACTGTTATGCGGAAACCTTTACGATCAGTAGCCACCATCGAATAGCTCCCGTCTCTAGGCGCCCTACCACCTCAACTACAAATACCTACTACAGGTTAACCCCTTTTATATACATTTTTTGTATAGGTTCCTTGTCCCCGATTGAGGTTTTACCCCGGCCAGAGAACAAAAGCTGAGGCTCATATGGTAAAGTCGGCAAAGTGAACGCACTAGTGCCAGCATTTGGTTGGAAGACATTTTTAAGGTGGTTGGCAAACGTGCTGGCTCTGTCTGCATCGCTGCGCGAATTACAGTATCTAGGTATACTGGGGGTCGAGTCCAATGGGTGCTTCCAGTGTCTAAGTATACTGCGAGTTGAGTCCAATGGGTGTTTTCAATGTATTTGATATGATTGAGTTTAATAAATGAGAACCTTCTTCGACTTCGGTCAAAATTATAATGAATCTTTATTGTTCTACAATCTAAAGTGTAACTTGTGGAATACAGTGGAATATATGGGAATGAAATGTTATGATGGGGAATTCGCATATCCAGCAGATTCGAGTGGGGAATGAGAATCTGCATAGTTGGCAAGTTTGCCGTAACTGAACTGTTGGCTCGTTTGTGGTTTTGCATAGCTGTTAAGTGTTGGTTCTGCTTACTTCCGTTGGTTCCCAAACTCAGCGTTTATACATCCAGTGTTTGGGTTAATGACCATTTGGCTGAGTCGCTGAGGTTTGGGGGGCGGCGGTGTGTCCCCTAGAGTGGAGAGAGGGCCATAACGAAGGAATGGTCGGCTCCACCAAGGTAGTGACGGTCGGTAGGTGTGGGAGGAAGATGGTCTGTGGTTTATGGCATAATCGGAGGACGACGATCAGGATAAGGGTCAATGATAGTGCTGAGTATATGGCCGTAAATTTGTAGTGTGTTATGTTATCCATATTGATGATTTTTCCAGCTGTCGAAAGGGCTTCTAAGTGTAATTTTTCCAGTGATAATGTTTTGATCGTTTGATTTTTGGTTATTCTGACGACTGGTGGAAGTACGAAAGTGAAGTGATCATGTTCTACTAGCTCTCTGTCGCTGTATTCTATTCCGTTTATCCATATGGTACAATTCCTATAACGTATTAAGAAAGAGCCATTTAAAAGTATTTCGTCGTTGCAGGTTGATTTATGGGTGGTGTTCCTTCCGTTGAAAATGAAAATAAACCCTTTTTCCGGCTCGAATATGTTCATTTCGTGACCTGTATCTATCATGTCACATTTTGTCTCTTTTTCGTTTTTGACAATGTCTGACAGGCATTTGTTGTTTTTTGTTGTCGAGTCCGTGTGGATTCCCTGGCAGAAGAACTCTTGTTCCACCTTAAGGCAGCTTTCGCGAAATTGATGTATAGTGTTGTTATCATGTGCCAAGAATTCGGGGGAAATTATGAAATGTGAATTATTTACTGGTAGGGGTATGATGTGGGTGAACTTATAGATTTTTGTATCGAAAATTGGTAGTTTAATGTTAAACAATAGTTTTGTTATTAAAAGTAAAACAAGATGGTGTAAGTATATTATAGATGTGTTCATCTAATTGTAAGGTTATATTTTGTGTGGTTAACATATTTCTTATAGTATTTATTTCTTGTTTGTTAAACAAAAATTTAGGATTAAGACCAATTTGCTGGCCAGAAGGCTCTCAGCTATATTATTAATGTGTTCCTTCAAAGTGTCAATATGGAAATTTATTCGGTTAATATATTGGAGTGTAAAAATGTTCTCTCTATCTTCCCTAAGTTCTTTGAAGATAGTGTTTTGTGCTGTGTCTAGAAAATTTTGTATTTTGATTTGTTTGCTATTTATATGGTTCGTAATATTATTAAGTCTAATAATAACCTGCTTATCGAAATTTTCCTGTTTTTCCTGGGCATTTTGTAATGCATGGGAGGTAACTTTTAGGGTATTGATTTCTGCAAGTATGTTTTGTCTGTCGTTTTTGTCTAAATTACCCGAAATTGACTTGAGAATGGTTCCTAGGCCGTTAATTAAACCCCTTTTTGTTTTAGCGTGTTGGAGTAGGGTGTCTATTCTGGCTTTTAGTTGTTGTAGTTTTCCTTTTATAATTCCTATCGAAATATCAAATGTTTCATCTAGTCTGAGGGCTTTTAATGTGTTTTTTATTCTGGAAAGGCATACTTTAAACTCTTGAACATCTACGACATGGGTTAGAATTGTATAGCTCTGCGTTATATGAGCGTCTCCCAGATGAATGAAGGCGAGGGGTCTTTCTAAAGAGAAGGACTGCGTGGCGGAATGAGTAGTTCTGGATTGAAGTAGTTCGTTGGGTGTTATTATTTCTCCTGATTATCTTTCTTATTTTCTGTTTGTGTAGTTTTTGTTGTCTGGTTGTTAGTAATGTAACTCCTTTATCGGTCCTGACTTTGTGTAAGGAAAATCTAGGTGTTAGTTTGTTTCTCCTATTTTCTTTCCTAAAGATAACATCGTCGGTTTCGATTTGAATTAGTGGTTCCCTATCTTCGTTTAATTTGGTTAACCTCTTTCCTGTTTGGTTATCTAGTTGTTCTTGAATTTTGGGGTATATTTCTTTCCTAAAATCGTTCAGTTTTGTCAAATAGTCATGGTGGCTGTGGAATTTCACTGTTTTTTCAAACATGTGGGTTCTACCATGAAAAAGTTCGAACGGTGTATGAGCAGTGCTAGAGTGTATTGCATTGTTATATGTTGTCAATACCTCTGCGAATATATCCGCGTGATCAGATTGGAGTTGGAGTTCTTTCCTGCGGTTAGCAATTATTCTATAGAGTTCCGTGAATGTCGAGTGGAGTCTTTCAACAGGTGCGTTTCCCGTTGATTGTTGGAATGAGGTAATGTGCATTTCTATATTATACTGGTTCATAAAATCAGTGAACAGGTTTCCTGTAAATTCTGCACCCTGGTCAAAGACAATTTTTTTGGTAAGCCAAAGGTACTGAAAAATCTTGACAGTGCTGCTATTACTTTAATTGAGTTTCTATTAGTTAATGGGTATGCTTGTGCACATTTAGAGAATTTATCAATGATGGTCAAGTTATTTATATTGTTGATTACATAAATGTCAATATGAATGACGTCTAAAGGTCCTGTTGGTGCCGGTGGGGCTTGGAAGAAAGGTCTGTGAGGTTGTCTATCATACTTGAGTGTTAGGCAAATGTCGCAGTCTTTAATTATTTGTGTAATAATTTCCTTCATACGTGGGAAATAAATGTCTCTTTTAAGATGGTTAAGGGTTTCGTCGATACCTCTGTGGTTACTATTAAGATGGTAAGACTGAACTCTTTTTTTTGTTCTTGCAGATCGGGAAGGTCGGTTAGAAATGATGAGCAACGACAAATATTATACAGGTTATTTCCTGTAAAATAGTTGTTGTATGCTTCTTCGATTATATAAAAAACGTTGTCTGGTGCTAATATGGCATGCTTTTTGTTTGGCTTTAGAATAGTCTGTAGTATTTTTGTGATTGCGTCAAATGTGTACTCTGGTTCCGAAAATATTCGTCTTATTTTATGAGGAAATGGAGTAATTAATTGTACTGGTCCATCAAACCAATTTGAAAGATCGTTTGGATGTTAAAATAGTTCAGTGGTTTCTGAACAACTGTTATTCTAGCTCGGTCTTCATTTACATTTAGGTTGGGTTCTATTCTGCTGAGTGCATCAGCGACGACATTCTGGGATCCCTTTTTATAGACCACTTCGTAGTCATAAGCGGCTAGGGTGGTTTTCCACCGAAGTAATTTTGGATTTTGGCCTTTAAGATTTTCCAGCCAGTCCTTGAGATAATACCGAGCCTATGGCGTAGTTACTCGCGTCTGTGGTTAAAGTGAACGGTTTCGAGAAATCGGGGTAAGCTAGAATCGGGTCGTTACACAAGAGATTTTTAGAATAGGCTACTGCTTCTTTAAATTCTTCGTCTATCACTATTTATTTTTTCCCTTTCAGCTGTCTAGTTATAGGTTTGGTTATTCCAGCGAAGTTTTTTATGAACTTCCTGTAATAACCCAATAAGCCCAAGAAAGACTTAATTTTTCTAACAGTTTTCGGGCAAGGGAAATTCTTTATTGCCTGAATTTTGTCGGGATTAGGCTTCACTCCTTCTTGTGTAACAATGTGTCCCAGAAAGTCAATTTCTTTTCTTAGGAAATTGCACTTTGCAGGTTGTATTTTCAAGTTAGCTTTTTGTAATTTAGTAAATACTGATTTAATGTCTGTTATATGGTTTTGTAGTGAAGGGGAAAATATAATAATATCGTTGAGATATACAAGGCAAACCTTTCCTATCAGATCTCCCAGGACGTTGTCCATAACGCGCTGGAATGTCGCCGTTGCGTTCTTAAGACCAAAAGGCATCCTTGTGAACTCATAATGTCCGTTTTCGACAGTGAACGCCGTTTTGTTTGCGTCGCGTGGATTCATCTCAATCTGATGAAAACCACTAGCCAGATCAATTGTTGTAAAATATTTCGTTTTCCCTATACTGTCCAATATGTCCGCTATGTTAGGTATTGGATACCTATCTGAAATTGTTTTTTCGTTTAATTTACGAAAATCTTTTACCAATCGCCACTTTTTCTGACCTGACGAATCGGTTTTCTTAGGCACGACCCATACAGGTGCGCTCCAAGGGGAATGGCTATTTCGGATAATATTTTGTTGAAGCATTTTTGAAATTTGCTTCCGAACTTCTTCTTTGTGTATGAAAGGGTATCTGTAGGATTTTGTGTGTACGGGGACGTCGTCCACTGTGGGGATTGAGTGTTTAACAACATTCGAAAAAGTAAGTTGGTTATTTTCATTATAAAAAAGTACTCTCCTATAGGAGTCATTTCAGCTTGCAGTGGTTCCTCTAGGAACAGTGTTTGGTCATAGTCCGATGTGTTGCAAACCTCAAAGTTGGCGAAGCCATTCAGTGCAGTGTATAGTCCCCCTGTGATTGATAAGTCATTGTCTAGGGTTGTGGTTTCGAATAAGAAATCCCCTTCCATTATGTTTACAGGGAGTGACAATCTGATCTTCGTGTTCAGTGGTACGGTATGTGTTGTGTCTACCGGGTTTGTGCTTGTCAGTATTGGTAAGGAGGCCTTTTTTATTTCTAGAACAGAGTCCGCTATGTTTATTTTTGCATCTAAGCTACTTAAAAAGTCCATGCCCAAGAGACCATTAAAATGTGGGTGGAAGTCAAATAAGAAGAATTTCGGTTCTTTTGTTGAATCGAATTGTTTGAAGATGACTGAGTCTGTATATTCTTGAATTTGGAATTTGTTGAGAACGGTATGAATGCTAATAGGGGTGTTTAGTTTTTTAATGTGGTCTTTTGAAACTAAAGTTGGTCTTATAAAAGAGTAAGTCGACCCGGTATCAATGAGAAATTTGTGTGGGTTAGTTGTAAGAAATTTTGAAGACAAAAGGACATAAGGTAAAGACTTTCCGTGTGACTTTTTGTTTAAGAAGCCGACTGGTTGTCCGAGGCTTCTTGTAAAAAATTTGCACCATCGTTGATGTTGCAGGAAGCAGTAGGGGTATTGTCGTTTGACCTTGAATTGCCCCGGAATGGGTTTTGGTTTCTAGATGAATGGTTCTCGTATCGATTTTGGGATGGTTGTCTTGTCTCATTTCTTTTAGTGTTGTTGTTATCAGATTGTTTCTGGTTCTGTTCGTGACGTTGGTATGGGCGGTTTCGTTCGCCCGAATTTCCGCGGTGGCGATAACTTTGTTGGTCATTATAGCTTTCGCGGCGATTATTATTTTGTCGTTCACCAAAATTCTCGTGGTAACGATTATTCTGCTGACTGTTGGAGTTTTGGTAATAAAAATTCTGTTCTATTTGTGCCAATTCGTAAGCTTTTTCCAAAGAGTCTGGGTTCCGGGATCTAATTATTGTTTTTAGTGGACCGTTTAGTCCGACTATAAACGCATTAAGGCAGATGTCGGAATAAAGGGCGTGTTTTTCCGTGGTGTTCTGACCACCACGGCCCGAGTCATTAGTTAATGATACCAGTTGGCCTCTCAATTTTGCTATTGCGAAGAATGACTTATGAATTGAGAGTCCGCTTGGTAGTGTTTGGATTTCGCGGATTAATATAGCTTCCGTCTTCTTGCTAGTGTAAAGTCGTTTAAGATTTGCTTTAATGTCGTACCAGATGAGTGGTGTGCCACACAGGGTCAATGCATCGTGTGCCTTGCCTTTCACTCTATTCCTAACCGCCCTGAGGATCAACTGTCCATACGCCGTCTGATCTACGGAACGAATGAGTATTAGTAATTCCTCCACGCTAGTAATAAAAGTTTCTAGGTTGTCAGAGGGACCCTCGTAAGTTGGCAAATGTTGTACAAACGCTAGTATGTCTTTCGGACTTAAATATGTGTTGACGATAGCCAATGAGTTGCTAACTGTGGTGCTGATGGAACCCGATGCATTACCAGAGTCTGAATGATTCATGTTGGAGTTAAGAGATTGATTTATTTGGTCGTGCAACTTTTCTTCTTCAAGTACACTTAGGTCTGAAAAACTGTTCTTACTTCTTAGACCTATTCTTCTACTAGCTGCGCTAACTTTTTTTTTAACATTTAATTACCTTCCCTATGTTATAGCGTTTATCTTAATTTGTAATTGTAATGTAATATGTTAATATTATTAATGAAAAATCTTGACAGTGCTGCTATTACTTTAATTGAGTTTCTATTAGTTAATGGGTATGCTTGTGCAAATTTAGAGAATTTATCAATGATGGTCAAGTTATTTATATTGTTGATTACATAAATGTCAGTATGAATGGCATCTAAAGGTCCTGTTGGAGCCGGTGGGGCTTGGAAGAAAGGTCTGTGAGGTTGTCTATCATACTTGAGTGTTAGGCAAATGTCGCAGTCTTTAATTATTTGTGTAATAATTTCCTTCATACGTGGGAAATAAATGTCTCTTTTAAGATAGGTTTCGTCGATACCTCTGTGGTTACTATTATGATGGTAAGACTGAACTCTTTTTTTTTGTTCTTGCAGATCGGGAAGGTCCGTTAGAAATGATGAGCAACGACAAATATTATACAGGTTATTTCCTGTAAAATAGTTGTTGTATGCTTCTTCGATTATATAAAAAACGTTGTCTGGTGCTAATATGGCATGCGTTTTGTTTGGCTTTAGAATAGTCTGTAGTATTTTTGTGATTGCGTCAAATGTGTACTCTGGTTCCGAAAATATTCGTCTTATTTTATGGAGTAATTAATTGTACTGGAATTGATGGACCAATTTGAAAGATTGTTTGGATGTTAAAATAGTTCAGTGGTTTCTGAACAACTGTTATTCTAGCTCGGTCTTCATTTACATTTAGGTTGGGTTCTATTTTGCTGAGTGCATCAGCGACGACATTCTGGGATCCCTTTTTATAGACCACTTCGTAGTCATAAGCGGCTAGGGTGGTTTTCCACCGAAGTAATTTTGGATTTTGGCCTTTAAGATTTTCCAGCCAGACTAACGGCTTGTGGTCGGTCACTATTTTGAATCGGCGCCCGAAAAGGTAGGGTCTAAAGTGTCCTACAGACCAAACGATCGCAAGCATCTCTTTTTCTATTGTTGAATATCTAACTTCGGTGTCAGATAATGTTCTACTGGCAAATGAAATAGGCCTATCGTTGGTGTTTGGTCCTTGAGATAATACCGAGCCTATGGCGTAGTTACTCGCGTCTGTGGTTAAAGTGAACGGTTTCGAGAAATCGGGGTAAGCTAGAATCGGGTCGTTACACAAGAGATTTTTAGAATAGGCTACTGCTTCTTTAAATTCTTCGTCTATCACTATTGATTTTTTTCCTTTCAGCTGTCTAGTTATAGGTTTGGTTATTCCAGCGAAGTCTTTTATGAACTTCCTGTAATAACCCAATAAGCCCAAGAAAGACTTAATTTCTCTAACAGTTTTCGGGCAAGGGAAATTCTTTATTGCCTGAATTTTGTCGGGATTAGGTTTCACTCCTTCTTGTGTAACAATGTGTCCCAGAAAGTCAATTTCTTTTCTTAGGAAATTTCACTTTGTGGGTTGTATTTTCAAGTTAGCTGTTTCTAATTTAGTAAATACTGATTTAATGTCTGTAATGTGGTTGTGTAGTGAAGGGTAAAATATAATAATATCGTCGAGATATACAAGGCAAACCTTCCCTATCAGATCTCCCAGGACGTTGTCCATAACGCGCTGGAATGTCGCCGGTGCGTTCTTAAGACCAAAAGGCATCCTTGTGAACTCATAATGTCCGTTTTCGACAGTGAACGCTGTTTTGTTTGCGTCGCGTGGATTCATCTCAATCTGATGAAAACCACTAGCCAGATCAATTGTTGTAAAATATTTCGTTTTCCCTATACTGTCCAATATGTCCGCTATGTTAGGTATTGGATACCTATCTGAAATTGTTTTTTCGTTTAATTTACGAAAATCTTTTACCAATCGCCACTTTTTCTGACCTGACGAATCGGTTTTCTTAGGCACGACCCATACAGGTGCGCTCCAAGGGGAATGGCTATTTCGGATAATATTTTGTTGAAGCATTTTTGAAATTTGCTTCCGAACTTCTTCTTTGTGTATGAAAGGGTATCTGTAGGATTTTGTGTGTACGGGGACGTCGTCCACTGTGGGGATTGGGTGTTTAACAACATTCGAAAAAGTCAGTTGGTTATTTTCATTATAAAAAAGTACTCTCCTATAGGAGTCATTTCAGCTTGCAGTGGTTCCTCTAGGAACAGTGTTTGGTCATAGTCCGATGTGTTGCAAACCTCAAAGTTGGCGAAGCCATTCAGTGCAGTGTATAGTCCCCCTGTGATTGATAAGTCATTGTCTAGGGTTGTGGTTTCGAATAAGAAATCCCCTTCCATTATGTTTACAGGGAGTGACAATCTGATCTTCGTGTTCAGTGGTACGGTATGTGTTGTGTCTACCGGGTTTGTGCTTGTCAGTATTGGTAAGGAGGCCTCTTTTATTTCTAGAACAGAGTCCGCTATGTTTATTTTTGCATCTAAGCTACTTAAAAAGTCCATGCCCAAGAGACCATTAAAATGTGGGTGGAAGTCAAATAAGAAGAATTTCGGTTCTTTTGTTGAATCGAATTGTTTGAAGATGACTGAGTCTATATTCTTGGATTTGGAATTTGTTGAGAACGGTATGAATGCTAATAGGGGTGTTTAGTTTTTTAATGTGGTCTTTTGAAACTAAAGTTGGTCTTATAAAAGATTAAGTCGACCCAGTATCAATGAGAAATTTGTGTGGGTTAGTTGTAAGAAATTTTGAAGACAAAAGGACATAAGGTAAAGACTTTCCGTGTGACTTTTTGTTTAAGAAGCCGACTGGTTGTCCGAGGCTTCTTGTAAAAAATTTGCACCATCGTTGATGTTGCAGGAAGCAGTAGGGGTATTGTCGTTTGACCTTGAATTGCCCCGGAATGGGTTTTGGTTTCTAGATGAATGGTTCTCGTATCGATTTTGGGATGGTTGTCTTGTCTCATTTCTTTTAGTGTTGTTGTTATCAGATTGTTTCTGGTTCTGTTCGTGACGTTGGTATGGGCGGTTTCGTTCGCCCGAATTTCCGCGGTGGCGATAACTTTGTTGGTCATTATAGCTTTCGCGGCGATTATTATTTTGTCGTTCACCAGAATTCTCGTGGTAACGATTATTCTGCTGACTGTTGGAGTTTTGGTAATAAAAATTCTGTTCTATTTGTGCCAATTCGTAAGCTTTTTCCAAAGAGTCTGGGTTCCGGGATCTAATTATTGTTTTTAGTGGACCGTTTAGTCCGACTATAAACGCATTAAGGCAGATGTCGGAATAAAGGGCGTGTTTTTCCGTGGTGTTCTGACCACCACGGCCCGAGTCATTAGTTAATGATACCAGTTGGCCTCTCAATTTTGCTATTGCGAAGAATGACTTATGAATTGAGAGTCCGCTTGGTAGTGTTTGGATTTCGCGGATTAATATAGCTTCCGTCTTCTTGCTAGTGTAAAGTCGTTTAAGATTTGCTTTAATGTCGTACCAGATGAGTGGTGTGCCACACAGGGTCAATGCATCGTGTGCTTTGCCTTTCACTCTATTCCTAACCGCCCTGAGGATCAACTGTCCATACGCCGTCTGATCTACGGAACGAATGAGTATTAGTAATTCCTCCACGCTAGTAATAAAAGTTTCTAGGTTGTCAGAGGGACCCTCGTAAGTTGGCAAATGTTGTACAAACGCTAGTATGTCTTTCGGACTTAAATATGTGTTGACGATAGCCAATGAGTTGCTAACTGTGGTGCTGATGGAACCCGATGCATTACCAGAGTCTGAATGATTCATGTTGGAGTTAGGAGATTGATTTATTTGGTCGTGCAACTTTTCTTCTTCAAGTACACTTAGGTCTGAAAAACTGTTCTTACTTCTTAGACCTATTCTTCTACTAGCTGCGCTAACTTTTTTTTAACATTTAATTACCTTCCCTATGTTATAGCGTTTATCTTAATTTGTAATTGTAATGTAATATGTTGATATTATTAATAATATGTTTAGTATTTGTGTAGATGTTACTTGTTGTAATTAGTTGTTGCGTGTTTTCTCATTGGTATCCACTCCCTGTGTCGTTTTTCTTAATGTTGACTGTAATTTATAAATATATAGAGTTAGTGATTTGTTTAAAATTTGGTGATATAATTTAATATAGGCAAGCGAACATATGGCGACTATAAAGAAAAAAGAGGTGGATGTTTTCGAAAGAGGTAATAGTGACGTAATTGTTTGGAACCAATTTCCCGTTTAGTGTACAGTTGGAGATACTTATTTGTTCGCAAAGCCACATCAAGCGAAGGCTGCTGATGCAACAGTTTCAGCTCAAGTGGAGGGAGAGAACAAGAGATTATAAAAAAATTGTATTTCAGCTACGTGATCCCGGTGCCTTATCAACATATGTGCACATATTCGGTCACGAAGAAAAACAAAATTTTTTTCAATTGCAAATATTTTCAGTTAATGTGTTAAAAAAATTCTTGTATTTTTTATTAAATGTGGTGCCAGTGCTTTATCAGCGTTTGATATGTACATATTCGGACACAGATTCTACCAATTGTAAATATATTTTTTTTATTTTATTTATATAGAAAAATTCTTGTATTTTTATTAATTACGTGATCCCGGTGCTTTATCGGCGTTTGATATGCACATATTCGGTCACAAATTTTAACAATTGTAAATATTTTTTTTTGTTTATTTATAGAAAAAAAATCTTGTATTTTATTAATTACGTGATCCCGGTGCTTTATCGGCGTTTGATATGCACATATTCGGTCACAAATTTTAGCAATTGTAAATATTTTTTTTTTTTTGTTTATTTATAGAAAAAAAATCTTGTATTTTATTAATTACGTGATCCCGGTGCTTTATCGGCGTTTGATATGCACATATTCGGTCACAAATCTGTATAATTGAAAGTTTTTCTTTGCATTTGGTTTTATGTGATTTTACGAATTTTTCATTTTTCAAGAATGCCATCCCGGTGCTTTATCGGCGTTTGATATGCACATATTCGGTCACAAATCTGTATAATTGAAAGTTTTTCTTTGCATTTGGTTGTATGTGATTTTACGAATTTTTCATTTTTCAAGAATGCGATCCCGGTGCCTTATCAGCGTTTGATGTGCACATATTCGGTCGCAACTTTTGAGAACACTAACACTTGTACACTTGCCTGAATTTGGTTCGCCACTTTTCACTTCTTCTTCTCTTTATTTTTTATATTTTTGGCTAATTTATTAGTTTCATTCTTCCTTTCTTTTTTTTCTTAATTTCGCCACCATTTGTTCACTTACCTATCTTACAGGTATAGTATGATCAGGAGCTGGAGCATTTTGCGATCTCCTGGTCCTAATCCGGCTGCGCCAATTACAGTATCTAGGTATACTGGGGGTCGAGTCCAATGGGTGCTTCCTGTGTCTAAGTATACTGCGAGTTGAGTCCAATGGGTGTTTTCAATGTATTTGATATGATTGAGTTTAATAAATGAGAACCTTCTTCGACTTCGGTCAAAATTATAATGAATCTTTATTGTTCTACAATCTAAAGTGTAACTTGTGGAATACAGTGGAATAATGAGTTCCCTAAAGATATCAACGTGGAACAATCATATCGACGTAATGCTGCTTTCAGAAACACACCTTGCAAACAAATATTATTTTTAACTACGAGGCTATTCATTCTACGGAACAAATCATCCAGATGGTAAAGCACATGGTGGGACTGGAATTCTAATCAGAAGCCGTATTAAGCACCACTATCATAACAAATTTGCTAAAAAATTACCTACAGGACACATCTATAAATATACAAACAAGAGAGAACGCTGTAGTCGGGTGCCCCGACTATCAGATACCCGTTACTCAGCTGAAGGGAGTGCGAGGGAGATGGAGATAGAAACTTTGATCACGCATAACTTTTTAAAGAATGGTCCGATTTGAAAAATTTCTTCCACATTTCGATAGGTATTGATAAACACAATAAAACTGCATTTTTACTTTTCCGAAATATTTAAATTTTTAAAATCGTATCTAAGCGATTGTGGGCGTTAAAGGGGGCGTGGCACCATTTTGAAACAAACTTGCGCTGCGTAGGAACTTCTAAAATCTACATGCAAAATGCCAATCTTCTAGCTTTTATAGTTTCCGAGATCTCAGCGTTCATACGGACAGACAGACAGACAGACAGACAGACAGACGGACAGACGGACAGACGGACAGACGGACATGGCTAAATCGACTCGGCTAGTGATCCTGATCAAGAATATATATACCTTATAGGGTCGGAAACGCTTCCTTCTAGCTGTTACATACTTTTGCACGAATACAATATACCCTTTTACTCTACGAGTAACGGGTATAATAAATACTGGCAACCAACTAACACTAGCCGCCGTATACTGCCCCCTCGCTTGTTGTGAAACCAGCATTTGCTGCATAGTTGTGCGCATAAACGACATAAACTCCGTAAGGCTTTGTTGCAGGCTGCATTTCATATCTTCAAAGTTGCTTTTTGGCTGCTCCGGGGATTGTTGCTGCTAAGCCGTGTCCGGTTATTGGTATGCTGATTGCAGAAATGAACTTTTTGAGACAGGGTTACCAAGTCCTGATTTTAAAGCGCTTGCGTATGTAAGAATTTTATAAGAGTTTATGGGTCCTAGTGAGGAGAATACTTCAGGGCGTGATCTGGAAGCTGTCATCTGTTTATTTTGGGTGCGGGCAGTAGTTCCTCTCTGGTGGATGCCACGTCATGAGCGTTTCTATTCCAGCTAGGCTGGCATTGCTTCGGGTTATTTTGCGTTGAGAATTTAGAGGGCTCGATACAGTTGTGGTTGTTGTTGAACTTACAGTTGACGTTGTTAAAGAAATTGGAGTGCTAGTTACTGCTGATGAGCTTAGGTTATTGCATACCTGCATTGGAGCACATTCAGCGGGGAAGCAAGAACGCGATCTCTCGCTCGCTACGTTTAAGAATACGGTCAAGTTGGGGGTAACTGCCTCCGCTTGATCATAGCTTGCATTATTTGGATGACTCCGACTGGAGTTGGCTACGGGAATTCCGCCGGGCGTGAACGGGTGAACTCGGAATCTACAAGGTTTCTACACTCCGGGTATTCTCGGAGTCTACGAGGATTCTACACTCCTGATATTCTCGGAGACTACGAGGATTCTACACTCCGGATATTCTCGGAGACTACGAGGATTCTACACTCCGGATATTCTCGGAGTCTACGAGGTTTCTACACTCCGAATATTCTCGGAGACTACGAGGATTCTACACTCCGGATATTCTCGGAGACTACGAGGATTCTACACTCCGGATATTCTCGGAGTCTATGAGGATTCTGAGGTGGGAGCTCTCGGCCGAGATGCGCCGCGCGGATGCGAAACCAAACACGCGTCGTTGATCTGGGTCGAGAAAGGGTAGGAGAAGGAGGAGGGGGTGTAGGGGTAGAAATAACACACGGGGTTTTAAGTTCAGGTTTGTATGGGCAATTGATAAGAATAGGGGCCCTGGCTGCTGCCCTTACAATTGGTATCCTTGCTTACATGTATTTTGGGGCGCTGCTCGGTGTTGCGCGGATCGACAAGAGCAGAAAACACTAAACGAAAAGGTTCGGCGTCGGGCGCGGGTTCGGATACGCCCGGCTGACTTGAGACCCCGGCGGATCGGCGCGTTTATCACGTGTGTGTCGGTAGTCGTGTGACGGAGGGATGCTCGAGCAGACGTCCACTCTCGGCGAAAAGTCAAAACGAAAGAGACCGAGATTAGGAATCAGAGATCGCACTTCAGTTGAACGTCGCGCTCGCTGAACCAGTTCCCCGCTATCGATTGTGATATTGATCTAGGGTGCGTGTCTTGGCTCAAAATGAATACTAGTTTAATTAGTTTCCTTAGTTCCTTTTATTTCAATTCATAACACGGGACTTTATGTCCGATCTTAAAGCTAATAACAAAACTTATGACTAAGATTACAATGTAATGTAATAAACAAAATATGATCCTCGTCATGATTTAGGGCGTTACAGCTTCAACATGAGCCAATTCAGTTTCGCCCAAACGAAATCGTTAACATCATCAAAAATCAGCTGAATCCGAAAAAATCCCCGGGTTACGACCTCATAACTCCCAAAATGATCATTGAGCTCCTATCTTGCGCCGTTTGCACTATCACCCAGCTTTTTAATGCCATCACAAAGCTTGGCCACTTTCCAGGGGGAAAAGTCGATTATAAAAATGATAGCAAAGCCGGGAAAAGACCACACAACGTTGTATAGACCTATAAGCCTACTTTCATGATTATCTAAACTCTTTGAAAAATGCGTATTGACTCGGATAAACACTTACCTAAGAATCCAGGAAGGAATTCCGTCACATCAATTTGGGTTTCGTGAAAATCACGGAACAATTGAGCAGGTCAACCGGATAGCATCAGAAATTCGGAATGCGTTCGAAAAACGAGAGCTTTTAAAGTCTTACCTCTACGACAGAAAATTTGCTGTGAGATGCAACACTGCTATATCAAACGATTTCACTATTGGAGCTCGAGTTCCTCAAGATAGTGTGCTTGGGCCAACATTATATGTTCTGTGAGGAGTTAAATAACTCCTCAAAAATAAATGAGAGTTTGAATAATATAGCTGGAGAGAGTTTGGAGAATACAGCTGGAGAGAGTTTGGAGAGAAACGAGAAGAGAGTTTGGGGAATACGGCCGGAGAGAGTTTGGAGAGAACGAGGAGAGAGAGAGAGATTGGAGAGAAGGAGTAACGGTAGAACGCGGCGGACTTTGGACCCTAGTATGGTGCCGTGCCCAAAACCCAAAAAGGAGAAGCCGAGAATTAACGGGATATATGATCAGTCGATCACAAGGAGTCAATCCAGCAAGATCAGTAGACAAGCAGCAAATCAGTGAACAACACAAGTCAAGTTAACATCAGGAGGAAGCAGAGCCGAGCCGAGTGAATAGGACCAAGATCGCTACATCAAGACGTTCGGGACATAGAGTTGAAGTCTCCGAGAAGCTGAGAAGCAGGTAGCTGAGGTCCTTAAGGCATCACGCGGCTAAGACCAGGCGTCTTGTTCTAATTCTTGTCGCGATTTGAGCTTGGCGTATTGCTCGGCGAGTACGACAGAGTTGAATAAAAAGAGTCCTTCGACAAAGAACCGTGGGCTCGGAAGGGAAGTTGTCCAGAACCAGCCGCCGTGCGAAAACAATTGCCTTGTCGAATTCCGGAGTACGCCTGAATCGGCAGGCGAGAATTGTGCAGGCCCTGGTACGACTAGCCAAGAAGGACGCGCGTCCGAACCACGGGTGTCTCGGGAGGCGTATGCGTCGAGAGCACGGTAGTTCACCGCCAGAGTCCTAGACAGGCAGCTGATCGAATCCCGAGAGCCAAAGACCCGCTGCACCTAGTCTCACAAGAGCACGCGGACCACGGAGCCAGGACCTCCCGTCGTATGCTTTAACCGTTAGGTAGAAACTGTGTAGGCGTCTGGTGTGACCGGCCGGGACAGATCCAGGGACAGGAGGCTGTGGCTGCGAAAGGCGTATGCTTTGAGAGCCCAGTGCCTGTTCACCCTAGTCTGGGAACGGTGACGCATCCCTAGACCCTCATAACCCCGTGGACAAAGACAGCGCAGGCGTTCCGGAGCAGCGAGCAACGGGGCAGCGGAGAGCGACGGTGGAACAACCACAATTCTTCAAGGAAGGCGTTGAGACAACCATCTGTCACCATTACTCCCAAGCCGATTGACAAGTCGGCGAATAACGATCCCAGTAAAAACATCCTAACATTCTGTGCGTTCTCACTAGACAATCGGGCGGTCACGTTTTTATAAATTTGGTGGGACGAACAACACACATCTTCTGAGCTAGCCGCACGATACTCGTAGCTAGCGGACCGTAAAAATCAGTTTGTTACATCTGGCGCCCAAAACGTGGTTGTCCGGTCGGTGAGATTCAGCAAATAAACAGAAATGGGAAAAGGATGGATATATCTCCTCAAGAACGAGGATTTCGCAAAAATAGGAGCCAAGTTAGGCATCACTTTGGAGGGAAGAACGGATGACATGAGGAAAGCCCTCTCAGAGTACCTAACAAGGAAACAGAATGACCCAGGATTAGCAGAGATCTGGGCTGAGCTGGAAGAGAAATACCACAATAAGCCAGGCCCAACAGTCAAATTGCTGAACCCTGACGCTGAGGAGCTCATAGCAAGTCTTGGAGTGGACAGCATGAAGGAAGCTGGCAGGAGTCGAAACACAAGCCAATAAAGAAAATCAGGGCAGCAAAGACCTAGCACACCAGATAACGCCAAAGTCGCAAAGCAAGTGAGAGAAAGGTCGTTCAAATTCGATGGCACTGAGAAGCCACTGGAATTCCTAGAACAGGTGAAGTGCATTGCCAGAGCTATTGAAAGGCAAAGCACTGAAATGGTTTATTTCAAACAATAAACATTGGAGAACATCTGGACACATTAATAATCCTGTCTGACGAGTACGAAGAACTGGACAAAGAGCGAGAAGAGTTCGTTCACGAACACAAGTTTTCACGAAACAAAACGGCAGCACCACCACAAACTACATGCAGGAGATGTGAAGACAGCACGGTAACCAAAAACCGTCCTTTGGCCAGTGGACACCAGCCAATGTAACACAATAAAGACAGCCAAAGAAAACTTTATGAAGGCCACAAAACACCACTCAGATGACATGCAACCCAATGCCAAGAGCCACCAATGCACAGACCCACATAATGAACCCACAGGAGGCATGTCGCCGTTGTGGAGGACACGAACACTGGGCACGAGGATGCAGAAACCAAAGATAACTGTTCTGCTGGGTGTGCGGCAAAGTTGGCATCAGGAGCGTAGAGTCCTGCCAAAAGGCGGGAAATGGGCAGCGATCCCAGACGATCCCAATAATATGTGCCGGACATGAATTGCGAATACCGGCAAGAAAACGGCACAATGGATGTCTGGAAGAAAGGCTGTCGGTGGCTGTAGATTCACAAGTGATGAAGAGGACATTGAGAAATTCCTCGACAAACAGTTGCAGATTTCAGCACCATGTCAGGAACATCTACAGTGGCCGAGCACCAAATCACCATGAAAGACGACAAGCCAATCAAACAGAGGTATTATCCTAAGAACCCAAAAGTCCAGGGAGAGATCAACGCAAAGGTGGACGAGCTGTTACAAATGGGCTTCATAGAACATACAAAAAGTCCATACAGCTCGCCCACCGTAATAGTGAAAAAGAAGACGGGCAAGTGGAGGCTATGCGTTGATTTCAGACAAATAAACGCGAAGTCCATAAAAGATGCCTACCCGCGGATTAATTATATCCTGGACCAACTCAGAGAGGCAAAATACAGAAGCAGTCTAGACTTGAAAGACAGATATTGGCAAGTCCTTTTGGAGGTAAATAGTAGGCAATATACGGCGTTTACAGTACCCGGCAAAGGTTTCTTCCAATGGAAAGTAATGCCTTTCGGACTACACTCAGCATCGGCCACGTTCCAAAGGGCTCTGGATCAGGTAATCGGCCCGGAGATGTCACCATACGCGTTTGCATACCGAGATGAGAAGAAAGTGCTTAGGCGCCTCAAGGAAGCCAACTTGAGAATAAACGCCGATAAATGCAAATTCTTCAAGCAAGTGCTGCTCTACCTCGGACACCGCGTTACTAGCGAAGGGATAGGCACAGATCCCGAGAAGGTAGCAGCCAACTAGAGCCACCGTCGACGTTACGCGAACTACGACAATACACAGATTTTGCGCGTATAGTAAAACTTCTTAATGATATTATAAGTCACAAAGTGGATATGGACGCCGGAATACCAGCAGGCTTTCGAAGAGGCACGATTAGTGGCCGATCCTGGCATGCCCGGATTTTGAGAGAAGATTCGACTTGCAGACGGGCGCCAGTGATTATGGTTTAGGTTCAATCCTGACTCAAGAGACAGAGGACGGCGAAAGGGTCCTTTCATACTCAAGCGGGCTCTAAACGGCGCGGGGAAAAATTATTCCACAACAGAAAAGGAGTGCTTGGCAATTGTGTGGGCAATCAAAAAGCTGAAACCTTACTTGGAGGGCTACCATTTTAAAGTGGTTACAGACCACATGGCTTTAAAGTGGTTAAACAGCAAGAAAGCCCTTCTGGAAGGATAACAAGATGGGCCCTGGACTTACAGCAGTACGACTTCGAGAAAGCGTACAGGAAAGGAAAGCTGAATGTGGTGGCAGACGCCCTATCTCGACAACCATTGCCGGAGACTCTTAGGGGCATTAAAGACACATCGGCAAAACCGACCAATAGCTGCAGCTGGATAGGGAGTATGTGCGAGAAAATAAAAGCCCAACCATAAAAATATCCAGATTATGTAATGGAAGGCGAGTCTCTCTATAGGCACATTCCTCACAGAGCGGGCAATGAAGATGTCGTAGCTTGGAAACTGTGCGTTCCGCAGGGTCTAAGACAAGCCTTACTAGAAGAAAACCATGACTACCCATCCGCTGGTCATGTTGCCCGGTACTACTGGCCAGGAATGCATAGAGACGGCAGGACCCACGTACGCAAGTGTGAAGTTTGCCTGAAATACAAGCCCAATCAGCTGCAGGCTGCAGGGAAAATGCTCACTCAGGTATCAGGAACCATATACGCCGCGTAGATAGGGTACCCAAGGAAAACAAAGGGGCAGAACCCATGCAACGAGGCAGGCGGATTCAGCGTCAGGCATACGCCCAAGTCATCCGTCTATACGCCGCGTAGCACAGGGAACACACAAGGAAGGATTTACACGGATCCCAAAACAGGGCAGACGGATTAATCGTCGGGCGTAAGCCAGAGTCATCCGCCTATAAAGCACGTTCCAAAAAAAAAAAAAAAAATAATTAAATAATTAATTAATGATACGACAAACACAGTACAAGGAATAACAAGTATGATAGCTCAGTCCGTAGCGTCGTTAGACTCTGTACGGGTAAGATAAATATAAGTCTAATGGCGGCCGAAAAAAGGGGAGAGACGCCACAGCGGAGCTGTACCGTAGGACCCAAAGTAAGCCAAGCGACTGCTGAACACAGAAGGAAAATGCCAAGAAGCCAAGCAGGGCGACAATAACGGCATGCGGTACAAGGGAGGAACAAGGTGGAAAGCCCGAGGGAAATAGCGGGATCGTGAAAAGGGAGACGGGGAAAACCGAGGTGTCATCGGGAGGGTCAAACGAAGGGATGGGCATTCGAAGATCAGTAACCACCATGTCAACACGTATGACCCGATCCGAGGCAAGGAGGAGGATGGCTGCCCAAACCGCGACAGGGCCCAACCCGGGGCAAGGATGGTCGGAGGACAGGCGCACGCCTGTCACCTGGCCTACCCGAACCTCGAGGCGGGTCCCGAAGCCGGTCAGCGAGCCGGTGGACTCGGCGCCAGAACCCACAGTCAGCTCCGAAAGCGACGAAAGCGGAGATGGTGGACGACCCGGCAGTGGAGCGAAGGCAGTGGCTGCTCCGGAGGGCCGTGGACCCTATGATGGGCAGTATCCTGCCCGGGGACCCCAACACCCCTGGACTGCATGGGGAGCGGGAGCTCACCCGGGCAGACGTGGAGGCCATCCACTCGGCCTTGCAAGAGGCCCAACAGCAGGCCAGGAGGAAACGGGAGACCAAGAACACGAGGAGCCGCAGGCGAGCCCACCACCCTCGCAGCAGGAGGAGGTGAACCTGGCCGAGCCATCTTCTCCCGGACAGGCCCACGGCGGGGAAGGAAACGCGGAGAAACCCCGAGAGTCAACCCCAGAAAGCCGGCAGGACCAGCAGGACACGCACGGGCCTCAAGGACGGTATTTCAGCACGGAGATACCCATGACCCACGTGAGCCATGCCCTGCACTCGTTCACGGTGCAAGGGGTCCTTTGGAGGCAGCATGCCGTGGCGTGGTCCTGGCCGGAGGGACCGGCCGGAGCACCGACCGAAGCCGCGGAAGAGGTGCCTAACCCGTGGGGACCACGCCTACGTGACACCGCCGACACCACCGACCACGGCCGAGTCCATATCGGCAGACGGCGGCAGGCCGGCGCAGGAGGAGGAGCCCGTGGAGAAAGGCCCGAGGGTGTGGCGCGAACCCGTGCTTGGAGGAAGGCCGAATTTCGCCAGGCAGAAGTTCGCGCCGGACGGAACCACCATTTCAGCGGCAGGTATCGTTGCCCGACGAGCGGCGGTGGACGGTGGTCCAGAAGCAGGATTGGCCCTCGGAAATTGAGGGCGAAGGGCGGAAAGCAGTGCGTCCTGGTCCAGCAGGGCGGACGCCGTTTCCGAGTGCGTCTGGGGCCATCAAGCATGGGGGTCTACAAACAATAAAAGGAACCCTAAAAAACACAGAACACAAACCTAAAATGAATAAATATATTTGGCACAGGGTGAACGGGGTAAACATCACGAACGCGCACAAAAACACACAAAATAATAACACAAAAAAAAGGGGGGTTGTATATTTGCATAAAAACCTGAAAAAAAGGGAAATGCATTAAATTCGAACCACAAAGAAGAGGCGGCGGGGTACTCACTGTGAGAAATACATATACGATGTGTGGTTCCTGCCAGCTGAAGGGGGGGAATGGAATGCCCGTCCTGGTACGTCACCGAGTGCCACGGCCAAGGGCAATGGTGGGGCGTGCGGGGGGAAGGCTAAAAAAGAGAGAGAGTAAAAGTGAGAAATGTGAAAACAAGAAGAAAAGGAGAAAACTTACAGGAGAAAATTTCCTGACGCTGCACGTCTAAAGGGATGGGGGCGCTTCGATTAATAAGCGGTCGATTGGCACTGGACGATAGTGTCGATCAATGGGCACAGAACACTGAAAATGTCGGCACAAGAAGGGTCACACTAAAAAATATCGCTATAACCAGATGGCAACGCTGCACTAATTCAAATCATCGAGATCGGCTGGAAAACCGATCGGGAAAGCGGTAGTGTGACCAGACAACGAATGAAAGGAGATGCTTAGAACGCGAAGCATAAGGGGGAAACATCTTGGGCGGGACATTCAAAGGAGATACGAAGAACGCGAGAAGTTTATGGGGTAAACATCTTGGGCGGGAAAAGGAATGGAGCATCGGCGCTGTGGAACTCAGGTACGAGCTGTGAGCGTCGAGGGAACCATTTGGAGGAGCATGAGACTTGAAGGCTACAAGGATTTACAAGGAAGACAGCCGGAGAGAAGAAAGTGGGGAAATATGTTGGGCGGGAAAAGGAATGGAGCATCGGCGCTGTGAAACTCAGGTACGAGCTGTGAGCGTCGAGGGAACCATTTGGAGGAGCTAGAAAACTCGAAGGCTACAAGCATTTACAAGGAAGACAGCCGGAGAGCAGAAAATCAAGTCTTTGGGGGAAACATCTTGGGGCGGGAACTACATAGAACGAGAAGGACCGACGTCGAGGGAAGGAGGACCAACATCTGCGATTCGGAACAGTGGATCTAGAGTCTCATTTCGTTCCCGAAGAAAGGGGAGAATGTGAGGAATTAAATAACTCCTCACAAATAAACCGTCAGTTTAAACCGTCGTTGCATGCAGACGTGTATTTATTGTGCTCCGGGAAAAAGTATTCAATAAAATCACAAAAGTGCAGTGACCGATTTAATAAATCTACTATAACGCGAAAAGACGCTTTCTGCGATGAAATCGCGAATGTTTATATTGATTGGTCATTTAATTAATATAAAACTTAACACTTAAAACTCTAATTAACCTTACCACGAATACAATGAGTCTGAACGACGTTCGCACACAACGTAAACGTGAGTAAGACGGGACACGGCTCTCAGTACAAAGAAATAACGCGTACTTCTCTTTTAAAGCAACCGAAAATAATGCAAGCTCTGATCAAGCTCGGGCAATTACCCCCAACTTGACCGAGTTCTTAAACGTAGCGAGCGAGAGAGCGCGTTCTTGCTCCCCCTCGCTACCATCGACGTCTCTGCGGCCAAAGAGCGCTGAAAGTGCTCCAATGCAGGTATGCAATAACCTAAGCTCATCAGCAGTAACTAGCACCGCAATTTCTTTAACAACGTCAACTGTAACTACAACAACAACTGCAACCGTATCGACTGCGCGTTTAATGACATCATCAGCTAGCAATTATTAATACGTCTGCCGCTGCGCTGCCCGAAAAACAGAACAAAACCAATGAATGTGCTAAGCCGGCTGTGCAGACTGGTATGGATCGCTACATCCAAATCAAAAGGAAGCTGAGCCCTCTAAATTCTCAACGCAAAATAACCCGTAACAATGCTAGCCTAGCTGGAATAGAAACGCCCACGAACTCAAACCGATTTAAAATCTTGGAAGACGCCTATGACGTTGAGGCGGCCGAATCCACTGATGTCGAGAAAAGGACGCCAAAACCTCCGCCTATTTATAGTCGAGAAAAAAGTTCCAATGTTCTTGTCAACAAAATTATCGAGCTTATTGGAAATGATAACTTCCACATAATACCTCTAGTAAAGGGCAACATCCAGGAAACAAAGGTTCAAATGAAGTCTGAAGATAATTACAGAGTATTATCGAAATATCTTTCCGAGAATAAAAAGAACTTTTACACGTATCAGCTAAAAAGTAGCAAGGGCCTGCAAGTCGTACTTAAGGGCATAGAGTCCGACGTAACGCCTGCAGAGATAACAAAGGCGCTTCAAGAGAAGGGATTTAACGCTAAGACAGTCTTCAACATCCTTAACAGGGATAGAAAGCCGCAGCCACTCTTTAAGGTTGAGATCGAACCAGAAAGTAAGCCCCTAAAAAAATACGAAGTGCACCCCATTTACAATCTTCAGTTCTTGCTGCACCGCAGAATTACAGTTGAGGAACCGCACAAACGCAATGGACCGGTACAATGTGCGAACTGCCAAGAATATGGCCATACAAGGTCATACTGTTTTTTTTTTTTTTTTTTTTTTTTAGTGGTGGTCTAAAGCGTCGAAAGCCAACTCGGAGCTGAGATAGCTTGCCGAAGTCTGGGACTCTAACCCAGTAAATACTCCACCCCCTCCCCGCTTCCCCGGCGGAACTGCCGTTAGGTATTACTTCGCCGGGGGGGAATGCCCTTAGGGCTTTCTAGGATTCTATCCTATTGGAATTTCGCAGTCTTTCTGCGTTGCGCAGCTTTTTGAGTACTATTGTGGCCATATTGCATACTGCAGACCAATTTTCTTCTGAAACGAGCATAATGTCCACCAGGTTACAAGCGGCTGGCGTCCTCCCAACCCTAATGCTCAGATCTCTTCGTTCATTTTCAAATCTCGGACAGACAAAAAACACGTGTTCTGCGTCTTCGTTATCCGACTCGCAGAGTGGACAGTGCGGATAACGTTCATGCTTAAATCTATTAAGATAGTATTTAAAGCATCCATGTCCTGTCAGCAGTTGCGTTAAGTAGAAGTCCACATGTCCATGCTTCCGTCCCAGCCATCTCTGCAGTTCTGGGATAAGCTTATACGTCCATCGTCTTTTGCTACTTTGTGCCCATCTCTCCTGCCACTTCGCAATGGTAGGTTCTCGGCACCTTTTCCGTAGGGATTCAGCTGTTTCGATTTCCGTGCTACCTGCTCGGATCTCAACTGATTCCAATGCCAGAAGGTCAATCGGTATAACTCCCGAAATTACCAACGCCGCGTCATGGGATACCGTGCGGAACGCACAGCATACCCGCAGGGCACACAGTCTCTGCACGGAGTCGGCATCTTGCATATAACTTCCATTTTTTGTGGCTCGGGCCCATATGGGAGCAGCATACATCAGCGTCGATGTGACAACGCTTACCAGTAATCTCCGGCCTGGTTGCCTCGGTCCCCGAGTGTTAGCCATAATCCTCGAGATCGCGGCCGCAGTCCTGCCTGCCCTGCCACTAGCGTACGCTAGATGTTCTTTGAAGGTTAGCCGGTGGTCAATCATAACGCCCAAGTATTTTAGGCTTGGGCGAGATTTAATTGTGGCTCCTCCAATTTTGATAGTAGCCGTCTCTACTATCTGCCTGGTGCTTATCAGGACTGCTTCCGTCTTGTGCGCTGCCAAAGTGAGTCCCTTGGCGTCGAGCCATGCGCTTGCTCGTTCCCCAGCTTCGTTGCAGATTCTCTCTGCATCTGGTAGCTTCTTTGCAGTGACTACTATGGCTACATCATCGGCAAAGCCAATGAGTCATCGCGATCCTAAGGATCCCATCGTACATGGCATTCCACAACAAGGGGCCTAGGACTGATCCTTGTGGGACTCCCCCGCTAACCCTGTGGGTCGATTGCCCAGAATCAGTTTCATACAGGAGCAGGCGGCTTTCAAAGTAGCTCACTATTACTCTCTGTATATACATTGGAACATTAAGGTTTCTCAATGCATTTAGTGTGTGGTCCCATCTAGCGGAGTTGAATGCGTTTTTAACATCCAGCGTTGCCGCTATGCAGTACTGCTTTGTGCCGTACAACCACCTTTTCCCCTCGATCGCTTTATCTGCGACTTCGCACAGTTTACCGACAGCGTCGATGGTGGATAGACCCTTTCGAAAACCATACTGCATCTCTGAGAGGCCGTTGGTTTCGTCAAGGGCACCTTCTAGCCGGGAGTGGATTATTCTTTCAAGAATTTTACCCACCGTGTCTAGCATGCAGAGTGGCCTATATGAAGAAGGCTCCTCCGCTGGCTTGTCCCCCTTTGGTATGAGTACCAGCCGCTGTATTTTCCAGCGACTAGGGAACACACCTTCTGTTAGGCATACGTTATACATGTCAACATACTCTTTTTGTGTTAGCCTTAATAGCAATTTTAAGGACTTTATTCGGGATGCCATCTGGTCCCGGTGCCTTGTCGTCCAGTATTGTCTTCAATACCCGATGGACTTCTTCGGCACTTGTGAGCTTTATGGTCGCAGTATTCACGATCTGTGAGGTTCGCGCCATACTTTCTTGCTCTGGGAATAGTGTTTCCACTATCCTCTTTAGGCCGGCTGGGCATGTCGGCGATGGCCTACTAAATACCCGCAGCCGTTTTGTGACGAGTTTATATGCGAAGCCCCATGGGTTGGAGTCTATTTCTTCGCATATATTATTAAAGCATCTGCGTTTGCTCTCTTTTATATTTTTTTCCAGGGCTCGTCTTCTTTCCCTGAAAAGTATTTGAAGTGCCTCAAATTCGGGCCTTCCTCTTGAGCGTTGGTATGCTCGTCTTGCCCTGTGGCAGTCTTTCCTGGCTTCCGCAATGGATTGGTTCCACCAGTATGCAGGCCTTCTTCCTGATGGGTTTTTCCCCTTTCTCTGCATAGATGCATCACAGGCTAGCTTTGTGTAGTCTGCGATGTGGTTTGCCCGCTCTTCAGCTGTACCGCTAGTGGAGAGGTCCTCAAACAGAATCTGTACCATCTCCACGTCTAGCGTTTCTATTTTGTACCCTGGCACGGTCTTAGGAACCCGTGGTGGGCCATTTCTTGGTTTTATCGTGCAGATTATTGCTGCATGGTCACTACCCATGTAGGTGTCACTAACCTCCCAGCTGGAGCCTGAGGCCAATCCAGCGCTCGCGAATGTGAGGTCAATGATGGAACTGGTTCCGGCTCTAGAGAAGGTCGGTTTCGTTCCAGAGTTCAGCAGCACTAGGTCAAGTGCGGCGAAGCTCTCTAGTAGTGCCCTTCCCCTCGCATTTGTTCGGGGGAGCCCCAGTCGGTAGCCCAGGCATTAAAGTCCCCTGCTATTACGGCTGGACGGTTTTCCCGAGCATCTTCTGCAATATCTTCGAGCACAGATATTGCCTGGGGAAGGCTATGGCTTGGCGGCAGGTAACAGCTATAGAAAGCTATACCATTCACATGGGCCCTAGCGAAGCAATTTCCGCTTTTTTCTTGGTAATCTGAAGCTTTGGATTCCCGCAGCTCCATATTGCCGACTTTTTGCTATTATTTGATAGCCATTCTCCGGAATTTTTATTCCTGTATTGCTCACTTATGAGCGCAATGTCTACGTTTTCCTCGATGACATTTTGCTCAAGCAACGATTGGGCAACCTCACAATGGTTTAGGTTTATCTGAAGTAACTTCATTTACCCCTAAGCCCTTGCATAGCCCTCCTGAAGTGCGGGCATTTCCCACTCATGGTTGGGTGGTCGCAATCTTTCTCCTTCTTGCGTCTGCAGAGCATGCAGCAGGCCTTTGCCTTGCAGCCTCTAGCTTGGTGATCCTTTGCGCCGCAGTTGTAGCAACATTTTGAGCAGTCCTCCTGGGTCCTGCAATTTCCTGCTATATGGCCAAACTCCATACACTTAAAACACCTTTTAGGTGTTATCTTTGTGCGGATTCTACACGAAGTCCATCCCAGCCTAATTTTTCCCTTCACTATGAGCCGCCTCCCTATGTCGGGCATGACTCTAAGAGTGGCGGTTTGGGTGCCCCCGATTGCCGCCCTTAGACTGACCACCGCGGATTCAGGCAGCTCCACATCGAACTGTGATTTAACCGCACATAGAATGTCCATTTTCTCGGTGGTCTCGTCTATGTCCTTTACCTCGACTAGCATTGTCTCAGTCAGCGCTCTGACGTCAACATTGCTGCCCAGGACCGCCTTCATTGTGGTCTGAAGCTCCGCGGTTTTAGGGTCAGATACCTTGTTAAGAAGGATTAGGAGTTCCCCCTTAGCTGTGCGCCTGACAGCCTGTACGGCCTGTCCTAGCTCCTTCAGCTGCGGTTCAGCCTTAACCTTTTTAAGGATTTCCGCATAGGACCCTCCAGTGGAGGTTGAGATCACTATCGCATCATTGCGAGGCGGTCGCATCCTGGGCTTCCTTTCCTTCCGCTTCACCTGTTGCCATTCCTCTGGCTTCTTCCCAGGTTTTTGGGGCTTGCTGGTGCTATCTTTCCCAGCATGTATCCCCTTTGTAGCACTGGCTTCGCTTGCCGGTGCCTTTTTTGCTGATGCGGCTAGCGTTTTCCCAGTTTCTTGGCCCCTGGGTCGCTTGCTGTTTCCGCTCGCGAGCACTTCTGCACAGGTTTTCCTGGCTGTCTCCTTAGCCTTTTTGTGTTCTTCGATTATGCATTGCACAGCCGACAGAACTTCCCTCTGGAGGTAGTCGATTTCATCGACTATATCCCTCATGGGGTTTGTGATGGAGCGCTTTCCGTCCATTAATTTCTTCAACTCCCTGGCCTTCGATCCTAGACCAGTCAGCTGTTTAAGCACATCCCCCTGCTCTCCGTCAGCAGTTCTTGGGCAGCTTTTTTCTCCTGCTGGGGGGGTGCCAGGCTGCTTGCCACCACACTCCACCCTTTTTTCTGGCGATCTCGCCATCACGTTGCTTTTTTTAAATGGGTCAGCTCCCATGTTGGCCCAGTCAGGTAGACTGGACAGCGGCGTATGAAAACCGTCGGCATTGGGCGGCGGCGCCAGGCCTTTGTTTGCCGGCGTGCCTCCACTATCGTTTGGCACCACTCCTAGGCTGGCGCCAGGGTGTTGTGCCCCCGAGTGCGTGTGCACTGGTTTTTCGGGAAGGTTGGACCTTTTTCCCGCAGTATCCTGCTGATCTTCGATCGGACACAAATTAAAAAGGAAATAACAAATAAAATTTAATATAAGGAATAAATCTTAGTACTAAAATATATTTATTAGAATTTTTTAAATTTACCGCCCAAAATTCAAATGAACCGCCCAATATTTCATACTGTAAACTGCGCCCGGTGTGTGTAGTTTGTGGAGATCTTCATGACTCCGCACACTGCCCAGCGAGCAAAGATGACTGCAACTCGAAAAAGTGCGGCAACTGCGGTGGCAATCACACTGCTAACTACAGAGGCTGCCCTGTTTATAAGGAGCTGAAAAGTCGCATCCACCAGAGAGGAACTGCCGCCCGCCCCCAAAATAAACAGATGACTGCTTCCAGATCAAACCCTGAAGTCTTCTTCTCGACTGCAGCCAGATCCTCACTAGGACCCTTAAACTCTGATAAAAATGGGACTTGCGCAAGCGCATTAAAATCAGGACTGGTTAACCCTGTCCTCATTTCGGTTCAGCATACCAAGAACCGAACACGTCTCAGCAGTAACAACTTCCGGAGCAGTCAAAAAGCAACTTTGAAGATACGATATACAGCCTGCAGCAAAGCCTTACGGAGTTTATGTCGTTTATGCGCACAACTATGCAAGATTTAATGCGAAACCAAAATCTATTGATTCAAATGCTGGTTTCACAACAATCCAAATAATGACTTCCCTAAGGATATCTACGTGGAACGCTAACGGCGTCTCACAGCATAAACTTGAGTTAGCTCAATGCTGCTTTCAGAAACACACCTTGCAAACAAATACAATTTTTAACTACGAGGCTATTCATTCTACGGAACAAATCATCCAGATGGTAAAGCACATGGTGGGACTGGAATTCTAATCAGAAGCCGTATTAAGCACCACTATCATAACAAATTTGCTAAAAATTACCTACAGGCCACATCTATAAATATGCAAACAAATACTGGCAACCAACTTACACTAGCCGCCGTATACTGCCCCCCTCGCTTCACCATAGCTGAAGATGAGTTTATGCAGTTTTTCAACTCACTAGGAGACCACTTCATAGCAGCAGGGGACTATAACGCCAAGCACACACACTGGGGATCACGTCTCGTGACTCCAAAAGGAAAACAGCTCTTTAATGCAGTTATAAAAGCCAAGAACAAGCTGGACTATGTTTCTCCTGGCAGACCAACATACTGGCCGGCAGACCCAAGGAAACTACCCGATTTAATAGACTTTGCAATTACCAAAAACTTTCCTAAAAATCTGATAAGCGCCGAATGCCTCTCGGATCTTTCATCGGATCACTCGCCTGTCCTGTTTATTCTACTCCGACATCAAGGCGCATTGGAGCAATCGTTTAAATTGACATCTCAGAAAACCAATTGGGTTAAGTACAAGAAATACATGAGCTCACACATTGAGCTAAGTCCTTATCTCAACGATGAAGCCATCGTAGACAGATTTGTTAACACACTGGAGTCTGTACTCGTCTCTGCAGCTCGAGTTTCAACACCCCAAACTACAAGTACACAAAGCAACGTCGAGAGTGGCAACTCCACAGATCACCATCTGCTAGGCAAAGCTTAAAATATGCCTCACGTCAACTCACAAAAGCTTTACAGCAAGAAGAAGCACAGGTCCAACGACGCTACATAGAGCAATTGTCAACATCTAGTACAAAACACACACTATGGAGAGCTCACCCTACTCTAAGCTCACCGAAAGTAACCGTGATGCCTATTAGAAATCCCACAGGCGGCTGCTGGGCGCGCAGCGATTCAGACAGAGCCAGCACGTTTGCCAACCACCTTAAAAATGTCTTCCAACCAAATCCTGCCACTAGTGCGTTCACCTTGCCGACTTTACCACATGAGCCTCAGCTTCAACATGAACCAATTGAGTTTCGCCCAAACGAAATCGTTAGCATCATCA
Source organism: Drosophila rhopaloa (assembly GCF_018152115.1). NCBI lineage: Eukaryota > Metazoa > Arthropoda > Insecta > Diptera > Drosophilidae > Drosophila > Drosophila rhopaloa. The sequence continues at coordinate 391,134 of NW_025335073.1, forward strand.
AAAATCAGCTGAATCCGAAAAAATCCCCGGGCTGCGACCTAACTCCCAAAATGATCATTGAGCTCCCATATTGCGCCGTTTGCACTATCACCCAGCTTTTTAATGCCATCGCAAAACTTGGCCACTTTCCAGTGAGATGGAAAAAGTCGATTATAATAATGATAGCAAAGCCGGGAAAAGACCGCACAATTCCCACTTCGTATAGACCTATAAGCCTACTCACATGCTTATCTAAACTCTTTAAAAAATGCGTATTGACTCGGATAAACACATACCTAAGAATCCAGGAAGGAATTCCGTCACATCAATTTGGGTTTCGTGAAAAGCACGGAAAAATTGAGCAGGTCAACCGGATAACATCAGAAATTCGGAACGCGTTCGAAAAAACGAGAGTACTGTACTGCCATATTTTTATATGTCTCTCAAGCATTTGATAGAGTTTGGCTAGAAGGTCTAATGTACAAGATCAAGACAATGCTCCCCTACAACACCCATAAGCTTTTAGAGTCTTACCTCTACGACAGAAAATTTCCTGTTCGATGCAACACTGCTATAACTGACGATTTCACTATTGGAGCTGGAGTTCCTCAAGGAAGCGTGCTCGGGCCAACATTATATGTCCTCTACACAGCAGACATCCCAACAAGCACACGACTAACAACATCTACGTTTGCTGATGATACAGCCATTCTCAGCCGCTCAAAATGCCCGATGCAAGCAACTGCGCAGCTCGCTCTTCATCTGGTCGATGTAAAGAAGTGGCTTTCAGATTGGCGAATTAAAGTGAACGAACAAAATTGCAAGCACGTTACGTTCACCCTGAACAGGCAAAACTGCCCGCCGCTCATGTTAAACCATACTCTACTCCCGCAAGCAAACGAAGTGACATATCTAAAAGTACACCTCGACAGAAGACTCACATGGCGCCGGCTCATTGAAGCCAAAAGAACACACCTAAAGCTAAAAGCCAGTAGCCTTCATTGGCTTATAAAGTCCTGCTGTATAACTCGGTACTAAAACCTATATGGATGTACGGCTCTCAGTTATGGGGGAATGCCAGCAATAGCAATATTGACATAGTCCAGCGAGCTCAGTCGAAGATCTTGAGAACAATAACCGGGGCACCGTGGCCACGCGTGGTACGTTCGCAACGAAACCATACATCGCGACTTAAACATTCTACCAGTCAAAGAAGTGATCGCAGAACAGAAGGAAAAGTATTTTTCAAGCTATCGTTGCACCTTAACCACCTGGCGAGAGGTCTTACAAGGTTGATCAACCAATCACGCCTTCGCCGCAATGACTTACCCACCCAGCGACCGACTTGAGTGACGCGCAACCAGAATGCAGTCTTATTATACTGTTAGTTAAATTTTAATGTTAAGATTCGTAAACTTTGTTAGTTACTGACTAACATTGTTAGTCTCAAAATTAACAGAAGATTTAATAAATTAAAGCAAAGTTTATAATAATAAAAATAAAAAAAAAGATCTTTTGGATCATACCGTAGTTCGGATAGTAGATTATCAAGCGGAATTTCTTCAGCGACAATGAACGATCAGCACACAAATTTCCTATCTGCAGAATTGATTTTAAGCTATGGTTTTGATGGAAGCACGATTTAAGCGAGTTTCAATCAGACATATACTGACTTCCAGTCATCAAGCTGATTTGTCACTCTTCGTTACGACAGTTGCTCCTCTTCTCTTAATAGATTCATCAGGCAACGTTTTATGTAATAATGATAACGATTTTGTCGCCCGTTAGAACAAGAGTTTTTAAAAGAATCAATTGAGGTTATTAAGAAAGACCAATTACAGATACAAGCTGAAATACAAAATTTAATATCCTCCAAAGTAATCCTAAAAAATAATCAATGCTTGTATGTGAAGTTCAGTCTGCACTTAATTAATTAATTGATGGCCAAGTACTTAATGCCTTAACGGAAACAAAATCTTGCCAAGCTTGCCCCATATGCAAAGCGACGCCAAAGGATTTTCTGGGAAAAAAAAATTTTAAGTGTCTTTAGTTTGTTCCTATTATGGACAATTTAAAATATGGTGTAAGTCCACTACATTGCTGGATTAGATTTTTTGAATTTATAGTCCATGCCGCATACAAAATTGACATAAAAAAGTGAAAAATTATGAATCAAGGCGACAAATTCATGGTTTCGGAAAAAAACAAACAAATTCAAAGTATGTTTTGGGAGAAGCTGGCGCTAAAGGTTGATCAACCAAAACAAGGTGGATTCGGAAGCTCCAATGTCTGAAATACTGCGAGTTGTGCATTTAGTAGCTATATAGAATTCTCTAATATAACTGGCATTAATATCCAAGTCATTTTAAATATGAGAACCATATCAATTACCATTAAACCTGGACAAATATGAGCAATTTTGTGAAGAAACTGGACACCTTATTGTGGACAAATATCCATGGCTTCCCATGACTCCGACTGTCCTTAAGATTTTGGTTCACTCCAGACTCATCTTAAAACAAACTGTTCTTCCAGTCGGCTGTTTTGGCGAAGAGGGTGCAGAGTCCAGGAATAAGTATTATAAATCCGACAGACCTCCAACATACGAGAAAGCACAGTCGAATATCCAACTTTACAGATGTTTTCCAGAGAGCCATGGATACTTCAGACTCAATCATTTCATCAATGAATTTGAAGAAGAGCGTCCGAAAACATAAGCGGCTTTCTCTTCCACCAGAAATCATTCAATTGTTATTATGCGAATATGAACCTGGAGACGAGTCTTTAGATGGTGATGATTATGAAGAAGAAAACGACTATGATTTTTTTGTACAACATTGAAATTGAAAATAAAGAGCATATAGAGTAAAATTTGTAAAAAATTGAGGGGGGATAATTTCACTTTTCCAACAGGTGTGTAAAGGTATGTAACGCAAAAAATTGATTGAAAAGAGCAAGCACAGTGATTTTAAAAAATTAAAATTAAATTTTAAAACACTAGAATCTAGCTTGAGCTGAAAAATTCCGTTTGATTTCCGTTTCTTCAGCCAAGAGAGATCGCGAAAGTGATCGGGGATCTGAAACCGAAAAAGGCTCCGGGCAGTGACCTAATAACACCAAAAATGATCATTGAACCTTCAAGCTCTACTATTGAGGCAATTTGTAAACTTTTCAATGGGATCATACGTCTCGGCTACTATCCGAGCAAATGGAAAAAATCTACTATCATAATGACACCGAAGCCCGGAACAATTCCTTCACATAATTCCTTCATCCTACAGACCAATAAGTTTACTATCGTATCTGTCTAAATTGTTCGATAAATGCCTTCTGACACGCATAATACAATATCTGGAAGCACACAATGTATCCCGGCACATCAATTTGGCTTCCATCAAAGACATGGTACAATCGAACAAGTTTACAGAATAACATCGGAAATCAGCACTGCCTTTGAGAATCGGGAATATTGCAGCGCAATATTCCTCGATGTATCTCAAGCTTTCGATCGAGTCTGGCTCGATGGCCTCATGCAAATTAATATGTCGCTTAGCGAGTTTGTTAAAAAAATATATTTGTTTTATTTTTTAACTTTTCTTATTCACTAGTTTACACAACGTTATTAGTATCGAACTAATTAATTTCCACTGCTCACAATACTCTTTTTATCGACCGATCTATTCGGATCCCAAAAACGGACTGCCTAATCAAGGCCCGATTATCTGAAAAGCAAAACTCGGTTTTCTAGGAACTCGTTAAGAATTGGAAAAGATATGGACTCAAGAGAGGGGGAATAAATTGGATGATGAAATTATTGGTTTGATTTTTGGAAATCGATTAAACAGATTACTCTGCAATTTTGGGCCTCGCTGGATGCTGACCGGATGCTTATGTTTACATTTGGGAGACCCGGCTTAGTTTACAGTAGAAGGCCCGCGGCGCAATTGTTTTCAGTAGAAAAACCGCGGCGCAATTGAAAAATAATTTTTATTAGAGTGGGGAAGGTAAATAAGAACTCTGGATTTAGTGGGAAAGCTGAGTAAGAAGTTCCCTGCTAGAAGTTGTTTACAAAAGTTGTTAAGCGAAAGCTCCCTTCTTTTGGATCTCCATAAAGTTAAGCCTATCTATTCACCGGGTCCGGACGGAGTTCCAGGCTGCGTGCTGAAACTCTGTGTAGACCTCTGTACCAATTGTTTACCTTGTCTTTAAAAACATCTCATTTCCCACTTATTTGGAAGGAGTCATTTGTCATTCCTCTTCATAAGAAAGGAAATAAATGCAATACGAGTAATTACAGAGGCATATCCAAATTATCCGCCATCCCAAAGCTTTTCGAAAACACTATTACACCCCATTTGCAACATCTTTGTAGATCGATTATATCTCCATGTCAACATGGATTTATAAGGCGAAGATCTACGACGACAAACCTTTTGGAGCTAACGTCTTTTGTAATAAATGGCTTTAGAAAGAACATGCAGACTGACGTAGTTTAAACTGATTTTAGTAAAGCGTTTGATTCAGTAAATCACTCGCTTCTTGTATTAAAGCCAGACTTATTAGGGTTTCCATGTGATCTTCTAACATGGATCTCAAGTTATCTGAGTGGTAGGACTCAACGAGTCCTCTTTAAAAACTTACTTCAGGCGTCCCACAAGGAAGCTACCTTGGCCCACTTCTTTTTACTTTATTTATAAACGATCTCCCTCTAGTCTTGACAAGGTCGCGTGTCCTTATGTACGCAGATGACGTTAAGTTATGCCTGCAATATAACGAAATTTCTAGCAGTTCAGACTTACAATCTGACCTAAACGCTTTTCAAACATGGTGTTGTGAAAATCTTTTGGATTTAAATAGCGCTAAGTGCAAAGTAATGACATTTTTTCGGGTGAACCCACAATATGCAACTTATACGCTGGGTGATTGCGCGTTGTCTAGAATTACGCATGTTGATGACCTTGGCGTCCTCCTTGACTCTAAACTTAAGTTTTGTGACCATATTACTTCTATGGTAAATAAAGCCAGGGGAGTACTTGGATTTATTAAAAGGTGGTCAAAGGAATTCGATGATCCCTATGTTACAAAGTCTCTGTTCCTTTCACTAGTCCGTCCAATCCTGGAGTACTGTTCTGCAGTTTGGAGTCCTCAATATGGTGTACATATAGACCGGATAGAGTCTGTGCAAAAGAACTTTTTATTATTTGCTCTACGGGGCCTTAACTGGAATGCAAGCCTTATTTTACCATCCTACTCTAGTAGACTTCTCCTAATTAATCTACCATCCTAAGTAAACCGTAGAACGATGCTTGGTACAACTTTTATCTATAAACTTATTCACGGGGATGTGGAGAGTCCCGAGTTACTGGGTCGCATAAGCTTCTCCGTGCCTAATAGAATTACCAGGAACTATGTTCCTCTTACATTAAATATTTGTAGATCTAACTTTGATATGCATGAACCGTTTAGAGTACTATACTATACTACTATAGACTATAATAGACTATACCACATTATTTCTACTACCGAATCTTTGCCAAGCCTAAAATCATTAATTTTATCTTACTTTGCACAAAATTAGTATTAGTATTAGTATCGTACGTATTTCTAATCTTAGTCTGTCCGCTTCTACATTGTGCTTTTAACTTCTCGCGATCTCGTTTTTACGCCTATTAGGCTCCGCGCGTAACAGGCACTGCTTGGTGTCGTAAGGGCCACTTGTTTGCGCTGATCATAGTGCATCAACGTCCGAAAAAAAAAAATTTTGTAAGGAGCCTGGGATTTTGGGTTGGATAGCTGCCCCATCCTAAATCGTGATAATTAAATGTATTAAAGTAAATATGATCAATATTAACGTTATTGGGATTTGAGTTTGTTTAATTTGAATGAAAGGGTTTAATATGTTAATGTTATCAAATGTAAGGTCCGAATCATTTGACATAAGATATTCGGATATTAAGAAATTATTATATTGTTTAGCAGTGATATATTCCAATATCTTATGGTCTACATTAGTGTAGGAAATATTATTTATTAAAGTAGTGATTTTAAAAGTAATTAAAAATTACCCATTTCAATGAGTATCATTTACAGTATTATGACCATTTAGAAAAATGGGTCCTTCTTGGATTATATCAATTTTTTTATTATATTCTCTGATTTTATTACGTAGAGATTTTTCTCCATTTAGTAGTCTGGGCTTAAAGTGCCTTAATTATTAAATAATTCTGTATTAAAATTAGAGATTACATAATACTTAATGTTATACATAATTATCAATTAAGGGTTTTCCAATAAGTAATAATGGGATATTTTATATACATTATAATTAACTCTTGGCAATTTTAAATTTGAAAATATCTAATATGTCTGTAATTATTACAGGTTTTTGATCGCGTGTAAAAATTTCCTAGATGTCTTCAGTGTTTAGAATTTCCGTGCTGAAAACATCTTATTTTGCTAATGTAATTGTGTCCATTAAATTCATAAGATCGTAAGTTACAAAAAGAGAAGGCGGTGTTTTCTAAGCGGGAATTCTTAGTTTGAAAATACTGATTGAAGATTTCCAGTTAGGGTTTTTATTTCATTGAATAATTTTGAATTAATTACAAATTGATTGTTATTATTACGGATTAAATCATTAATTTTATTAAGAACTGTTATGAAATAATCATGATCTGGCGTTCCTGCTACCCATTTCCAAAGTGTACCTAATTCGTTGATTCCCCTTTTAGGTCTATTGGGTGTAATTTGCGAGATTAGAATTTTAATAATGTCTAAGTCATAGGAACTTTTCCACTGTGAATTCTGATTGCTTATATTACATTTAAGTGACTTTATTCGAGTTCAATTATGTTTTATATAGACTTAGATTAGTCATATGGACATTAGAATTCTTTGTCATTATGAATAGTACTGTTTATTTTTTTTATGATAACCTTATTAGGTAGATTTTCCTTAACTACTTGTCTCTTATATCGAGAATTAAGCTTGTTTCTTTCCCCATGCTTCTTTTAAAAATGTTTTTACTGATTTCACAATTGAGATTGTTTAAATTGTCAGTAACGGATACTTCAACGTCGGCGTGTTCTGGATTTTTGTATCCCAAAATATTATTAAAGACGGATAATTCAATGTCGGCGTGTTCAGGATTTTTGTATCCCAAACTTGTACTTTTTTCGGATAATTCTACGACGCCGCGTTCAGTATTTTTAAATCCCAAACTTGTATTTTTGTCGGATAATTCTAAGACGGCGGTTCAGGATTTTTGAACCCCAGACGGATAATTCTAATCCCAAACTTGATATGCTTTGATTTGCTTTTTCAGAGTCAGTTCTGATTTGGGCCTTTTCATCAAAGTATTTTTATACCCTTGCAGAGGGTATTATAATGCAACGCAGTGAAGGAGACATTTCCGACCCTATAAAGTATATATATTCTTGATCAGGATCACCTCCTGAGTTGATATAGCCATGTCCGTCTGTCTGTTTCTACGCAAACTAGTCTCTCAGTTTTAAAGATTTCGAATTGAAACTTTGCACACACCCTTCTTTCCTTTGCACGCAGTATAAATGTCGGAACGGCCGGGATCGGCCGACTATATCCTATAGCTGCCATACAACTGATTGATCGGAAATGCCATAACTTTGCTGTTTGTAAAGTTAGGAAGTTGGGATTTTCTATGCGTGTTATATTTGGCCAATCAATCCGACCTACCAAATTTCATAAGGATCGGCCGACTATATCCTATAGCTGCCATATAACTGATTGATCGGAAATGCCATAACTTTGGTGTTTTTAAAGATAGGAAGTTTGGATTTTTTATGAGTATTAAGAATGCATCATAGGAATAATTTTGGAGAATATAATTATAGAGTATTCTGCAAGGGTATATCAACTTCGGCTCCGTCCGAAATTAGCTTTCCTTTCTTGTTATACCCTTGCAGAGGGTATTATAATTTTGGTCAAAAGTGTGCAACGCAGTGAAGGAGACATCTCCGACCCTATAAAGTATATATATTCTTGATCAGGATCACCTCCTGAGTTGATATAGCCATGTCCGTCTGTCCGTCTGTCCGTCTGTCTGTTTCTACGCAAACTAGTCTCTCAGTTTTAAAGCTATCGAGTTCAAACTTTGCACACACCCTTCTTTCCTTTGCACGCAGTATATATGTCAGAACGGCCCGGATCGGCCGACTATATCCTAAAGCTGCCATATAACTGATTGATCGGAAATGCCATAACTTTGGTGTTTGTAAAGTTAGGAAGTTGGGATTTTCTATAGGTTTTATTTGGCCAATCAATCCGACCTACCAAATTTCAAATGTTCGGTGTTAATTACAGCTCCGATTTTTTTCAATAGGTTGTAACCTATTAGTAAGTCTAAGTTTAACCCATCTATTTCATAGAATGTGTAACGCGTATCAAATATCGTTAACATGTGATAATATTTAATTATTGAATATCCATTAACCATAGATACTCTTTTATATATAGGAAGTTCGTTTTTATTTTTATAAGTCCCCGTTCTGATATATCATGAGGTTGCCCCTGTGTCAATTAAAATTTTTAGTTTTTTATTTAGCTTACTATCATTCCGTATTATGTAGGGTAATCCTACTCCGGATTCTGGCCTAAAAAATGGTCCTCTTCGATGTTATTTAAACGCATTGTTTTATTAGCCGGTTGGTTAACTGTCCCTCTTGGTTGTCTTTTATTCTGTGGTTGATCTTGCTGAGTTGTGGTGTGCCTCTGGCTTTTTATATTGATTCCATTTATTGTGGTTATAATTAGTGTTGCTAAAATTTTTTATACCTGATTATTGTTATACGTTGGCCTATTCTGAACCTGTATGGATTCGTCAACATCGATCGGTTCAGGTTTATTTTGTTGAGGTTTATAGGAATTCCATTGATTTTGAGTATTATGTTGGGGATAATATTGTCTGCCCTGATTCCAATTTTGATTTTTATTCTGATTATAATTATATTTATTTTTATTATCGGGTTGATTAAACCTCAAGTTGTTAGTATTACTAAAATTACTATTATAGTTATTTTGCCTGGGTTTATTATTTGAGTTTTGTTGCCCATATAAGTTTGACTCATTGTTCTTTCGTTGTGATGTTATAAAATTGTTCGCGAATCGGGCCCTCAAATTGTTGCTTTCAAGTTCTTGTACTATTAGCATTGCGTTCGGTAAATCTGGTGGATTCATTGAAAATATTACATCTGAAAGTTATGAACACTCTTAGTACTGTCTTTGTATGTTTTTCATTAAGTTCAGATGTAATTGTCTTATTCCTTCCATGTGTCATAATGGTTTTGTTAATTAAGAGAGTTATTTTTATATTTACCATATTATAAAATTCCATAATCGGCAGTTTCCCCTGACTTATTACACTTAAGTCCTGCTCTAAAAAATGTATTGGTCGCTTGTCACTAAAAGCAAACAACATTCAATACGCTTCCATTATGAGTTAAGGCATCATTGGCAATGCCTGTAATTTTTTTTCAAAAGATAGATAGTGCTGAAAAGTATTCAAATTGATAATTTGAACTTTTTTAGCTGAGTAACGGGTACCTAATAGTCGAGGCACTCGACTAGAGAGGGATTGCCCTCAGCATTTTTTTTTTTTGTGAATTTGTATTTGATTTTATTTATATTGTTTAGTTTTTATTTGTCAGTTTGATTTTTTATTATACCCTTGCAGAGGGTATTATAATTTTGGTCAAAAGTGTGCAACGCAGTGAAGGAGACATCTCCGACCCTATAAAGTATATATATTCTTGATCAGGATCACCTCCTGAGTTTATATAGCCATGTCCGTCTGTCTGTCCGTCTGTCTGTCCGTATGTCTGTTTCTACGCCAACTAGTCTCTCAGTTTTAAAGATATCGAATTGAAACTTTGCACACACCCTTCTTTCCTTTGCACGCAGTATATATGTCGGAACGGCCGGGATCGGCCGGCTATATCCTATAGCTGCCATATAACTGATTGATCGGAAATGCCATAACTTTAGTGTTTGTACATTGTACATCCGACCTACCAAATTTCATAAGGATCGGCCGACTATATCCTATAGCTGCCATATAACTGATTGATCGGAAATGTCATAACTTTGGTGTTTGTAAAGTTAGGAAACTGGGATTTTCTATGAGTTTTATATTTGGCCAATCAATCCGACCTACCAAATTTCATAAGGATCGGCCGACTATATCCTATAGCTGCCATATAACTGATTGATCGGAAATGTCATAACTTTGGTGTTTGTAAAGTTAGAAAGTTGGGATTTCCTATGGGTTTTATTTTTGGCCAATTAATCCGACCTACCAAATGGATCGGCCTATCCTATAGCTGCCATATAACCGAACGATTGGAAATGCCATAACTTTGGTTTTTTTAAAGTTAGGAAGTTATGATTTTTTATGAGTATTAAGAATGCATCATATGAATAATTTTGGAGAATTTAATTTACAGAGTATTCTGCAAGGGTATATCAACTTCGGCACCGCCCGAAGTTAGCTTTCCTTTCTTGTTATACCCTTGCAGAGGGTATTATAATTTTGGTCAAAAGTGTGCAACGCAGTGAAGGAGACATCTCCGACCCTATAAAGTATATATATTCTTGATCAGGATCACCTCCTGAGTTGATATAGCCATGTCCGTCTGTCCGTCTGTCCGTCTGTCTGTTTCTACGCAAACTAGTCTCTCAGTTTTAAAGCTATCGAGTTCAAACTTTGCACACACCCTTCTTTCCTTTGCACGCAGTATATATGTCAGAACGGCCGGGATCGGCCGACTATATCCTATAGCTGCCATATAACTGATTGATCGGAAATGCCATAACTTTGGTGTTTGTAAAGTTAGGAAGTTGGAATTTTCTATATATTATATTTGGCCAATCAATCCGACCTACCAAATTTCATAAGGATCGGCCGACTATATCTTATAGCTGCCATATAACTGATTGATCGGAAATGCCATAACTTTGGTGTTTGTAAAGTTAGGAAGTTGGAATTTTCTATGGGTTTTATATTTGGCCAATCAATCCGACCCACCAAATTTCATAAGGATCGGCCGACTATATCTTATAGCTGCCATATAACTGATTGATCGGAAATGCCATAACTTTGGTGTTTGTAAAGTTAGGAAGTTGGGATTTTCTATAGGTTTTATTTTTGGCCAATCAATCCGACCTACCAAAGTTCATAAGGATCGGCCGACTATATCTTATAGCTGCCATACAACTGAACGATTGGAAATGCTATAACTTTGGTGTTTTTTAAGTTAGGAAGTTGGGATTTTTGATGATTATTAAGAACGCATCATATGAATAATTTTGGAGAATATAATTTACAGAGTATTCTGCAAGGGTATATCAACTTCGGCTCCGCCCGAAGTTAGCTTTCCTTTCTTGTTTTTGTATGATATTGGTTTTAGAGAGTAATAGTTTTTGAGTAGTGTGTTTTTTTTTGTTACGATCACTAATTACCGGGATGTTGCAAACAAATGGGGGAATATTGTATTTATTGATTTCCTCCTTTAGCTATTTTCACGATGCAAACACTTTTTATTATGGCATCGGGTAGGTTTTTGAGCGAATTTCCTTTTTGATTTCGAAAACTTTTTTTGTTTTAAGACTTATTTCAGGAATTTTTTAAATAGCACCGCCCCACGCTGGGCGCCAATTAATATATCGATTAGCAAATTTGTTTAAAAAAATATATATTTTTATTTTTTAACTTTTCTTATTCACTAGTTTACACAACTTTATTAGTATCGAACTTATTCATTTCCACTTCTCACAAAAGCTTTCCTTTTTCACTTGTAATACAAAATCCTCTTTTAAAATCTGGAGTGTTTTAATTTTCCCTTGGTAAGTGACATTACGTGAAACGAAAGCTCGCCGATTAGGCTAAATCTAGTTAATCAGCCCGGTTCGTTGACAAACAGTTAAATTACCAAAAAATAACCTGCATGAAAGGGTCCTTAAAGAATATTCTTAAGTATCTCGACAAGACGCGTCTGCTGGTGGACCTATAGAATTGATTAAAAGCCTTCAATCTATATAATAATATATTTTCCTGGACACAAATAATTAAACCGTCGTCGCATGCAGACGTGTATTTATTGTGCTCCGGGAAAAAATATTCAATAAAATCACAAAAGTGCAGTGACCGTTTTAATAAATCTACTATAACGCGAAAAGACGCTTTCTGCGATGAAATCGCGAATGTTTATATTGATTGGTCATTTAATTAATATAAAACTTAACACTTAAAACTCTAATTAACTTTACCACGAATACAATGAGTCTGAACGACGTTCGCACACAACGTCAACGTGAGCAAGACGAGAGACGGCTCTCAGTACAAAGAAATAACGCGTACTTCTCTTTTAAAGCAACCGAAAATAATGCAAGCTCTGATCAAGCGCGGGCAATTACCCCCAACTTGACCGAGTTCTTAAACGTATCGAGCGAGAGAGCGCGTTCTTGCTCCCCCTCGCTACCATCGACGTCTCTGCGGCCAAAGAGCGCTGAATGTGCTCCAATGCAGGTATGCAATAACCTAAGCTCATCAGCAGTAACTAGCACCGCAATTTCTTTAACAACGTCAACTGTAACTACAACAACAACTGCAACCGTATCGACTGCTCGTTTAATGACATCATCAGCTAGCAGCGCAAATATTAATACGTCTGCCACTGCGCTGCCCGAAAAACAGAACAAAACCAATGAATGTACTAAGCCGGCTGTGCAGACTGGTATGGATCGCTACATCCAAATCAAAAGGAAGCTGAGCCCTCTAAATTCTCAACGCAAAATAACCCGTAACAATGCTAGCCTAGCTGGAATAGAAACGCCCACGAACTCAAACCGATTTAAAATCTTGGAAGACGCCTATGACGTTGAGGCGGCCGAATCCACTGAAGTCGAGAAAAGGAAGCCAAAACCTCCGCCTATTTATATTCGAGAAAAAAGTTCCAATGTTCTTGTCAACAAAATTATCGAGCTTATTGGAAAGGATAACTTCCACATAATACCTCTAGTAAAGGGCAACATCCAGGAAACAAAGGTTCAAATGAAGTCTGAAGATAATTACAGAGTATTATCGAAATATCTTTCCGAGAATAAAAAGAACTTTTACACGTATCAGCTAAAAAGTAGCAAGGGCCTGCAAGTCGTACTTAAGGGCATAGAGTCCGACGTAACGCCTGCAGAGATAACAAAGGCGCTTCAAGAGAAGGGATTTAACGCTGAGACAGTCTTCAACATCCTTAACAGGGATAGAAAGCCGCAGCCACTCTTTAAGGTTGAGCTCGAACCAGAAAATAAGCCCCTAAAGAAATACGAAGTGCACCCCATTTACAATCTTCAGTTCCTGCTGCACCGCAGAATTACAGTTGAGGAACCGCACAAACGCAATGGCCCGGTACAATGTGCGAACTGCCAAGAATATGGCCATACAAGGTCATACTGTAAACTGCGCCCGGTGTGTGTAGTTTGTGGAGATCTTCATGACTCCGCACACTGCCCAACGAGCAAAGATGACTGCAACTCGAAAAAGTGCGGCAACTGCGGTGGCAATCACACTGCTAACTACAGAGGCTGCCCTGTTTACAAGGAGCTGAAAAGTCGCATCCACCAGAGAGGAACTGCCGCCCGCACCCAAAATAAACAGATGACAGCTTCCAGAACAAACCCTGAAGTCTTCTTCTCGACTGCAGCCAGATCCTCACTAGGACCCTTAAACTCTGATAAAAATGTGACTTACGCAAGCGCCTTAAAATCAGGACTGGCTAACCCTGTCTCAAAAAGTTCATTTCTGCAATCAGCATACCTAGAACCGAACACGGCTCAGCAGCAACAATTCCCGGAGCAGTCAAAAAGCAACTTCGAAGATATGATATACAGCCTGCAGCAAAGCCTTACGGAGTTTATGTCGTTTATGCGCACAACTATGCAAGATTTAATGCGAAACCAAAATCTACTGATTCAAATGCTGGTTTCACAACAATCCAAATAATGACTTCCCTAAGGATATCTACGTGGAACGCTAACGGCGTCTCACAGCATAAACTTGAGTTAGCTCAATTCCTACTCGACAACCATATCGACGTAATGCTGCTTTCAGAAACACACCTTACAAATAAATACAATTTTCAACTACGAGGTTACTCATTTTACGGAACAAATCATCCAGATGGTAAAGCACATGGTGGGACTGGAATTCTAATCAGAAGCCGTATTAAGCACCACTATCATAACAAATTTGCTAAAAATTATCTACAGGCCACATCTATAAATATACAAACAAACACTGGCAACCAACTTACACTAGCCGCCGTATACTGCCCCCCTCGCTTCACCATAGCTGAAGATGAGTTTATGCAGTTTTTCAACTCACTAGGAGACCACTTCATAGCAGCAGGGGACTACAACGCCAAGCACACACACTGGGGATCACGTCTCGTGACTCCAAAAGGAAAACAGCTCTATAATGCAGTTATAAAAGCCAAGAACAAGCTGGACTATGTTTCTGCTGGCAGACCAACATACTGGCCGGCAGACCCAAGGAAACTACCCGATTTAATAGACTTTGCAATTACCAAAAACATTTCTAAAAATCTGATAAGCGCCGAATGCCTCTCGGATCTTTCATCGGATCACTCGCCTGTCCTGTTTATTCTTCTCCGACATCCAGGCGCATTGGAGCAATCGTTTAAATTGACATCTCAGAAAACCAATTGGGTTAAGTACAAGAAATACATTAGCTCACACATTGAGCTAAGTCCTCATCTCAACGATGAAGCCAACGTAGACAGATTTGTTAATACACTGGAGTCTGTACTCGTCTCTGCAGCTCGAGTTTCAACACCTCAAACTACAAGTACACAAAGCAACCAAAAGAAGACAAATCTACAAATAGAACAGCTCGTCCTCGAAAAGCGACGCTTACGTCGAGAGTGGCAACTCCACAGATCACCATCTGCTAGGCAAAGCTTAAAATATGCCTCACGTCAACTCACAAAAGCTTTACAGCAAGAAGAAGCACAGGTCCACCGACGCTACATAGAGCAATTGTCAACATCTAGTACAAAACACTCACTATGGAGAGCTCACCCTACTCTAAGCTCACCGAAAGTAACCGTGATGCCTATTAGAAATCCCACAGGCGGCTGGGCGCGCAGCGATGCAGACAGAGCCAGCACGTTTGCCAACCACCTTAAAAATGTCTTCCAACCAAATCCTGCCACTAGTGCGTTCACCTTGCCGACTTTACCACATGAGCCTCAGCTTCAACATGAACCAATTGAGTTTCGCCCAAACGAAATCGTTAACATCATCAAAAATCAGCTGAATCCGAAAAAATCCCCGGGCTGCGACCTCATAACTCCCAAAATGATCATTGAGCTCCCATATTGCGCCGTTTGCACTATCACCCAGCTTTTTAATGCCATCGCAAAACTTGGCCACTTTCCAGTGAGATGGAAAAAGTCGATTATAATAATGATAGCAAAGCCAGGAAAAGACCGCACAATTCCCACTTCGTATAGACCTATAAGCCTACTCACATGCTTATCTAAACTCTTTAAAAAATGCGTATTGACTCGGATAAACACATACCTAAGAATCCAGGAAGGAATTCCGTCACATCAATTTGGGTTTCGTGAAAAGCACGGAAAAATTGAGCAGGTCAACCGGATAACATCAGAAATTCGGAACGCGTTCGAAAAAACGAGAGTACTGTACTGCCATATTTTTATATGTCTCTCAAGCATTTGATAGAGTTTGGCTAGAAGGTCTAATGTACAAGATCAAGACAATGCTCCCCTACAACACCCATAAGCTTTTAGAGTCTTACCTCTACGACAGAAAATTTCCTGTTCGATGCAACACTGCTATAACTGACGATTTCACTATTGGAGCTGGAGTTCCTCAAGGAAGCGTGCTCGGGCCAACATTATATGTCCTCTACACAGCAGACATCCCAACAAGCACACGACTAACAACATCTACGTTTGCTGATGATACAGCCATTCTCAGCCGCTCAAAATGCCCGATGCAAGCAACTGCGCAGCTCGCTCTTCATCTGGTCGATGTAAAGAAGTGGCTTTCAGATAGGCGAATTAAAGTGAACGAACAAAAATGCAAGCACGTTACGTTCACCCTGAACAGGCAAAACTGCCCGCCGCTCATGTTAAACCATACTATACTCCCGCAAGCAAACGAAGTGACATATCTAGGAGTACACCTCGACAGAAGACTCACATGGCGCCGGCACATTGAAGCCAAAAGAACACACCTAAAGCTAAAAGCCAGTAGCCTTCATTGGCTTATCAACGCTCGGTCTCCCCTTAGTCTTGAATATAAAGTCCTGCTGTATAACTCGGTACTAAAACCTATATGGATGTACGGCTCTCAGTTATGGGGGAATGCCAGCAATAGCAATATTGACATAGTGCAGCGAGCTCAGTCGAAGATCTTGAGAACAATCACCGGGGCACCGTGGTACGTTCGCAACGAAACCATACATCGCGACTTAAACATTCTACCAGTCAAAGAAGTGATCGCAGAACAGAAGGAAAAGTACTTTACCAAGCTATCGTTGCACCCTAACCACCTGGCGAGAGGTCTTACAAGGTTGATCAACCAATCACGCCTTCGTCGCAATGACTTACCCACCCAGCGACCGACTTGAGGCACGCGCAACCAGAATGCAGTCTTATTATACTGTTAGTTAAATTTTAATGTTAAAATTCGTAAACTTATTGTTAGTCTCAAAATTAAGAGAAGATTCAATAAATAAAAGCAAAGTTAAATAAAAAAAAAAAAAACAAATAATTACGACAGTCCTTAGACAAAAAACTTGAATGATCCTTATATCTGATCTAATCGAGTAGATTATGATATGCCGTCGATTGAGAAGATCGAATTTTTGAAATTTCATCAGAACTGAGAGCGCTACGGTCTTACTGGGTTTGTTGACAAACAGTCAAAAATTTTAAAAAACATCTGCTGATATTCCCAAGTACATATCCAAGACGAGGCAAAGTAGGTAAAAAGCCATAGAATTTATTTTTAACCGTTCTTGTTGTGAAGAGCAAGTTTTTCCAAATATCTCATTCCGCTCGAACTGTCCCCTTCCAACTTACCCTTCAAATCTTCGCACTGCTCTTTAGCGCTTTATCTTTGGTAAGAAGAAAAGATAAAAAAAATTGTCTACTAAAACTGCCATCAGTTACATTGGTCTGAACCGAAGGACTCAATTTTTCTCTTGATATCGACTAATTCCATTTAATAATGTTTGATAGAATCTAATTGGTATTTATTCATTTATTTACATTTAATGGCATTGTCATTAAAACAGCTGACTTGCTCCAAAATGCATGCATCTTTAAGAAAACCCCAAAAGTGCCAACTAAATATTACATAAAAATACATAAAAAACCGTCGACCAGGTAGAAACCTGGTTGGATGACCTGGGAATAGACATCCGCACCCAGGATCAGGGAGATCGTCGCCGGTAGGTAAAACCACGTGTCGGCCAGCGGAAGATCCTTAAGGGGGTCCCCCATTCTTAATTTCAAATTTTGACGATTTTCAATGGGCTGGAAAATGTACATATAATATTTTTTCGGCTTACAACTTTGCATACATTTAATTAAAGACTTAAATAATAAGAAAACTATTTAACATAATTTTTTTTTTTGTTTTTTGTCATTGAAAAAAAGCCTTTCTTTTCATCGCCGTAGTGGATTTAAGCTCAATGGAACATCTGAAACCAAAAATTCCAACGAGATTAGGAAGAGTATGTATAGCATGAACTAATTTTTAAATTCCTTGAACATTTTTTTTTTTAAATCGCCTTCTTTTCAGCCACAAATCAAGTTGAAAAGTAAAGAAGATCTTCCCCGATTTGATTTATTTATAAAATTTGGAACCGATTGGATTAATAGTTTTTGGATAACCTCCTACGCCAGACGTTAAAATACTGTTTCGAGAAAAACGCGTTTAAAGTTTTGAGAAGCTATGGCCGTCGCCTAAGGCTTCCCAAATAAATCGGCTTTATCTTCAACAGTTTTTGAAATTAGCACTTAAAATTTTAAAGGAACATTCTTGAATATTTATAGGTTCGAGTAAAATAAAAAAAAATTGATTTTTTGAAACCGAGAATGGGGGGGGTTCCCCTTAAACCTGTCCACGACCGTGTCAGGAATGGCTCGGATTGGGGTGCGGATGCGGACGTTCGTCTTAACTTTTAGCACAACCTTCAACTTGGTCCCTGCGTTGGCTTTTGAACGAATCGTGGCCGTGCACACCTTCTCGTCACCGACACCGGTTGTTTTCAAACCGAAAGGCGGATGCCAGGGCTGTATCGACAGCTCGTCGGGGTGCACGGGTCGATAAGGGCGGCGGTGTCGAAGGTCTTCGGCCCGGTCTCCAAGATGACCATGGCCGTCGGCAGGACATTTACACTGTGCCGTTGGAGAAGGGATGAGAGAGTTGGACACGGTGTCGAGGAGGCTGAGCGCGGTGGAGAGGCGAGCGTTTGGCGGGTTGGCGAATCTTGCCAGCGCGAACGCTGCTGAGAACAGGCACATTGCTGGGCGGTGGGAGGTTCTGTCGTATGGAGCAGCGTGTGGTGACTCCGGTTGCAAATCTTGCGCCGGTCATTGCTACGACAGCTCCCTTGCGAATGCTCATGAGCGAGGCAATTCGCGCAGTACTTATTTATAAGCACCGCTCGGAGCCGCTTCTCCGCGCTCAGCTTTTGGAACCCCTGACACCTTTTTAGCGGATGGATTCCCCGACAGACTCGGCATCGGTAGGACTGGGTACCTCGAGTACGTTTGCTCTCCAAAGCTTGGACGCTGCGTTAACGTGGGGCCATGCTTAATGGATTTGACGGGAATTCATAAAAAAAAACAAATGGAGATGTTTTAGGCTGTAGTGGTGCGTGCTTATGAACTACGGATAGCAGAAAAAGGAATGCTAGGTAAAATATGTGGAAGGCGCCCCCGGTAAGAGAACAACCTTAGTTGTCAACCGCCAGACACCGCCGCGTGCCGTACGAATGTTGACTACGCGGACGTTACCATAAGCTCCTGGAAAGACAGAATCGATTCTATCAGTCGCCACTCATTCGATGGCAGATTGTCGTTCTTGATGACGACCATGTCACCGGCGGGAAGATTTTTTATGGGAAATTGCCACTTCTTGCGCTTGTGGAGCTCTTTATACTCTTCCTTCCGTAAATTGCTGATGTAGAGACTTTAAGTGCTGCCATCGGTTCACAATGGACTTGGGATCCACTATGGACAGAAGAGGCCCGCCAACCAGAAAGTGCCCTGGTGTCAACGCTAAGAGATCAATCTTCGATTTTAGCAAGGAGAGTGGAAAGCTCTCCAAAAGCGTACTTTCGCGTAGCGGTGGACTTATAAAATAAAGGCTTGAAGCTTTTGTCACCAGCTTTCCATAGGCCACCCATATGGGGTGCCCCGGGAGGAATGAATTGCCAGTTGAGCTGCTGATGACTATACGCATTAGTCACAGACTCTTTCTCGGGAGAGCAGCGCCGACAAAGGTTTTCCCATTGTCGGACTGAACGTGACGAGGAGACCCTCTTCTGGATACGAACCGAGTGAAAGCGGCAAGAAATTTCTCGGTCGTCAGATCGGATGTAGGCTCCAGATGGATGGCCTGTGTAGAAAAACAGACGAAAACCAACACATACCGTTTTGTAATGAGACAAGCTTGTTCATTGTAATTCTTAATGTCAAAAGGGCGACCAATTAGCTGCCTCTGTGGACTGGGTAATCGTTGTTACCCGGTTGGCAGCGAACGTTATGCACTGGCATGCTGGCTGGTAAAGCTCCACACAGTTCTAGCCTGGGAGCGACACAGTTTCGACTGGCGCAACGCGCGTCTTGGCCGTGAGAAGATGCACCACCGTCGTATGTCACATCTCTACGTGCACATAGATCGCAGCACCCTATGCTTTTTGAGAGGCGTCACAGAATCCATGATGCTCTACTCGGAATTCTGGTCGAAAAGGAAACCCATCTAGAACCGAGTAACTTTGGAGGAAGTCGCGCCACCTTTGGCACAGCTCAATTGGAAGTTCATCGTCACACCCTAGCTCCTGAAGCCAAATCTCTTGCATAAAGATTTTGGACGTCGCTTTCCAACGTAGGTCGAGAGTTTTGGCTTCACTTTCAGTGTCGATCTCGAGAAAGTCTGTGCTCAGAAGATGATTGCTTTGGATATGAGCTAAGATTTCCTTGTGGTTGGAGGTCCATTTTCTTAATGGAAAACCTGCGGAATCTAGGGCACTTTGTAGCTCCCGAACAATGAGCTGAGCGTCCTCTGCGGAGTCAGCTTCCGAAAGAACATCATTGACATACATGTAATTGCGAATGATATTGCTCGCTCTTGGATGGCTCAGCTGCACTTTTGTCGCCAGCTATTGCAGAACTCTAATGGCCAAGAAGGGCGCACAGTTGACTCCAAAAGTTACCGTCTTGAGCTCAAAATCTCAAATTGCGGAATAAAATGCTTTCGAACGGGGTGTGTTTTGGGTCTACCCAGATTTTTCGATACATCTCCTCGATATCTGCACTATAGACGTATCGGAAATAACGTCATTTTAGGATTTGGATGGTTAAGTCGGACTGTAAGACTGGGCCAGCAAGAAGGATGTCATTTATGCTGACCCCATTTTCTGAAGGGCTGGAGGCATTGAATACCACCCGAAGCTTGGTGGTCGTACTTTCCGGCTTGAGCACGGCATGATGATTAGATTTCAACAGCATGGAAAATGCGCGTGGAAAAGGCGGCAATCGTATTTTGCCTTGACGCAGGCACTGGTCCTTGTAGAATCCAGCCGAAAATTGTCTCTTGACCGAGAAATGTGCCACAGATGTTCGGTCGGGTACCGCTTAGAAGAATGGATAGGAGTATATCGGCCCCGATCAGAAGATCTATTTGTGCGCTCTCGTGAAACTTTGGATCCGCTAGTGGAAGTTCGGGAAGATCCCGGAGAAAATGTTGCGGAATCGGACAGGATGGAAGATTTTCCGCTAGTTGCGGAAGAACGTAGGCAGTCGTACTTAACTGCAAGCTAGGCCGGGTTGCGGACGAATAGTAAACTGACGGATACTGTCTGATTTAAGCCTGATACCTGAGCTTGGATAACTTGATGAGGCAACTTAAATAGGTTGAAAAGCCGTTCAGTGATAAAGGTTGCCTCAGAACCTGAATCTATCAGAGCACAAGCACCAAATTGGAACCCAGGTGACAAATGTCGATTATAGCGCCGTCCGTAGCAACGGTAGCCGCGGGAACGGGTGTATGGAAATGCCAATTAAATTTGGTTTTTTTATTTTATTTGTCGGAATTTAATTATTTGATCGGATTAAATTGTGATATTTAATTATTTGATCGGAATTACGGAAAATGTGTAATGGGACACAGGTTCCGTCGTGCACAAAGCCCTTTTTTTTGCTATGTGTATGTATGCTGGAATGTACGAGTATATGTGCGTTAATGCAGTTCGCGCTCACGCAACAACTACTGGAATTAAAGAGAGAGAAAAACACTGGAAACAAAAAGTTTTCGCCGTCGGTCTTGGAATTTTATTTATTGTATATTGATGTTGACCGACGGGAAAACTTTTAGCTGGAATTTTTTCGCTGTAGGATTTAGAAAATATGATGTATGTAATATATATGTTATATAATAATAATTAATCTAGAATATAATCAACGTAACTGAGAAAAAACTGTCACTAGAAATAGTAGTTGAGAGAAAGACGTATGACCTTTTGAGACGGTTTAAGGGTTTTAAAAGCGTGGCTAGGTGGGAACTCACCTTAGCCGAGTGTGGCGCAATTGACGTTGCATTACATTAAAAATTACAAATGTGCCTTCGAACGGGCAACACAAGCAATTGCGCCTTACTGCGCATCTTGGTAATAATAAAGTCATGACGGACAAAACTAATTATGAAGCAGCTAAGAGACCCCTATCTTCGACATCAGAAGTGGGATCCCCATCGCCACAAGAACAATCTGACGGCGTGTTGCAGACAATTTTGGAGACACAAAACCGAAACTTCCTAGAGTTGCTGAAAACTGTGCAAAAAACATCGACTGCAGCCTCGCAAAATATTTCTGTGACATTGCCTATGTTTAATCCTGATGCGCCAGGGGCCGATGCCGTATTGCTCAATTTTCTCAACGGACGGCCGAATACAAACGAGTCCTTGGCAGCAAGCTTGAGACGTCACTGCTGACAAAGTGGAAAGGTATGAGCCAAGAGGAAAAAGCTCTTTCTTTAGTGTTAGCCCACACGTCCCAAATCGACCCCAGGCTGCAAAGTTCCGTTTTCACCACAAACATAAAAACTGGAATGAACTGCAGCAACTCTTAAAGGCGTTTGCGTTCAACAAAGTGACCGACTACTCTGGATTGGATCAAGGACCGGACAGGAAGATGCTTAAGGCGCAGGCGCAAATCAAATGCCATTATGCCATGACATAAAGCGTTTGAAGGCCGCAAAAAGAAGGGAGAAGAGAGAAACGACGCAAAACCAAATCATCATACTGGCAAACCCTTGGCTGGACGGGAGGGGTCAGGAGTTACTTGCTTCAAGTGTGGCAATCCTGGTCACATTGCATCTGCATGTACAAAGGGAACGACTTCGGCGAACAACTACAAAAACGAGAAGCGAGTCGACATGTGTGCGGTGTTGGAGCCAACTGGTATTGAGTTTTATCTTCTTCTTCGATTCGCGTGCCGAATGCTCTTTGGTGAAGGAAAAACTTTGCAACAAGCTGACTGGAAAAAGGATATATAATACGGTAGTACTGAGGGGAATAGGTGATAACATTGTTAAAAGTAACTTACAAATATTGGCAACTGTAAATATTTCGGAATTTAATGTGGAAGTCCTTTTTCATGTAGTAATGGATAATTACCTTAAGTACAATATTATAATTGGTCTAGAAATATTGCAGCTAGGTTTTGGTGTCATGACTGATGCTAACAAATTCACAATGAATATGAATAAAATTGGCAATGTAGTGAATAATGATACTTTGATAAGCATCTTAGAAAATCTGATTAACGATAATTTGGAATTAGCTGATAATGATAAGTTAATATTAAGAACTATTTGAAATGAATTCTCAGATCGATTCATAACTGGCATGCCACACAGGCGTATAACTACAGGAGAACTAGAAATTCGTCTAATTGATGAACATAAGACTGTACAATGACGTCCGTATAGATTAAGTGTAAAAGAAAAACTAATAGTTAGGGACAAAATTCAACAAATGATTGATAGTAATGTCATCCGTCCAAGTAGCTCTCCATTCGCTAGTCCTGTGCTTTTAGTTAAAAAGAAAAATGGCAGTGATAGACAATGCATTGCTTTTCGCGAGTTAAATGCGAATACGGTGTCTGATAAGTATCCATTGCCATTAATATCAGATCAGATAACTAGATAACGTGGTAGTAAATACTTCAGCAGCTTGAACATGGCCAGCGGATTTTATAAGATACCTATTCACACTGATTCCATCGAGAAAACAGCTTTCGTGACTCCAGAGGCCAATACGAATTCCTTGCTATGGTATTCGGTTTGAAGAATGCTTCGTCAGTATTTAAAAAAAAAAAAAAAAAAAAGACAAAATCAATTTGGCTGCGTGCAGACGTGTTTTATTAACGCTCCGGAAAAACAATTAGCCAATCAGTCGAAAACGTTCGAAAAAAAAAATAAGCGCGAGGTTTTGCGTTTTGCGATGCAAATCGCATATCGTAAACTTAAGTTTTAATTAATTAAATAATTAATCTTTACGCACTAACTATAAACAAATGAGTAAGAACGTGGATCAGCGCACTCAACGACAAAAACAACAAGACGAAGCCCGTGAAAAAATTCAGAGAGAACAAGACAAACTTCGTCTCTCTTTGGCCCGTAACAACGCCTATTTTACGGTGACGAGTAATACTCTAGAACCGAAAGTGCTTGAAGGTGCAAGTTTACTGACCGCCGAAAACCAGAGAGCTAACTCTTGCTCTCCCGCCCTGCTCTTCACCGCTCGAACGCCATGGAGTGAGCAATGCAAGACTCCAACAGAGCTTCTGCCGCCTAGCGCAACAACAACAGAAACTACTACGACTACTACAACGGTCTCTGTCGCCAACAATGCAATAACGACTCCACCCTCTTCTTGTGCTGCGGGTAAAGCAACAACACAACCAAGTGCAAAGATCGGTGCAAACGGCAAAAACAAAGCTACGGTAAAAGAAGTGACAATTCTGCAAGCGGGTTCGGCCATTCAGACAGGCATGGATCGCTACATTAATATCTCCAAGCGCAAGCTAACACCCCCAAAAAACTCGGACGGCAATAAGCCCAAAATAAATCGTTCCAACAAAGGCCCTGTAAATCCCGGGCCATTAGATGAAAACAGATTTTCCATTCTGGCGGAGCCTGAAACAGAGTCTGAACAATTAGCCCCAAGGAAACTAAAGCCCCCACCTATTTTTATTCGGGAGAAGATCTCGAATGCCCTAGTCAACAAAATAGTTGAGCTTGTCGGAAAAGATAACTTTCATGTTATTCCGCTTATGAAAGGGAATATAAGCGAAACTAAACTCCAAACCAAAACCGAAGACGATTTCCGAGCAGTGTCGAAGTACTTAAACGATGCCAAAAAGAATTACTACACGTACCAGCTGAAAAGTTGCAAAGGTTTGCAAGTTGTGCTTAAGGGAATAGAACCCGATGTGAACCCCTGCGAAATTACAGAGGCCTTAAAAGAAAACGGTTTTTGCGCAAAAAATGTTATAAACATTATGAACAAAAACAAGAAGCCGCAACCACTCTTCAAGGTCGAGCTGAAGCCAGACAGCAGAACTTTGAAAAAAAAACGCAGTGCACCCGATCTACAAGTTGCTGTACCTTCTGCACCGTAGGATCACAGTGGAAGAGCCGCACAAACGGACCGGACCAGTGCAATGCACAAACTGCCAGGAATACGGTCATACCAGGGCTTACTGCACCCTCAGGTCAGTATGTGTAGCTTGTGGAAACTGCCACGGCTCCGAACCCTGCCCTGCCAACAAGGAAGACTCTCTCACTAAAAAGTGTGTAAACTGCCAAGGAAACCACAACACTTACATGAGATCACAAACGACACCGGAAGTTTTCTTCGCAAAAGCAGCCAGATCATCATTTGGCCCTTCAATTACCACCAACGGAATTTCTTACGCCAGTGCTCTAAGATCAGGCACAGCTCACATAGAGCCGAAAGTTGATAACATCCAGCAGGCCATGGGACAGCCACAAAGTAACATGGAATCTATGATGATTACTTTGCAACAAAATATGATGGAATTTATGTCCTTCATGAAAACCACCATGCAAACCCTTATGCAAAACCAAAATATCTTACTACAAATGCTTGCAGCTCAGCAGTCCAAATAAACCATGCCTAGCCTTCGAATAACTCTGTGGAACGCCAACGGTGTCTCACGGCATAAACCTGAAATAACTCAATTTCTGAACGAAAACCACATCGACGTTATGTTGCTGGCAGAAACGCATCTCACCAGCAAATATAACTTTCAAATACGGGGATACACGTTCTATGGCACAGATCATCCAGATGGTAAAGCGCATGGCGGCACTGGAATCTTAATAAGAGACCGCGTCAAACACCACTTTCACCAACGGTTTGCTAAAAATCATCTGCAAGCTACATCGATAAAATTACAGTTGGGCAACTGCAACCTTGCCATTGCCGCTGTCTACTGCCCACCCCGCTTTACAGTCTCCGAAGACCAATTCATGGACTTCTACAATTCGCTTGGAGAGCGATTCATAGCAGCAGGAGATTACAACGCCAAGCACACGCACTGGGGATCCCGCCTTGTGACCCCCAAAGGAAGGCAACTATATAATGCACTCATTAAAACATGCAACAAACTGGACTACGTTTCACCAGGCAGCCCTACATACTGGCCTACAGATCCTAGAAAACTACCTGATTTAATTGATTTTGCTGTGACAAAAAACATCTCTCGCAATCTAATATCTGCAAAATCGCTTTTGGATCTATCATCGGACCACTCACCAGTGCTAATAACTCTTCTTCAAAGCCCGGAATTAATCGAGCACCCTCACAGGCTGACGTCGCATCGAACCAACTGGCTGAAGTTCAAAAAGTACGTAAGTTCCCACATTGAACTAACTCCACAGCTCAACATCAAGGAGGACATCGACTGCTACGCCGATGCCCTGGAGTCTGTACTCGTCGCAGCAGCCAAAGTCTCAACACCGCAAGGAAGGGATGGGCACACACACCAACACAAAACTAACCATGAAATCGAACTGCTTGTTCTGGAGAAAAAACGTTTGAGACGTACTTGGCAAACCAGCAGATCGCCATCCTCAAAACAAAGTCTTAAAGAAGCTGGTCGCAGACTTACCAGGGCTCTAAGGCAAGAAGAAGAAAAAGCACAACGCCAGTACATTGAGAAACTTTCACCCACCAGCACTAAGCATCCCTTGTGGAGGGCCCACCCAAAACTAAGTGCGCCGGCCGAAACAGTAATCCCCATAAGAGACTCTTCAGGCAGCTGGGCCAGAAGCAACAAAGACAGAGCTTGTACATTTGCTTTACACCTTCGAAATGTTTTTCAGCCAAACCCTGCAACTAATTCATTCGCACTACCGTCGCCGTCAATTCGAATTGAATCTGAGACGGAGCCAATTCTGTTTCAACCAAATGAAATTGCAAAAGTAATCAGCGAGCAATTGAAACCAAACAAGAGAGAACGCTATAGTCGGGTGCCCCGACTATCAGATACCCGTTACTCAGGTAAAGGGAGTGCGAGGGAGATGGAGATAGAAACTTTGATCACGCATAACTTTTTAACGAATGGTCCGATTTGAAAAATTTCTTCTACATTTCGATAGGTATTGATAAACACAATAAAACTGCATTTTTACTTTTCCGAAATATTTAAATTTTTAAAATCGTATATAGGCGATTGTGGGCGTTAAAGGGGGCGTGGCACCTTTTTGAAACAAACTTGCGCTGCGTAGGAACTCCTAGACTCTGCATGCAAAATGCCAATCTTGTAGCTTTTATAGTTTCCGAGATCTCAGCGTTCATACGGACAGACAGACGGACAGACAGACGGACAGACGGACAGACGGACAGACGGACATGGCTATATCGACTCGGCTAGTGACCCTGATCAAGAATATATATACTTTATAGGGTCGGAAACGCTTCGTTCTAGCTGTTACATACTTTTGCACGAATACAATATACCCTTTTACTCTACGAGTAACGGGTATAAAAAGGCCCCAGGCGGTGATCAAATAACTCCCAAAATGTTAATCGAACTTCCAAACTGTGCAGTTGAGGTTATTTGTAAACTCTTCAACGGGATTACACGACTTGGCTATTTCCCAAAAAAATGGAAAAAATCGGTAATCATAATGATCCCAAAGCCAGGGAAAGATCACACAATACCAGCTTCGTATAGACCGATAAGTTTACTCTCGTGTCTGTCAAAACTGCTCGAAAAATGCCTTCTGACGCGCATCATTCCATATCTGAAAGAGCACAACGTTATTCCAGCACATCAATTTGGCTTTCGAGAAAGCCATGGAACAATAGAGCAAGTCAACAGATTAACAACAGAAATAAGGACTGCATTCGAGCTTCGGGAATACTGCAGTGCGGTATTCCTTGACGTTGCACAGGCTTTCGACCGAGTCTGGCTTGATGGCCTTATCCATAAAATCAGAACGATCCTGCCAGGAAACACTCACAGGATACTGGAATCGTACCTTTACAACAGAGCCTTCGCCGTGAGATGCAACACCACAACATCCGATGACTACGCTATAGAGGCTGGAGTTCCCCTAGGTAGCTCCCTTGGTCCAACTCTATTTCTCCTCTACACCGCAGATATTCCCACGAACGAGCGGCTAACTACTTCTACATTCGCAGACGGAGACATATCGAAGCTAAGAAAATTCACCTAAAACTAAAATCAAACAGTCTCCATTGGCTTTTAAACGCGCGCTTCCCCCTCTGCCTGGACTTCAAGGTCCTGCTCTACAATTCAACGCTTAAGCCAGTCTGGACCTACGGCTCCCAATTGTGGGGAAACGCGAGCAGCAGCAACATCGACATTATTCAGCGAGCATAATCAAAAATCCTGAGAATTATCACTGGGGCACCTTGGTATGTTCGGAACGACAACATCCACAGAGATCTTGGCATTCTACCCGTAAAAGATGAAATATCAAAACAAAAAGCGTCCTACCACACCAAGTTAACTTCTCATCCAAACCAGCTCGCCAGGGGCCTAGCCAGGGCTTCCATCCGGACCCGATTGCAACGCAATGACCTTCCAGCTCAGCAATAGTTATTAGAGCCCCTAAATTTTCGCGCCAGTCACCTTGACTGTCAGATAGCTTTTTAATTTAAGATTCTATATACTTATTGTTAGTCTCAATTCAAGGAAGATCCAATAAATAAAATGCAAATGTTAAAATAAAAAAAAGTATTTCAAAGAGCGATAGTACGAGCCTTAGGTGATTTGGCATACTCGTATGCAATTGTTTATATTGATGATGTGTTAATAGTCGCAAACTCCAAAGAAGAAGCTTTTACAAGATTAAAAGTTGTGCTTAAAGCCTTGTCAGATTTCCATTCAATGTAAAGAAGTACACATTCTTCAAGACAGAAATAGAGTATCAGCTAACTTCTAAGGTAAATGGATTTGTTTGGAAGGATAATCACGAACAAATACGTAACAGGATTATTGTTGTGTTGACAAGATACCCGGTGCTGACCATATTTAACCCTGAGCTTCCGATCGAATTGCATACAGACGCCAGCGCAGATGGCTACGGTGCAATGCTCCTTCACAGGATTGATGGCAAATGTAGGGTGATCGAATATTTCAGAAAGCGTACATCAGCTTCAGAGTCAAAATATCATTCATAAGAGCTAGGGACTTTAGCTGTGTATAATGCTGTAAAACATTTTCGACATTATCTGCATGGTAGAAAGTTCGTCGTTCATACTGACTGTAATTCCTTAAAAGCGAGTCTCACCAAGGCAGAACTGACACCACGTGTACACCGATGGTGGGCGTTCTTGCAGGCATTCGATTTTTGCGTAGAGTATAGAAAGGGAACTCAAATGGCACACGTAGACTTCCTATCACGAAATCATATTCCAGAAGCCTCGAAAACGGCAAACAAAGTAGTTGAGGTTCGCGTTGACTTGGCAGTAATAACGAATAATTGGCTAATCGCTGAACAACAGAGGGACTTTGATATAGTTGATATCATGAAACAATTAAATGGAAATGAGATGCAAGTTGACAGAGCTAAAACTTATGAAATTAGAGTCGAATTGTTGTATCACAAAATTCAAAGAAGTGGCGGTAGGTGATTAATGATATGCACGAGGCTATAATGCATCTTGGATGGCAGAAGACTCTTAACAAAGTCTATGAACAATATTGGTTTGAAAATATGTCAAAAACGTCAGAAAATTTGTGAAAAACTGTATAACCTGTAAGCTCTCCAAACCCTCAACAGGCAACTGCACACCATTCCCAAGGTAGAATCTCCCTGGAATACCGTACATATTGATATTAGTGGGAAGCTGAGCGGCAAAAAATGACTTAAAGGAATACATTATAGTACAAATAGACGCATTTACCAAGTATGTTTTTCTATATCACACATTGCAGATCAAGGTAGGAGCTTTGCTAGTGGTCGATTCCGTGATTTTGTTCATCAAATAAAATTCAGTTACATTTAATTGCCAAATTTAACCGTCGTCGCATGCAGACGTGTATTTATTGTGCTCTGGGAAAAAGTATTCAATAAAATCACAAAAGGGCAGTGACCGTTTTAATAAAGAAAAAGACGCTTTCTGCGATGAAATCGCGAATGTTTATATTGATCGGTCATTTAATTAATATAAAACTTAACACTTAAAACTCTAATTAACTTTACCACGAATACAATGAGTCTGAACGACATTCGCACACAACGTCAACGTGAGCAAGACGAGAGACGGCTCTCAGTACAAAGAAATAACGCGTACTTCTCTTTTAAAGCAACCGAATATAATGCAAACTCTGATCAAGCGCGGACAATTACCCCCAACTTGACCGAATTCTTAAAAGTAGCGAGCGAGAGAGCGCGTTCTTGCTCCCCCTCGCTACCATCGACGTCTCTGCAGCCAAAGAGCGCTGAATGTACTCCAATGCAGGTATGCAATTTCTTTAACAACGTCAACTGAAACTACAACAACAACTGCAACCGTATCGACTGCGCGTTTAATGACATCATCAGCTAGCAGCGCAAATATTAATACGTCTGTCACTGCGCTGCCCGAAAAACAGAACAAAACCAATGAATGTGCTAAGCCGGCTGTGCAGACTGGTATGGATCACTACATCCAAATCAAAAGAAAGCTGAGCCCTCTAAATTCTCAACGCAAAATAACCCGTAACAATGCTTGCCTAGCTGGAATAGAAACGCCCATGAATTCAAAACGATTTAAAATCTTGGAAGACGCCAATGACGTTGAGGCGGCCGAATCCACTGAAGTCGAGAAAAGGAAGCCAAAACCTCCGCCTATTTATATTCGAGAAAAAGTTCTAATGTTCTTGTCAACAAAATTATCGAACTTATTGGAAATGATAACTTCCACATAATACCTCTAGTAAAGGGCAACATCCAAGAAACAAAGGTTCAAATTAAGTCTGAAGATAATTACAGAGTATTATCGAAATATCTTACTGAGAATAAAAAGTAGCAAGGGCCTGCAATTCGTACTTAAGGGCATAGAGTCCGACGTAACGCCTGCAGAGATAACAAAGGCGCTTCAAGAGAAGGGATTTAACGCTTAACAGGGATAGAAAGCCGCAGCCACTCTTTAAGGTTGAGCTCGAACCAGAAAATAAGCCCCTAGAGAAATACGAAGTGCACCCCATTTACAATCTTCAGTTCCTGCTGCACCGCAGAATTACAGTTGAGGAACCGCACTAACGCAATGGCCCGGTACAATGTGCGAACTGCCAAGTATATGGCCATACAAGGTCATACTGTAAACTGCGCCCGGGGTGTGTAGTTTGTGGAGATCTTCATGACTCCGTACACTGCCCAGCGAGCAAAGATGACTGCAACTCGAAAAAGTGAGGCAACTGCGGTGACAATCACACTGCTAACTACAGAGGCTGCCCTGTTGATAATTTCTACTCGACAACCATATCGACGTAATGCTGCTTTCAGAAACACACCTTACAAACAAATTCAATTTTCAACTACGAGGTTATTCATTGTACGGAACAAATCATCCAGATGGTAAAGCACATGGTGGGACTGGAATTCTAATCAGAAGCCGTATTAAACACCAAATTTGCTAAAAATTACCTATAGGCCACATCTATAAATATACAAATAAATACTGGCAACCAACTTACACTAGCCGCATTATACTGCCCCACGCTTCACTATAGCTGAAGATGAGTTTATGCAGTTTTTCAACTCGCTAGTAGACCACTTCATAGCAGAAGGGGACTATAATGCCAAGTACACACACTGGGGATCACGTCTCGTGACTCCAAAAGGAAAACAGCTCTATAATGCAGTTATAAAAGCCAAGAACAAGCTGGACTATGTTTCTCCTGGCAGACCAACATACTGGCCGGCAGACCGAAGGAAACTACCCGATTTAATAGACTTTGCAATTACCATAAACATTCCTAAAAATTTGATAAGCGCCGAATGCCTCTCGGATCTTTCATTTGATCACTCGCCTGTCCTGTTTATTCTACTCCGACATCCAGGCGCATTGGAGCAATCGTTTAAATTGAAATCACAGAAAACCAATTTAGTTAAGTACAAGAAATACATTAGCTCACACATTGAGCTAAGTCCTCATCTCAACGATGAAGCCAACGTAGACAGATTTGTTAATACACTGGAGTCTGTACTCGTCTCTGCAGCTCGAGTTTCAACACCCCAAACTACAAGTACGCAAAGCAACCAAAAGAAGACAAATCTACAAATAGAACAGCTCGAAAAGCGACGCTTACGTCGAGAGTGGCAACTCCACGGATCGCCATCTCCTAGGCAACGCTTAAAATATGCCTCACGTCAACTCACAAAAGCTTTACAGCAAGAAAAAGCAAATGTCCACGGCCCTACATAGAGCAATTGTCAACATCTAGTACAAAACACTCACTATGGAAAGCTCACCCTACTCTAAGCTCACCGAAAGTAACCGTGATGCCTATTAGAAATCCCACAGGCGGCTGGGCGCGCAGCGATTCAGACAGAGCCAGCACGTTTGCCAACCACCTTAAAAATGTCTTCCAACCCAATCCTGCCACTAGTGCGTTCACCTTGCCGACTTTACCATATGAGCCTCAGCTTCAACATGAGCCAATTGAGTTTCGTCCAAACGAAATCATAAACATCATCAAAAATCAGCTGAATCCGAAAAAATCCCCGGGCTGCGACCTCATAACTCCCAAAATGATCATTGAGCTCCCATATTGCGCCGTTTGCACTATCACCCAGCTTTTTAATGCCATCGCAAAGCTTGGCCACTTTCCAGTGAGATGGAAAAAGTCGATTATAATAATGATAGCAAAGCCGGGAAAAGACCGCACAATTCCCACTTCGTATAGACCTATAAGCCTACTCACATGCTTATCTAAACTCTTTAAAAAATGCGTATTGACTCGGATAAACAAATACCTAAGAATCCAGGAAGGAATTCCGTCACATCAATTTGGGTTTCCTGAAAAGCACGGAAAAATTGAGCAGGTCAACCGGATAACATCAGAAATTCGGAACGCGTTCGAAAAAACGAGAGTACTGTACTGCCATATTTTTATATGTCTCTCAAGCATTTGATAGAGTTTGGCTAGAAGGTCTAATGTACAAGATCAAGACAATGCTCCCCTACAACACCCATAAGCTTTTAGAGTCTTACCTCTACGACAGAAAATTTCCTGTTCGATGCAACACTGCTATAACTGACGATTTCACTATTGGAGCTGGAGTTCCTCAAGGAAGCGTGCTCGGGCCAACATTATATGTCCTCTACACAGCAGACATCCCAACAAGCACACGACTAACAACATCTACGTTTGCTGATGATACAGCCATTCTCAGCCGCTCAAAATGCCCGATGCAAGCAACTGCGCAGCTCGCTCTTCATCTGGTCGATGTAGAGAAGTGGCTTTCAGATTAGCGAATTAAAGTGAACGAACAAAATTGCAAGCACGTTACGTTCACCCTGAACAGGCAAAACTGCCCGCCGCTCATGTTAAACCATACTCTACTCCCGCAAGCAAACGAAGTGACATATCTAAAAGTACACCTCGACAGAAGACTCACATGGCGCCGGCTCATTGAAGCCAAAAGAACACACCTAAAGCTAAAAGCCAGTAGCCTTCATTGGCTTGTAAAGTCCTGCTGTATAGCTCGGTACTAAAACCTATATGGATGTACGGCTCTCAGTTATGGGGGAATGCCAGCAATAGCAATATTGACATAGTCCAGCGAGCTCAGTCGAAGATCTTGAGAACAATAACCGGGGCACCGTGGTACGTTCGCAACGAAAATATACATCGCGACTTAAACATTCTACCAGTCAAAGAAGTGATCGCAGAACAGAAGGAAAAGTATTTTTCAAGCTATCGTTGCACCTTAACCACCTGGCGAGAGGTCTTACAAGGTTGATCAACCAATCACGCCTTCGCCGCAATGACTTACCCACCCAGCGACCGACTTGAGTGACGCGCAACCAGAATGCAGTCTTATTATACTGTTAGTTAAATTTTAATGTTAAGATTCGTAAACTTATTGTTAGTCTCAAAATTAACAGAAGATTTAATAAATTAAAGCAAAGTTTATAATAATAAAAATAAAAAAAAAGATCTTTTGGATCATACCGTAGTTCGGAACGATCAGCACACAAATTTCCTATCTGCAGAATTGATTTTAAGCTATGGTTTTGATGGAAGCACGATTTAAGCGAGTTTCAATCAGACATATACTGACTTCCAGTCATCAAGCTGATTTGTCACTCTTCGTTACGACAGTTGCTCCTCTTCTCCTAATAGAGTCATCAGGCAACGTTTTATGTAATAATGATAACGATTTTGTCGCCCGTTAGAACTGGAGTTTTTAAAAGAATCAATTGAGGTTATTAAGAAAGACCAATTACAGATACAAGCTGAAATGCAAAATTTAATATCATCCAAAGTAATCCTAAAAAATAATCAATGCTTGTATGTGAAGTTCAGTCTGCACTTAATTAATTAATTGATGGCCAAGTACTTAATGCCTTAACGGAAACAAAATCTCTAGTAGCTATATAGAATTCTCTAATATAACTGGCATTGATATCCAAGTCATTTTAAATATGAGAACCATATCAATTACCATTAAACCTGGACAAATATGAGCAACTTTGTGAAGAAACTGGACACCTTATTGTGGACAAATATCCATGGCTTCCCATGACTCCGACTGTCCTTAAGATTTTGGTTCACTCCAGACTCATCTTAAAACAAACTGTTCTTTCAGTCGGCTGTTTTGGCGAAGAGGGTGCAGAGTCCAGGAATAAGTATTATAAATCCGACAGACCTCCAACATACGAGAAAGCACAGTCGAATATCCAACTTTACAGATGTTTTCCAGAGAGACATGGATACTTCAGACTCAATCATTTCATCAATGAATTTGAAGAAGAGCGTCCGAAAACATAAGCGGCTTTCTCTTCCACCAGAAATCATTCAATTGTTATTATGCGAATATGAACCTGGAGACGAGTCTTTAGATGGTGATGATTATGAAGAAGAAAACGACTATGATTTTTTGTACAACATTGAAATTGAAAATAAAGAGCATATAGAGTAAAATTTGTCAAAAATTGGGGGGGGGATACTTTCACTTTTCCAACAGGTGTGTAAAGGTATGTAACGCAAAAAATTTATTGAAAAGAGCAAGCACAGTGATTTTAAAAAATTAAAATTAAATTTTAAAACACTAGAATCTAGCTTGAGCTGAAAAATTCCGTTTGATTTCCGATTCTTCAGCCAAGAGAGATCGCGAAAGTGACCGGGGATCTGAAACCGAAAAAGGCTCCGGGCAGTGACCTAATAACACCAAAAATGATCATTGAACCTTCAAGCTCTACTATTGAGGCAATTTGTAAACTTTTCAATGGGATCATACGTCTCGGCTACTATC
This sequence comes from Drosophila rhopaloa, assembly GCF_018152115.1. Taxonomy (NCBI): domain Eukaryota; kingdom Metazoa; phylum Arthropoda; class Insecta; order Diptera; family Drosophilidae; genus Drosophila; species Drosophila rhopaloa. Next base: position 426,449 of record NW_025335073.1, read on the forward strand.
CGAGCAAATGGAAAAAATCTACTATCATAATGACACCGAAGCCCGGAACAATTCCTTCACATAATTCCTTCATCCTACAGACCAATAAGTTTACTATCGTATCTGTCTAAATTGTTCGATAAATGCCTTCTGACACGCATAATACAATATCTGGAAGCACACAATGTATCCCGGCACATCAATTTGGCTTCCATCAAAGACATGGTACAATCGAACAAGTTTACAGAATAACATCGGAAATCAGCACTGCCTTTGAGAATCGGGAATATTGCAGCGCAATATTCCTCGATGTATCTCAAGCTTTCGATCGAGTCTGGCTCGATGGCCTCATGCAAATTAATATGTCGCTTAGCGAGTTTGTTAAAAAAATATATTTGTTTTATTTTTTAACTTTTCTTATTCACTAGTTTACACAACGTTATTAGTATCGAACTAATTAATTTCCACTGCTCACAATACTCTTTTTATCGACCGATCTATTCGGTTCCCAAAAACGGACTGCCTAATCAAGGCCCGATTATCTGAAAAGCAAAACTCGGTTTTCTAGGAACTCGTTAAGAATTGGAAAAGATATGGACTCAAGAGAGGGGGAATAAATTGGATGATGAAATTATTGGTTTGATTTTTGGAAATCGATTAAACAGATTACTCTGCAATTTTGGGCCTCGCTGGATGCTGACCGGATGATTATGTTTACATTTGGGAGACCCGGCTTAGTTTACAGTAGAATAAATAAAAGCAAAGTTAAATAAAACAAAAAAAAACATTTAATTGCAACAGGGGCAAGCAGTGCAAACGGCCAAGTGGAGCGCGTGATGAGCACGTTGAAAGGAATGTTGACAGCAGTTGAGACAAGCGAACGCTTTTGGAAGGATCTATTGATGGACGTCCAATTAGCTATGAATTGTACTAGTAATAGGGTGACTAAGTTCAGCCCCTTGGAATTACTAATAGGCAAACAGGCAAGACCATTGGGCATATTACCTATAATAGGTAAACTTAAGATAGATTGTAAGGAAGCTAAGCCAGAAGCTAAAGAGAATATGGATAAAAAGGCAAAATATGACAAAAGTAAAGTTGATCAAAATAAGGCTAAAATTGTGAAACATGGGATTGTCGATCATGTCTTGCTAAGCTGTGAGGAACGGCATCAAACGAAATTGGATCCCAAGATCAAGGGACCGTTTGTTGTAATAGAACTGCTGGAAGGTGATCGTTACCTGTTGAAATCATTGACTAGTAAAAGAACATACAAGTATCCGCATGAGAGCTTGCGAAAATTACCAGATAAACGTGTTGCATCTGAGTTGGTCGAAGAGAGTGATGGCGTTGAAATAGACGCAGGAGATAAGTTGAGATCTGTCACCTAAGAGGGGTGCACAGGACATCACACACTGAGGCTAGGTTTGATCTAAAGAGATATTGTGGCACTAAAGGTGCATATCGTCGCAAGTGGTGGCATGAGCCTGTACTGTGTTGTGATAAATTGTAAGCCAAATGGTCGGGTTTGCGCAGAAGAGTACAAGCTACTAATGAAAATGAGATATCCTGCCAAACTGTCATTTGAAGACACCAGAAGTGTATTGATGAGTAACTTCGAATTTGTCTCAACTTGCAAAATGTGATGTCAATCCAATGTTAAGCCATGTACACGAAATTAATTTTCACTGTGCGCTGGGAATATATTTTGCACACTTTTCACTGAATTTGTTCACTGGATTTAAATTATGTATATACACTTATGTATATTTCGGAATGTATGTATGTAATTGGCTTTGATGTACGGTCAAATGAACTTATGTACTCCAAATGTACTTAATTCGCACAAATGAAAATGGATTAAAATGGCCGCACGATCAAAGGAAAATAAGGAAAGGCGAAATTTTATTTTAATTGCCGTTGTCGGATTTATAGGAATTTGATTTTTGAAACGAAACAGAGTTTTCGATGGCTGACTGATGACCGGCAATTAAAAATAAATAAAAGAAATTAAAACACTGGTCTTTTCAAAATTGCGCGGCCCGGCCGGGCGATGTATTTCCACGAATCGTCGTTAGAAAACTGCTTAAACCTAATAAGAGCGATACCTTTCCGAGCGTACTGGAGACTTCATGGAGAGCCTGGAAGCACAGGCAGACAGAGCGGGGGAGTTGGCGATCGGAGCGGGCAAGAGCGGACAAAAACAGGGTGCTTCGTGGCTGAATACCAGCTAAACAAATGTATTTCTTATGGAAGAATAAAAACCCTAATTTCTAGGGTTTTCAAGCGATATTTTTCGCATTCCTCCTTGGAAATGTCGATATTATTTTGTGGACCTTTTCTACGATTGCATTTAAACTATAAAGTTTATTTCAGTGAAAGGTTTGTGATTTTTAACAAAACCTACAACATTTAATTTTGAAGAGGACAATAATCGACTATTTATAGCATATAATATTTATAATATATAATAGTCTACCATCGATATTTACTTTTTCCTGCATCTAATTAATTAATTACAATGGGAAAAGGCTTATCTGATCTTTAAAATAAACGCTTACAATAGAGATCCAACCACCATCTACCATCCGTTAAACGGATGGTCCATAAGGTTTGGCCGTTCCGAAAATTTCCCAGTTCCCCATCCAAATTTTACGTGCTCTTTTATGTAATAGTTAATCCATGTTTTTTCGGTGCAACTCTGAATTCGTCTTCTTGACAGTGAAAATTAAAAGATTCACTACGATAACGTAAACAATGTATATATGTATTAATTCTTTGTTTTTAATTGCTGTTGCCCGGAAAAATGTCCCATTTGGGGAGGTCTTAGATCTGGACCCCGATAACATGGAAGCATCCATCTGCAGCGGAAGTCAACGCTCATGAAGCACTCGGATTTGTTGAAACTGTTGAGGAAATCAATGAATTCTTAAAATATAGAATAAATAGGTTAATTTAAAAATAAAATTGATATATGATATTATAATGAAATTAAAAATCAACATATTTTTATTTAATGAACTTTATTTGTTACCATAAAGACAATACTGGGCAATAGCAGTTCTTATTTTTTCTGCAGGCTGGCATCAGACATATTTGCAACTTCAGATTTTACTTTTAGTTGGTAAATTGTTTATTTTAGTCTCACAGAACAAGGTTTGCCTATGTTTTGATTAGCCCCAGCTGTTATCATATGTTGAATAAGCTCGGTATGTCAAAAATCCAAACCGTGTAACGAATTACTTAGATTGGTGTTGGGGTGGGAAAAGACAGGCACACGCATAGTTCTCCGGCTGCTTGCTCGTCGGCTAATGGGGTGGTATCTTGGCCGTCCTTTCCCTGAGTTACCTAATTTTTCCATTATTATATTCGATAATTTTGATTTGATTCGATTGGACATAAATTTTTTTATTTGTATGACAAAAGAGAATGATTTTCAATTCTCTTCGTTATGTTTCGTCAAGCAAAGGACATTTAGCAACAGTGTAATATAAACGGATCATGGGAAAAGATATGCAAGTTTTGTTACTGTCTTTTCTTTTGATTTTAAATCTGTTTCGTTTTAATTTTTGAGTTTTGGGGATTAGGCGTTAGATGAATTCTTTTTTTTTTTGCGTGCATTTTTCTTTTAATTTAGACATTTAGGTAAAGAAAATAATATTTCGGAGCCTAAGCCACCGAGTCACTCACCCGAACAATTTCTAGATGTCCAACGGAGAAAGCGCTTTGGTCGTTGAGATCGAAGCTGTGGAAGTTAAAACTTTATACACAAAAAAAATTCTCTAAATGTATTGTTAACCCCGAATTTTTCTTTTAAAACTCGACTAGATCCGTGCGCATCTTTTTATACCCGTTACTGGTAGAGTAAAAGGGTAGATTGTATTCGTGCAAAAGTATGTAACAGGTAGAAGGAAGCGTTTCCGACCCTATAAAGTATATATATTCTTGTTCAGGATCACTAGCCGAGTCGATCTAGCCATGTCCGTCTGTCCGTCTGTCTGTCTGTCTGTCTGTCTGTCTGTCTGTCTGTCTGTCTGTCCGTATGAACGCTGAGATCTCGGAAACTATAAAAGCTAGATTGACATTTTGCATGTAGATTTTAGGAGTTCCTACGCAGCGCAAGTTTGTTTAAAAATGGTGCCACGCCCCCTCTGACGCCCACAAGCCACAAGCTGTGGCCACAGTTTTGATGCTATTATGAAAATTTTAATTGATATGTATTTGTTTCGTCAATACCTATTGGCCTAATAAAAGTTTGCCACGCCCACTCTAACGCCCAAAAACCCATTAAACGCTTAAGCCTGGCTAGCGCCTACATTTCCGCCTTTCATGGCGCCATCTAACGGATGACTTTGGAACAGCTGGCCAAGGTGCTCAACAGAGTCAACGTTAATTCTCGATAAGGATTTCTATTAAAGGAAATTGCGATGGTTTTTATTTGTCAATACCGAACCTATATCCCAAGAACTATGCAAATCAAATCAAGTTGGCCAAATTGGAGGTCTGAGTCAAACAATGGCGTATGTGTGTATGTATGTAAGCATATACATATGTATGTACTTACATTGTCACAGTTGTATTGCCCGCAAAGATAATCCTTTCAAAGAAAGCTATTCGTATACCCGTTACTCGTGTTGTGCAAACATTTAGACTTTAATTACATAATACTATTTAAGAATGTATGTTTTTAGCCAATTTAAGTATTTTTAATATTTCTAGTCAATCATTTATTGCACTCAAAAACATAAACACAGCTCTAGTGCAGGACAACATTGCGCTAAATCAGTTTGAAATGTGCCAGCACTCGAGATTCAATATTTTTTGAACTTTTTTTCCTTTTTTTGTGCCTCTAATTTTTTTAATGCAATCTAAATCATTTGAAATGGGGCTTTTTTTTTTTTTTATTCGTTTCTCACAAGTGCATTCACCTGCGCTAGAGAGAGACGGAAGATGTGCTTGGCAGAATGGAAAGTTCTAGAAGGCACGGTTCGCTGTTAGCAAAAAGGGCGGGAATCCGTGCAAGTAAATTGGCGGTTATGAACTTTGCAGAGCTGCAACTATTCTGCTCTCACTTTAGTCTACGACTAACCATCGTATGTGATCTCTCTTCTCGTCTGCGATTGCGATTTTTCTCAGTTTTGCCTAAATTAAAACAAATCTCCCTTAACGTAAACTATCCATTTTTACTTGCATTTTTGTAAGCTCGTTAAACTCATTTTTCTGTGCTTAAAACTAACGTAAATTTTGTGAAGAAATTGTTACGCGGTCGCGAGTTGTTGCTGCCTCTGCCGATTTGCTGCCGACGTCGCTGCCGTTGTTTGCTGCTGGGCTGGTTCCTGCGCTCGCTGCTAAGTACCCATTTTAACGTAGATTTTTGTTAATAATAATATAAGATTAAGTCTTTTTCAAGACTTACTCTTAAATTATTATTATTCATATTTTTCACATTTGCAAATTTTTAACGTAATTCATTTTTTTCCGCTCTGCCCCTTTTAACGTAGATTTTTGTTAATAATAATATAAGATTAAGTCTTTTTCAAGACTTACTCTTAAATTATTATTATTCATATTTTTTACATTTGCAAATTTTTAACGTAATTTTTTTTTTGCCGCTCTGCCCTCTTTTAACGTAGATTATTTATCTTAATAAGATTAAGTCTTTTTCAAGACTTTTTTGCTTTTCGTAGATTATTAATATTCATATAAGTTTAAGTTTTTCAGAAATCTATTAACGTAATTTATTTTCATATATTTCCTTTTGCTTTTTTCCCTTTACCCGTATATAAATAAAAGAATTCAGCCTTTTTTAAGGCTTATTCTTATATTTCTATACATTTACGTATTTATCTTAGTAATAGTACTATAAGTCTAAGTCTTTTTTAAGACTTACACTTATATTTCTATTATTTATATAATTTATATTAACTATATTATATTATAAAATTTATATTATATAAATATAAGAATTTAGCTTTTTTAAAGCCTTATTCCTATATTTCTATTAATAATCGTAGTAGTCATATAAATTTAAGATTTTCAAAAATGCCTCGTTTAAATAGACCCACTGCATCTCAGCGGGCTAGGAACCAATTGTTGAGAAATAGGGCCAATAGGGAAAATCCAGAGTATGCAGAGATGGAGAGGGTAGAAAATTCTGAATCTCAGCGTAGGAGAAGGGAAAATGCAGTAGCCAGGAATTCAGAGCAGGGTGTAAATACAGCGTCTCGTAGGTCAAGACGCTTGAATCCGCACACTCGTGCGGGTGAGCAGGGAGCAGATACTGCAAGACGTAGGGAAATTCGCTTGGATCCCGTTCTTCGTGGCGGAGAGCAGAGCAGCCGACACTCGGCGTCGCTTTATTAGGCGAAGAAACACCGATGAAAGAGCTACAGAGCAGGTTGTTAATACCGCTGACCATCGGTTAAGGCGCTTGGATCCCGTTCTGCGTGCGAGTCAGCAAGCAGCCGATACTCGGCGTCGCGCTATAAGGCGACAAGTTAGAGAAGTCCGAGCTACCGAGCAAGTTGGTAATACCGCTGACCATCGGTTAAGGCGCTTGGATCCCGTTCTGCGTGCGAGTCAGCAAGCAGCCGATACTCGGCGTCGCGCTATAAGGCGACAAGTTAGGGAAGTCCGAGCTACCGAGCAAGTTGGTAATACCGCTGACCATCGGTTAAGGCGCTTGGATCCCGTTCTGCGTGCGAGTCAGCAAGCAGCCGATACTCGGCGTCGCGCTATAAGGCGACAAGTTAGAGAAGTCCGAGCTACCGAGCAAGTTGGTAATACCGCTGACCATCGGTTAAGGCGCTTGGATCTCGTTCTGCGTGCGAGTCAGCAAGCAGCCGATACTCGGCGTCGCGCTATAAGGCGACAAGTTAGAGAAGTCCGAGCTACCGAGCAAGTTGGTAATACCGCTGACCATCGGTTAAGGCGCTTGGATCCCGTTCTGCGTGCGAGTCAGCAAGCAGCCGATACTCGGCGTCGGGCTATAAGGCGACAAGTTAGAGAAGTCCGAGCTACCGAGCAAGTTGGTAATACCGCTGACCATCGGTTAAGGCGCTTGGATCCCGTTTTTCGTGCGGGGGAACAAGAAGCAGATGCTGAAAGACGTAGGGAAACTCGCTCGAACCCCGTTCTTCGTGCGGATGAACGAGCAGCCGATGCTCGGCGGCGTTCTCTGAGGCGGTTGGATGCTACGTATCGTGCGGGTGAGCAAGAAGCAAATACCCTGCAACGAGCGCAGGCAAGATCAACTCAGGATCGCTTATTGCAAAGAGCGCAGGATAGGTTTAGGAGAGCTACGGCTAGGAGTTTTAGGGAACGTAGGGCCGTCGAGCAGGCGAGAAATACACTGGCTCGACGAAGTGCTCGTATAGCTGCTCGACAAGCAACTATCGATGCTATTCGAAATATTAGTCAGAGAGTTAGTCAGTATAGAAGCCTCAGTGGCAATAGGGATGCAGAAAACCTTCGGAACGCAAACCGAAGTCAGGAGATTCGACTTGATTTATCCCAGGGAAATAGGACTCCTAGAAATATACCTATTGGATTAGATGCTCACATAGCCAAATTCAATAGGTTAGTAAAACTTGGCCCCGATCAGATTTGCTTCTGCTGCAAGGGATTGTGGTTCCCCAAGCAAATACGTAAGCTTTCCAGAGCCTATTTGGAAGAAAATTGCGAGTTTAAGGAAGAGATTTACCAGAATGCAAGCCAGCTTGCTTTCACTGGGGAATCCTTTAAGTTCTGTGGCACATGCCACGGCAATATAAAAGCCGGAAGAAAGCCCAAAGGTGCCATTTCCAACGGCCTAGACTTCCCAGAAATTCCTCATTCCTTGAGGGGGCTTACTCCCTTGGAGGAGCGACTGATTTCACCTCGCCTTCCATTTATGATAATTAAGTCGATAGGTCATGAGCGTCAGAGTGCAATAAAAGGAGCTGTTGTAAATGTCCCCATTCCGGTTAGCAACATCGTGACGTCCCTTCCACGAGCTTTCCACGAGGCAGAGGTTGTACAGCTCCACCTCAAGCGAAGAATGGAGTACGGACATGATTTCATGGCAGAGACCATTAGGCCTTCCAAAATTGCTGACGCCATCAGGTACTTAGTTAGTACAGAGCTTTACAGAAAGCACAATGTGTCAGTGAACGAGCAGTGGATCTCTGATTTCACATCCGAAACTGTTCCATTTGTAGCTTCTCAAGCGGACTTAGCCTTTGTAGAGGAACAACTAGCCATCCAGCAGGAGGATGTAAACTTGGACGCGGGAAATTCCGAAGAGAATGAAGAAGCCCAAGAGCTAAATCCTGGAGGACAGGAAACTCTGCTTGAGAATAACCAGGCACACAATGTAGGAATTCCGAGAATCACAATGGCTCCAGGTGAGGGCCAAAAGCCTCTCGACGTGATTCTCGATGTCGACTCCGAAGAATTGGCGTTCCCAAGCATTTATGCTGGCGTCAAGAGACCATCTTCGGAAAGTTATACAACCATAGTTAGATCAGAGCTTAGGAACGTAGATAGAAGAGGTTGTAGAACTGACAAGTTGTTCTTCAATTATAAGAAGTTGGAATTGTTGAAAATTCGAAACAATATTTCAACTTGCCTACGTAAGCGGAGCGCTTCTAGCGCGATAACTGCCGCCAACGTACTCGATGAAGCTTTCATGGGAAACTTAATTTCCCATGATGACGGATATCGAATTCTTAAGGACATTCGCACGTCTCCTGCTCACTGGGAAGATGAGAAGAAGAAAGTCATGGCTATGATTCGCCAATTTGGTTTGCCAACTTTCTTCATAACTCTGTCGGCCGCAGAAACTAGGTGGCCAGAGCTGCTAGTACTGCTCAAGCGCAATGTAGATAGGATTGACATTAGTGAGGAGGAAGCTTTGAACTTACAGTTTAGAGAAAAGGCGCGGCTGATCAGAACTGACCCAGTGACGTGTGCTAGGTATTTCGATTATAGGTATAGGGAAGTTCTAAAGCTCATGAAGAAGCCGGGGGAGTCTTTGGAAGTAACTTTGTTACTACCTATTATTGGCGAGTTGAGTTTCAACAGAGGGGTTCCCCTCACATTCACGGTATGTTTTGGCTGAAAGACGCCCCGGAAGTGGATTTCAACAGTGAAGAATCTATTGCTAGTGTAGTAGCCTTCATTGATCAGTTTGTAACTGTGGATGTTACAAACACAGATTTGGCTCCGTACATTGAATACCAAAAGCATAAGCACGGGCATTCGTGCCTTAAAAATGTGCGCGAATCCGTTTGTCGATTCGGTATTCCATACCCCCCAATGCCCCGCACGGAAATATTGAAGCCACTTCCCGAAGAAACTCCCAATTTGTCTCTTCATCACGAAAACTATCAGAAAATTCGCAGTCTTTTACTTCGCGATCAATCCGAGGATTTGATTAGCCATCTTAGCATATTCGAAAATTTTCTTTCTCACGATGAGGTGAGCCTCAGTTACGAGGACTATATATATGCTATTAGGTCTAGTTTGAAAAAAACACAGATTTTTCTGAAGAGAACATTTGCAGAAATTCAAGTTAACGCCTATAATAAACACATTCTTTCAATGCAAAGGGCAAATATGGATATCCAGTTAATTTTGGACCCTTTTGCGTGCTGTAGCTACATAATTAATTACATTAACAAGTCCCAAAGGGGTATTTCGAAGTTAATGCGCGAAGCAGCTAATGACATTCGAAGAGGCAACTCAAGCATTCGTCAAAAGCTACAGTATCTCGGTCACAAGTTTATTTCGGGCACTGAGATCTCTGCTCAGGAGGCCGTATATTGTTGTATGGGATTGGCGTTGTCAGAAACAAGCAATAAATGCGTGTTCATAAACACCTTCCCTCCAGAACAACGAGTTCGTATGCTTAGACCTACTAGCGTCCTGCAAAATATGCCTCAGGATTCCACTGACATCTTTCAGAAAGGTTTGCTGGACAGATACGAACAAAGACCAGATTCCCATGACGGCCTGTGTTTAGCCGATTTTGCTGCAAATTACGAGTATTCTAAAACCCGTGGTAGAGCTCGCCAAGGGGAAAATAGTAACAATGAGGCTGAAGAAGAAAATGAGGTCTTAGGAACAGTTTTTTTCGCACTTCGCGATGGTAGTGGATTTATTAGGGAAAGAAACCAGCCGAGTATCATTAGGTATAGCCCCTTTAATATTAATTCTGATAGGCCCAACTATTTTAGAGCATTAGTTATGCTATATTCTCCATGGAGAGATGAACAGGTAGAATTGTTTCAGAGAAATTGTGAGGATTTTTATCATGAGCACGAGGAGGCTATTAAAGCCAACTTTGATAGGTATAATGCCATAGACAGCTTAGAAGACGCGCTCAGAAGGGCCATGGAGGCTGAGGAAAGTAGCGAGGAAAATGTAGATGAGGAGGCCGCAGTTAATGAGGAGTTTAGGGCCTTAGCTTTTCCAGAAATATCTTCTCAAATAAATGTTTTAAACTTAGACGACCGTGTTCAGGAAGTAGATCCGGATAGCAATATCCGCATAATAAAGCTCCCGCCAATTATTTCCCCTGAAAATTTAGCCACCTTAGTTAGGTCCCTTAATTTAAAGCAAAAAACTTTCCTTACGCATATCTTGCACAATGCAAGGAGAAATGCTAGTTTCCATGAGTTCGTAGGAGGCGGAGCAGGTGTCGGCAAGAGTAGACTTATATCCACCTTATTCCAGTCCCTTTCCAAGGAGTATAATGGTAGAGTAGGATGCGACCCAACTTCTGTTAAAATACTGCTGTGTGCTCCCACAGGCAAAGCTGCTTTTGGAATCGGAGGCTCCACTCTCCATTCCATGTTCTCTCTCCCTGTAAATCAGGCTGGGTCTGCATTTAGGAGTTTAAGCCCTGATCTGTTAAATACCCTGCGTTCAAGATTTATTGATCTTAAAGTTCTTATAATAGACGAAATTTCTATGGTCGGCGCAACCATGTTTTCCCATCTGGACTCTCGCCTTAAGCAAATTTTCTCCAACGTTGATACTCCCTTCGGAGGCATTTCGGTCATCGTGTTCGGCGATCTTAGGCAATTGCGGCCAGTTTGTGATCGTTGGATTTTCCAGCCGCCGTCGCATGATCCATACAGCGCTATATTTGGATCCCACCTCTGGAGTCCTTTTAGGTTTTTCGAGCTCACAGAGATAATGCGACAGCGAGATGACCAGCCGTTTGCAATAGCACTCAACAACATGGCGTCCGGCCAAATGTCGTCTGAAGATATTGTCCTACTTAGAAGCCGTATTTCCGTAGAAAGTCAGATTCCAAATGACGCCATTCACCTTTTTTCAAGCAATCAGGACACAGACCGATACAATAGGGAGAAGCTCAACTCGATTCCCACTGATCAGTTCATTTCGGAAGCCATTGACTCTGTAAAATCTGCACATATTAGCTCAGAGCAGGGGAACAGATGTCTGGAACAAGCTAGGGCATTAAAAACATCTGAGACACAAGGTTTGTGTACCTCGCTCATTTTAAAAACCACTGCTAAATACATGATGACGGTCAATGTAGACACATCAGATGGTCTCGTAAACGGAGCCACTGGTGTCCTTAGGGAGATAGGTTTCAACACGTCCAACTCTCCAAACATTCTTTGGATACAATTCTTAGATGACAGTATAGGAGTAGCTGCACGATCAAAGTGCAGTCATCGCCAAGAGGCTTCATGGACCCCAGTAGTTAAGATCATAAAAAGCTTTCAGATTAATTCTAACCAGGCCACAACCATTGACCGAAAGCAGTTTCCAGTGGTACCTGCAGAAGCAATAACTATTCACAAAAGTCAAGGCGCTACGTACAGCAAAGTGGTGGTTCACACTAGTCCTAGCATGCAGAGAGCTGCGCTGTACGTAGCCTGTAGCAGAGCCACAAGTGCAGCAGGTCTCTATATTATTGGACCTTTCGTCCCCCCAAGATCCGCCCAGGGATCGGCTTCCGAGGAAGAGCTCCGAGAACTGCGTTCCACTAAGTTACTGAGTACCCATTTCGATTGTTTACTCAATAGTCCGAACCTTCATGTCTTTTTCCATAATACGGAAAGCTTGCACTGCCACATTAGCGATGTGTGTTCCGATCAGCTAATGCTTAAGTCTTCCATTCTGTGCTTCGTTGAGGCTTCCACATACTCAAATGAAGCATACGACATTCCTGGCTTCGCCACAGCAGTGCGACTAGATTGCCAGTCAGTAGCTAACGGAGCTCGACCAAAAAGAGGCATTCTCGTATTCGTTCGAAACGAACTCTTTGAGAATGTCAGTCTTTGTTCAAGTGGTCGCTTTCTGGCTAATTCCTCAAATATAGCCTCTCCAGTGTTCGAGTTTGCCATCTTTAGGTACCGGTCTTTAGGGATTGTAGTTATTTATAAAAGTCCGACCTATCCGTTGTTAAAGTTTGAAACAGAGTTTAAGGAGTTATTTCAGCGGCACACATTTTTAAATAGTAATAGTTTAGTGTTAGGAGATTTCAATTTATGCCTTCACTCCATCTCTGGCTGCTGTAGGAGAGTTTTCGATTTTCTAGCAGATGTAAAAGGGTTTAGTTCGTTGCTAGATTTGGACTCGTCGACAACCAATTGCAATACGCATATTGATTGGGCGTTTTCAAATATTTTCGATAATAGGGCCACTGCGCGCACATTTGAGACTACATATAGCTACCACAGTGGTATATTAGTTAGCGTTAGGGAGGCTGAATAGGTAGGGAAAATTGTATATATTATATTTATAGTATGTATATATTTAAGTTAAAAAAAAAACAAAAACCCAAAAAAATTAAATAGTTGCATGCACAATTTTTTTTATAGTATGTATATATTTAAATTAACCAAAAAACAAAAAACCCAAAAAAATTAAATAGTTGCATGCACAATTTTTGTTATAGTATGTATATATATATTTAATATAAACAAAAAATCAAAAAACAAAAAAAAATTAAATAGTTGCATGCTAAATTTTATTTATAGTAACTAAATTAAACCCTAAAAAAAATTAAATAGTTGCATGCAAAATTTTTTTATAGTATGTATATACTTAAATTAAACTAAATTTTTTTTATTAAAAAAAAACGCAAAAACCCAAAAAAAAAAAAAAATTAGTAAGGTCAAATAAGTATTAGTAGTATTAGTAGTAAGTACATAAGTATGCCTTCCGTATGTTACGGATAAACAAAATTTTGGGGAACATGGAGATTCCAAACTTGAATAAAGTTTAGCAACTCAAGTCGACTCGTAGGTCCCCAAATTTTATTTTGGTTTGAAAGACCCCGTTGCAAATCAACGGCCTCCACGTGGTGTTCCCTGGTTACCGATTTTAACATAAAAATCGGGAGCTAATTCGAGCGGCGAAAAACATACAAGACGGCATACTTATATTAAGTTGTTTAGCTGAGTAACGGCTATCTAATAGTCGAGGCACTCGACTATAGCGTTCTCTCTTGTTTTTTAATTGGTTTTAGTGTCTTTTGGATATAAAAATTTTGGTTTTTTTCTGATTTTGAAGTTATTAATTTGTATGTTTTATCAAAAAGAGTAACTGTGCTATTATTGTAATTTATAATTGATTGTGCATTTTTCAACAATTTTCTGCCAATTAGTATATCATAATTATTAGAAAAATTGTGTACATAAAATGGTTCATTTGTTTTAAAAATACTATTGCTTGGTAACATAATTAAATTCTTCAATGTAATAGGACCATTTGATGTCAAAACTTCGCATATAGTATTTTGAATAGGAAGACAAAATATATTTTTATTGATCATATTTATTGTGGATCCTGTGTCTATAAGGCAATTGTATGTGCAGCCTTTGTATGCTATTTCTATGTATTGGTGTTGTCCGGGGCTGTTAACCGAAAATTTTCGTTTGGTTCTGAGCTATTTTGATTTTGTTCATCTTTATTTTGGGTTTATTGTACCTGTTGTTGCTGTTGTGGTTCATTAATCAAATTCACTCGAGGTTCTTTTTTGCGGATACTTTTTGTATCCTACCGACTGCGCCAGTTAAGTGTTTATATTTTGTTGAGTCAAACTAATGTCCCGTCAGTTGACTAAGGACAACGCCAAGTTGAATTAAAAACCGAAGAATTAGTTTCACGTCTTTATTCGATAGATCTCAGCTTACGACTAAATTCTTGTGACAAAAATATTACTTGTGCTGCCCTTTGTTTACATAAGTTGGCGAGCGAGATCGCCGGCTTGGGATATTGATTGTACATAATAATTTGAGAATAAGAGTGCCACTCAGAGAGCGGGACTTAGTCATTGAAAGAATTGTTTATGTTATTGGGATGCAGTATCGCCTGCTCCGGATGTGATTGTTTACATTGGTTCAGCGTGGTATAGCCTACGCTGCAGATTCTTATTTCTTAGTACATAAGTGGATATATGAATATGTCACTATATACATATAATAAATAACCGAATTGTACTATACATAAGTGCTGCCTGTGTGCAGCGTAGGTTACAAACTCATATTTGACATTATTAAAAATCGAATAGTGAGATAGAAGAATTGTTAAAAGAATTCTGAAAGCTAAAAAGCGCGGACAATTTTCAAGTAAATCAAAACAACTTAAATATGGCAATGACCAACGACCAATTAAAGGCCATTATAGAGGGCGTGGTTGGAGCGCACTCGCCGCGCAAGAAAAAAATTTCGGACAAAAATTACAGGACGTTCAGAAGCGCCTAGGTGGTGTTAATATCGGTACACCAGAAGTATAAACATATAGAGATGCTGAAATCAGAATAGGTATTACATGTAATGAGACCTTAGATATTATAAAGTCCCTGCCGGACTTCGAGGGTAAAAATGAGACGTACGTCTCAAGGAGAAAAGCGGCGCACACCGCATATAAGGAGTACGAAAAATACGATGGTAGTTCCAAACATTACCAAGCTTTAGGAATACTCAGAAATAAAATAAAAAGTTCAGCCGATATGGTTCTTTCGTCGTTCGACACTCCTCTGAACTTTAGGGCCATAATAAACCGACTAGACTTCACCTACGCGGACAAGCGACCGGTATACTTAATAGAACAGGGGATTTCAACGCTCCGCCACGGAAGCATGACACTCTTGCATTACTATGACGAAGTAGAGAAAAAACTGACTCTGCTAATAAATAAGACAAATGCGCTACTCGTTTTTATTTCAGGAACAAGAAAGTCACTGAGCGATTCTTTTTTTTTTCAGCAAGACCATCTGATCTTCCTTCCGCTCTAGCGCTACTACAGGAAGTAGAGGCTAACCATGAGCAATATATGTTCGCAAGTAATTTTGCCCGTAGCACGGAGGAAAAACTCCAAAGGTCCGAAAAACAACAAAGACAACTGGATAGAGAAAGAAATCCAGTAACAGAATCTAGATTTCACCCGGAGGGTAAAAACCCCCATTTTAATAAAAGACCAAGACAGTGACAGATAAGACCACAAAATTTCCAAGCGAACGCTTACAATAACCAGGGACTGACAAGTAAAAGACCTAATAATAGTAGCGCAAGGTACACAGGACCGAAACACCAAAGAATAAACCATTTGGCGTTAGACAACGATTTATCCAACGAAATCAATGACGAATACCCTACAGTAGCAGAGGAAGAAGTAGAAGACGTAGACAATGACCTTGTAGAATATGACGAAATAAATTTTTTAGGCATAACTCCCTGCTAAGGGATATCGCAGGGAGCAAAATCCAACTTTTGATAGACAAAAACATTATTTACGTATATAAACCATTTTCTGTAAAATCAATCCAATGTCACAACACCATAAACAAAAAATGTATGATGCACCTTTTTAACACAACTACAACATTTTTCTTACTACCGAACTTAACGACCTTTGGTGGAATAATCGGACTGGACTTACTAAAAAAAACTAATGTCGTACTCGACCTAAAAGACAACAAATTAATAACTAATAGCGGTGCGGAAGAAATTAAATTTTTAAAATGTGCAAAATGAGGATATAGAGGTACCCCAGGAAATTTCGGAAAAATTCCAGGACAAGTTGGGAAATCGCACAGGCGTATTCGAAGAGCCGAACGAGGCGCTGCCTTACAATACTAATATCATTGGTACTAATCCGGACAGAGAACGAAGACCCAATATATTCAAAATTGTACCCATACCCGATGAGTGTGTCCGACTTTGTAAATAATGAAACACAAGCCATGTTACGAGACGGCATAATCCGACCATCTCGGTCTCCGTATAACAACCCTGTTTGGGTTGTAGATAAAAAAGGGACCGATGAGCAGGGAAACCCAAAAAAACAACTAGTAATAGACTTCCGAAAACTTAACTTAAAGACGATAGACGACAAACACCCTAACCCGAATGTTGTATTTATCCTGGCTAGTTTAGGGAGGGCAAAACACTTTACCACATTGGATTTGAAGTCTGGTTTCCACCAGATACTTCTCGACGAAAACGACAGAGAGAAAACGGCATTCTTAGTAGGAAATGGGAAATATGAATTTTGCAGACTGCCCTTTGGATTGAAGAATGCACCCAGCATTTTTCAGAGACCCAACCATGATGTGCTCAGAGAACAAATAGGGAAATCATGCTATGTTTATGCCGATGACGTAATTATTTTTTCAGAAAATATGCACGATCATGTGAAACACATAGCATGGGTCTTGGACAAATTATATGAGGAGGGTTCAAAATCTAATTTCTTTAAAGAAAGCGTAGAGTATTTAGGTTTCGTAGTTTCACGAGGAGGCATAAGAACATGCCCTAGCAAAGTAGATGCAATTCGTAACTACGAGCAACCAACCACACTATTTAATGTCAGATCATTCCTTGGATTAGCAAGTTACTATAGGTGTTTTATTAAGGACTTTGCATCTATTGCAAAACCTATAAGTGACATCCTAAAAGGCGAGAATGGCAAAGTAAGCGCAGGTAAATCTAAAAAAATACCCGTTAACTTTGATGAACATCAGCGCCAGGCATTTGAGAAGCTTAAGAGTGTTCTTTGACTTAACGACGGACGATTCGTCTTTCGGTTTGGGAGCAGTCTTATCACAAGACGGAAAACCCATAACCATGATATCACGAACTTTAAAAGACAGGGAACTAAATTTTGCAACAAACGAAAGAGAGTTGTTGGCAATTGTGTGGGCCTTAAAGAGCCTCAGAAATTACTTATACGGAGTAAAAAATTTAAACATTTTTACTGACCACCAACCACTAACTTTCGCCGTCTCAGATCGCAATCCAAACGCAAAAATTAAGCGCTGGAAAGCTTTCATTGACGAGCACAATGCACAAATTTTTTACAAGCCAGGAAAAGAGAACTACGTTGCTGACGCGCTGTCCCGACAGCACATTCATTCGCTAGAAGAAGATGCGCAGTCAGATATTGCCACAATACATAGCGAATTATCACTAACCTACACCATCGAAAAAACGGACAAGCCGGTCAACTGCTTTCGGAACCAAATAATAATAGAAGAAAGCGGAATTGCTTCAGTTAGAACGGTCATTATGTTTGGTGAAAAGACTCGACATCTCTTACATTTCTCGGATAGAGAAACACTTATGCAGAAAATATGTGATGTGGTCAAGAAGGACGTAGTCAATGCAATTTTTTGCGAACTACCAGTACTGGCATTTATCCAACATAAATTAATAGAAACATTTCCGACAACCACTTTTCGTTACACAAACCGCATGGTGACCGACATCTTAGAAAAAAACGAACAAAAAGAAATTACTGTGTCAGAACATAACAGGGCTCATAGAGCTGGACAGGAAAACGTGAAGCAGATCATGCAGGACTATTTTTTTCCCAAAATGACTCATATGGCAAATGAGGTCGTCGCAAATTGTAAAATTTGCCAGAAGGCAAAATATGATCGACACCCTCAGAAACAGATTCTCGGGGAAACACCTATTCCCTCATACACGGGCGAAATATTACATATTGACATATTTTCGACCGACAAAAAATACTTTCTTACTTGTGTAGATAAATTTTCAAAATTTTCAATTGTCCAACCAATTGCTTCCAGAACCATTGCAGACCTACAAACCGCGATCTTACAACTTATAAATTTCTATCGACGACAAAAACAATTTATTGCGATAATGAGCCTTCTATAAAATCCGAAACAGTTAAGTCCCTTTTAAGTAACCGGTTTAACGTACAAATCGTTAATGCACCGCCTCTTCATAGTACATCGAACGGACAAGTGGAAAGATTCCACAGTACACTGACAGAAATTGCACGGTGCTTAAAAATTGAAAGAAGTATTGAAGACACTGTTGAACTAATACTTCTCGCGGCTATAGAATATAATAGAACTATTCACTCAGTAACAAATAAAAGACCCATTGACATAATACACTCATCGACCATTGAGCTCAACACAGAAATTAGGGATAAAGTCTTAAATGCCCAGAACATTCAACTACAAAGATTGAACAAAACAAGACAAGAAAGAAATTTTCAGGTAGGAGACAAGGTTCTTGTGAAATCAAATAAGAGGTTGGGAAACAAACTTTCAGATTTGTACTCCGAGGAAACCGTCGAAGCAGACTTAGGGACCACAGTCTTAATAAAAGGGAGGGTGGTCCATAAGGACAATTTGAGGTAATTACAATAAATCTTATTTTTCTTTTTATTTTTATCTTCGACACACTAGGATTTGGATGATTCTACTCAGCAGCTAAAATGACCGACTACACGACCTCAAATTACATACCAATCATAGACGGGCATGTGACTATTTGGAGAGACTTCCAATACCTCAAACACTCAACCAACTTAACCATGTACTCGGAAATAGTTAAAGAAACAGAAGAAATGAGAAACCATTTCCCCCAGTCACATATGAGGCAAATATTAGACTCAGATTTACGACACATTAAGACTCTCATAGATACCGTAAATGTTCATCATAGACACGCTAGAAGCATAAATCTATTAGGCACCGCATTAAAAATCGTAGCCGGTACTCCAGATTTTGATGACTTTGAGAACATTAAATTTAGGCAGAAAGAACTCATAGAATCAGAAAGTAGACAAATAAAAATTAACACAAAGACCCAGGAACAAATAAACATCCTAACGAACACGGTAAACATTTTAGTAAAAAATGCAAAAGCAAAACAGATAAATACAGAAAATTTATATGAGAACTTGCTATCAAGAAATATAATTATTATTTCCGAACTCGAGGCCTTACTGTTGTCGGTTACTCTTGCAAAAATTGGAATAATCAATCCCGCGATTTTAGACTCAAATGACTTACAAAATTTAATCAATGAACATTCCACAAATGTTACTATAACTGATCTAATGGAAGTAGCTCAAATTAAAGTTTTATTAAATAATAACTTTTTACACTTTATATTAAAATATCCTAAGCCCTACATAGCTTGTAAGAAAATAATCTTGCACCCCGTTGAACACAACGGCACTATTCTTAATTTTGCTGAAGGCGATAGTATAGCTGACTGCGGTAACAAAATCATGCCGATTGGAAACTGCAGCGCTGCCCTTACGACAACATGCTGCAGAGAACTGCCCTATGCAACATGCGCACAACAACTCCACTCAGGAGGCAACGCACACTGTTCGACTCGCACCAGCCACCTCGAGCCACTAACAATCATCGATGACGGCGTTATTATTCTCAATGACGGAACAGCTACGGTCAATGGACAACTGGTAACTGGAACGTTCCTCGTTACATTCGACGAGGAGGTAAAAGTAAACAACACCTTATACCGAAACTTGAAGAGCTACGTAAAAAAATTCCCAGCACCCGCTGTAACAACATTACAGACCATCAGGAAATACTGAGTTTACCATACTTACAGAAATTAAACATAGAAAACCTACGATACATTGGCGAAATGGAAAAGAGACTGGAAAACCGGCCTATAATATCTGGAGTGGCCGCGATCGCTTTCTTCGCCATCTGCTTTATCATTTTCAAGCTCTACCAAAGACGCCAGCGAGTTCGTCGCCAGCATGACCTTCAAGTTATTATTAACGGTTTCAAGAAGTCCGAGGACGTCCTTCATCTAAGCGATGGAGGAGTTAACACGGTCACCCGGCAACAGAGAAGTTGCCAAACTGATCACGCGTAGCCGGCATGAGAATAATGCAAAGCCAGCGACACCTGCGGATATTGCACAACGACGGTAGCAGAAGCCCAAGCTTCGGTCAGCGCTATCAGCGGGCAATGCACTGCGACGCAACCGACGGCTACCCAACACCACACACGGGGCGCCGGGTCAGCACTTTCAGGGCATAGGGCTAGCTTTCATTATAAGAATTTATGTACTTAGTAATTAGTTGAATTTTGGAAATAAATCGTGACGGTCATCACCTCCCGAAACCTAAGTCTTCTCATTCGCGCAGTACCGCGCGTCTTAAGTAAAAACCTGAATAAGGAAATAATTAATTTATATATTTAAATTAACCAAAAAACAAAAAACCCAAAAAAATTAAATAGTTGCATGCACAATTTTTTATTTATAGTATGTATATATATATTTAATATAAACAAAAAATCAAAAAACAAACGGTCTATTACTTTTCTCTTTTGTTTTCCAACGACTTCTCTCGCACTTTCACTTAGTTTACTTAGATATAAAACAAAAAAACTATACTAATCTTTTTTTTTTAAATTACTTTAAACATTTTTTTTGTATATCTTTTTTTTTTGGTTCATCCTTTTATTTAACCTCCTGCGGCTAATTTTTCTGGGTGGTTTTTCTACGTTTGTAGCCCCAAAGGCAACCCTTCTTGCAGGTGAAGATAAGCGCAGTCTACTTCCTACTTCTTCTGCCGCCAGCTGGAACCTCTGGTTTCCGGGATGTTGCGAGCTCCTACAGCACGGCCGCCGAACAGATTTGCCGAACCCTAATGACAACAAAACGCTATCTGTATAACCCAGACTAAACTCACTGGTTTCTTTTTCCCATATATGTCTTACCTTTTCTGAGGGCTCGGCAACACAAATAATACAAAAAATTCACTTCCCGGGCCAACTGAGGGATCCGAATTCTAGCACCCGCGAAATGATTGGCTTTAAGCCAGACTTTTATTTAAACGCCAGCTTTTCTTAACACTTGACATAATCTTTTAAATCGCTAAGCTAAATTGACTGGATCCTCCGGCCGCCAAAAGGGAACAGAACGAATGGACGCCCCGAATTAAGCGGGAACCCTTGTCGCTCTCCCAAAGGTGAATTTTCCCTCCGGAGAAAGTCTGACATTCGGCCCTGTTAAGTAATCTTTCTAATTTGACCGGCGACCTCGACTTCGAACATCTCTCTCCTAGATGGCGCCTGCAACCTCGAGTTTCTCTCTCATAGAGGGCGGGACTCTCAGCTTGTTTTGCTGGGACAAGCGTTACAAAAAACCGCCCACGCAAGATCAGTCTTGGGGGTCAGACCTCCAAGACTGATACCACCAAAGCTTGGCACAGCTATTGCTTGAGATCTTTCGCATGGTAGCGACCCACAGAGCAAAGCTGCAAATCCTCAAGATCGTAATAGCAATTACCTATCTTTTTCCTTATCCGCGCCTTCAAGTAAGCTGGACCAAGTTTAGCGTTATACCCAGCCTGAAAATTGTTCTGCTTGAAATTTTTTCTGAACACTTCCTGTCCCATGGCATGCGTCACTTCTCGCGACCTCAAATTGTAAGCCCGCTCATTTTTGCCTCGTTGCTTCGCCATCACCTCCAAAGCCTTGCTTCTTACCAGATCCCATGAATCTTCTTTTGCAAGCATTGACGATCTGTCGTCTAACAGGCGAAGAGCTCTTAATAACTTGTAAGTTGCTGCTGAGCCGACAATCTGCTGTCCAAACACCATATAATACGGAGAAGTTCCTATACTGGAATGCACTGCCGTCCTTAAAGCGCAACAAATGCTACTGAGCTGTTCGTCCCAGTTCTTCTGATCAGGCTTCACGTATGAGCGTAGTGCTGCGATTACCGAACGGTTAACTATTTTTGAGGCGTTAGCTTGAGGAGCATATACCGCCATCAGAGTGTGCGATACCTTGTTAATTTTGAGAAACTTTTAAAAAATCTCCACCTTGAATTGGGATCCGTTGTCCGAGATTCTGGTCTCCGGAACTCCAAACGTGTGGAACAAATCTTCCTGAAGATATTTTATTACCACATCCGCCGTCAGTTTCTTCACGGCTTTCAAAACTACAAATTTAGAATAGTGGTCTAGAACAATAAAAATGCCGATGTGCCCACTTTTCGACCTGGGATACGGACCCAAACACTTCCGGTACCAAATCTTGTGGAACCCATAGTTTCCATATATAGTTGTCGTGTTAAACTTTACCGGTAGCATGTTCGATTTTTCTATATAAGCGCTCATCAACGACACATAATCACTTGACCTGAAAGCTGGCGACTCCAAGTCGACCAGAAGACCTTGACTAGCTTCTATGGCCGCCACGCTATCCTCATTCATCCTGGAAAGAGATCCGGTACAACGTTTAATTTGCCACTTCTATGCTCAATCTTAAAGCTGAAGCGTTGCGATTTTAGAGCCCATCTTGCCAAACGTGAATGCAAATCGGTCTGTGTCATAAGCCATTTCAAGGATGCATGATCAGTTATGACCGTGAATTCATGCCCTCAACCTCATTCCGAAGCTCGGCCGGGATAACCTTGTCCATCAATCTGGTCATAGTTTGGAAGGCATTCGTTAACCCAAATGGCATGACATTATACTGGTATAAGGGCTTTCCCGGAATTGTAAATGCTGTCATTTCACGAGACTTTGAATCAAGCGGTATCTGCCAATAAGCATCTTTCAGGTCCCGCGGAGTCCCACGGCCTACTTACCCGCCCAACCGACCGAGGGGCGCAGCCCACGATTCGCGAGAAGATAGACGCTAGATAAGGAAATATAGGTAAAAGTCCGAGGAAAAAAGTAATAGAAAGATCAATTTTGTGCCAATGAAGCAAGTATTAATCGTTTTAGGAGCGGCAGAGAGTCCAGATTTGAGATTATAGGAAAAAGTCTATTATAGTCAGAACATAATACTCTGAAGGGCTCATGCAAGGCAAAGTTAGATCTACAATGATTTAAGATTAGGGGAATATAACTTTTAGTTAATCTACTTGGCACAGAAAAGTTTAGCCGACTTAACAAGTCGGGGGATTCAATATCACCATGTATAAGTTTATAAATGAAGACAGTACCAAGCATCGTTCTACGGTTGGCTAGGGAGGTAAGTTAAGATTTGAATCCCAGTTTAGGCGCCGTAGAGCAAAAAGAAGAAAGTTTTTTTGTACTGATTCAATACGACCAATATGCATTCCGTATTGTGGACTCCAGACGGGAGACCCATACTCCAGAATCGGACGGACTAACGAAATAAATAAAGTTTTAGTTAAATAAGGATCATCAAATTCTTTTGACCACCTTTTAATAAATCTAAGCACTCTTCTGGCTTTATTAACCATGGACGAAATGTGGTTTGCAAATTTTAGATTAGGGTCCAAGAGAACGCCAAGATCGTTTATAAGAGTTATTCTATCCAAAGAGCTGCCACTTAAACTAGATATGTACATAGCCTTCGGAAGTCTCCCCAAAATTTCATCTATTTGCGGCAGGGGATACGCATCCTTCCTAGTGACTGCATTAACTTTCCTACTATCCAGACACAATCTTACTTTTCCCGGTTTCTGCACCAAAACAACGGGTGATGACCATGCACTATCCGATTCTTCAATCACCCCAAGCTTGAGCATTCTGTCTACCTCCGCATACAATAATCTTTCTACTGCCGGTGACACGGGAAAATGCATTTGCTTAACTGGCTTAGCATTCCCAACATCTATAGAGTACGAAAAAAGCGACGTTTTTCCTAGCCCAGACACAGAAAACGAAAGAAATTTTGCTATGGTATTCTGCAATTCTTCTTTTTGGCTAGGCGACAGGTCATACGCCGATTTCAGAAATGCTGTCCAAAAATCTATCCCAAGGTACAGGTCTTGGCTAAGGGATGGAATGATGTGCAAATTGAGATCTCTAACTTCTTGATTATACTGCACTGCAGTCCTTAATCTACCCATTACCTCTTGGTTCTTTCCATCTGCCGTGGAGGCAGCCAAATTTCATCGCTTAAATTTCACTTCACTTCTAATCACTTCTTTGGCTAAATTTCCTCCTATCACACTTATAGCAGCACCTGTGTCTAGCAATCCTAGGACCACTCTGTCGAGAACGCGAACTTCCGCATAAGGCCGATTATCTGGTTGCTTATATCGGATTGCATTGATAGCTCTAGCTGTGAACGTTGCCGAGTTAATCGGTTAGTTGGTATATAAATAGGTTTTAAATTTAATAATGTCGGCCAGAAACGTGGTTGACTAGATATACAATCGGACGAAAACGGATTTTTGACCGATGAAACGTTAGCAATTTGTTCTATCCGCCTGATTGATCGTCGGCCGGCGACGTGGAGCACACGGTGGCTGACGGGACTGTGTGTTCGACTTCCCGTTTTTTGACATTTACCACAAGCACCTGTGTCTAGCAATCCTAGGACCACTCTGTCGAGAACGCGAACTTCCGAATAAGGCCGATTATCTGGTTGCTTATATCGGATTGCATTGATAGCTCTAGCTGTGAACGTTGCCGAGTTAATCGGTTAGTTGGTATATAAATAGGTTTTAAATTTAATAATGTCGGCCAGAAACGTGGTTGACTAGATATACAATCGGACGAAAACGGATTTTTGACCGATGAAACGTTAACAATTTGTTCTATCCGCCTGATTGATCGTCGGCCGGCGACGTGGAGCACACTGTGGCTGACGGGACTGTGTGTTCGACTTCCCGTTTTTTGACATTTACCACAAGAAGGCTTGTATACGTTTGGAGTACCACATCCATAGCAAAAGATTTTTCTCTTGCTTTCGCAGTCCTGATACCTATGTCCCTCTTTGTGGCAATTCCAACACACTAATGCCAAAGCGCCGATTACTAGGTCTCCTTCTTGATCAGAAAACTCGGAAGCCTCATCTGACAAAGCTTCCTCCAGCAATTCTACCACCTGTTGGCGAAAAGGTGTTCCTTTCTGATACCCGTGAGTCCGTTTTACATCTTGCAAGAATGTTTCCCTGCGCCTGCATATCTCCCGGATGCTGTCTACCGTTTCTATAGTCACATTTAATATTTCGTGACGGATTTCAGGCCTTAAATTCCTTTTTAAAATGTACACTATAGTCCTTTCTGACAGTGGGGACTCTAGTGTATCCATTAACTGAACAAATGGAGTCATAAAATGAATCAAAGGATTCCTTTTCCCTTTGTTTTCGATCCCGAATGGCTTCAATTATATCCGCATCAGTCCTAGTCCTAGTCCATTGCTTTTGCAATGCCTCACATAGAGTACCCCAGTGAACCTGCCTTTTTGCTTTGTGGAACCTCCAGAAAAATTCACTAGCCTTGCCATCGAAAAGAATGTTTGCGTTGTTGCATACTAATTCGAATCAACTCTCCAAAGTTTGGCGGGCTAGTGATTCAACTCTATAAATAAAGTTGTCAACACTAATTTCGTCCGCGCTGCCATTAAATTTTAATTTCCACCCGTTCATGATGTGGCCGACTTTATCCGGCCTCTGCCTGGGCAACCATTGTCCCTATTGCTTCTGTGCTGACCGAAGCCTCTTTAACCGCTGCAGCTTCTGAGACAGGTGGATCATTTCTAGCCGTCGCCATTTTTGTCTTTTGACTCGTCCCAGCCGCCGATCCTTGCACTTCAAAGCACACCGTATTGCAGATCGGACAGGTTGCTATCGCTTTCGAGTGAGCCGCTATACAGGACTTGTGGAACTCGTGTCCACATTTGGTTTTGTACGTAACTCCAGTGCTTAAATCTTTCCCACAAAGATTGCAATTTGCGGCTTTGTCCTGCTCATACATCTTTACAACGCGCTTTTCCGACCTAAGATATAGAGAGTTTCGCTTGTGATGCTCCAAGCTTAAGATACTTTGATCAGAAAGCTTAAACACTCTCTTTGTCCTCTCTCTCACCTAAGCTATTCCAAAAGAGTCAGTCAGCTCTGAAATTATGGTCACCTGATCAGCAATTTTCAAAACTCTTATTAAATTTATCTTTTTATTTGACATAAATATTATTAAAATTAAAGCAAATGTAAATATGTGTAACAAAAATCAAACGATCAGAAGAAATCATAAAAAAATTGTTTGCCTTCAAGCATAGTGGACCTCCCTTTCAAACCTTAAGCCTAGTACTCAGATCGACAAAAACTGTCCGCCAGTCATGAGAGAGAGCGAGAGGCAAACAGATGGCGTTCACTTTTCGTCAACGTTTTTTTCACCTCGGTCCTCAGATCGACGAAAAAATACCAGAAAATTGCATAGCGTTGCCAGTCTGCGGAAATGAACTTTGGGTGAACCCTAGCGAAAAGATTAAAAAATTTTATCTTTTGGCGTGCGCTTCTCACTGAACATTATAAGAAATGGAGGGAAAAACTCAAATAACTCTCAAAAGTCGATTTCAGGAGTTTACATGTGATGAAAACTCGGAAGCCTCATCTGACAAAGCTTCCTCCAGCAATTCTGCCACCTGTTGGCGAAAAGGTGTTCCTTTATGATACCCGTGAGTCCGTTTTACATCTTGCAAGAATGTTTCCCTGCGCCTGCATATCTCCCGGATGCTGTCTACCGTTTCTATAGTCACATTTAATATTTCGTGACGGATTTCAGGCCTTAAATTCCTTTTTTAAAATGTACACTATAGTCCTTTCTGACAGTGGGGACTCTAGTGTATCCATTAACTGAACAAATGGAGTCAAAAAATGAATCAAAGGATTCCTTTTCCCTTTGTTTTCGATCCCGAACGGCTTCAATTATATCCACATCAGTCCTAGTCCTAGTCCATTGCTTTTGCAATGCCTCACATAGAGTACCCCAGTGAACCTGCCTTTTTGCTTTGTGGAACCTCCAGAAAAATTCACTAGCCTTGCCATCGAAAAGAATGTTTGCGTTGTTGCATACTAATTCGAATCAACTCTCCAAAGTTTGGCGGGCTAGTGATTCAACTCTATAAATAAAGTTGTCAACACTAATTTCGTCCGCGCTGCCATTAAATTTTAATTTCCACCCGTTCATGATGTGGCCGACTTTATCCGGCCTCTGCATTAAGTCACTTCTGTGAGTCTCCGCCGCATCGGACATTATTAATCCTCGCCGTTCTACATTATGCAAAATGGGATCTGGAGTTGGATCCCTGTTTACGTGACTTCCTGCTAATGAACCGAGATGTGCAGCTTCATTGGACTGAATTAATTGAGCCATCTACTCCGATAATTCGGTCAAAATATCGTTTTGCATGGACCTAACTGCCTGGGCAACCATTGTCCCTATTGCTTCTGTGCTGACCGAAGCCTCTTTAACCGCTGCAGCTTCTGAGACAGGTGGATCATTTCTAGCCGTCGCCATTTTTGTCTTTTGACTCGTCCCAGCCGCCGATCCTTGCACTTCAAAGCACACCGTATTGCAGATCGGACAGGTTGCTATCGCTTTCGAGTGAGCCGCTATACAGGACTTGTGGAACTCGTGTCCACATTTGGTTTTGTACGTAACTCCAGTGCTTAAATCTTTCCCACAAAGATTGCAATTTGCGGCTTTGTCCTGCTCATACATCTTTACAACGCGCTTTTCCGACCTAAGATATAGAGAGTTTCGCTTGTGATGCTCCAAGCTTAAGATACTTTGATCAGAAAGCTTAAACACTCTCTTTGTCCTCTCTCTCACCTAAGCTATTCCAAAAGAGTCAGTGAGCTCTGAAATTATGGTCACCTGATCAGCAATTTTCAAAACTCTTATTAAATTTATCTTTTTATTTGACATAAATATTATTAAAATTAAAGCAAATGTAAATATGTGTAACAAAAATCAAACGATCAGAAGAAATCATAAAAAAATTGTTTGCCTTCAAGCATAGTGGACCTCCCTTTCAAACCTTAAGCCTAGTACTCAGATCGACAAAAACTGTCCGCCAGTCATGAGAGAGAGCGAGAGGCAAACAGATGGCGTTCACTTTTCGTCAACGTTTTTTTCACCTCGGTCCTCAGATCGACGAAAAAATACCGGAAAATTGCATAGCGTTGCCAGTCTGCGGAAATGAACTTTGGGTGAACCCTAGCGAAAAGATAAAAAAATTTTATCTTTTGGCGTGCGCTTCTCACTGAACATTATAAGAAATGGAGGGAAAAACTCAAATAACTCTCAAAAGTCGATTTCAGGAGTTTACATGTGAGGACAAAATAACATTAATACTATCTGGTGCCTCTTGTCAGAGCAAAATGTTTTTTAGGTCAAGAATGAACGAAAAAACACAATAAAAGTGCAGCTATGAACTTTAAATTAGCAAATAATTATCAGTAAATTAAAAAAAAACAACTGTTAAATTTAAATTGTATTTTTTTTAAATTTCTTTGTACAGCGGCAAACTTGTCTTGCCAAGGTATTCGATAATATCTTTTAAAGGCTCTTCCCCGCAAATACGATATTTGAATTTTAACAGCTTGTCAACAAACCCAGCTGATTGACAGTACGACCGTAGCACGCTTAAATCTGATGAACTCTCGAAATTTTGGTCACACTGGAAAGATTAAAGTTTTTACGCTAGCATACTCGTTTGTCGATCTGAGTACTAGGCTTTATCAGTAAATCTGTCGTCAACGAAATGCATGCGAAAAGAGAAATAAAACTGCATTAGCAGCGGCGGTCCGCTTTTACAGAGCGCAAGTGCCAAAAACAACGCTCGACAGTCCGCGTGTGCCTTGCCAAACGACAAGACGACAATCGTTACGCCGCATTGTTCCGCTAGGCTGCTCTGTTTTTTTTCTCGCGATCGCCGGTATACGCAAGGTTTTTTTTGACTAAAACTAATCGCCTTCCTTGCTATTCCCCCTTCTGTTTAACTTTTTTCGTCACACGTGGTCAGATCGCGCTTGACCAAAAAGTTATTATTTTTCTATTTATTTTTTTGTGAAGTGAAATTAAAGAAAATGGTGGAGTTCTAATTTTTATATCTCAGCCGTGGTCAGGTGATATGCCTAAAGAATTATCTAGCCTGCAATTTCCTAAGCGCCTGACAAACAAAAATTAAACTTCCCTTTTTGAAAACCTTCAACTCGCTTTGCTTACACTCTAAACCGTGGCCAGCCGATCAACTGCGAGCAGTAAAATCGCTGTGAGTCCTATGCGTTTTAACAATGTATTTTAGCGAGTTAGTTTATTATTTTTTTTTGTGCAAAATTTGATTTATATTTGTGCTCAGCAACCGTTGCTTGTGGTTCAGGTAGTCAGCTGAAATTCCAAAAGCCCACTGATATATATGTTTGCTACTCTGTAAACTATTTAATTGTTGAACTGTGGATGTATATGTGTTTGTGTGTGTCTTAGCCATTGATAATATCATGGCCTAAATTGGCCCCACGTTGGGCGCCAGATTATAATAATGTTATTTATTGATAAATTATAATTGTGACGAACTACTTAGGTTGGTGTTGGGGTGGGAAAAGACAGGCGCACGCGTAGTTCTCCGGCTACTTGGTCGTCGGCTAATGGGGTGGTATCTTGGCCGCCCTTTCCCTGAGTTACCTAATTTTTCCATTATTATATTCAATAATTTTGCGTGCTACGATAAGCTAAATCGGGAGGACCAAAACACAAATAAACACACTAAAACCAGTCTATTGGACATGCAAGATCGGACAACTATTTAACCCCAGATGTTGTTGAGATTATTAAGGACCCTCCCTGCCTTGGCTATTCTTTGCATCCCCATAGTCAAATGGAATTTTGATTTTTGGTGAATGGCCCCTATGGGTTTTACGGGACGATCGCACTTAAAACATTATAATTATTTTATTCCTTAATAACTAATAAAATTGTTTAAACTAAACATAATGTGAAGAATATAATGAAATCCAATGTGCATGCAATGGGTTTATGTGGATAACAAAGAAATAATAAATATAAATGTGATTCGATTGGACATACATTTTTTTTGTATGACAAAACAGAATTGAAAATCGGCGTTATGTTTCGTCAAGTAAAGGACATTTAGCAACAGTGTAATATAAACGAATCATGGAAAAATATATGCAAGTTTTGTTACTGTCTTTTCTTTTGATTTTTAATCTGTTTCGTTTTAATTTTTGATTTTTGGGGATTAGGCGTTAGATGAATTCTTTTTTTTTTTGTGCATTTTTCTTTTAATTTAGACATTTAGGTAAAGAAAATAATATTTCGGAGCCTAAGCCACCGAGTCACTCACCCGAACAATTTCTAGATGTCCAACGGAGAAAGCGCTTTGGTCGTTGAGATCGAAGCTGTGGGAGTTAAAACTTTATACACAAAAAAAATTCTCTAAATGTATTGTTAACCCCGAATTTTTCTTTTAAAACTCGACTAGATCCGTGCGCATCTTTTTTTTCTTACATTTTCTCTTCTCTTTGACGGTCTATTACTTTTCTATTTTGTTTTCCAACCACTTCTCTCGCACTTTCACTTAGTTTACTTAGATATAAAACAAAAAACTATACTAATCTTAAATTACTTTAAACATTTTTTTTATATCTTTTTTTTGGTGCCTTTCTGTTTTGCTTCTTTTGTTACGTATATATGCGCAGAAAAACTAATTTGGGAGCATTTTATCCATCCGTTTTGTGTCGAGCGGCTCCATGGAAGACATCGAGGCAAAGGCAATTGTATGGTTTTTCTTTTTATACTATTTTGACTATGAAAGAAAATTCGCCTTAATGGAACAGAACGAATGGACGACCCGAATTAAGCGGGAACCCATGTCGCTCTCCCAAAGGTGAATTTTCCCTCCGGAGAAAGTCTGACATTAAGTAATTTTTTATAATTTGACCGGCGACCTCGACTTCAAACATATCTCTCCTAGATGGCGAGTCCAACCTTGAGTTTCTCTCTCATAGAGGGCGGGACTCTCAACTTATTTTGCTGGGACAAGCGTTACAACCGTATAAACGGACGGTCTCTATGGGAAGTGGCTATAACACGCACAATTTTGCGAATGCTGCAAATCGATGGAGCTCTGTGAGATAGGGTATAATACTGCATCTGCAGTAAAGCTGAAAGTTAAAGCCTAGTACTCAGATCGACAACCGAGTACGCTAGCGTAAAAACTTTAATCTTTCCAGTGTGACCAACATTTCGAGATTTCATCAGAATTAAGCGTGCTACGGTTGTACTGTCAATGAGCTGGGTTTGTTGACAAGGAGTTAATATTCAAATATCGTATTTGCGGGAAAGAGTCTTTAAAAGATAATATCAACTACTTTGGCAAGACAAGACTGCCGCTGCCCAAGGAAATTAAAAAACAAATTTAACAGTTGTTTTTTTATTTATTTTCTGATAATTATTTGCTAATTTAATGTTCATAGCTGCACTTTTATTGTGTTTTTTCGTACATTTTTGACCTAAGAAACATTTTGCTCTGACAGAGGAACCCCAGATAGTATTAATGTTATTTTGTCCTGCGGGTTTTTTGAATTTTTCCCTCCTTTTTTTAAATGTTCAGTGAGAAGCGCACGCCAAAAGATTAAATTTCGCTAGGGTTCACCCAAAGTTAATTTCCGCAGATTGGCAACGCTATGCAATTTTCTGGTATTTTTTTCGTCGATCTGGGTACCGACGTGAAAATAGGCCCGACGGAAAGTGAACGGCGTCGAACGTCAATACTAGGCTTAAGAGTCAGTTGTCAGTCAAAAGTGTTTCTTGCGCTGCTATAAATTTTAAATTATCAAATAATTATCAGTAAATTTAAGCCTAGTATCCAGATCGACAAACGATTACGCTAGCGTAAAAACTTTAATCTTTCCAGTGTGACCAACATTTTGAGAGTTCATCATATTTAAGCGTGCTACGGTCGTACTGTCAATCAGCTGGGTTTGTTGGCAAGCAGTTAAAATTTAAATATCGTATTTGCGGGAAAGAGCCTTTAAAAGATATTATCAAATACCTTGGCAAGACAAGTCTGCCGGTGTACAATGAAATTAAAAAACAATACAATTTAAATTTAATTTAAACAGTTGTTTTTATTCTTTTTCTGATAATTATTTGCTAATTTAATGTTCATAGCTGCACTTTTATTGTGTTTTTTCGTACATTCTGGACCTACAAAACATTTTGCTCTGACAAGAGGCACCCCAGATGGTATTAATGCTATTTTGTCCTCTCATGTAAACACCTGCAATCGACTTTTGTGGATTTTTTGATTTTTTCCCTCCATTTCTTATAATGTTCAGTGAGAAGCGCACGCCAAAAGATTAAATTTTTTAATCTTTTCGCTAGGGTTCACCCAAAGTGCTTTTCATCAGACTGGCAACGCTATGGAATTTTCTGGTATTTTTTCGTCGATCTGTGGACCGACGTGAAAAAAAGGCCCGACGAAAAGTGAACGCCAGCTGTTTGCCTCTCGCTCTCTCTCATGACTGGCGTACAGTTTTCGTCGATCTGAGTACTAGGCTTAAGGTTTGAAAGGAAGGTCCACTATGCTTGAAGGCAAACAATTTTTTTATGATTTCTTTTGAACGTTTGATTTTTGTTACACATATTTACATTTGGTTTAAGCCTAGTATCCAGCCTAGTAATATTTCCAGTGTAACCAAAATTGTGAGAGTTCATCAGATTTAAGCGTGCTACGGTCGTACTGTCAATCAACTGGGTTGGTTGACAAGCAGTTAAAATTCAAATATCGTATTTGCTGGAAAGAGCCTTTAAAAGATATTATCAAATAACTTGGCAAGACAAGTCTGCCGCTGTACAAAGAAATTTAAAAAAATACAATTTAAATTTAACAGTTTTTTTTTTTTAATTTACTGATAATTATTTGCTAATTTAAAGTTCATAGCTGCACTTTTATTGTGTTTTTTCATTCATCCTTGACTTAAAAAACATTTTGCTCTGACAAGAGGCACCCCAGATAGTATTAATGTTATTTTGTCCTCACATGTAAACTCCTGAAATCGACTTTTGCAAGTTTTTTGAGTGGATACTAGGCTTAAACAACAACTGCTTAACTGAAATTGAATATTCTTGCCAAGGTAGTTGGAGATATCCCTTAATGCCCTGTTTCCATAGAGTCCATCCGTTCGAAACGGTTGGGATTTTCGACAAATGTGAAACTCCGATTCCCACAGAGCACATCCACCATCCGATTACAGCTGATCTGAACAGCACAACATTTCAAATGAGCACAACAGCGCTATAAATGATACTTATAACTGATAAGAGACTGCAAGTGATCTACGCGAATAACCAAATCGGATTAATATGTCTGCCAGCCTTCAAAAAAAAATATGAACAGCTATGGCCCAATATTGTCTAAATGATAACAAATCAAGTTTGTTTAATATAAATATGTTTTTTTTTTTGTTTTATTTTGCGGGGCCGAAGAGCTGCCTGAGCGTTGACTTCCGCTGCAGAGGATTCCAGATCAGCAGAGGCTTCCAGATCCCTAGTACCTGCAATAAATATATAGTCTGGGTGTATGCTCTCGTTCTCCAAGGTGTTCTGCTCCATGGTGTGAATACGGTATGCGCCTAGGAAAGAGTGAAGTAACTCTTAATGCTGCCAGTTAGATGGATCAGTAATCAATTAATTATTAAAAGTATAATCAGCATTTATTGATTTGGCGCCTCCTTTTTTGAAAAGTTACCCTCCATTATTTTTTAAATCTTCGTAGTGAATGTTTCAATTTAACTGTCAAGAAGAAGAAATCAGAGTTTCGCCGAAAAAACAGCGCCTAACTATCGCATATAAAATCCGTCAAATTCGGATGGGGAACTAACTGGGAATTTTCGGAACGGCAAAAAGAAGAATCCGTTCAACGGATGGTGGAATGATCTCTGTGGGAAGATGGCATACTGGGAAATTTTCAAACCGGCAAAACCTTCTGGACCATCCGTTCAACTTAACAGTTGTTTTTTTTATTATTTACTGATACATTTTTGGCAATTTAAAGGTCATGGCTGCACTTTTGTGAAGTTTTTTTCGTACATTTTTGACCTAAGAAACACTTTGCTCTGACAAGATGCACCCCAAAAGATTAGAACCCTCACAAGAAAACTCCTGCAATTTACTTTTACGCGTTTTTTTTATTTTTTCCCTTCATTTTTTAAAATGGTCAGTACCTGCCAAAGGGTTACATTTTTTGTTCTTTGCGCTAGGGTTCACACAAACTTCATTCAGTAGACTGGCAACGCTATGAAATTTTCTGGCATTATTTCGTCGATCTGAGTACCGAGGTGAAAAAAAGGCTGACGAAAAGTGTAATGCCCTCTTCCCACAGAGCTCCATCCACCATCCACCATCCGTTGAACGGATGGTCCATAAGGTTTTGCCGTTCCGAAAATTCCTAGTTAGTTCCCCATCCAAATTTGGCGGACTCTTTTATGCGATAGTTAGGCGATGTTTTTTTGGTGCAACTCTGAGTTCTTCTTCTTGACAGTGGAAATTGGAACATTCACTACGAAAATTTAAAATAATAATGGCGGGTAACTTTTGAACAGGAAGGCGCCAATTCAAAAAATGCTGTTTATACTTGTAATAAATAATTAATTAGTGCTCCATCCGTGTGGCAGCATTAGGTGTTGCTCCACTCTTTCCTAGGCGCATACCTTACTCACAACATTGAGCAGAACATTTAAAATGAAATAAAATATGAAATTATAATAAAACAAAAAACAAACATTTATATATAATGAACTTGATTTGTTACCATTTAGACAATATTGGGCAATAGCTGTTTATATTTTGACTGGCGGACAGTTTTCGTCGATCTGAGTACTAGGCTTTAGCGAAAAATTAAAATATTTAATCTTTTTTGGGTCTGTTGTCAGAGCAGAGTTTTCTTAGGTCAAAAATGGACGGAAAACACAACAAGAAACGCCGCGAAATTGCCGGCAAGAACTTAGAGCAGCTATGCTCTCTAAGTTACCAATTAATGATCAGAAATTAAAAAAAACCACCGTTAAATTTATAATATATTGTTTTCTAATGTCTTTGTACAGCGGCAGACTTGTCTTGCCGAGGTAGTTGTGAAAATTTTTTAAAGGTATTTTCCGGCAAGATTTTTTTATTTTAACTGCTTGTCAACAAACCCAGCTGATTGACAGTATTAACTCCTGGCCTAAAGGGATCGACGTGGATGTTCATTTGGCGAAGAATGGACAAGTTCGTAGCGGTGTTATACGTACATCGGGAGGACTCCTTACTCGCCCGGTAGTTAAACTGGCTAAATTGGGGAATGTTGCGAGGCTAATAAGAAGGTTTAGCCGCGCGCCAACTGTCCAATTTCAAAAGTCGATTTATTTGAATTTATCTGTTAGTTTAAAAATACTCTTAAGTTGTTTAACACTGTAAGTTATCGTTAGTATTAGAAAACTTAAGAATTGAAGAAGAAGAAAAGGACGCTATAAGAAGTTGAAGAGAGGCAAACCACAAGTGTAAGAAAAAATGTATTAATTTGATTAATTGTGAATCCATTTAAATTTAAATAAAGATTTCAGCTATCTGTATGCTGTGAACCAGAGCTGGAAACCTTCTGGGACCGTGAGTGTCCCAACATTCTGAAATACTTTGCCATCTGGAAAACTCGGTGCCAATAGTGCACGTGATTTCGGAAAAGCATTCTTTTACCAAGGGTGTAAGAGAGTGAGGACAGAGTATACACGATAGTGGTTATTGAGAGCCAAATTCGTAAGTTTCGACGACTTTGGCTGGTGAATCGCACATGAGTTGTGTAGTGGTACTTGTACAAGGAGTGACGTCACAAGTGCGAATTGGATGATGCAATAGGAAACGCATCTGGTGAACAGAATTTACACACCACGGGATTGGGAGCAGGTTCAGTTGGAATCGCAGGATGCAGTTTCACTGAGCCATTCAGAGATTTTGAGGACGGAAATGTATCCAGACAAACTGTTATTTACTCGAACCAGTTTGTTTCGCTTGAGAATGCAAGCACAACGATTATGTTTAATCATTCCGCTTCGCAGAATTGCGCAGGGCATCAGTACTCACAACAAGTTAACAAGCAAAGGGCCGCCACACCTCCTTATACGGAAAGAGAGAGCTACGACTGAAATCTTACCGAACGCATTTTCTTATGCGAATCTTCAGGGAAACATTTCAGGTCAGTTTATGCCGACATATACCGCAGCGCAATGCATACCGCCATGTAACACTGTCGGATTCATGCCACCAAACAATGCACCAATATCTGTACATCCAAATGGTGCCGCAGGATTTATTCCGCCAGCCAATGGGCTGGGTTTTGTACCACAGCCTAACGTCGTTTATAATGTTGGTAACGTTGGAGAAGGAAGACATATGCCACAGTTTGCCGGGACACAGCTCCCACACGTAGTATCATTGGGACACACATTGACGCCAGCTCAAGTTGCATCGCGTCACGGGACTTGCCAGTTTTTAACGGAAAGCCCGAAGAGTGGCTTTTATTTATAAGTAATTATGAACAATCAACCGAGAGATGTGGATTTACCAACGAAGAAAATCTAATCAGACTCCAGAAGTGCGTGAAAGGATCTGCGCTAGAAGCTGTGCGAGGAACGCTCATGATCCCAGCTATGGTACCTTATGCTATTGGAACGCTAAGGATGTTGTATGGACGTTCAGAAATAGTGCATGCTCGCTTGCAACGGAAGCTAAAAGAAGAGCCGTCCATCAAACCCAACAATTTGGAATCCGTGATTTGACTGGCACTTGCAGTCCAGAATTATTGTGCAACAATGATGTCAGTAGGACTACAGGAATACCTTAATGATTATACTCTGTTAAACGATTTGGTTGCTAAGTTGCCAAGTGATCTTAAGCTGGATTGGGGTAGACATCGCTTAGCAGCTGGTGCCGCCAATTTGACCACCTTTGACAAGTGGCTTTTTGGAATAGCGATGTGCGCAACGATGGTTGCACCCTATGAATGTCACTCAACAGAGAAAGATAAAGGTGGAAGGTATTCAAAGGAGCGCCTGCTAGTGCACGACA
This sequence comes from Drosophila rhopaloa, assembly GCF_018152115.1. Classification (NCBI taxonomy): domain Eukaryota; kingdom Metazoa; phylum Arthropoda; class Insecta; order Diptera; family Drosophilidae; genus Drosophila; species Drosophila rhopaloa. The sequence continues at coordinate 463,543 of NW_025335073.1, forward strand.
TGCTAGGAAGCAATGACGACGGCAAGTCGAAGGCACACGTCACATAAGATCAACCTTGTCCAGAATGTGGCTGCGACCATGGTCTGGCAAATTGCAAAGGATTCTTATCCATGTCCATCAAGTCGAGAGTGGAATTTATTAAATCCAAACGACTTTGCTTTTATTGTTTTGGAAAGCATATTGTCCGTAACTGCAGAGTGAAGAAACTTTGCACCCTCGATGGATGTAAGTTACCGCACAACGTCCTACTGCATTATCCGAATACTGAGATTAACAGCGAGATTCGTAATGACAAAAAGGACAGCCCTAGAAAAACCGGCGATTCAGAGACCAGCGAGTCAACAGTTTTCTTTCATGAGAAATCAACAACAAAGGCCGTTATATACCAGTAACTTTGCATAATAATTCCCGTAGCATAGACGTTTATGCTCTAATCGACGAAGGCGCGTCCTGCACGCTAATAGAACGATCGTTAGCCGATGAGCTAGGGCTTGACGGTCCTGAAGAGCAGCTCTGTCTTAAGTGGACTAGCGACGTGACCCAGAACGAGTCAAAATCGAGAGTCGTTAGCGTCAGTGTTTCCGCTGAGGGTCGTCCGGAAGTAAGACACGGACTTAAAGGAGTGCGTACTGTAAGCAACTTGAATCTTCCATTGCAAAGCATCGAAGATCGGACACTCAAAGAACGTCAGCACTTGAGAACAGTTCCAATTTCAACATACAAAGATGTTAAGGCTCAAATTATCATCGGACTAGACAACATTAAGATTTAATGGCAGCGCGGACGAAATTAGTGTTGACAACTTTATTTATAGAGTTGAATCACTAGCCCGCCAAACTTTGGAGAGTTGATTCGAATTAGTATGCAACAACGCAAACATTCTTTTCGATGGCAAGGCTAGTGAATTTTTCTGGAGGTTCCACAAAGCAAAAAGGCAGGTTCACTGGGGTACTCTATGTGAGGCATTGCAAAAGCAATGGACTAGGACTAGGACTGATGTGGATATAATTGAAGCCGTTCGGGATCGAAAACAAAGGGAAAAGGAATCCTTTGATTCATTTTTTGACTCCATTTGTTCAGTTAATGGATACACTAGAGTCCCCACTGTCAGAAAGGACTATAGTGTACATTTTAAAAAGGAATTTAAGGCCTGAAATCCGTCACGAAATATTAAATGTGACTATAGAAACGGTAGACAGCATCCGGGAGATATGCAGGCGCAGGGAAACATTCTTGCAAGATGTAAAACGGACTCACGGGTATCATAAAGGAACACCTTTTCGCCAACAGGTGGCAGAATTGCTGGAGGAAGCTTTGTCAGATGAGGCTTCCGAGTTTTCATCACATGTAAACTCCTGCAATCGACTTTTGCGAGTTTTCCCTCCATTTCTTATAATATTCAGTGTGAAGCGCACGCCAAAAGATAAAATTTTTTAATCTTTTTGCTAGGGTTCACCCAAAGTTCATTTCCGCAGACTGGCAACGCTATGCAATTTTCTGGTATTTTTTTCGTCGATCTGAGGACCGAGGTGAAAAAAACGTTGACGAAAAGTGAACGCCATCTGTTTGCCTCTCGCTCTCTCTCATGACTGGCGTACAGTTTTCGTCGATCTGAGTACTAGGCTTAAGGTTTGAAAGGAAGGTCCACTATGCTTGAAGGCAAACAATTTTTTTATGATTTCTTTTGAACGTTTGATTTTTGTTACACATATTTACATTTGGTTTAAGCCTAGTATCCAGCCTAGTAATATTTCCAGTGTAACCAAAATTGTGAGAGTTCATCAGATTTAAGCGTGCTACGGTCGTACTGTCAATCAACTGGGTTGGTTGACAAGCAGTTAAAATTCAAACATCGTATTTGCGGGAAAGAGCCTTTAAAAGATATTATCAAATAACTTGGCAAGACAAGTCTGCCGCTGTACAAAGAAATTTAAAAAAATACAATTTAAATTTAACAGTTTTTTTTTTTAATTTACTGATAATTATTTGCTAATTTAAAGTTCATAGCTGCACTTTTATTGTGTTTTTTCATTCATCCTTGACTTAAAAAACATTTTGCTCTGACAAGAGGCACCCCAGATAGTATTAATGTTATTTTGTCCTCACATGTAAACTCCTGAAATCGACTTTTGCGAGTTTTTTGAGTGGATACTAGGCTTAAACAACAACTGCTTAACTGAAATTGAATATTCTTGCCAAGGTAGTTGGAGATATCCCTTAATGCCCTGTTTCCATAGAGTCCATCCGTTCGAAACGGTTGGGATTTTCGACAAATGTGAAACTCCGATTCCCACAGAGCACATCCACCATCCGATTACAGCTGATCTGAACAGCACAACATTTCAAATGAGCACAACAGCGCTATAAATGATACTTATAACTGATAAGAGACTGCAAGTGATCTACGCGAATAACCAAATCGGATTAATATGTCTGCCAGCCTTCAAAAAAAAATATGAACAGCTATGGCCCAATATTGTCTAAATGATAACAAATCAAGTTTGTTTAATATAAATATGTTTTTTTTTTGTTTTATTTTGCGGGGCCGAAGAGCTGCCTGAGCGTTGACTTCCGCTGCAGAGGATTCCAGATCAGCAGAGGCTTCCAGATCCCTAGTACCTGCAATAAATATATAGTCTGGGTGTATGCTCTCGTTCTCCAAGGTGTTCTGCTCCATGGTGTGAATACGGTATGCGCCTAGGAAAGAGTGAAGTAACTCTTAATGCTGCCAGTTAGATGGATCAGTAATCAATTAATTATTAAAAGTATAATCAGCATTTATTGATTTGGCGCCTCCTTTTTTGAAAAGTTACCCTCCATTATTTTTTAAATCTTCGTAGTGAATGTTTCAATTTAACTGTCAAGAAGAAGAAATCAGAGTTGCGCCGAAAAAACAGCGCCTAACTATCGCATATAAAAGTCCGTCAAATTCGGATGGGGAACTAACTGGGAATTTTCGGAACGGCAAAAAGAAGAATCCGTTCAACGGATGGTGGAATGATCTCTGTGGGAAGATGGCATACTGGGAAATTTTCAAACCGGCAAAACCTTCTGGACCATCCGTTCAACTTAACAGTTGTTTTTTTTATTATTTACTGATACATTTTTGGCAATTTAAAGGTCATGGCTGCACTTTTGTGAAGTTTTTTTCGTACATTTTTGACCTAAGAAACACTTTGCTCTGACAAGATGCACCCCAAAAGATTAGAACCCTCACAAGAAAACTCCTGCAATTTACTTTTACGCGTTTTTTTATTTTTTCCCTTCATTTTTTAAAATGGTCAGTACCTGCCAAAGGGTTACATTTTTTGTTCTTTGCGCTAGGGTTCACACAAACTTCATTCAGTAGACTGGCAACGCTATGAAATTTTCTGGCATTATTTCGTCGATCTGAGTACCGAGGTGAAAAAAAGGCTGACGAAAAGTGTAATGCCCTCTTCCCACAGAGCTCCATCCACCATCCACCATCCGTTGAACGGATGGTCCATAAGGTTTTGCCGTTCCGAAAATTCCTAGTTAGTTCCCCATCCAAATTTGGCGGACTCTTTTATGCGATAGTTAGGCGATGTTTTTTTGGTGCAACTCTGAGTTCTTCTTCTTGACAGTGGAAATTGGAACATTCACTACGAAAATTTAAAATAATAATGGCGGGTAACTTTTGAACAGGAAGGCGCCAATTCAAAAAATGCTGTTTATACTTGTAATAAATAATTAATTAGTGCTCCATCCGTGTGGCAGCATTAGGTGTTGCTCCACTCTTTCCTAGGCGCATACCTTACTCACAACATTGAGCAGAACATTTAAAATGAAATAAAATATGAAATTATAATAAAACAAAAAACAAACATTTATATATAATGAACTTGATTTGTTACCATTAGACAATATTGGGCAATAGCTGTTTATATTTTGACTGGCGGACAGTTTTCGTCGATCTGAGTACTAGGCTTTAGCGAAAAATTAAAATATTTAATCTTTTTTGGGTCTGTTGTCAGAGCAGAGTTTTCTTAGGTCAAAAATGGACGGAAAACACAACAAGAAACGCCGCGAAATTGCCGGCAAGAACTTAGAGCAGCTATGCTCTCTAAGTTACCAATTAATGATCAGAAATTAAAAAAAACCACCGTTAAATTTATAATATATTGTTTTCTAATGTCTTTGTACAGCGGCAGACTTGTCTTGCCGAGGTAGTTGTGAAAATTTTTTAAAGGTATTTTCCGGCAAGATTTTTTTATTTTAACTGCTTGTCAACAAACCCAGCTGATTGACAGTATTAACTCCTGGCCTAAAGGGATCGACGTGGATGTTCATTTGGCGAAGAATGGACAAGTTCGTAGCGGTGTTATACGTACATCGGGAGGACTCCTTACTCGCCCGGTAGTTAAACTGGCTAAATTGGGGAATGTTGCGAGGCTAATAAGAAGGTTTAGCCGCGCGCCAACTGTCCAATTTCAAAAGTCGATTTATTTGAATTTATCTGTTAGTTTAAAAATACTCTTAAGTTGTTTAACACTGTAAGTTATCGTTAGTATTAGAAAACTTAAGAATTGAAGAAGAAGAAAAGGACGCTATAAGAAGTTGAAGAGAGGCAAACCACAAGTGTCAGAAAAAATGTATTAATTTGATTAATTGTGAATCCATTTAAATTTAAATAAAGATTTCAGCTATCTGTATGCTGTGAACCAGAGCTCGAAATAAGTGGAAACCCTCTGGGACCGTGAGTGTCCCAACACCTTCTGTACATATCCTGCATTGTTTACCAAATGTTGGTATTTTTAATTTCAGTCAAAAGTTTGCAACGCAGTGAAGGACCCTATAAAGTATATATATTCTTGATCAGCATCACCAGGAGAGTCGATCTAGCCATGTCCGTCTGTCCGTCCGTTTCTACGCAAACTAGTCCCTCAGTTTTAAAGCTATCTGCTTGAAACTTTCCGGATCGGGCGACTATATCATATAGCCGCCATAAAACTGATTGATCGGAAATGCCATAGCTTTGGTGTTTGTAAAGTTAGGAAGTTGCGATTTTCTATAGGTCTTATTTTTGTCCAATCAATCCGACCTACCAAATTTCATAAGGATCGGCCGACTATATCCTATAGCTGCCATATAACTGAACGATTGGAAATGTCATAACTTTGGTGTTTTTAAAGTTAGGAAGTTGGGACTTTTTATGAGTACTAAGAATGCATCATATGAATATTCTGCAAGGGTATATCAACTTCGGCTCCGCCCGAAGTTAGCTTTCCTTTCTTGTTTTGTTTAATTTTGGGGAAATAATATTTTTTTGCAAGTTGATTTTTGTTTTCTTCTGCATTTTTATGTGCTCTATTATCTGTTTCTAATATTAATTCTTCCGCTTAATTTCTTCTGACAAATCTTCTACTTTATTTTGTGTGATCTTGATTTTAATGGATCCGAAATGTTTTGGATAAATTCGCTGTATTTCTCCCATTTTCTCTTTTGATGTGAAAATTCCATTTAAGATTGACTGATTTAAATGTTTTTAAATATTTCAATATTTTTAATATTATCAATATGATCAAAACTCAGAGTGCTGTGTTGTGTTGCTGTTAATGAATTTATTTCGATCCCAGACAAAGCATCGGCCACTATGTTTTTCTTTCCGGATTTATAAAGTAGTTTTTTATTATATTCGTCGAGATATGATTTCCATCTCTTGATCGCTATCCCTCTCTTCCAATTACAATCATGTGTGAAATTTGGATATTGTAATATTACGTTTTTTAAGATTAGTGTTCTTTTTAATTTATTAAAGGCCTGAATGGCTTCGTTATTGAAGTGAATAGATTTCTTCGATGAAGTTTTGTTCGAGATTCTCCCATCCTAGCCCCTAAGTAAAGTGGTGAGTGGTTTTGCTAATGCAGCGTAGCCCATAATAAATCGTATGTAATAACCTAATAATCCAAGGAAAGATCTTAATTCCTTAACGATTTTGGGAATGCGATAGTTAGCCCTCCACCTTTGTTGGGTTGTTTTCGATCCCATATCTGAAATTAAAAATCCTAAAAATTCAACTTTACTTTTGAAAAATTAGCATTTATCCAATTGGCATTTTATGTTAGCATTATTTAAGGTTTCAAATATTGTATCTAAATTTTTTGAATGAGATTCTGCGTCTGGACTAAGAACAATAAAATACAAGGGCAGTCTAATAAGTACTTAGCCTCACCGCCCAATGTCGTCACTATCGCAAGAGAAATTTACTATCGCGTAGTACATTCTCGTAGACGGCTACTGTCGAAATTTTAGCCGAATCGGACTTGTAGTTTTGTTTTGACTGCGTGTGGAATCGGACGTGTCCGCGGATTTTAGAAAAATGGAGAAAGAGCAATATCGGTCTGTTATTCGATTCTTGTTTTTGGAAGGGAAATCGCGCAGCGAAGTCCAAGAGCGCTTGGATGGTGTGTTCGGTGACTCTTCTCCTTCGATGGCGACCGTCAAAAATTGGTTTAACGAGTTTCAACGTGGTCGCACGTCGGTTTTTGATGAGCCACGCCCAGGTGCCCCGAAAACGGCTACCACGGAGCATAACGTGACAAAAATCCACGATCTCGTATTGGCAGACCGCCGATTGAAGATACTCGAGATAGCTGAGTCAGTAGGCATGTCAAAAGACCGAGTGGGTCATATCCTGCATGAAATTTTGGGCATGAGAAAGCTGTCGGCGCGATGGGTGCCGCGTTTGCTCACTCCGGACAACAAACGCAACCAAACACCACTTCAGGGCAGTGTTTGACGCTGTTTAAGCGAAGGAGTTTCTGCGTCGTTTCGTGACCGTCGACGAAAGAAGGATCCAAGAGACCAAGGAACAGTCGAAACAGTGGACTTCACCCGGCGAACCTGCTCCGAAGAAGGCGAAGACTGTCCCATCGGCCGGAAAGGTGATGGTCACCGTTCTTGTAAATCAAAAATAAGATTAATACTTTTAAAACTTCAAGAGAAAAGAGATTTGCGTCGAATGAGGAGGTCGTCGCCGCCACAGAGGCCTATTTTGCAGACCTCGAGAAAACGTATTTTTCTGATGGGTTAAAGAAGTTGGAGCATCGCTGGGTCAAGTGTATCGAGCTAAAAGGAGATTATGTTGAGAAATAAATCGCACCTTTTCCAAAATTTTCGTTTTTCTTTTGGAGGCTAACCGGACCACCCTCGTATAACAGATTTTCCCTATGTTCCCTAAGAATGTCGTCTAGGGCTCGCTGAAAAATAGATGGTGCGTTTTTAAGCCCAAATGTCTTGTAAACTCAAATTTTCCGTTATTCACGGAAAAGGCTGTCTTTTGTATATCGCTTTCTTTTAAAAGAATTTAATGGAACCCACTTTTGATTACATTTTATTATTTCCCAGTTGAGCAAGCACTGCATTTATGTCTTGTACTGGGTATCTGTCTGCTATTGTCACACTATTCAATTTTCTGTAATCTATTGCCATTCTATATTTCTTTATATTGGAGGCATTTTATTTTTTTTTGGTACTATCCACCAAAATGGCATCAAATGTTTTTAAATTTTGTTTAAAAAAATGTAATTGCTTTATTAGGATCGTTAAATAAATTGGCTGTTTTGTGCTGTGTAATTTTAATATTTCAGCCAACCGAGATGGCGTCGAACGGGGAATTTTTATACCCGTTACTCGCAGAGTAAAAGGGTATATTGTATTCGTGCAAAAGTATGTAACAGGTAGAAGGAAGCGTTTCCGACCCTATAAAGTATATATATTCTTGTTCAGGATCACTAGCCATGTCCGTCTGTCCCTCTGTCCGTCTGTCTGTCTGTCCGTATGAACGTAATTCTGTCTGTAATTATTATTTGAACGGATATCAATTAATATATTTAAAATTTCTTCACTCCTCAGTTTGCGTTCGAATTACGGTAATGGTATTCCTGGTCGGCGTGGTCTATGGATTCAGAATATTCTGTTAGAGTTTCAGGATATTCCGATTGTAATTCGTCCTGTGTTTTTACGGTTTCCTTATATTCGTCAAAAGATAGTGTTTCTTCGTCCACTCCTGAAGAAGTGCCAGGGGCTGCTTGAATGATAAAATGTATTATATTATATAGACGTGGTTGATTAAACATATTATTATTCTGGCGCATTTTGAAGAAGGTTGCGCCTGCGCTTGAATTGGTCTATATATGTATGCGTGCTCATACAGGGGTGCATGTGTGCGTTTATTTCAATTCGATGCGACAAGAATATTTTGTCTTTTGCTACTTTTCATAATGTGTACCCTAACAATATGGGCGTATTCACTATTGGGTTAATGATAAAAATAAGAATATTATATGTTATAGTATATTTTTAAATATTTCAGCATAAATTTAATTTTGGTTTAAAAATTCAAATCAGTGGTAGCAGTAAAATGTTTTGCATATATGTATGTATTCCAATTAATAGAAATCAATCTACTGAAATAGGAACAGGGCATATCGCAGTCGGTGTCACTTAAAACACCGAATGTTCTTAAATGGTTGAGGAAACTTCAAGCCAAATCAGCTTTGGTTGTTGTTCTGCGAGCCGAGTAGTTCCCGTGTTCGCTTCTGGACGCGTGGCAGACCCCTGCTCTGCTCGGAAGTTAATATAGATTCCAAGTCACCTAGAATGGGTTTTACCTTGTAAACATTGGTTTTACAAAATTATAGAACGTCTCAAGACGGGTTCGAATTGATTCCACAATTGTTTTGTTTTTATTTTTATTACATTTTTTTGCGCATAGTTTTACTGAACACCACGCGCCCAACCAACCGAGGGCGCAGCCGTGTATCGCGAGAGGAAACTAGAGGATAAGTCATAAAACTGAAGTAAAAAACAAGAAAGGAAAGCTAACTTCAGGCGGAGCCGAAGTTGATATACCCTTACAGAATACTCTGTAAATTATATTCTCCAAAATTATTCATATGATGCATTCTTAATACTCATTAAAAATCCCAACTTCCTAACTTTAAAAACACCAAAGTTATGTCATTTCCAATCGTTCAGTTATATGGCAGCTATAGGATATAGTCGGCCGACCCTTATGAAGTTTGGTAGGTCGGATTGATTGGCCAAAAATAAAAACCACAGAAAATCCCAACTTCCTAACATAACAAACACCAAAGTTATGGCATTTCCAATTGTTCAGTTATATGGCAGCTATAGGATATAGTCGGCCGATCCTTATGAGATCTGTTATGAGGTAGGTCGGATTGATTGGCCAAATATAAAACCCATAGAAAATCCCAACTTCCTAACTTTACAAACACCAAAGTTATGGCATTTCCGATTAATCAGTTATATGGCACCTATAGGATATAGTCGGCCGATCCCGGCCGTTCCGACATATATACTGCGTGCAAAGGAAAGAAGGGTGTGTGCAAAGTTTCAATTCGATAGCTTTAAAACTGAGAGACCAGTTTGCGTAGAAACAAACAGACGGACAGACGGACATGGCTATATCAACTCAGGAGGTGATCCTGATCAAGAATATATATACTTTATAGGGTCGGAGATGTCTCCTTCACTGCGTTGCACACTTTTGACCAAAATTATAACACCCTCTGCAAGGGTATAAAAATGCAGTAAGAAGTAATTGTTTAAAGAGAGGCAGGATTTCTATTAAAGGAAATGCGATGGTTTTCATTTGTCAATACCGAACTATATCCCAAGAACTATGAAAATCAAATCTAGTTAGCCAAATTGGAGGTCTGAGTCAAACAATGGCGTATGTGTGTATGTATGTAAGCATATACATATGTATGTATTTACATTGTACACAGTTGCAATTGCCCGGCAAAGATAACTCCTTTCAAAGAAAGCTATTCGATATACCCGTTACTCGTGTTGTGCAAACATTTAGACTTTAATATACATAATACTATTTAAGAATGTATGTGTTTACCCAATATAAGTTTGTATTTTTAATACTTCTAGTCAATTTATTGCACTCAAAAACATAAACATAAACACAGCTGCTGGTGCAGGACAAAAGCTGCCTGCGCTAAAGCAGCGCTGGTGCTGATGCTCGTGCTGTAAAGCTGTCAGCTCTAAGAGATCGCCGAATTCAAATTGATAATTTGAACTTTTTGTCCTTTTTTCCTGTGGTCACTATAATTCACATTATGTTAAAAAAAAAAAAAAAAAACACAAGAGGCATATTTATATTAAGTTGTTTAGCTGAGTAACGGGTATCTAATAGTCGAGGCACTCGACTATAGCGTTCTCTCTTGTTTTCTTTGTTTTTTGAAATTGCTTTGCTATTTATCGAATGTTTAATATCCAGTGGAAGCTGCTGGCTTTTAGTTTTAGATGTAGTTTCTTGCATAAGATGTGTATACTCCAGGTTAGTCGTCTGTCGAGGTGGACGCCGAGATGCGTTACTTAGTTGACTTGGGGAATCGGTTTACTATTCAATGATAGTGGAGTGCATGTTTGCCTGTTGAGAGTAAACGTTATGTGTTTACATTTTTGTTAATTTATTTTAATACGCCAATCAGATAGCCACCTTTGTTGCTTGGCTTGGGCTCCTCGAACGACTTAGGATTGGAGTGTCGTCAGCGAACGTAAATGTTGTTAGCTGCTCGTTTGTAGGAATATCCGCTGTAACGAACGGAGTAGGCCCAAGTGCGGTTCCTTGCGGGATTCCAGCTTTGATAATGTTGTCGTCAGATATTGTTGTGTTGCACCTTACTGCGAAGACTCTGTTGTACAGATACGACTCAAGTAGGTTATAAGTGTATGTAGGCAAGTGTGTTTTGATTTTATGCATGAGGCCATCGAGCCAGACACGATCGAAAGCTTGAGATACATCGAGGAATATTGCGCTGCAATGTTCCCGATTCTCAAAGGCAGTGCGGATTTCGGATGTTATTCTGTTAACTTGTTCGATTGTACCATGTCTTTGACGGAAGCCAAATTGATGCGCCGGGATAACATTGTGTGCTTTGTGAGGAGTTAAATAACTTTGGAGAATACAGCTGGAGAGAGTTTGGAGAGAATGAGAAGAGACTTTGGAGAATGCAGCCGGTGCGAGTTTGGAGAGAACGAGGAGAGAGAGAGTTTGGAGAGGAGGAGTAACGGTATCCCTAGTATAGTGCCGTGCGCAAAGACGAAAAAGGAGAAGCCTAGAATTAACGGGATACGCCGGCCTATATAAGCGGGCCGAGCGCAGGAAGCGGGATCAGTCGATCACAAGGAGTCAATCCACCAAGATCAGCATATCAGTGAACAACACAAGTCAAGTCAACATCAGGAGGAAGCAGAGTCGCACCGAGTCAGCAAGGAGCAAGATCGCTACATCAAGACGTTCGGGACTTAGAGTTGAAGTCTCCGAGCTGAGAAGCAGGTAGCTGAGGTCCTTAAGGCATCACGCGGCTAAGTTTTAATTCTTTGTTTTAATTCTTGTCGCGATTTGAGCTTCGCGTATTGCTCGGCTAGTCCGACAGAATTGAATAAAAAGAGTCCTTCGACAAAGAACCGTAGGCTCGGAAGGGAAGTTGTCCAGAACCAGCGTACGCCTGAACCGGCAGGCGAGAATTGTGCAGGCCCTGGTGCGACTAGCCACGAAGGACGCGCGTCCGAACCACGGGTGTCTCGAGAGGCGTATGCGTCGAGAGCACAGTAGTTCACCGCCAGAGTCCTAGAAAGGCAGCTGAGCGAATCCCGAGAGTCAAAGTCTCGCTGCACCTAGTCTCACAAGAGCACGCGGACAACGGAGCCAGGATTCGCGCCGTGAGCAGAGCAAGGACATCGAGGACACCAGAAACGACGAGCAGTCATCGCAGGCCCAGCAGCAACCAAGCCACACTCCGACGTATCCAGTCCACGGCTAAGAGGCGAGGGAGGAAGCGTTCATCTTGAACCTATCGTCCTTCCACAGGGACTGCATTGGCGGCCTTTCGGCGTATGCTTGAACCGTCATGTAGAAACTGTGTAGGCGTCTGGTGTGACCGGCCGGGACAGATCCAGGGACAGGAGGCTGTGGCGGCGAAAGGCGTACGCTTTGAGAGCCCAGTGCCTGTTCACCCTAGTCTGGGAACGGTGACGCATCCCTAGACCCTCATAGCCCCGAGGCCAAGGACAACGGAGGCGTTCCGGACCAGCGAGCAACGAGGCAGCGGAGAGCGACGGTGGAACAACCACAATTCTTCAAGGAAGTCGTTGAGACAACCATCTGTCACCATTAGTCCCAGGCCGAGGGACAAGTCGGCGAATAAAGATACTAGTATAAACATCCTAACATTCTGTACGTTCTCACTAGACAATCGGGCGGTCACGTTTATATAAATTTGGTGAGACGAATAACACACATCTTCTGAGCTAGCCGCACGATACTCGTAGCGAGCAGACCGTAAAAAATCAATTCGTTACAGCTTCCAGATATGGTATTATGCGTGTAAGAAGGCATTTTTCGAACAATTTAGACAGAGACGATAGTAAACTTATTGGTCTGTAGGATGAAGGAATTGTGTGGTCTTTTCCGGGCTTCGGTTCGGATAGTAGCCGAGGCGTAATATCCCATTGAAGAGTTTACAAATTGCCTCAATAGCAGAGCTTGGAAGTTCAATTATCATTTTTGGTGTTATTAGGTCACTGCCTGGAGCCTTCTTCGGTTTCAGATCCCCGATCACTTTCACTATCTCTTTTGGCTGAAGCAATGTTGGTAAGGATATAGTTTCCGATTCAATTTGTGGTAGGAGAAATGGACAAGTGGCAGGGTTCGGCTGGAAAACGTTTCGGAGATGTGAAGCAAAAGTTTCGGCTCTATCTTCGTCTCTGCGGGCCCAGCTACCTGATGGGTTTTTTATCGGAGTGACTGTTTCGATTGGAGAGCTCAGATTTGGGTGAGCCCTCCACAGAGGATGTTTTCGATGTACCGCAGTTGTGCATTTTCAGCGTCTTTTTATGCTGGGCTCGGTTCAGTGTGCGAGTTGCTTCCTAAAGACGTTGTTTTAAAGATTGCGATCTGGTGGATTGCCAAGCAAGTAGCAGACGCCTCTTTTGATTGGTTGATTTGCACGTCCTTCGATTGTGGTGTTGAAATAGTGGCTGCTGCCACGAGTACATCTTTAAGAGTATCAGTAGATTTTTCGATGTTAAGCTGCTGGGTTAGTTCGATGTGGAAACTTACATAAATTTTATATTTTAACCAGTTTGTTCTGTGCGATGTCAGTCTCTGGGGGTGATCTGTATTTTCTGGGCTTTGAAGAAGAGTTATTAGCACTTGCAAATGGTCAGATGAAAGGTCCGAAAGCGTTTCGGCGCTTATAATAACGCGTTTAATGTTTTTTGTCACGGCAAAATCTATTAAGTTTGAGCCCTGTCTGGGGAAACATAGTCCAATTTGTTGCTCAGTTTTATAATTGCATTATATAATTGCATTCCTTTGGAAGTCACGAGTCGTGATCCCCAATGGGTAGGTTTGGCATTATAATCTGCTGCTATGAAGCGATCTCCAAATAAGTTGTAAAAATCCAGGAATTGTCCTTCAGTAATTGTGAAGCGAGGCGGGCAGTAGACAGCGGCTATGGAAAAACACAATAAGAAAACTCAAGAAAACCTTCGAAAAAGGAAAGAATAAAAACAAAAATAAGAATAAATAGCAATATTGTAATGTTTGATTTCATGCTGTAAAGGTGCAATGTTTATATTCGAACAGAAAGAAGGCATGCACAAAGAAATAAATTACACTTTTTTTATACAATTGTAGTTTTTGTGTTATCCTGATAGGTGGTTCCCCACCGGTGGGGATACCTGAACCATTTGAGCCAAAAATTTGGAAAGCAAATAAACTTTACAAAACAAAAGATAGTATTTTTGCATAATACTTATTATTCCAAGGAATGTGGGCTCTTTTAGATTTCTATATACAGCAGACCCTTACGTCGAATTGTTCAGACATAATAATGTTATTAATAAAAGTGGTTCACCTATCCCCACTCTCCCCTACACGTTTTGAGTGTTTTGGTGGCGCGTTGTTGTCACTTGTCGCAAGCGGTCTTTCAACTCCTTGTAGACCATACAGCCCCTGTAGTTTGCCGTGTGATTTGCTCCGCAGTTTCCACATTTCTTCTTTTGGGGGTCTTTCTTGTTGACAGGGCAAATGGCGGATTTGTTAAAGTCTCCACAAACTACACATACTGATCGAAGTGTGCGGTATGTTCTGGTGTGTCCATACTCCTGACAGTTTGTACATTACACTGGGCCGTTCCTTTTATGTGGTTCTTCCACCTTGATTCTTCGGTGCAATAGGTATTGCAGGTTATAGATGGGGCTTAATACATCCACTTTCTTCAACATTTCCCGGAGCTTGCGCAAAGCACGTCTGCTCTCTTCGGGGTTATTACTACTTTTGATATAAAATAAATAAATAAATATTTAAATATTTCACTTCTCTGGACGTGGCTAGATTTCAATGCACCCGGAATCAATTGAATATACTGCTTTTATTACTCCTGATGGGCATTACGAATTTCTTTCGATGCCCTTCGGATCAAAGAACGCACCCTCAGTGTTTCAAAGAGCTGTATTGAAAGCACTTGGCAGTTTTGTTCATTCGTTTATAATCGTTTATATTAATTTTTTCAGGAACGAAAGAAGAAGAGTATGAGCGGTGCAACTTGTATTAGACGTTCTAGTGAAGGCAGGGTCCTCATTTAACATTTTCAAGTGATTTTTCTTGAGATCTACAGTTCGCTACCTTTGCTTCGCCGAAGAGTTAGAGTTTCTACTCTAAAACAGTTTATCGGGTTAGCGTCATATTTTCGTCAATTCATTCCGGAGTTTTCCCAACTGATGAAGCCTTTATACTTTCTCACTTCTGAAAAAAATAGTTTTGAAACATACCTTCTCGAAATAAAGTCGAGTTGTCACCTAGGGTTTATTGTTGGTGGGAGCTTTTACAAACATTTGAATTCGTGGACTTTCTATCTAGGAATCCGGTGTGTCAAAAGAATAAGTCAGTACCAAGTAAAATAGAAGATAATCGAATTGATTTATGAAATTATGAGTCTATCATGCATCTAGGTTTGGAGAAACCGCTCGACAAGGTGTACAATCATTACTGGTTTTCTGGTATGGCAAAATATGTTTGAATATTTGTGGAGAACTGCATTACATGCAGAGTTTCTAAGGGTACGTCATAAAAACCTCAGATTTAATTACATCCAATTCCAAAAATTAGCATTCCTTGGCACATCGTTCACGTAGATATATGGGAAAATCGAGCGGAAAAAGTGATTGTAAAGAATATATCATTGTACAAATCGACGCTTTTACTAAATACATGTAACTGTTTCACACCTTTTCTTTGGATGCTAATACTTGTATAAACGCAATGAAATCTTCGATTGCCATTTTTGGCGTGCCAACACGTTTCATTGCCGATCAGGAACGCAGCACCACGGGCACAAAGTTTGCGCAATTTTGTTCTAACCATAAAATACAATTACATCTAATTGAAACAGCTACAAGTCGAGCCAACGGTCAAGTTGAAAGGGTTATGAGTATACTAAAAAATTGACGGCTGTTGAGACAAGTTCTAGATCGTGGCAAGATACACTGGGGGATGTACAGTCACCCCTTTACTGTATAGTTAATCGTAGCACGTAGCAAGTTGCGGGCCACTGGGGTTGTCTCGTATTAGTGATACTGAAAATGAAATTGACAAGATTAAATTAAGGGAGTTGGCCGCTAAGAACATGGAAGAGGTTGCTTGATATAAGAAGACAAAATTTAATAAAAATATGCCTAAGGCAATTAGGTTCTTTGTGGGGTACTTTGTGTTGCTTAAAAACAGTGAGAGACAGCAAACGAAATTAGATCCAAAGTTCTGAGGACCTTTTTTGGTGGTCGAGGTATTGGACGGAGACCGATACGTTTTAAAGTCTACACAGAACAGAAGACGTTACAAGTATCCACACGAAAGTTTGCGAAAGTTACCGGATGTGCAAATTCCAGAAGAGCTTAATGTAAATTATAAAGAACAAAGTCAGTTGGAATCGTCTGTTGAAACAGAAGAGTGTTAGTGAAGTCATATGATTGGCGATGGACGAGGGTTGCTTTAGAAATGTGTTTGATGAATTCGTGAAGCAATGTGGAAACTTAATAAAATGGGTGAAGTCAATGTTTTTGGCGATGGACAATTTAATTTGTTTCAAGATGTGTTAGTTATGTATATTGGAATTCGAATTGATGATTTGAACTGATTAATGTATAATTTGAAAATGTTTAAATGATCTCTTGCTTGAAAATGGTTTATAAAAGAATTTAACCTGAGATATGTGAAGGTAACCTGTGACATGTTTGAAATAGAAGTAAAGTTATGTTATGGAATATTATATGAGTTTTAGATTATTGGACTAAGTTCTTCTGAAGTATTCAATAAAATTATAAAGTTGGAAAGAAACTGAGATGTTTATTGTAGACACGACGACGTGTATATGTCAGAATGGCCGTGTCGGAGAGGAAGTAATGCAGCATTTCGTTAGGCTTGAGACTTTAAGGTATGTATGTCCATGGGTTGTGCTGGTAGATACTAGTTCTGGTAGAATGGGGCCTCAGTTTGCGAACTAAGGCTGTGTGTGGCTTCGTATGCGTTGCTAGGATCTGGTCTCTCTTTTTCTTTCTCTGGTTTGGCGTGAGTTGGTCACGCGTGTGTATCAAAGAGACAATAATGAGCAACAAAGGCAACGAAGACTCACTGCATCCGCCAGAACTGGGTATGGAACACCAGAAGCCGTGCGATCAAGCGACCAACAATGACGACCTGCATAAAGATCACTTTAATTTTCTGATATGTACATATGTATATAAATTTGTATGTACTTATTTGTGTTTTTAAAGTAAACAAGATGTTATGCATCAAATAAACAAAACATGGTATTTCCTTTCTTTCTTGTATTATGATTTTTATTTTATGTGTAATGCTTAAACATGTTTAAGCCTAGTACTCAGATCGACAAACCAGTATGCTAGCGTAACAACTTTAATCTTTCCAGTGTGACCAAAATTTCTGGAGTTCATCAGATTTAAGCGTGCTACGGTCGTACTGTCAATCAGCTGGGTTTGTTGACATGCAGTTAAAATTCAAATATCGTATTTGCGGGAAAGAGTCTTTAAAATATATTATCAACTACCTTGGCAGGACTGCCGCTGTACGAAGAAATTAAAAACCAGTACAATTTAAATTGAACAGTTGTTTTTTTATTTATTTTCTGATAATTATTTGCTAATTTAATGTTCATAGCTGCACTTTTATTGTGTTTTTTCGTACATTTTTGACCTAAGAAACATTTTGCTCTGACAGAGGAACCCCAGATAGTATTAATGTTATTTTGTCCTGCGGGTTTTTTGAATTTTTCCCTCCTTTTTTTTAAATGTTCAGTGAGAAGCGCACGCCAAAAGATTAAATTTCGCTAGGGTTCACCCAAAGTTAATTTCCGCAGATTGGCAACGCTATGCAATTTTCTGGTATTTTTTTCGCCGATCTGAGGACCGAGGTAAATAAAAAGACGAAAAGTGAACGCCAGTTGTTTGCCTCTTGCTGTCTCTCATAACTGGCGGACAGTTTTCGTCGATCTGCGTAATAGGCTTAAAGCTTTAAGAACGAGTTCGGTAGCGGAAAACTTTAATCTTTCCAGTGTGACTGCATTTTTGTCCATCCATGTCAATCAGCTGGGTTTGTTGACAAGCAGTTAAAATAAAAAAATCTTGCCGGAAAATACCTTTAAAAAATTTTCACAACTACCTCGGCAAGACAAGTCTGCCGCTGTACAAAGACATTAGAAAACAATATATTATAAATTTAACAGTGGTTTTTTTTTAATTTCTGATCATTAATTGGTAACTTAGAGAGCATAGCTGCTCTAAGTTCTTGCCGGCAATTTCGCGGCGTTTTTTGTTGTGTTTTCCGTCCATTTTTGACCTAAGAAAAATCTGCTCTGACAACAGACCCAAAAAAGATTAAATATTTTAATTTTTCGCTAAAGCCTAGTACTCAGATCGACGAAAACTGTCCGCCAGTCATAAAAGAGAGCGAGAGGCAAATAACTGGCTTACACTTTTCGTCAGCCTTTTTTCACCTCGGTACTCAGATCGACGAAATAATGACAGAAAATTTCATAGCGTTGCCAGTCTACTGAATGAAGTTTGTGTGAACCCTAGCGCAAAGAACAAAAAATGTAACCCTTTGGCGGGTACTGAACATTTTAAAAAATGAAGGGAAAAAATAAAAAAACGCGTTAAAGTAAATTGCAGGAGTTTTCTTGTGAGGGTTCTAATCTTTTGGGGTGCATCTTGTCAGAGCAAAGTGTTTCTTAGGTCAAAAATGTACGAAAAAAACTTCACAAAAGTGCAGCCATGACCTTTAAATTGCCAAAAATGTATCAGTAAATAATAAAAAAAACAACTGTTAAGTTGAACGGATGGTCCAGAAGGTTTTGCCGGTTTGAAAATTTCCCAGTATGCCATCTTCCCACAGAGATCATTCCACCATCCGTTGAACGGATTCTTCTTTTTGCCGTTCCGAAAATTCCCAGTTAGTTTCCCATCCGAATTTGACGGACTTTTATATGCGATAGTTAGGCGATGTTTTTTCGGTGCAACTCTGATTTCTTCTTCTTGACAGTTAAATTGAAACATTCACTACGAAGATTTAAAAAATAATGGTGGGTAACTTTTCAAAAAAGGAGGCGCCAAATCAATAAATGCTGATTATACTTTTAATAATTAATTGATTACTGATCCATCTAACTGGCAGCATTAAGAGTTACTTCACACCATGGCGCAGAACACCTTGGAGAACGAGAGCATACACCCAGACTATATATTTATTGCAGGTACTAGGGATCTGGAAGCCTCTGCTGATCTGGAATCCTCTGCAGCGGAAGTCAACGCTCAGGCAGCTCTTCGGCCCCGCAAAATAAAACAAAAAAAAAACATATTTATATTAAACAAACTTGATTTGTTATCATTTAGACAATATTGGGCCATAGCTGTTCATATTTTTTTTTGAAGGCTGGCAGACATATTAATCCGATTTGGTTATTCGCGTAGATCACTTGCAGTCTCTTATCAGTTATAAGTATCATTTATAGCGCTGTTGTGCTCATTTGAAATGTTGTGCTGTTCAGATCAGCTGTAATCGGATGGTGGATGTGCTCTGTGGGAATCGGAGTTTCACATTTGTCGAAAATCCCAACCGTTTCGAACGGATGGACTCTATGGAAACAGGGCATTAAGGGATATCTCCAACTACCTTGGCAAGAATATTCAATTTCAGTTAAGCAGTTGTTGTTTAAGCCTAGTATCCACTCAAAAAACTCGCAAAAGTCGATTTCAGGAGTTTACATGTGAGGACAAAATAACATTAATACTATCTGGGGTGCCTCTTGTCAGAGTGCAGCTATGAACTTTAAATTAGCAAATAATTATCAGTAAATTAAAAAAAAAAACTGTTAAATTTAAATTGTATTTTTTTAAATTTCTTTGTACAGCGGCAGACTTGTCTTGCCAAGTTATTTGATAATATCTTTTAAAGGCTCTTTCCCGCAAATACGATATTTGAATTTTAACTGCTTGTCAACCAACCCAGTTGATTGACAGTACGACCGTAGCACGCTTAAATCTGATGAACTCTCACAATTTTGGTTACACTGGAAATATTACTAGGCTGGATACTAGGCTTAAACCAAATGTAAATATGTGTAACAAAAATCAAACGTTCAAAAGAAATCATAAAAAAATTGTTTGCCTTCAAGCATAGTGGACCTTCCTTTCAAACCTTAAGCCTAGTACTCAGATCGACGAAAACTGTACGCCAGTCATGAGAGAGAGCGAGAGGCAAACAGCTGGCGTTCACTTTTCGTCAGGCCTTTCTTTCACGTCGGTCCACAGATCGACGAAAAAATACCAGAAAATTCCATAGCGTTGCCAGTCTGATGAAAAGCACTTTGGGTGAACCCTAGCGAAAAGATTAAAAAATTTAATCTTTTGGCGTGCGCTTCTCACTGAAAATTATAAGAAATGGAGGGAAAAAATCAAAAAATCCACAAAAGTCGATTGCAGGTGTTTACATGAGAGGACAAAATAACATTAATACCATCTGGGGTGCCTCTTGTCAGAGCAAAATGTTTTTTAGGTCCAGAATGTACGAAAAAACACAATAAAAGTGCAGCTATGAACATTAAATTAGCAAATAATTATCAGAAAAAGAATAAAAACAACTGTTTAAATTAAATTTAAATTGTATTGTTTTTTAATTTCATTGTACACCGGCAGACTTGTCTTGCCAAGGTATTTGATAATATCTTTTAAAGGCTCTTTCCCGCAAATACCATATTTAAATTTTAACTGCTTGCCAACAAACCCAGCTGATTGACAGTACGACCGTAGCACGCTTAAATCTGATGAACTCTCAAAATGTTGGTCACACTGGAAAGATTAAAGTTTTTACGCTAGCGTACTCGCTTGTCGATCTGAGTACTAGGATAAAAAATAAAAAAAACCGCAAAAGTCGATTGCAGGAGTTTACATGGGAGGACAAAATAACATTAATACTATAATATAAAAAACATTTTAATGCCACCTGGGATATGTGCAGCTATGAACTTTAAATAATTAAATAATATTCAGTAAATTTAAAAAACAACCATATTAAATTGTATTGTTTTTAATTTATTTTCAAAGCGGCTGGCTTGGCTTGTTAAAGTAGTTGATAATATCTTTTAAAGGCTCTTTCCTGCAAATACGATTTTTGAATTTTAACTGCTTGCCAACAAGCCCAGCTGATTGACAGTATTAACTCTCGAAATTGCAGTCACACTGGAGAGATTAAAGTTTTTACGCCAGCGAACTGTTTTGTCGACCTGAGTACTAGGCTTTAACATGGAAACAATATACTTAGCTCATGTTCCGTACCTATTTCGACAGTATTGCAATTTGTTAATTCTTTTTGGTCACACTGTTTGGATTATCGTTTTAAAAACTGGTATAATTTTTGTGTGTCCACCCGCGGTCACACAATTACTGTGTAGTACACGTTTTATAAAATATGGTGGACGAACAGGTTGGTTTTTTCATACTTTTTAGAACTATAACATTTCTATTTATGTATTTATTATATTATATATAGTTATCTGGAGCTCTGCGAGATTTACCCGGCAGAGTTTTAAACGTGTCTGTTGAGGAACGGCAGCTCATATTCCGAAATGTGTCAGCAGTTTTAAGAAATCCCGGTAAGCAGTCACGTACTAATCTTTGTTTTATAGAAAAATATAAATCTAATTCCTTACATTTTTATTTTCAAACAAAATTATAAATATAAAATTATACATATACTATGTACATATGTATGTATGTAGGTGTAATTGTTGCCATTCCGCGCAGTCCCGTAATTCAACGGTCTGCCAACTGTAACGCTCGCAAAAAAAAATATCACACTCTTCGCAAATATAAGATAAAACTTGTTTATAGAAATACACTCACTCGCATATCTCTGCGTACACCCCAAAAAAAATTTCAAAATCTAACTTTAAACCCTAGCTGTTCGGCCATTTATGCATATATTCAACCCATTCTTCTTTTAAACATAATTATAATTTATTGTCTTCATTGACGTATTTTTTTTAAATTATTCAACAGTGTCTTATATTTTATTTTTAATTTTAAACTTAACACTACCAAAAAATGTACCCGCAAAAGTCTGCGTACACCTATTTAAAACACAAATAATATTATTTTTAGTAACTGGTAGGGTATCCTTTTCCCTGCAAAACTTCCGTAAGGCGTCTCGGCATGGAATCCACTTTTTTTTTTGTTTCATTTGCAGTGATTTTCCCCTACTCCTCGAGAATCACCTTCTTGATCATTTTTTTTAGATATTTCGTGTGTCTTCGGATTTTTCTCTCAAGAAGATCCCAAAAATGCTCAATTGGTCTTAGATCAGGACTTTGGGGAGGTGTTCGCAGCTGATTTATGACGTTATACAGCAGCCAAAGCTTGGTATTCTGATCCGTGTGCTTCGGGTCGTTGTCTTGTTGGAACCAAGATTCACTTTCGAGCCCTAATTTTCCAGCACTTTCTTTTAAATTGTTTTAAAATATGTCAATATAGATTTTTTGATCCATTATTAACTCGATAAATACCAATTTTCCAACGCCACGTGCTGCCATACACCCCCACACCATTATTCCGCTTCCTCCTTGCTTTACTGTGCCAACCAAATTTTCTTAATTTAAGGCTTCTCCGCTTTTCGTCCATACCAAAACCTTTCCCTTGATTCCAAATATGCAGAATTTACTTTCGTCGGAAAATATAACCTTATTCCAGAAGTCTTGGTGTTTGGAAATATACTCATTAGTAAAGGTTAGGCGCTTTTGTCTATTGACTTCCGATATGAGAGGTTTTTTGCGGGCGACTCTGCTATGGTAGTCAGCCTTTTTTATGGTCCGGCGAACAGTATCCTCGGAAACTGTTTTGGAAAATCTATCCTCGACCTTCAGCTTTGCCTGATGAGCTGTCGTCCTTGGGTTGAGCTGAATAGATTTGATAATATTCCTCTGCTCGCGGTTTATAATCAAAGGCGGACGGCCAGAACGAGCCTTTGGCAAGATATTTCCAGCCGAGTTGTAGTTATTTATCACTCTTTGGATGGATGAGTGGGTTCTGCCAAATAAAGCACCAATTTCTCTATAAGATTTTCCATCCAAAAAACCTTTTAATATAATTTTCCGCTCCTCAACAGAAATTTCCTTGCTTTTTTGTTCCGTGTTGCAATATGATCGTTATTATAATGAAAGAGTTTCATTTTAACTGCGTAATGTCTATTTTTAGACATTCTAAAGTAGATCGGCGACAACAAAATTAACGGTAATCGCACAATCCTCGAAGTTGAAAACTGCTGTACGCAGACTTTTGCGCGTACACTTTTTCGTAGTGTTAAGTTTAAAATTAAAAATAAAATATAACCCCCTGTTGAATATTTCTAATATTTATACGTCAATGAAGACAATAAACTATAGTTTTGTTTAAAAAAATAATGAATAAAATACATGCATAAATGGCCGAACAATTACTGTTCAAAGTTTCATTTTTACATTTATTGGGGGTGTACGCAGAGATATGCGAGTGAGCACCAGCATAAATTCAGCACCAGTGTTAAATTTGGTATGATTCATACATGAAAAGGCTTTAATCGGTACTCAGTGGAAACTCTTACCAAATTAGTTATTACCCTATTCTTCGACCTATTATTGTGTAATATATCTACAGACGCTCACAGCTTATATGGTGCAAATGTAAACTTTAAATTCAAAATCATGTAGCTGGCAAACTATACGGAATATGAATAAATGCAGTTATGTTTGGTAGTATTTTGACATTTATTAAGGCACTTCCTTATTTTTAAACTCCATTAGGTAACACTTATAACTAAGAAAAACTAAAAATACTGATTTTTTTTATGTCAGCTTATTTGGTGCAAGTTCCAGACAAGTTCCTTCTCAATTGCTGCTGAATGTTTAGGATCGTTATCCTGGTAATACCAAAATCGATCGCATATGCCCAGTTTTTCAGCAGTTTTCGACAGGTTATCCTTTAAAATTTTTTAGGTCCATCTTGGCTTTAGATCCTTCCAAAACTAACTATGTGTCTCTAAAATTTCAGAAGCAAATTCAAAATATTTTTAAAGTTACAGGAGAAATACTGAGCAAGCGTTACGATTTTTTATATAAGAATTTTTGGCGGGAAAGATAGGGATAAAATTAAACGTCCATCGAGTCGAGACAAAATTGATTGGATTCGGGAATAAATTCTCTTCTAGTTGAACCTAAAAAATCGTTATGATTAACCCACTTTTTGAACAATCTGAAATTAATTTTTTTTAATTTGCGAAAAAATTAGAATTTTGCCCTTTTCTTTTCAATTTTTTTTGGTTTAACTAAAAGCTTGCAGAGGGTATTATAATTTCAGTCAAAAGTTTGCCCCACAGTGAAGGAGACATTTCCGACCCTATAAAGTATATATATTCTTGATCAGCATCACCAAGAGAGTCGATCTAGCCATGTCCGTCTGTCCGTCCGTCCGTTTCTACGCAAACTAGTCCCTAAGTTTTGAAGCTATCTGGTTGAAATTTTGCTAAAAGTTGTCTTTCTATTGCAGGTAGTATATAAGTCGAAACGACCCAGATCGGCCGACTATATCATATAGCTCCGACTTACCAAATTTCATAAGGATCAGCTGACTATATCCTATAGCTGGCATATAACTGATTGATCGGAAAGGCCATAACTTTAGTGTTTGTAAAGTTAGGAAGTTGATTTTTTTTGGGCTTAACAGAATATTCTGCAAGGGTATATAAACTTCGGTAGGTATGTATATCATATAGCTCCCATAGAAAAAATCGGGGAAAAAAACGAAAAATATATATCATTCTTGTATTTAATTTTTTTTTTGATCTTTGGGATTAGGTAATTTTTAAATATTATGGATTTACGGTTTTAATTATATTAACATCGAACAACAATATCATATAGCTGCTATAGCAACGATGGCCAAATGCAGCGCCAAATCGACATAGCTTTTGTTTTTAGTAATATAGGCATAGAAATCGAAATGTAGTCGATTTGTAATAACTGCAAGGGTAAACAAACTACGGCTTGCCGAATCATTATCATTATACCATTTGGAGAATAGAAGCAAATGCGATAAATAAATACAGTGACCAAATCGATAACGTTTTAAAAAAAATAGATAATTAAAGCACAAGCGTGCCTATAAATTTCTTCAAGGAAATTTAGTCCATTTCTTGGTTTTAATTAATGAAGTCACTTGTTTCATTTAAATATCAGCATATTAGACCAAGAAAAATAGCTTTAAAGTTGAACATGCTAGCTGTACCTATAATTAGGTTTATCACTGTATATTAATAAACGGGGATCGACAAGAGTTTATGTATGTACAGTGATAAAAAAATAATAAGACCTTTTCTTCAAAGGTTTCTTACTAAAATAAATCATATATTTATATAATTTTATCTCCGGATAATAAAAACCAAAAAAAGTTTTGAACGTTTGATTTATTGGGAGTTCAATTTGAGACTGATTTTATTCACTTAATTCGGCCTATTTTCATGAATTTTTTCACGCGGTACGGCATATTAAAGTACAACACGTAAACTATGTTTTCACAAATTTTCATAAAAAATAAATGAGCTGTTTGCAACAAAGCTCTGTAGACGCCTCCAAGAAAAAGGTTTTTCGATGATCAGCATAACTTGTTTCTGGATCATCAGAAAAAACCAAACAAAAATTGTTTATTAGTTAATATGTTTCTAAAGATAACTAACTTGAGTTTTTTTTCTTTATTCAATTTTTGGATTATTGGTAACACTTTAAAGTAAAAAAAAGGTGATTTAGCCTAAAAATTCGATATATTTGTTATTATAAAATGTTAAATAATCAGTAAAAAAAAAACTAGACGTCAGTACCTGCTGATTTAGGTACAGAAATTGTGTTCAAAATTTCAAAACGATTCGTATTGTAGTTTTTGCAGGATCGTGATTACCGACTTTGAAATTGCAACTTTTCAGGAGAGCGTTTTAAAGTTTTGGACACCGCAAAATCGCATACAAAACGAGCTAACTAACCTACGTTCAACTTCAACTTCGGAAGTTTTAGTCGGATGAATCTTAAATTTTTACGCAATATTCTTCAAATTTTGTGCATTTAGAAAATTTAAAAAAAAAAGAGCCAACAAAATTTTAAAATTATATCCCCTCCTTAAAAACACCCTGATCTAAGTTGTGGGTTGGGGCAGCGACGTCGACGTCCCGGAAGAGAACGCGGCGGTGGCGTTGTTCTGATGGAGCGGCAGAGACTGCAAGGTTTGCAGAATCAGCATTGCGCTGTGGCTGTTAACCGGATGCGTGTGTTTATGTTATTGAACTTGCATATTTCTTAAACAAATTGAGAAAATATTTCTGTGATTAACTCTCCCTCCTTAAAATCCAGCTTGTCCTCAAGTGGCATTAGAAATAGGGAATATTATTACATTTTGGTATTATTGTTTTAGGAATTGATATAATATTAGTTTTTTTGTTTAAAGCTTGTTGAGGCGGTTCTTGGGTATGTAGGATTACTTTTTTCTTTCTGTGAATACAGTCTTTTAATACAATCAAAGCAAAGACAGTGCCGCAAATTAATGTAACTGTGGTTATTGGGTTTAAGAAGAATCTTTGTGTAAAGTTTGCAAATGCTTTATATTATTTATATGTAGAGCTTCCAATGCTTCTAATGATAGAATTTGTATGCGTTCTGCTTGCAATGGGGTAATTTGAATTCGTCGAATTTCGGGTCTCATTATTATTTTTTCTCTGTTTGTAAAATTTTTGCCATCTATATTTTTAGTTTCGTTTAAAAATTTAATAACTAAAGTGCATTTTAGTTGACGTGAAATGTTTGTTAAAGTCATTTAAGAGTATTATGCCGTCGTCTATTTCCTCTATTTGTTCAACGTTTTCAATATTTTTTTATAATTAGTTTTTTCGAATTGAGGTATTTTTATCAATTAAATTATAGCCTTTCCTCTACTGAAAACGAGGTAATTTTTCGGAGATCTTTTATTTATTTCGTCAAGCTTAGGTTCGTTAATTTTAGCCCATTGTATGGCAAATTTAATGTTTCCCATTTCTTCTTTCATACAGCTGCGGTCAAAATATTAGTAGTGCCCGCAGAGGTTTTCTAGAAACCGCAAAAAAAAACCTTTTGAAACGTTTTTACAAAATGTTTTTATTTTTCATTGAAACTCGACTAATAGTAGGTAATAATAATACAATCAACTTAGATTAATTCATAAGATTTTTCAGAAAATAATAAAAAATGTGGAATATTACAATAATTTGTTCATTCAAAATAACAGTAGGGAAACTTTTAAAAATTCATCACAGCCGAAAAAAACGTTTAAAGATGGAATTATTTTAGTATTTAGTTGCATATCCTTCAAAGGAGAATTCCGACCGCCCGAGTGTACATTAAATAAGGAATCGTTGGTTTTTAATTAATAAAAATGATTATTTATTAATCGCGACTCTGCGCGGTGATCTACTTGCGATGGCTAGCCCTACTCGACTCCCCGAGTGTAACATAACAGCTTGTTCTCTCAAAGTTCGCTCCTCAGATGTTATTCTTATATTCTGTTATATACATATGTTAATATACGGGAACATTGGAACTAATTTCAACAGTTTGCAATAACGGACGCACAGCGCTTATGCATGGAATCAAAAAATCTGCATCTCTTCACAGGAATAGAGCCCAAAGTCCTTTGCACTGCTTCTGAAAGTTGAATGATATTGTTTGGTCTTATTTCAGAGACTGCTCTCTTCATGTCACACCATACATTCTCAATTGGATTACGATCGGGTGAATGTGCAGGCTACTTCATGACACTGACTTGATTGGCCGCGAACCACTCTTTGGGGAGTTTACTCGAATGTTTAGGATCATTGTCCTATTGCTTGTCCTCGGAATTATGTGGAAGCAATACGTCGTTTAAAATTTTGACGTATAGATAACGGTCCATGATGGTTTTGATCCAATATACTGGCCCAACTCCATAGTATGAAAAGCTTGCCCAAATCATAATTGATGAACCACCGTGTTTTACCGTTTTTAAGGTATATTTCGGAGATAAAACAGATAAGGGTGATCGTCTAATAAACTGCCGAGTGCCATGGCCTCTAAACAAAACTATTTTAGACTCATCCGAACACAAAATATTCCTCCACTTCTCCAATGGCCAATTCAAGTGCCGTCTTGCAATCTTTAAACGTTTCACGGCATGTTTTTTTGTGACTGACGGCGCTTTTCTTGGACTTCTTAAAATGAGGTTATAATCTTTAAGTCGTCTTCTTATGGTTTCCAAACTGGCATTTAAGTTACAATTTTTTTAGGGATGCAGCAGACGAGAAAGGTTCGATTCTTGACTGTCTTTCTAAGCGATCCACGGAGCTTTTGTCCAATATCTTGGGTCGACCAGGAGTTTCATTTGCAGGCTCATATTTTTTTTATCATTTCTAACCATTGTAAAAGACCAGCCAATAATACTTTGCACTTCGACATAAGTCTTCTCAGCAGAAATCAATTTTTTAATCAGATATTGCCCCTTGGCAGTACTGTGTTTGCCACGCCCCATGTAGTCAGGACTGAATGTTAAAGAAAAATCTCAAAATGATTGGGACTGTTAAATAACACCCAAAACTATTATTAACCACCACAAAACTCTTTTCAAATTAAGTAAACTAAATTATTCTTGCTAATTTCTCTGGCACTACTATTATTTTGACTGAGTCAGACACGTGAATCTTTGCAAATGAAAGCGAAAAGAATAAAAAGAGAGACGAGAATCGAAAATAACAACACATTATTAAAGAGCAGTTAATTACAGTTACTACTGGGAAAAAATGAATTGGATTTTTGAAGAAATGGAGAAAATATTGAGAAAAACTTTTTGCTTAACCGGCACTACTATTATTTTGACCGCAAACTGTAAGTCTAAAATTTCGTTTGCCAGCTTGTCATTATTAACGAGGACGGAAGCTAGCTTCGGCAAGCCGAAGTTTTAATACCTGGAGACTTTGCCGAAATTGCTAAAATTTAAAAAAGTAGCAAAAGGAATAAGGTATACATAAATAAACTAAATTTTTATAGTTTCATATCAATAGCTTTTATACTGCAAAAATGTCATATAAAAATAGAACAAAAGTAATATTTTCGATGCCTTTAACAATTTTTCCTATTGCTATTAACCCTAAATTTTAGAAATTCGCCCTAAAACTTTATTTTTTCTAAATCCAAGAAAAGATTTTTATTTTCAAGAAATTTTTTTCTCAAAACAAGAAAACTTTTCTTAAATCAAGAAAGTGTTTCTCAAATGTATAAATTGTCGCCATAAACCAAACTCACCCTAAGTCCAAGAAAGAATTTCTATATTTTAGTAAAAATGGTACTTGTTTTTATAAATTTTTTTCTTCAAATTAGAAATTCTGCCCTAAAAAATTATTTACCCTAAAAAATAGAAAAATTTTCTCAAATTAACCTTAAAAATTCGATAACCCTAAAAAATAGAATCGCTTTCTTAAATATATAAATATTTTCTTAAATATAGAAATATTTTCTAAAAAATAGAAATTTATCCCAAAATATAGAAATATTTTCTATAACATAGAAAACATTTTCTAAAATGACCATAAAATTGTTCTAACCCTGTCTGAGTAGCCTAGGGGCTAGAACGTCTGGCCAGAAATCAAAGCGCCGCAAGTTTAATTTCAGCTGCCGACATCTTTCTTTTTTCTTTTTTTTTACTTGTGTTATAAACACAGATGAGAAGTAATGCTTAGAACGACTAAAGGTTTTACCCTTTATGGAAAAGTAATTAAAATATTTTTTGTCATATGAAATATCATCTTAGAAAATTTATTTTAAATATTTCGACTTTCACAGTTGCGACTTAACAAGTTCTAAAAACTTTTTTAAACTAATATTCTTTGCAAACGCCCCATTATATAGTCTTTGGTTTGCCATGCGCTCTTCGCGCGCGACCGTGGCTCGGTCCAAATTTGATGTTTTTCAGAATATTTCGCAAAGTGTGTAAGCTATTGACATAATTTTTTCCAAGTCTTATTTATTTACGCATATCTACATCAGGGTAAAAGCGCTTGCCGATCGGACGTCTATATTTTATAGATTCCGTAGGAAAAATGGTTTAAGGCTGCGAAAATATCCCTTTTTTTTATTTTTATACGGTGCAGTATAAAAGCTATTGGCATGAAACTATGCAAATCTAGTTTATTTACCTTATTCCATTCGCTACATTTTCAATTCTAGCAATTTCGGCAAAGTCTGCAAAGGTATTAAAACTTCGGCTTGCCGAAGTTAGCTTCTGTCCTCTTTTTCATATTGTTCTGGGTCGGTATTTCTTTGTCACTGAATGTATTGTGTAATTGTATTCTTAAATAGCTCTGACTAACAATTATTCAAAATCATACCTTCTTTTGCGAGGCTAATAAGAAGGTTTAGCCGCGCGCCAACTGTCCAATTTCAAAAGTCGATTTATTTGAATTTATCTGTTAGTTTAAAAATACTCTTAAGTTGTTTAACACTGTAAGTTATCGTTAGTATTAGAAAACTTAAGAATTTAAGAAGAAGAAAAGGACGCTATAAGAAGTTGAAGAGAGGCAAACCACAAGTGTAAGAAAAAATGTATTAATTTGATTAATTGTGAATCCATTTAAATTTAAATAAAGATTTCAGCTATCTGTATGCTGTGAACCAGAGCTGGAAACCTTCTGGGACCGTGAGTGTCCCAACATTCTGAAATACTTTGCCATCTGGAAAACTCGGTGCCAATAGTGCACGTGATTTCGGGAAAGCATTCTTTTACCAAGGGTGTAAGAGAGTGAGGACAGAGTATACACGATAGTGGTTATTGAGAGCCAAATTCGTAAGTTTCGACGACTTTGGCTGGTGAATCGCACATGAGTTGTGTAGTGGTACTTGTACAAGGAGTGACGTCACAAGTGCGAATTGGATGATGCAATAGGAAACGCATCTGGTGAACAGAATTTACACACCACGGGATTGGGAGCAGGTTCAGTTGGAATCGCAGGATGCAGTTTCACTGAGCCATTCAGAGATTTTGAGGACGGAAATGTATCCAGACAAACTGTTATTTACTCGAACCAGTTTGTTTCGCTTGAGAATGCAAGCACAACGATTATGTTTAATCATTCCGCTTCGCAGAATTGCGCAGGGCATCAGTACTCACAACAAGTTAACAAGCAAAGGGCCGCCACACCTCCTTATACGGAAAGAGAGAGCTACGACTGAAATCTTACCGAACGCATTTTCTTATGCGAATCTTCAGGGAAACATTTCAGGTCAGTTTATGCCGACATATACCGCAGCGCAATGCATACCGCCATGTAACACTGTCGGATTCATGCCACCAAACAATGCACCAATATCTGTACATCCAAATGGTGCCGCAGGATTTATTCCGCCAGCCAATGGGCTGGGTTTTGTACCACAGCCTAACGTCGTTTATAATGTTGGTAACGTTGGAGAAGGAAGACATATGCCACAGTTTGCCGGGACACAGCTCCCACACGTAGTATCATTGGGACACACATTGACGCCAGCTCAAGTTGCATCGCGTCACGGGACTTGCCAGTTTTTAACGGAAAGCCCGAAGAGTGGCTTTTATTTATAAGTAATTATGAACAATCAACCGAGAGATGTGGATTTACCAACGAAGAAAATCTAATCAGACTCCAGAAGTGCGTGAAAGGATCTGCGCTAGAAGCTGTGCGAGGAAAGCTCATGATCCCAGCTATGGTACCTTATGCTATTGGAACGCTAAGGATGTTGTATGGACGTTCAGAAATAGTGCATGCTCGCTTGCAACGGAAGCTAAAAGAAGAGCCGTCCATCAAACCCAACAATTTGGAATCCGTGATTCGACTGGCACTTGCAGTCCAGAATTATTGTGCAACAATGATGTCAGTAGGACTACAGGAATACCTTAATGATTATACTCTGTTAAACGATTTGGTTGCTAAGTTGCCAAGTGATCTTAAGCTGGATTGGGGTAGACATCGCTTAGCAGCTGGTGCCGCCAATTTGACCACCTTTGACAAGTGGCTTTTTGGAATAGCGATGTGCGCAACGATGGTTGCACCCTATGAATGTCACTCAACAGAGAAAGATAAAGGTGGAAGGTATTCAAAGGAGCGCCTGCTAGTGCACGACATGCTAGGAAGCAATGACGACGGCAAGTCGAAGGCACACGTCACATAAGATCAACCTTGTCCAGAATGTGGCTGCGACCATGGTCTGGCAAATTGCAAAGGATTCTTATCCATGTCCATCAAGTCGAGAGTGGAATTTATTAAATCCAAACGACTTTGCTTTTATTGTTTTGGAAAGCATATTGTCCGTAACTGCAGAGTGAAGAAACTTTGCACCCTCGATGGATGTAAGTTACCGCACAACGTCCTACTGCATTATCCGAATACTGAGATTAACAGCGAGATTCGTAATGACAAAAAGGACAGCCCTAGAAAAACCGGCGATTCAGAGACCAGCGAGTCAACAGTTTTCTTTCATGAGAAATCAACAACAAAGGCCGTTATATACCAGTAACTTTGCATAATAATTCCCGTAGCATAGACGTTTATGCTCTAATCGACGAAGGCGCGTCCTGCACGCTAATAGAACGATCGTTAGCCGATGAGCTAGGGCTTGACGGTCCTGAAGAGCAGCTCTGTCTTAAGTGGACTAGCGACGTGACCCAGAACGAGTCAAAATCGAGAGTCGTTAGCGTCAGTGTTTCCGCTGAGGGTCGTCCGGAAGTAAGACACGGACTTAAAGGAGTGCGTACTGTAAGCAACTTGAATCTTCCATTGCAAAGCATCGAAGATCGGACACTCAAAGAACGTCAGCACTTGAGAACAGTTCCAATTTCAACATACAAAGATGTTAAGGCTCAAATTATCATCGGACTAGACAACATTAAGATCAGTGTGCCGCTGGAGGTACGTCAAGCTGAAAATGACGATCTTATTGCCGTTCGATGTAAATTAGGATGGTCTGTGTACGGCCGCCAGGACCGGAAAATGACACGCCACCTCTTGTATTCCATATCTGCCACTGCACAACAGTTTGCGGTACGCGGAATCTTGATGAAGCTATGAAGGCATTCTTCTCGTTGGAGTCATTCGGCGTGAGTGTTTCTATAAAACCGTTGCGATCTAAGGAAGACGAACAGGCGCTAAAGATAATGGAGGCAACTACAAAATACATTTCCAACGAAAGGCGCTGGGAGACTGGGCTGTTGTGGAAGTACGACAAAATCATTATGCCCGATTCGTACCCCATGGCTCTCAAAAGGCTCAAGTGCCTTGAGGCGAAAATGTTAAAAGATCCGAAGCTGAAAACGTTTTTGAATAATACCATGCAGCACTACATTCGCAAACTGGAAAAGTGGGAGTTATCAAACAGTCCACGTTCTTGGTATCTTCCTATATTCACGGTTACAAACCCTAACAAAAAGAAGACACGCCTGGTCTGGGACGCGGCAGCGCAAGTTGACGGCATATCACTAAACGACACTCTTTTAAAAGGACCAGATATGTTGGTGTCTTTGATGGGTGTGCTGTTGCGCTTTAGATATACGTGAAATGTTTCATCAAATTAAGGTTTGCGCCCTAGACCAATATTCCCAGAAGTTCTTATGGCGTAATGGAGAAATTAATCGTTCACCGGATACATTCGTATTGCAAGTGATGACGTTGTGAGCTGGGACGACGCAATCAAGGAACAGGATGAGATTGACTGGATGAAATGGCAGGCCTTACTGCCCAAACTGAGCGATCTGCGTATTCCTCGCTACATGTCATGTTCGAGCAATGTTAAGAGTCTGCAACTACATATGTTCGTTGATGCTGTTTGGATGCTTACGCTGCGGTAGCTTATTTGCGTGTTGATCTTGGAGACGAAATCCGATGCTCCTTGCTAGCATCGAAAACCAGAGTAGCGCCTTTGAAACCTATATCGGTACCACGAATGGAATTAATGGCAGCGGTTTTAGGATTGCGCCTGGCCAAGTGCTTGGTGTCTGAGCTATCAAACGAAATTGAAAAACGCGTATTCTGGACTGATGCTCAAGATGTTCTGTTCTGGATAAAATCCGACGCTCGCAAGTACCCGCAATTTGTAGCTCTACGAGTCGGAGAAATTCTTGAAGGGTCCGAAGTTGGTGAATGGCGCTGGATACCCTCGGAACTAAATGTAGCGGACGATGGGACTAAATGGACAAAAAGTGTTGAGGTAAATAGTTCAATACGATGGTTTACCGGACCGAATTATTTGTTTCAAGATGAATCGGAGTGGCCACGCGGAAATGGAATGTCTAAAACCAGAGAAACTCAAGTATTGTACCACAAGGAGGAAATTAAGAAACAAATCTCGCCTTTGGCATGTGTAATGCCGGATCCACTACGTTTCAGCAAACTGGAGCGTCTGCGTGCTGCGCAGAAGAGAGTTTTGGATTTTCTACGCCTTCTTTCCGTGAAACCGCACGGACCTGAGCTGGAGGGATTGCTTTTGCTTAGACCCAGTCGGAGTGCTTCGTATGCACGGTCGAATCGATGCTATCGAAAATGTTGAAGTCAGCGTAAAGCGTCCTGTTATACTTTCGCGTCACCACAGGATTGCATACCTTATAGCAGAGTATCACCACCGGAAGTGCCACCATATGCATGCAGAAATAGTTGTCAACGAAATACGACAAAAGTATTGGATACCAGGTCTGCGAGCCCTTGTAAAGGAAATCATCAATAACTGTCCCGTGTGCTGCATCAGGCGAGCACAACCCATTCCACCGATGATGGGAACTTTACCAAAGGAACGTCTATCGGCACATACACTGCCATTTACGTTTACTGGAGTAGACTACTTTGGACCCATTGAAGTTGCTGTAGGAAGGCGTCGCGAGAAGAGATGGGGAGTTTTATTTACTTGTCTGACAGTTCGCGCTGTTCATTTAGAATTGGTCCCATCTCTTTCAACGGACTCATTTTTATTGGCTCTAAAGCTATTTACTGCTCGCAGAGGTGTGCCTCTTAAGATGCTATCCGATAACGGAACGAATTTTCGGGGAGCCAGCAGAGTACTCGCGCAAGAGATCGAACGTATATCAACGTCAGCAGTGGAAAGCCAGTATCCGGAGATGTCGTTTACCTTTATTCCTCCTGGATCGCCTCATATGGGCGGCAGCTGGGAGCGTATGGTGCGTTCTACAAAGTCAATCCTGACGGAAATTCTGTCGAACGTCGGACTGCGCGAGGAAGTATTGCGCTCTGCGTTAGCCGATGTCGAATGCACCTTAAACTCAAGGTGCAATGGAAACCAACGGATTAGGCTTGGCCAAAAATTTCCGCATCGCTGGTCAACTAGCAGATCGTTTCTGGAGAAGATGGATTCGAGAGTATCTACCCACCCTGACGAGATGTACAAAATGGTTTCAGCCGAACCCAGCTCCAATTTCCGTGAATGACGTGGTTCTTATTGTTGATGAAACAAGCAAGCGAAACTCCTGGCCTAAAGGGATCGTCGGGGATGTTCATTTGGCGAAGGATGGACAAGTTCGTAGCGGTGTTGTACGTACATCGGGAGGACTCGTTACTCGCCCGGCAGTTAAACTGGCTAAATTGGACATCATAAGGATTGGTAATACTCAGCGTAGTCACGCAGAAGTATCACGAGGTGGGGAATGTTGCGAGGCTAATAAGAAGGTTTAGCCGCGGGCCAACTGTCCAATTTCAAAAGTCGATTTATTTGAATTTATCTGTTAGTTTAAAAATACTCTTAAGTTGTTTAACACTGTAAGTTATCGTTAGTATTAGAAAACTTAAGAATTGAAGAAGAAGAAAAGGACGCTATAAGAAGTTGAAGAGAGGCAAACCACAAGTGTAAGAAAAAATGTATTAATTTGATTAATTGTGAATCCATTTAAATTTAAATAAAGATTTCAGCTATCTGTATGCTGTGAACCAGAGCTCGAAATAAGTGGAAACCCTCTGGGACCGTGAGTGTCCCAACACCTTCTGTACATATCCTACATTGTTTACCAAATGTTGGTATTTTTATACCCTTGCAGAGGGTATTATAATTTCAGTCAAAAGTTTGCAACGCAGTGAAGGACCCTATAAAGTATATATATTCTTGATCAGCATCACCAGGAGAGTCGATCTAGCCATGTCCGTCTGTCCGTCCGTTTCTACGCAAACTAGTCCCTCAGTTTTAAAGCTATCTGCTTGAAACTTTCCGGATCGGGCGACTATATCATATAGCCGCCATAAAACTGATTGATCGGAAATGCCATAGCTTTGGTGTTTGTAAAGTTAGGAAGTTGCGATTTTCTATAGGTCTTATTTTTGTCCAATCAATCCGACCTACCAAATTTCATAAGGATCGGCCGACTATATCCTATAGCTGCCATATAACTGAACGATTGGAAATGTCATAACTTTGGTGTTTTTAAAGTTAGGAAGTTGGGACTTTTTATGAGTACTAAGAATGCATCATATGAATATTCTGCAAGGGTATATCAACTTCGGCTCCGCCCGAAGTTAGCTTTCCTTTCTTGTTTTGTTTAATTTTGGGGAAATAATATTTTTTTGCAAGTTGATTTTTGTTTTCTTCTGCATTTTTATGTGCTCTATTATCTGTTTCTAATATTAATTCTTCCGCTTAATTTCTTCTGACAAATCTTCTACTTTATGTTGTGTGATCTTGATTTTAATGGATCCGAAATGTTTTGGATAAATTCGCTGTATTTCTCCCATTTTCTCTTTTGATGTGAAAATTCCATTTAAGATTGACTGATTTAAATGTTTTTAAATATTTCAATATTTTTAATATTATCAATATGATCAAAACTCAGAGTGCTGTGTTGTGTTGCTGTTAATGAATTTATTTCGATCCCAGACAAAGCATCGGCCACTATGTTTTTCTTTCCGGATTTATAAAGTAGTTTTTTATTATATTCGTCGAGATATGATTTCCATCTCTTGATCGCTATCCCTCTCTTCCAATTACAATCATGTGTGAAATTTGGATATTGTAATATTACGTTTTTTAAGATTAGTGTTCTTTTTAATTTATTAAAGGCCTGAATGGCTTCATTATTGAAGTGAATAGATTTCTTCGATGAAGTTTTGTTCGAGATTCTCCCATCCTAGCCCCTAAGTAAAGTGGTGAGTGGTTTTGCTAATGCAGCGTAGCCCATAATAAATCGTATATAATAACCTAATAATCCAAGGAAAGATCTTAATTCCTTAACGATTTTGGGAATGCGATAGTTAGCGATGCCCTCTACCTTAGTTGGGTGGGTTTCGATCCCTTATCTGAAATTAAAAATCGTAAAAATTCAACTTTACTTTTCAGAAATTAGCATTTATCCAATTGGCATTTTATGTTAGCATTATTTAAGGTTTCAAATATTGTATCTAAATTTTTTGAATGAGATTCTGCGTCTGGACTAAGAACAATAAAATACAAGGGCAGTCTAATAAGTACTTAGCCTCACCGCCCGATGTCGTCACTATCGCAAGAGAAATTTACTATCGTGTAGTACATTCTCGTAGACGGCTACTGTCGAAATTTTAGCCGAATCGGACTTGTAGTTTTGTTTTGACTGCGTGTGGAATCGGACGTGTCCGCGGATTTTAGAAAAATGGAGAAAGAGCAATATCGGTCTGTTATTCGATTCTTGTTTTTGGAAGGGAAATCGCGCAGCGAAGTCCAAGAGCGCTTGGATGGTGTGTTCGGTGACTCTTCTCCTTCGATGGCGACCGTCAAAAATTGGTTTAACGAGTTTCAACGTGGTCGCACGTCGGTTTTTGATGAGCCACGCCCAGGTGCCCCGAAAACGGCTACCACGGAGCATAACGTGACAAAAATCCACGATCTCGTATAGGCAGACCGCCGATTAAAGATACTCGAGATAGCTGAGTCAGTAGGCATGTCAAAAGACCGCGTGGGTCATATCCTGCATGAAATTTTGGGCATGAGAAAGCTGTCGGCGCGATGGGTGCCGCGTTTGCTCACTCCGGACAACAAACGCAACCAAACACCACTTCAGGGCAGTGTTTGACGCTGTTTAAGCGAAGGAGTTTCTGCGTCGTTTCGTGACCGTCGACGAAAGAAGGATCCAAGAGACCAAGGAACAGTCGAAACAGTGGACTTCACCCGGCGAACCTGCTCCGAAGAAGGCGAAGACTGTCCCATCGGCCGGAAAGGTGATGGTCACCGTTCTTGTAAATCAAAAATAAGATTAATACTTTTAAAACTTCAAGAGAAAAGAGATTTGCGTCGAATGAGGAGGTCGTCGCCGCCACAGAGGCCTATTTTGCAGACCTCGAGAAAACGTATTTTTCTGATGGGTTAAAGAAGTTGGAGCATCGCTGGGTCAAGTGTATCGAGCTAAAAGGAGATTATGTTGAGAAATAAATCGCACCTTTTCCAAAATTTTCGTTTTTCTTTTGGAGGCTAACCGGACCACCCTCGTATAACAGATTTTCCCTATGTTCCCTAAGAATGTCGTCTAGGGCTCGCTGAAAAATAGATGGTGCGTTTTTAAGCCCAAATGTCTTGTAAACTCAAATTTTCCGTTATTCACGGAAAAGGCTGTCTTTTGTATATCGCTTTCTTTTAAAAGAATTTAATGGAACCCACTTTTGATTACATTTTATTATTTCCCAGTTGAGCAAGCACTGCATTTATGTCTTGTACTGGGTATCTGTCTGCTATTGTCACACTATTCAATTTTCTGTAATCTATTGCCATTCTATATTTCTTTATATTGGAGGCATTTTATTTTTTTTTGGTACTATCCACCAAAATGGCATCAAATGTTTTTAAATTTTGTTTAAAAAAATGTAATTGCTTTATTAGGATCGTTAAATAAATTGGCTGTTTTGTGCTGTGTAATTTTAATATTTCAGCCAACCGAGATGGCGTCGAACGGGGAATTTTTATACCCGTTACTCGCAGAGTAAAAGGGTATATTGTATTCGTGCAAAAGTATGTAACAGGTAGAAGGAAGCGTTTCCGACCCTATAAAGTATATATATTCTTGTTCAGGATCACTAGCCATGTCCGTCTGTCCCTCTGTCCGTCTGTCTGTCTGTCCGTATGAACGTAATTCTGTCTGTAATTATTATTTGAACGGATATCAATTAATATATTTAAAATTTCTTCACTCCTCAGTTTGCGTTCGAATTACGGTAATGGTATTCCTGGTCGGCGTGGTCTATGGATTCAGAATATTCTGTTAGAGTTTCAGGATATTCCGATTGTAATTCGTCCTGTGTTTTTACGGTTTCCTTATATTCGTCAAAAGATAGTGTTTCTTCGTCCACTCCTGAAGAAGTGCCAGGGGCTGCTTGAATGATAAAATGTATTATATTATATAGACGTGGTTGATTAAACATATTATTATTCTGGCGCATTTTGAAGAAGGTTGCGCCTGCGCTTGAATTGGTCTATATATGTATGCGTGTTCATGCATTCTCATACAGGGGTGCATGTGTGCGTTTATTTCAATTCGATGCGACAAGAATATTTTGTCTTTTGCTACTTTTCATATTGTGTACCCTAACAATATGGGCGTATTCACTATTGGGTTAATGATAAAAATAAGAATATTATATGTTATAGTATATTTTTAAATATTTCAGCATAAATTTAATTTTGGTTTAAAAATTCAAATCAGTGGTAGCAGTAAAATGTTTTGCATATGTGTATGTATTCCAATTAATAGAAATCAATCTACAGAGATAGGAACAGGGCATATCGCAGTCGGTGTCACTTAAAACACCGAATGTTCTTAAATGGTTGAGAAAACTTCAAGTCAAATCAGCTTTGGTTGTTGTTCTGCGAGCCGAGTAGTTCCCGTGTTCGCTTCTGGACGCGTGGCAGACCCCTGCTCTGCTCGGAAGTTAATATAGATTCCAAGTCACCTAGAATGGGTTTTACCTTGTAAACATTGGTTTTACAAAATTATAGAACGTCTCAAGACGGGTTCGAATTGATTCCACAATTGTTTTGTTTTTATTTTTATTACATTTTTTTGCGCATAGTTTTACTGAACACCACGCGCCCAACCAACCGAGGGCGCAGCCGTGTATCGCGAGAGGAAACTAGAGGATAAGTCATAAAACTGAAGTAAAAAACAAGAAAGGAAAGCTAACTTCAGGCGGAGCCGAAGTTGATATACCCTTACAGAATACTCTGTAAATTATATTCTCCAAAATTATTCATATGATGCATTCTTAATACTCATTAAAAATCCCAACTTCCTAACTTTAAAAACACCAAAGTTAGGTCATTTCCAATCGTTCAGTTATATGGAAGCTTTAGGATATAGTCGCCCGATCCTTATGAGATCTGTTATGAGGTAGGTCGGATTGATTGGCCAAAAATAAAAACCATAGAAAATCCCAACTTCCTAACATAACAAACACCATAATTATGGCATTTCCAATTGTTCAGTTATATGGCAGCTATAGGATATAGTCGGCCGATCCTTATGAGATCTGTTATGAGGTAGGTCGGATTGATTGGCCAAATATAAAACCCATAGAAAATCCCAACTTCCTAACTTTACAAACACCAAAGTTATGGCATTTCCGATTAATCAGTTATATGGCAGCTATAGGATATAGTCGGCCGATCCCGGCCGTTCCGACATATATACTGCGTGCAAAGGAAAGAAGGGTGTGTGCAAAGTTTCAATTCGATAGCTTTAAAACTGAGAGACCAGTTTGCGTAGAAACAAACAGACGGACAGACGGACATGGCTATATCAACTCAGGAGGTGATCCTGATCAAGAATATATATACTTTATAGGGTCGGAGATGTCTCCTTCACTGCGTTGCACACTTTTGACCAAAATTATAACACCCTCTGCAAGGGTATAAAAATGCAGTAAGAAGTAATTGTTTAAAGAGAGGCAGGATTTCTATTAGAGGAAATTGCGATGGTTTTCATTTGTCAATACCGAACTATATCCCAAGAACTATGAAAATCAAATCTAGTTAGCCAAATTGGAGGTCTGAGTCCAATGTTACGTTACGTTACTCATTGTGTGTGTATGTATGTAAGCATATACATATATATGTATTTACATTGTACACAGTTGCAATTGCCCGGCAAAGATAACTCCTTTCAAAGAAAGCTATTCGCTATACCCGTTACTCGTGTTGTGCAAACATTTAGACTTTAATATACATAATACTATTTAAGAATGTATGTGTTTACCCAATATAAGTTTGTATTTTTAATACTTCTAGTCAATTTATTGCACTCAAAAACATAAACATAAACACAGCTGCTGGTGCAGGACAAAAGCTGCCTGCGCTAAAGCAGCGCTGGTGCTGATGCTCGTGCTGTAAAGCTGTCAGCTCTAAGAGATCGCCGAATTCAAATTGATAATTTGAACTTTTTGTCCTTTTTTCCTGTGGTCACTATAATTCACATTATGTTAAAAAAAACAAAAAAAACACAAGAGGCATATTTATATTAAGTTGTTTAGCTGAGTAACGGGTATCTAATAGTCGAGGCACTCGACTATAGCGTTCTCTCTTGTTTTCTTTGTTTTTTGAAATTGCTTTGCTATTTATCGAATGTTTAATATCCAGTGGAAGCTGCTGGCTTTTAGTTTTAGATGTAGTTTCTTGCATAAGATGTGTATACTCCAGGTTAGTCGTCTGTCGAGGTGGACGCCGAGATGCGTTACTTAGTTGACTTGGGGAATCGGTTTACTATTCAATGATAGTGGAGTGCATGTTTGCCTGTTGAGAGTAAACGTTATGTGTTTACATTTTTGTTAATTTATTTTAATACGCCAATCAGATAGCCACCTTTGTTGCTTGGCTTGGGCTCCTCGAACGACTTAGGATTGGAGTGTCGTCAGCGAACGTAAATGTTGTTAGCTGCTCGTTTGTAGGAATATCCGCTGTAACGAACGGAGTAGGCCCAAGTGCGGTTCCTTGCGGGATTCCAGCTTTGATAATGTTGTCGTCAGATATTGTTGTGTTGCACCTTACTGCGAAGACTCTGTTGTACAGATACGACTCAAGTAGGTTATAAGTGTATGTAGGCAAGTGTGTTTTGATTTTATGCATGAGGCCATCGAGCCAGACACGATCGAAAGCTTGAGATACATCGAGGAATATTGCGCTGCAATGTTCCCGATTCTCAAAGGCAGTGCGGATTTCGGATGTTATTCTGTTAACTTGTTCGATTGTACCATGTCTTTGACGGAAGCCAAATTGATGCGCCGGGATAACATTGTGTGCTTTGTGAGGAGTTAAATAACTTTGGAGAATACAGCTGGAGAGAGTTTGGAGAGAATGAGAAGAGACTTTGGAGAATGCAGCCGGTGCGAGTTTGGAGAGAACGAGAAGAGAGAGAGTTTGGAGAGGAGGAGTAACGGTAGAAGGCGGCGGACTTTGCACCCTAGTATAGTGCCGTGCGCAAAGACGAAAAAGGAGAAACCTAGAATTAACGGGATACGCCGGCCTATATAAGCGGGCCGAGCGCAGGAAGCGGGATCAGTCGATCACAAGGAGTCAATCACCCAAGATCAGCATATCAGTGAACAACACAAGTCAAGTCAACATCAGGAGGAAGCAGAGTCGCACCGAGTCAGCAAGGAGCAAGATCGCTACATCAAGACGTTCGGGACTTAGAGTTGAAGTCTCCGAGCTGAGAAGCAGGTAGCTGAGGTCCTTAAGGCATCACGCGGCTAAGTTTTAATTCTTTGTTTTAATTCTTGTCGCGATTTGAGCTTCGCGTATTGCTCGGCTAGTCCGACAGAATTGAATAAAAAGAGTCCTTCGACAAAGAACCGTAGGCTCGGAAGGGAAGTTGTCCAGAACCAGCGTACGCCTGAACCGGCAGGCGAGAATTGTGCAGGCCCTGGTGCGACTAGCCACGAAGGACGCGCGTCCGAACCACGGGTGTCTCGAGAGGCGTATGCGTCGAGAGCACAGTAGTTCACCGCCAGAGTCCTAGAAAGGCAGCTGACCGAATCCCGAGAGTCAAAGACTCGCTGCACCTAGTCTCACAAGAGCACGCGGACAACGGAGCCAGGATTCGCGCCGTGAGCAGAGCAAGGACATCGAGGACACCAGAAACGACGAGCAGTCATCGCAGGCCCAGCAGCAACCAAGCCACACTCCGACGTATCCAGTCCACGGCTAAGAGGCGAGGGAGGAAGCGTTCATCTTGAACCTATCGTCCTTCCACAGGGACTGCATTGGCGGCCTTTCGGCGTATGCTTGAACCGTCATGTAGAAACTGTGTAGGCGTCTGGTGTGACCGGCCGGGACAGATCCAGGGACAGATCCAGGGACAGGAGGCTGTGGCGGCGAAAGGCGTACGCTTTGAGAGCCCAGTGCCTGTTCACCCTAGTCTGGGAACGGTGACGCATCCCTAGACCCTCATAGCCCCGAGGCCAAGGACAACGGAGGCGTTCCGGACCAGCGAGCAACGAGGCAGCGGAGAGCGACGGTGGAACAACCACAATTCTTCAAGGAAGTCGTTGAGACAACCATCTGTCACCATTAGTCCCAGGCCGAGGGACAAGTCGGCGAATAAAGATACTAGTATAAACATCCTAACATTCTGTACGTTCTCACTAGACAATCGGGCGGTCACGTTTATATAAATTTGGTGAGACGAATAACACACATCTTCTGAGCTAGCCGCACGATACTCGTAGCGAGCAGACCGTAAAAAATCAATTCGTTACAGCTTCCAGATATGGTATTATGCGTGTAAGAAGGCATTTTTCGAACAATTTAGACAGAGACGATAGTAAACTTATTGGTCTGTAGGATGAAGGAATTGTGTGGTCTTTTCCGGGCTTCGGTTCGGATAGTAGCCGAGGCGTAATATCCCATTGAAGAGTTTACAAATTGCCTCAATAGCAGAGCTTGGAAGTTCAATTATCATTTTTGGTGTTATTAGGTCACTGCCTGGAGCCTTTTTCGGTTTCAGATCCCCGATCACTTTCGCTATCTCTTTTGGCTGAAGCAATGTTGGTAAGGATATAGTTTCCGATTCAATTTGTGGTAGGAGAAATGGACAAGTGGCAGGGTTCGGCTGGAAAACGTTTCGGAGATGTGAAGCAAAAGTTTCGGCTCTATCTTCGTCTCTGCGGGCCCAGCTACCTGATGGGTTTTTTATCGGAGTGACTGTTTCGATTGGAGAGCTCAGATTTGGGTGAGCCCTCCACAGAGGATGTTTTCGATGTACCGCAGTTGTGCATTTTCAGCGTCTTTTTATGCTGGGCTCGGTTCAGTGTGCGAGTTGCTTCCTAAAGACGTTGTTTTAAAGATTGCGATCTGGTGGATTGCCAAGCAAGTAGCAGACGCCTCTTTTGATTGGTTGATTTGCACGTCCTTCGATTGTGGTGTTGAAATAGTGGCTGCTGCCACGAGTACATCTTTAAGAGTATCAGTAGATTTTTCGATGTTAAGCTGCTGGGTTAGTTCGATGTGGAAACTTACATAAATTTTATATTTTAACCAGTTTGTTCTGTGCGATGTCAGTCTCTGGGGGTGATCTGTATTTTCTGGGCTTTGAAGAAGAGTTATTAGCACTTGCAAATGGTCAGATGAAAGGTCCGAAAGCGTTTCGGCGCTTATAATAACGCGTTTAATGTTTTTTGTCACGGCAAAATCTATTAAGTTTGAGCCCTGTCTGGGGAAACATAGTCCAATTTGTTGCTCAGTTTTATAATTGCATTATATAATTGCATTCCTTTGGAAGTCACGAGTCGTGATCCCCAATGGGTAGGTTTGGCATTATAATCTGCTGCTATGAAGCGATCTCCAAATAAGTTGTAAAAATCCAGGAATTGTCCTTCAGTAATTGTGAAGCGAGGCGGGCAGTAGACAGCGGCTATGGAAAAACACAATAAGAAAACTCAAGAAAACCTTCGAAAAAGGAAAGAATAA
The DNA here is from genome assembly GCF_018152115.1 of Drosophila rhopaloa. Classification (NCBI taxonomy): domain Eukaryota; kingdom Metazoa; phylum Arthropoda; class Insecta; order Diptera; family Drosophilidae; genus Drosophila; species Drosophila rhopaloa. The sequence goes on from NW_025335073.1 coordinate 508,125, forward strand.
AAACAAAAATAAGAATAAATAGCAATATTGTAATGTTTGATTTCATGCTGTAAAGGTGCAATGTTTATATTCGAACAGAAAGAAGGCATGCACAAAGAAATAAATTACACTTTTTTTATACAATTGTAGTTTTTGTGTTATCCTGATAGGTGGTTCCCCACCGGTGGGGATACCTGAACCATTTGAGCCAAAAATTTGGAAAGCAAATAAACTTTACAAAACAAAAGATAGTATTTTTGCATAATACTTATTATTCCAAGAAATGTGGGCTCTTTTAGATTTCTATATACAGCAGACCCTTACGTCGAATTGTTCAGACATAATAATGTTATTAATAAAAGTGGTTCACCTATCCCCACTCTCCCCTACACGTTTTGAGTGTTTTGGTGGCGCGTTGTTGTCACTTGTCGCAAGCGGTCTTTCAACTCCTTGTAGACCATACAGCCCCTGTAGTTTGCCGTGTGATTTGCTCCGCAGTTTCCACATTTCTTCTTTTGGGGGTCTTTCTTGTTGACAGGGCAAATGGCGGATTTGTTAAAGTCTCCACAAACTACACATACTGATCGAAGTGTGCGGTATGTTCTGGTGTGTCCATACTCCTGACAGTTTGTACATTACACTGGGCCGTTCCTTTTATGTGGTTCTTCCACCTTGATTCTTCGGTGCAATAGGTATTGCAGGTTATAGATGGGGCTTAATACATCCACTTTCTTCAACATTTCCCGGAGCTTGCGCAAAGCACGTCTGCTCTCTTCGGGGTTATTACTACTTTTGATATAAAATAAATAAATAAATATTTAAATATTTCACTTCTCTGGACGTGGTTAGATTTCAATGCACCCGGAATCAATTGAATATACTGCTTTTATTACTCCTGATGGGCATTACGAATTTCTTTCGATGCCCTTCGGATCAAAGAACGCACCCTCAGTGTTTCAAAGAGCTGTATTGAAAGCACTTGGCAGTTTTGTTCATTCGTTTATAATCGTTTATATTAATTTTTTCAGGAACGAAAGAAGAAGAGTATGAGCGGTGCAACTTGTATTAGACGTTCTAGTGAAGGCAGGGTCCTCATTTAACATTTTCAAGTGATTTTTCTTGAGATCTACAGTTCGCTACCTTTGCTTCACCGAAGAGTTAGAGTTTCTACTCTAAAACAGTTTATCGGGTTAGCGTCATATTTTCGTCAATTCATTCCGGAGTTTTCCCAACTGATGAAGCCTTTATATTTTCTCACATCTGAAAAAAATAGTTTTGAAACATACCTTCTCGAAATAAAGTCGAGTTGCCACCTAGGGTTTATTGTTGGTGGGAGCTTTTACAAACATTTGAATTCGTGGACTTTCTATCCAGGAATCCGGTGTGTCAAAAGAATAAGTCAGTACCAAGTAAAATAGAAGATAATCGAATTGATTTATGAAATTATGAGTCTATCATGCATCTAGGTTGGGAGAAACCGCTCGACAAGGTGTACAGTCATTACTGGTTTTCTGGTATGGCAAAATATGTTCGAATATTTGTGGAGAACTGCATTACATGCAGAGTTTCTAAGGGTACGTCATGAAAACCTCAAATTTAATTACATCCAATTCCAAAAATTAGCATTCCTTGGCACATCGTTCACGTAGATATATGGGAAAATCGAGCAGAAAAAGTGATCGTAAAGAATATATCATTGTACAAATCGACGCTTTTACTAAATACATGTAACTGTTTCACACCTTTTCTTTGGATGCTAATACTTGTATAAACGCAATGAAAACACGTTTCATTGCCGATCAGGAACGCAGCACCACGGGCACAAAGTTTGCGCAATTTTGTTCTAACCATAAAATACAATTACATCTAATTGAAACAGCTACAAGTCGAGCCAACGGTCAAGTTGAAAGGGTTATGACGGCTGTTGGGACAAGTTCTAGATCGTGGCAAGATACACTGGGGGATGTACAGTCACCCCTTTACTGTATAGTTAATCGTAGCACGTAGCAAGTTGCGGGCCACTGGGGTTGTCTCGTATTAGTGATACTGAAAATGAAATTGACAAGATTAAATTAAGGGAGTTGGCCGCTAAGAACATGGAAGAGGTTGCTTGATATAAGAAGACAAAATTTAATAAAAATATGCTTAAGGCAATTAGGTTCTTTGTGGGGTACTTTGTGTTGCTTAAAAACAGTGAGAGACAGCAAACGAAATTAGATCCAAAGTTCAGAGGACCTTTTTAGGTGGTCGAGGTATTGGACGGAGACCGATACGTTTTAAAGTCTACACAGAACAGAAGACGTTACAAGTATCCACACGAAAGTTTGCGAAAGTTACCGGATGTGCAAATTCCAGAAGAGCTTAATGTAAATTATAAAGAACAAAGTCAGTTGGAATCGTCTGTTGAAACAGAAGAGTGTTAGTGAAGTCATATGATTGGCGATGGACGAGGGTTGCTTTAGAAATGTGTTTGATGAATTCGTGAAGCAATGTGGAAACTTAATAAAATGGGTGAAGTCAATGTTTTTGGCGATGGACATTTTAATTTGTAAAAGATGTGTTAGTTATGTATATTGGAATTCGAATTGATGATTTGAACTGATTAATGTATAATTTGAAAATGTTTAAATGATCTCTTGCTTGAAAATGTAATCAAAATATATGGTTTATAAAAGAATTTAACCTGAGATATGTGAAGGTAACCTGTGACATGTTTGAAATAGAAGTAAAGTTATGTTATGGAATATTATATGAGTTTTAGATTATTGGACTAAGTTCTTCTGAAGTATTCAATAAAATTATAAAGTTGGAAAGAAACTGAGATGTTTATTGTAGACACGACGACGTGTATATGTCAGAATGGCCGTGTCGGAGAGGAAGTAATGCAGCATTTCGTTAGGCATGAGACTTTAAGGTATGTATGTCCATGGGTTGTGCTGGTAGATACTAGTTCTGGTAGAATGGGGCCTCAGTTTGCGAACTAAGGCTGTGTGTGGCTTCGTATGCGTTGCTAGGATCTGGTCTCTCTTTTTCTTTCTCTGGTTTGGCGTGAGTTGGTCACGCGTGTGTATCAAAGAGACAATAATGAGCAACAAAGGCAACGAAGACTCACTGCATCCGCCAGAACTGGGTATGGAACACCAGAAGCCGTGCGATCAAGCGACCAACAATGACGACCTGCATAAAGATCACTTTAATTTTCTGATATGTACTTATTTGTGTTTTTAAAGTAAACAAGATGTTATGCATCAAATAAACAAAACATGGTATTTCCTTTATTTCTTGTATTATGATTTTTATTTTATGTGTAATGCTTAAACATGTTTAAGCCTAGTACTCAGATCGACAAACCAGTATGCTAGCGTAACAACTTTAATCTTTCCAGTGGAGTTCTGGAGTTCATCAGATTTAAGCGTGCTACGGTCGTACTGTCAATCAGCTGGGTTTGTTGACATGCAGTTAAAATTCAAATATCGTATTTGCGGGAAAGAGTCTTTAAAATATATTATCAACTACCTTGGCAGGACTGCCGCTGTACGAAGAAATTAAAAAACAGTACAATTTAAATTGAACAGTTGTTTTTTTAAATTTACTGATAATTATTTGCTAATTTAAAGTTCATAGCTGCATTTTTATTGTGTTTTTTCGTTCATTCTTGACCTAAAAAACATTTTACTCTGACAAGAGGCACACCAGATAGTATTAATGTTATTTTGTCCTCCCATGTAAACTCCTGCAATCAATTTTTGCGGTTTTTTTTTTTTACCCTTCATTTTTTAAAAAGTTTAGTGAAAAGCGCACGCCAAAAGATTACATTTTTTTAAATTTTTCGCTAGGGTTCACCCAAAGTTCATTTCCGCAGACTGGCAACGCTATGTAATTTTCTGGTATTTTTTTCGTCGATCTGAGGACCGAGGTGAAAAAAAACGTTGACGAAAAGTGAACGCCAGCTGTTTGCCTCTCGCTCTCTCTCATGACTGGCGTACAGTTTTCGTCGATCTGAGTACTAGGCTTAAGGAACAAAAGTAATGTAATGGTTAAAATTAAAAATGTTAAGGAACACATGTTTCAAATTATCACTTTTTCATAAATTAAAAATTCATTTCAGACGTTAGATTCTTAAATACCAAACATTTTATAAAATGAATTTAAGAAGAGAAAGCAATTGATTCACCCTTCATAATTATGCTAGTCACGATCGATGACGATTTTGATCGAACTGGTCATTCTTTGACGCTCACACAAAATGTTCGATCAAATCCGATCATGTACGCGTCAAGCGAGAGTGATTCGAACGGATTGTTTGCTTTGAGCACGCTCGCTAACGATCATTTGATATTAGCTGGAGCAAAGTTTTGCGTCACAAAAAAACCTGAGTCAATATTTGGTTATGATCGAAAAAATGTTGATCGTTGCGGTCCTTTCGTATGTTTTGGCTTAGATTACAAATGTTAAATGTTACAAGGTTGACTTTAAGTAAAACTTTTTGTTATGCTTATTTGGGCTTAATCATATCAGTCGCGAATCCTTAAGATCTAGATGTTTAAGAATATACGAATTTGAATTTCAAAACCTTTTGTAAATATTTGCAACATTTCTGTTATCGACTGAACATAAACGGATTTTACTGGAGATATATTTACGGTTTTAATTATATAATATATCGTTAATTGTTTTCGCAATTTTATTTTTAAACACAGTCTTACTCTAAGACACCTCTCCCAGCGATGCTGCCACTGCTCCTAAGTTCGTGTATATTTTCTATGGCAACTGATGATGTAGGGAAAGAGGTGAATCTTGGTGAATCACAATATTGTGATTCTTGTGTAAAATATGACTTAAAAGGATTTAAAACGAGTTCTTCTACGAAGATATTTAAAACTTGTGAAAATTGTTGCCAATTTATCTGTTTTGTATGTAGCTGCCAGCCAGAAATATCGCTGGTGCCGAAAACCTGCCATTTTTAACTGACTTGCCTTTTATTTCCATTTGTCTCATATTGGTTTCCTGGTTTTGTACCAGGATTTTATTGTTATTTTTTTATAGCCTTGTTGCAGATGGTATTATAATTTCAGTCAAAAATTTGCAACGCAGTAAAGAAGCCTTTTCCAGGAGGGTAGATCTAGCCCATGCCCGTCTGTCTATATCATATAGCTCCCATAGGAACAATCGGAAAAAAATTAAAATCGAATAATAATATCATGTAGCTGCTATAGAATATAGGCATATATTAACAAAAGGTGTATCAAATCGAAATGTAGTCGATTTGTAACAACTGCAAGGGTATATAGTTTGTTTCTTTCTTGTTTTTCTTTAAAACTCTTCGAATTTTTCTCAATCATTGTTTCTTCTTAAAAATTGTTACGAATTTTTTTTTCTGCTTTGATATTTATTTATTGAATCTTCTCCTTTCGGATTCTAACAATAAGTGTATCAAATGTGACTGGTACTGAGTTATGGGGCCCTGGGAATTATTTTGCTGGGTTGGAAGGTCGTTGCATTGTAGGCGGGTTCTGCTGGAAACACGAGTCAATCCTCTTGCGAGATGATTTGGGTGCACGGAGAGTTTTACTTTGTTTGTATATTTCATCTTTTACTGCAAGAATGCCGAGGTCTCTCTGGATGGTTTGGTTGCAAATATACATATATATTTTCGATTGTGCGAGCTGTATGTTGTCAATGTTCCTGCTGCTCGCGGTCCCCCATAGCTGGGAGCCATATGTCCAGATAGGCTTAAAAGGTTATCCGGGTCTTGACACTTAAAAAAATTCATTTTTTTCAAACTTTTGTATATAATAGTACAAAGTGTGAGGAAGGTTGTCCGAAAATTTCAAGTCGATCGAAGCAAAACTGTAGGAATGGGAGAAATTTAAAGCCCAGCGCGTCGAATAAGTCACAACTGGCAATTCGGGCTCTGGCGTCGATCAGGTGCCGCACGCAGAAGCAGGAAAACGGCGACCTTTTGGGTCCGCTTTAAAACTTTAATCGCGTTTTTCTCGAAACCACTTTTTTGAAGACGGTAGTCACGTTTTCTCAAAAACTATTGCACCGATCTACTTCTGCTTTTGTACACTTCTTTTAGACATGTTTTTGTTGTCGTTGAACGAAGGATTTTGTTTATCTTTAATTACAACTCATTTTATAAGCCAAAATATGTCCAAAATTTACGTAAAAAATGGCACTTTTTATGAAAAGCACTTCAAAAAATTCAATTTTTAATTTTAACAAGAAAGGAAAGCTAACTTCGGGCGGAGCCGAAGTTGATATACCCTTGCAGAATATTCTGTAAATAATATTCTCCAAAATTATTCATATGATTCTTAACACTCATAAAAAATCCCAACTTCCTAATTCTAAAAGCACCAAAGTTATGGAATTTTTTTATTTTTTTTTTCTTCAGTTATTCTTTGTTCAGTTACATGGCAGCTATGGGATATAGTCGGCCGATCCTTATGAAATTTGGTAGGTCGGATTGATTGGCCAAAAATAAAACCCATAGATAATCCAAACATCTTAACTTTAAAAACACCAAAATTATGGCATTTCCGATCGTTCAGTTATAGTCTGCCGATCTCGGCCGTTCCGAATTATATACTGCGTGCAAAGGAAAGAAGGGTGTGTGCAAAGTTTTAATTTGATATCTTTAAAACTGAGAGACTAGTTTGCGTAGAAACAGACAGACGGACAGACGGACGGACGGACAGATGGACAGACAGACGGACGGACAGACGGACGTACAGACGGACATGCTGATATCAACTCAGGAGGCGATCTTGATCAAGAATATATATACTTTATAGGGTCGGAGATGTCTCCTTCACTGCGTTGCACACATGACCAAAACTATAATACCTTCTGGAAGGGTATAAAGATAATCCTTCATTCAAAGACAAGCCAGACACATACACTAACAGAAAAACTTTGGTTTTTCGATTTCAAATAAAAATTGACGGAGATATTATGCCTACCGCAATGACACGATTTTTGGTGTGGCCAAGTTCAAGCCTGCCTCAACGGCTCATTTTTTAATATTTTTTGTTCAAATTTTTATACAATGTTGTTTAAAGCTTATACATTAATGTGGATAAATGAAATTTGTAAAATTTTCGTAAGATCTTTTAAAAAATTCACGACAATAGGCTTTTTTTTGTGCTTCAAGACCCTGTTTACCCCTTAAGAGTAGAGTTGTAGAGCAGGACCTTGTAGTCCAGAAGCAGGGGCGATCGAGAGTTTAATATTCAGTAAAAGCTGCTGGCTCTTAGTTTCAGATGTAGTTTTTTGTAAGGTGCGTCTCTATCAGTAGCATAATGTCGATATGATTTTCATTCAGGAACTGTGTTATTTCAAGTTTTGTGAACGCCACTGGCGTTCCACATGGTTATTCGTAGATTTGCCATCAATTATTTGGATTGCTTAGCTCCAAGCAACTGTAACACCATGTTCTGGTTTTCAACCAGTGATTGCAAGGTCGTTTTCATGAGGGACATAAATTCCATTATACTTTGTTGCATAGTAACCATCATAGCTTCCAGTGTGCTTTGTGACTGTCCTGGGACCTGCTGAACGTTTCCTAGATTAGACTGGAGTGGGTTTTCCGTTCCTGTTTGGAAGGCATCGGCGTATGAGTATCCCTTCTGGGTAAATATATAGCTTACCAAATGAGGACCTTGCAGTGGTCCCGAAGTAAGTGTACTCGTTCTGAGTATTTTGATTGCGCGTTGTTGTCACTCGTTGCATGCGGTTTTTTACTCCTTGTAGACCACACAGCCCTTGTATCTTACAGTGTGATTTCCTCTCCAGTTTCTACATTTCTTCTTTTGTTGGCAGAGCAGTTAACGGAATTGTGAAAGACTCCACAAACTACACAGACTGATCAAAGTGAGCAGTATGTCCTGTGTTTAAAAAAATTGATCGAATAAATTTCAAGATTAATGGGCGTATTTCAAAACGAAAAGAAAGTTAAAATATATATAATATAGCAAATATTTACGAATTGAGGATTTCTCTTTGTACTAAAGATTCTTTTTACAACTACAAATTATTTTAGATTTATAATTTTTGTATTAAAACAAATAAGTTAAATGTTTCGAGTGTTTCCAATAGGGGTCAAAAGCAGTTGTTCAACAAAGAAAATAAGTGAAATAGCAAATAATACCGAAGATTAAACAAAAATTCAGAAGTTAAATAACAATAAGAATCAGTAACATAGAATAATGAAAAGCTTTCAAACTTTTTCAAAAGAGTCATCAAGAACAACAAAACAATACCTTTTTAATCCAATAGTTTAGAAATTATAGTTTATCAACTATAGTTTACGAACTATAATTTACATGCTATCCGATAGTTTAGGAGTAAAACACATTATGGCAACATGGAGTAAAACACATCATGGCAACATCATGTGTTTTACTCTTAAATTATTAGGAGTGTCGTGCTTGTACGCAAGTAATCACAACAAGTTCCCAATAACACACGGCTTACTTAGGCCTTACTGACTTGTTACAAAAACATTTATTTTAATTTAATTATACAATTTTTCATCTCTACACCAACTTTGTAGCGATGATCTGTCATTAAGTTGGTGAAACACTAATCGTTATCGAACTATCTATCTATCTATTATCTTCAACTTACTTCCTTACAATTGCTATTAATAACTTTTTAAGTATTTTAGATAATATCTAGAGCTCTACTTCGACAGGGGTATAAAAAACTGGTAAAAGGTTTTTTCATATAAGATTCCAATATTTTTCGCAGTTACCTAATTGGTATAAGTTACCTAAATTGAACGAGGAATGCGATTTGGAATAATATATTTTGTGTAAAACTTAGTAAGCATTTTTGCCGAAATAAAATAAATAATAACAATGCAATCTTATATTTAATTGAATGTAATATTAATTACTCACATAAATATTATTATTTTTAATTAAGATTGTGTGTTTATTTTTTTTAGGTATAAATTCAACAATAATTCGAGGAATATGCAAAGTCATTGGAACTACGATAACCAAGTATAAGGATCTTGCATCTCAACGATTAGTTAGAGAGCTTATTGTTGATCTTGCCACCATTCATCATGATTTAACAATTGAACATATGTTAAACGTCTTTAAAACTCTCTTATTTAAAGAATTCGCTGGTGTTTCCCCTCAAAAATCTTGTAAATCGGCCGTTATAGCACTGGGATGGATTTCTTTAATACAGAAAATAGCAGACCGCGATTCAAATATATTTAAAACAGAAAAAAAAAAGTTAATTGAATATCAATCATTATTTTATCAAATAACTTTATTATCTTCCAACCAAAGAATTGCCGAAGCAAGAACAAAAATATTGTATGAGCTATGGGAAAACACGACAATTTTTAATGAAACTTTGGACACAATAATTCAAACTGAAGCAACTAGCAATGCTACTATTATCCTCATGGCCATGATTCAGTTTGAATCTAAAAGCAACAAGTCTAATATATTAAAAAAATATACGGAAATCATATCGGAATACTTTGTAAAGAGTATGATTTCATGCAAATACAAACCTGACAAGTCGTTTATTGCAGCCTGTCAACCATTATTGGAATCACTCACTGAAAAAGAATTCGATTCCTATATATATCCCCCATTACAAAGGTCGATATTACGAAGCCCAGAAAATACACTTGAAAGTATTGGATTAATTTTTATTATGTTGAATTTTGATTGCAGTCGTTATGCCCAAAAAATTGGAAATGTTCTTATAAAAAATTTGTACAGTAAAGGGGACATTGCACGAAGAGAGTCCTTAGAATCTTTAAAGCTTATATCCACAAAATGCTCCGATTGGGTTATAGTAAAGGAATTATTATCACATATTTTTTCCGTGTTAAATGGATCCGAAGGCAAAATAAATGTGATCGAATATAGACTTAATATTTTACAGGTAATATATAGTTTTACTAAAAAAAATACATATATTTTTAAAATTTTGTTCTTTAAAAATCTTTTTTTGTGTATGTATACTAAAATTAGTTGTATTTTAGGAGGCTCTAACACATTTTTGGCTAATTTTTTTTAGTTTTTAAGTATAAGAACACATGAATAATGCGCTATTAATATTGCTAGTAACGTCCTGTCGTCTGTAGCGTTCTTTTTTATATAATTTATAAATTTTTTTATAGGCGACCTTTGATGTATGTATGTTTAATTTTTGAGTTTTTCCGGCTCGAGGTCAACAAATGAAAAATTTTTTAAATAAAAGTTTTTAAATTTTATTTTTTCAAATATATTTCGGTTGCACTTTGGCAACCGTCTTCAGGGCAACTATAATCAACATAAAAACACATAAAATAACATAAATTTAGACAATAAAAAACAAAGCTTTAAAAATTATGACACCTACATAATTTTACACGTTTACACCGTCGGACGTGGAGATTAATACTAGTTGTTCTTAAGTAAGTGTCTGTTTTGTAGTTCAGTCTTATGCTTGTGGGTGTGTTTGTTATATGTAACATTTCTATGGTAAAGCGTTTTTTGTAATGTTGTTCTTGTTTCAAAATAGTCGTTGCTTCAAAATTTGGTGAGTGACCGCTGGTTTTACAGTGGGCCATAAGTGCTGTTTTTTGTATATTAGCTTGGTGTCTTAATTTGAAGTCTGATCTGTGTTGTGATATTCGAGTTTTTAGTTTGGATTTAGTTGTTCTTAAATATATACTGTCACATTTTTCATTTGTATCTCCATTGCATGGTATTTTATATACAACATTGTTTTTGTCAAACATTTGTATTTTGGTCTTGGTCCTGTTGAATATTGGTCGTAGGGTATTGTTGGGCTTGTGTGCTATCGTTATTTTTTGTTTATTGTAAAATTCTGACATTTTAAGGCGTTCTGATAGTCTTGGTATATATGTTACGGACATGTATTGTGTAGGTTCTCTACATTTTGTTTTTTGTTCCATGTTTTGGTGTCTTTTAATTAATGTTCTAATTAGATGGTTTGGGAAGTCGTTGCTCTTTAAAATTTGTTTTATTTTATTTTTGGTTTCTTCATGAAAAATGTTGTCCGAAATGGCTAGCATCCGTTGTATATACTGCTGTACTGATAATTATTGTTTTAGGGTTTTTGAGTTAAAGTTAATAATTCGTCTTGATGCTGTTGGTTTTTTATACCACTTTAGTTTTAGAATGTTCCCTTGTCTATGAACCATTGAAACCAAATATGCTAGTCCTCCATCTTCTTCCTGTTCCAGTGTGAATTTTATATTTTTATTGAAAGAGTTTAAAGCGTCAAGTGTATTTTGTATTTCGTCTTCTTTGACTATTGCGAATAAATCATCCACATACTTCGTCAAAAATCTTGGTTTGCGTTCAAGTTTTTTCAAATTGTTGTCTAATAGCTCTTCCATTACTATGTCTGCAATTATTAGTGAAGCAGGGGATCCCATCGACATTCCTTTTAGTTGTGTGTATATATATCGTCATTAAATTTAAAATATCTGTTGTCTTGTATGCAAAATTGTACTATGTCCATAAACATTTTTTTCAGCATATTTGTATGTTCTTTTATTTTTGTCCATTTTCCTAATTGTGTCTAGTGCAAGGTCTATAGGTATGCTGGGAAATAGTGAGACTACATCAAATGATATTAATTTTTCAACATCACAGATGTACGTGTTGTTGATTCTTTTTTTTTTTGACAAAAACAATGTTGTATATAAAATACCATGCAATGGAGATACAAATGAAAAATGTCACAGTATATATATAGGAACAACTAAATCCTCGAATAAAAAAAACTAAAAACTCGAATATCACAACACAGATCAGACTTCAAATTAAGACACCAAGCTAATATACAAAAAACATCACTTATGGCCCACTATAAAACCAGCGGTCACTCACCAAATGTTGAAGCAACGACTATTTTGGAACAATAACAACATTACAAAAAACGCTTTACCATAGAAATGTTACATATAACAAACACACCCACAAGCATAAGACTGAACTACAAAACAGACGTTGAAAATTGCGCTCACATTTACAGACACTTACTTAATAACAACTAGTATTAATCTCCACGTCCGACGGTGCAGACGTGTAAAATGATGTAGGTGTAATAATTTTTAAAGCTTTGTTTTTTATTGTCTAAATTTAATCTGATGGACGTTGATGCACTACGAGCAGTACAAACAAGTGGCCCAACGACACCAAGCACGTGCTTGTTACGCGCGGGCCCTATTATCAATTTGGGCAAAAAATGCGAGTTCGCGAGGAAAATACATAAATTAAATAGAGACAAGACACAAATGAAAATAAAAGGCACAATTAAGAGAAACGCAAATGAGTTAAAATATTAGTTTTTAATAACGGGATAGAAGTGGAAATGCAAATTAGATGATAAAGGTTGTTATAAGTATTACATAGAACGCGAAAGGGCTCGTGCAGACAAAAATTTGATGAACATCGTGGCAAATTTAGAGGGATATAATTTCGTGTTAGTCTAACAGGAACATTGAAAGTTAGGCGGTTTACAAGATCTGCAGAATCAATATCACCTCTTATAAGATTATGCATAAAAACAGTACCAAGCATTTTTCTACGATTTACAATTAAGCAACAGTAATCTACTCTGGTAGGAAGGTAGCCTTACGTTTTGATCCCAGTTCAAACTACGAAGGGCAAATAGAAGAAATTTTTTTTGTACCTACTCAATACGGTCAATGTGCACTTGATATTGTGGACTCCAAACCGACGAACAATATTCCAAAATAGGACGGACAAGGGAGGTAAATAATAATTTGGTCGTATAAGGGTCATCAAATTCTTTTGACCAACGCTTTATAAGGCCAAGAACACTCATGGCTTTATTAACAGTGGACATTATGTGGCAGTCAAATTTAAGTTTAGGGTCAAGAAGAACACCTAAATCGTTTCCTGAATATATACGGTCGAGTGACGTATTTTCAAGAAAATACCTAATAAACGTAGGAGTACCCCTATAAAAAGTCATGACGTTGCATTTAAGGTAGTTCAACTTTAAAAGGTTGTACTCACACCATTCATGAAAACAATCAATTTTTCAACATCATCTGACTGTAAGTTAAATCCCGACGCTATATCATTATATGATAAACAAAGCTTAACATCATCAGCATACATTAGAACATGAGAATGTGTTATGATAGAGGGAAGATCGTTGATAAACAAAGTAAACAGCAAAGGGCCCAGATGACTTCCCTGAGGGACTCCAGATGTCACGTAGATCAATTTTGAAACAGAATTCTTGAATATAACCCTCTGAGTCCTACCATTCAAGTAACTTGAAATCCAAGTTAATAGATTACCAGGAAACCCAAGCAGATCTAATTTGAATAAGAGAAAAGAGTGGTTGACGGAGTCAAAGGCCTTACTAAAATCTGTATATATAACGTTAGTCTGCATTTTTTTCTGAAATCCATTTATTACAATCAGGGCTGTGAACCCATATTATTTTGGCATGGGTTCGGTTCGGTGTTCAAACCTAATCGACAGATAATGTTCCGGCTTGCGAACCGGTTCATTGATGAGCCGGAGCAGGGTTCAGGTTCGAACCAGGGTTCAAATAAATAATTTTTTTTTTAATGAAATAATTTTTTTTTTTTTTTTGTAAATATATGCTTTATTTATTGAATCTTCTCTATATGAGACTAACAATAAGTATATCAAATCTTAAGAATATAACTTAACTTACAGTCATGTAGACTGAATTTAGACTAACGGGCCCTAATATTTATTGCTGGGCTGGTAGTTCGTTACGATGCAGACGAGTTCTGTTCGAAACCCGTCTTAGGTTCCTTGCGAGATTATTTGGGTGCAGTGTAAGCTTGTTATGGTAGGCCGCTTTCTGCTTTGCTATTTCATCTTTGACCGGTGGTATGCCCAGATCCCTGTGGATGTTTTCGTTCCGAACATACCATGGTGCCCCAGTGATTGTTCGCAGGATTTTTGATTGTGAGCGCTGTATGATGTCAACGTTGCTGTTGCTCGCGTTCCCCCAGAGCTGGGAGCCGTAGGTCCAAATGGGCTTGAGGGTGTAGTTGTAGAGAAGAACTTTAAAGTCCAGTCACAGGGGTGATCGAGAATTTATAATCCTGTGTAGGCTGCTAGCTTTAAGTCTGAGATGTACTTTCTTGCATTCAATGTGCCTCCGCCAGGTTAGGCGTCTGTCGAGGTGGACGCCGAGATATGTTACATCGCTGGCTTGGGGAATCTGCGTACCATTCAAAGTTAGCGGCGGGCACGATTGTCTGTTAGGGGTAAACGTTATATGTTTACACTTTTGTTCATTAATTTTGATTCGCCAGTCTGATAGCCACTTTTCAACTACCTCCAAATGATCAGCCAGTTGAGCTGTTGCTCTAGTTGGGCATCTCGAGCGGCTCAGGATTGCGGTGTCGTCAGCAAATGTGGACGTAGTCAGCCGCTCGTTCGTAGGGATGTCTGCTGTGTATAGGATAAACAGGGTAGGGCCCAAGGCGCTACCTTGTGGGACTCCGGCTTCAATGTTATACTCGTTGGATGTCGTTGTATTGCATCTAACCTCAAAGACTCTGTGGTAGAGGTACGACTTAAGTAACTTATGAGTGTTTTCTGGCAGTAATGTTATGATTTTATGCATAAGGCCTTCAAGCCACACTCGGTCGAATGCCTGAGAGACGTCGAGGAATATCGCACTACAATATTCCCGATGTTCGAAGGCTGTACGAATTTCTGAAGTTATCCGGTTGACTTGCTCGATGGTTCCGTGGCTTTCTCGAAACCCGAATTGATGTGCCGGGATTAAGTTTTGTTCTCTTAAATATGGTGTAATGCGCGTGAGCAGGCATTTTTCCAGTAATTTGGACAGACACGATAGTAAGCTTATTGGCCTGTACGATGAGGGAATTGTGTGGTCTTTGCCAGGCTTCGGTATCATTATAACCACGGACTTTTTCCATTTTTTGGGGTAGTAGCCAAGTTTTGCGATCCCGTTAAATAGCTTGCATATAACATCCACTGCGCAGTTTGGAAGTTCAATTATCATTTTGGGGTTATTAGGTCGGCCCCTGGAGCCTTTTTCGGTTTTATTTGCTTCCTAATGACGTTAGCAATTTCAGGTGTTTGAAACAAAATCGGGTTAATTGCAATTTCAGAGCTAAACGGCGGTAGTTGAAGAGAGTTTGTGGCGGCGTTCGGCTGAAATACATTTCGTAGGTGTAAAGCAAATGTTTCGGCTCTGTCTTCGTCACTGCGGGCCCAAGTACCCGAGGAGTTTCTAATCGGAGTGACTGATTCTACCGGAGAGCTTAAATTTGGGTGAGCTCTCCACAAAGGATGCTTTGTACTGGTCGGCGACAGTTTCTCGATGTACCGGCGCTGCGCAAGCTCCTCTTCTTGCTTGAGGGTTTTGGTGAGTCTGCGGGTGGCATCATTATAGAGTTGCTTCGAATGGGGCGATCTGCAGGATTGCCAAACGCGTCGTAGACGTCGTTTTTCCCGAACCAGTTGTTCGATTTGCAGATTAGTTTTGTATTGGTTGCTACGCACGATTGTCTCTTCTGGTGTTGAGATTTTGGCTGCTGCCACGAGTACTGACTCCAGGGCATCAGCACAGAAGTCGATGTCGTTCTCTATGTTTAACTGTGGTGTTAGTTCAATGTGGGAACTTACGTACTTTTTGTACTTTAGCCAGTTAGTTCTAGTCGAGGTCAGCCTGAAGGGGTGCTCGATTACTTTCGGGCTTTGAAGGAGAGTTATTAAAACAGGCGAGTGGTCCGATGATAAGTCCGATAGCGATTTGGCGCTGACTAAATTTCTTGGGATGTTCTTGGTCACAGCGAAGTCAATTAAGTCCGGGAGTTTTCTGGGGTCAGCTGGCCAATATGTGGGGCTGCCAGGGGAGACATAGTCGAGTTTGTTGCTCAAATTTATGATTGCTTTATACAGTTGTCTTCCTTTGGGCGTCACGAGTCTTGATCCCCAGTGCGTGTGCTTGGCGTTGTAGTCTCCTCCTGCTATAAAGCGATCTCCGAGTGAATTGTAGAAGTCCAAGAATTGCTCTTCAGTTATTGTAAAACGCGGTGGGCAATAGACAGCGGCTATAGTGATACTGCCGTTGCCTGCTTGTAGTTTTATAGATGTAGCCTGCAAATAATTTGTTGCAAACCTCTGGTGAAAGTGGTGCCTAATGCGTTCCCTGATTAGGATTCCAGTTCCTCCGTGAGCCTTACCGTCCGGATGATCTGTGCAGTATGAAGTATAACCTCTTATTTGGAAGTTGTATTTACTTGTGAGATGCGTTTCTGCCAGCAGCATTACATCTATTTGGTTTTCATTGAGGAATTGAGTTATTTCAAGTTTGTGCCGTGAAACGCCATTGGCATTCCACATGGATATTCGAAGACAAGACATCGATTATTTAGATTGTTGGGATGTGAGCAAATTTATTAAAATGTTTTGATTTTGCATAAGGTTTGTCATTGTTGTTTTCATGAAGGACATAAATTCCATCATACCCTGTTGTAAAGTCAGCATCATGGTTTCCATGCTGTTTGGTAATTGTCCTATTGCTTGCTGAGGTGTTATTATATTTTGCTCAGAGCATTGAGCTTGTGGGAACCCCGTCTGATTGGCAAGTCCTGATTTTAGGGCACTGGCGTATGAAACTCCCCCATTTGTGTTGAGGGGCCCAAATGAAGATCTGGCTGCTTTCGCAAAGAAAACATTAGGTGTGGTTTGGGATTGCACGTACGCATTTCGTGCATTCTGGGAGCGTGCTTGTTTTGCTTGTTAAAACTGACTCTTTAGCTCTTTATAGACCGGGCAGCCTCTGTAGTTTGCGGTATGGTTATCTCCACAGTTAGCGCATTTCTTTGTCTTTGGGTCTTCTTTGCTTGCAGGGCAAGGTTCGGATTTGTGGAAGCCACCACAAGCTACGCAGACTGAACGAAGCCCGCAGTTGTTTCTGGTGTGTCCATACTCTTGGCAGTTTGTGCATTGTAGCGGGCCATTCCGCTTATGCGGTTCTTCTACAGTAATCCTTCTGTGCAACAGGTATTGCAGTTTATAGATCGGGTGCACTTCATTTTTCTTCAAGGCTCTGCTTTGAGGCTCCAGTTCGACCTTAAAGAGTGGTTGCGGCTTTTTATTTTTGTTGATAATATTAATAATATTTTTGGAGAAGAATCCTTTTTCTTTTAATGCCTCTTTTACCTCATTGGTGGATACGTCGGGCTCTATGCCCTTTAGCACTACTTGCAAGCCCTTGCTACTCTTGAGCTGGTACGTGTAGTAGGGTTTCCTAGCCTCGTCTAGGTAATTTGTTACAGCTCTGAATTGATCTTCTGTTTTAGCTTGAAGCTTTGTTTCATGAATATTCCCTTTAACAAGGGGAGTAACATAAAAGTTGTCATTCCCGACCAGCGCAACAATTTTCTTTACTAGGGTATTTGAGTTCTGTTCCCTTATGTAAATTGGTGGGGGCTTTGGTTTCTTTTGAACAGCCTGTCCAGATTCGGATTGATTATTATCAATTTCCGACAATAGGGCGAATCTGTTGTTACTAGATGCCCCTGGTTGTTCGCTGCCTTTATTAGGGCAATTTTGTTTTGGTTTATTTCCAACCATTTTATTTTGCGGGCTTAGCTTCCGTTTGATTTGGATGTAACGGTCCATGCCAGTCTGTATAGCCGGACCCACTTGTTGTTGTTTGATATTGCCGATATTGGCACTCGTACTTACACTTGGCTTTGTAGTTTTATTCGGCGCTGCAGAAGTTGCAAACGCATTCGAAATCGCGTTGTTGTTGACGGCGACCGTTGATGTTGTTGTTGCAGTGGCTGCGGTTGAAGAAATTAACGAGGTCGCAGTGCTCGTGGCTGGTGAGCTGTTAGTCGAAGCTGGGGGTGGGGTTCTACACTGCAAGCTCCATGAAGTGGGAGTTGGTGTGAGTAGGGCGGGAGAACAAGACCGTGCTCTCGCACTGTCAATGGTCAGTAGGGCTGAGTTGCTCTTTGAAGAAGTTCTTTCTACTTCTGTATCGCGGGTTGAGAAATAAGAAATATAACTGTTTCTCTGGTCTACGGAGCTTCTACGCTCATTTTTTGAATCGCCGCTCATTGAGCTATCACTCGTGGCACTTCTTAGTTTTTATAATAACTTTGCACTAGTTTTTTACATAGCACTAATTATTATTTACTGTATTTAGCAATAAGATTGCCTTTATTACACCACTCTAGTATTTTTATACCCTTGCAGAGGGTATTATAATTTTGGTCAAAAGTGTGCAACGCAGTGAAGGAGACATCTCCGACCCTATAAAGTATATATATTCTTGATCAGGATCACCTCCTGAGTTGATATAGCCATGTCCGTCTGTCCGTCTGTCCGTCTGTCCGTCTGTCTGTTTCTACGCAAACTAGTCTCTCAGTTTTAAAGCTATCGAATTGAAACTTTGCACACACCCTTCTTTCCTTTGCACGCAGTATATAAGTCGGAACGGCCGGGATCGGCCAACTATATCCTATAGCTGCCATATAACTGATTGATCGGAAATGAAATAACTTTGGTGTTTGTAAAGTTAGGAAGCTGGGATTTTCTATGTGTTTTATATTTGGCTAATCAATCCGACCTACCAAATTTCATAAGGATCGGCCGACTATATCCTATAGCTGCCATATAACTGAACGATTGGAAATGTCATAACTTTGGTGTTTGTAAAGTTAGGAAGTTGGGATTTTCTATGGGTTTTATATTTGGCTAATCAATCCGACCTACCAAATTTCATAAGGATCGGCCGACTATATCCTATAGCTGCCATATAACTGAACGATTGGAAATGTCATAACTTTGGTGTTTGTAAAGTTAGGAAGTTGGGATTTTCTATGGGTTTTATATTTGGCTAATCAATCCGACCTACCAAATTTCATATGGATCGGCCGACTATATCCTATAGCTGCCATATAACTGAACAATTGGAAATGCCATAACTTTGGTGTTTTTAAGGTTAGGAAGTTGGGATTTTTTATGAGTATTAAGAATGCATCATATGAATAATTTTGGAGAATATAATTTACAGAGTATTCTGCAAGGGTATATCAACTTCGGCTCCGCCCGAAGTTAGCTTTCCTTTCTTGTTAGTTATTGTTTTTCACTTTTGAGCGGTTTTTTTCCGGAGCTCGCGCAAAACACGTCTGCACTCTCCGGCTGTTGTTTTGTTTGTTTTGAAATGAAATAATAAAGTCAACATTTATTTCCATGTATTTTCCTTCAAATATGTACCATAACATTAAGACTTATAAGTAAAGTTACAAGATTTATGATTTATAAAGTGTTCATCAGTTGAGGTTAACTAACATAATATCTTCCAAAATATCTTCATCAATGCTACCCCTGAGATCAGATAAAACAAATTTCAAAGTGGAAAACGCCCTTTCTACTGATACCTGTGTAGCAGGTACGGCATGAACAACATAAGCTAGTTTTCTTAAGTTTTCACATCGATAGACGTCCCAAAACTTCAAAATACTATCGTCTTTCATTCTAATTCTTTCTATGCCATTGAAAGAATTAATAAAATCACAAGCTGTTTTCCTGCCTTTAATATTATAGTTAGTATCATATTGAGATAATAAATTTTCATTTTCATCATCTATTGAACATGCAGAGGCCGCAGAGGCATTGAAAACGGCATCATCACCCAAGGCAAGTTGCCTTTGATATATTTCACGTAGGTGTGCCTTAGCGTCATTTTTTTGCTCTCTTAATAATACTACTTGATATCTAGGGTCAAGAAAAACGGATGATATTATAGGAACTGAATTCAATATGTGTGATCGCTTTTCTAAGCATTTTGACAATGCTACACTATATTTAGAGGACGATTTTAATGTCTTAGAGCGAAGAGAAAACCACTGGAAATAGAAGTCACTTGGCAACAAATTCAGTTTCTGAAGCTTTAAAGAGAACTCATAAAGAGGTTTCAGCAAATCACACAAATTTTTCACTGCGTCCCATTCGGTGTTTTTTAAACGAAGTTCTTTTATGTCATTTGAGCTTTTTAGACAAAATTCTTTTAATGTAAGAACTCGGTCGCACATTAAATACGTGGAATTCCACCGCGTGGCGCAGTCTAATATCGGCTTGTTTTAATTTTCTAAATGAAGCAGATTTAGAATGGTTGGAGTTCTTAGTTTTTTACATAAAGTGCGTATTTTAGATAAATCAATCTTGATTTCTTTAAAAAAATCAGAAACAACTAAATTTAAAGTGTGCGCTGCGCAACGCACTGTGGTGATTGAGTCCTGAGGTAAATCCACTTGAATTTGATCTATTTCAATTTCTGTAAAAATGCATTCGCATTCGGAGTGCTCTGCATCGAGGTCAACCCTACATAATTGGTTTAGTTTATTTCCCGCCAAAACCATATTGGCACCATTGTCCACCGTCAGCGTATATATTTGTCGGAGCGAAACTTCAAAAGACTCCAGCACTTTTTGGATAATCGTGGTTAAGTTTACGCTTGTATGCTGCACGTGTATTTCTTTCATAGCTAATGTGTAGCACCTTACTTCCGAACCATTATGAAGCTGAGCGTTTATTCCGATGATAGCACGATCCAAACGGCTTACAAAATCCACTTTTATAGATATAAGTCTAAAAAAATATATAAAACAAAATGTAATATCACCAAGTAACAGGGGTTCTGTTGGACTAACCGATTTTGTAGAACATTTTTAATGTGTAAGCGAATGCTACTAGCTTTTTCCTGAATTAAGTTCCGTATGTTAAAGCGATTGATTTTCAATGGAGGGCTAAAAGCGTCACACATGGGCTTTAGAATTTTTAAAAAACCAGAATCTTCAACTATTTTTAATGGACGCCCATTTTTAGTGACTAGTTCCAGGCAAGCATCTAAAATGTCAGCTTTGGTGATTTTCACTTTGACATACGCTGTTTCCAAGAATTGCTTTATAGGTGGCTGGTCGGCTGCTACTTGCTTCTTATTTGTTTCAATTTTCTGTACCAACTCCTTGTGCTTCCTTTCAATATGCCGTTTTAAATTTGAGGCATGTTTGCCTGTCATTTCGAAATCGCAAAGTTTACACTTATTTTTATTATTGTCTTCATTATAAATGAAGAAGTCGTGAACTTTTTGGTTTTCCATTGCTGCTGGTAAAAGAGCCATTTCGAAGAATTGGAACTCCCAACTAGAGCTGGAAATAACATCGGCGATGTAACGATACATCGATGTTTTCCAAAACTTGGGAAACATCGATGTTTACAAACATCGATGTTTCCTCTTTACCCATCAATGTTTGGCAGGAAAGAATCTTGGTAATCTTAACACATTTTTGATTAATTAAATATAAAAAACTAAAATATACGTTAAAATTAGTATAGAATTCGATGTATCGATATATCGATGTTTTTTTCTGAAACCCATCGAAACATAGATGTTATTAAGAATGCATCATATGAATAATTTTGGAGAATATAATTTACAGAGTATTCTGCAAGGGTATATCAACTTCGGCTCCGCCCGAAGTTAGCTTTCCTTTCTTGTTTTTTTGTTACATTCACATAATTAAATATGTTTTTTTAACATTCCGCATAGAAAATCGTCTTACTGGAAATACTCTATTATTAGTATACTACCATGAATTTAATCATGTAATTTTAATGTGGGCATACTGCGAAAAGTTTTGGAAGATGATAATTATATATTATTAGATTGATTGAGTTAGATGCAGGCATTGCATAGACAATATATTTGAGCATTTTTATTTCCCTTAATAAATAAACTCTATGTTAATATGATCAGAAAATCCCCCACAATGTTGAATAAAAAAACAAGAACACACAAAATCAATTTTTTTTGAACCTAACCGAATATCAAAAAAAAAGTTCCGGTTCGGCTCCGGTTCAATTATAAAAAACTTCGGCGCTCCGGTTTACGGTTCGGTTCGTTTTCTAAAAAATGTGAACCACTCCGGTTCGGAGTGGTTCAGCTCCGGAGTGGTTCACAGCCCTGATTACAATAGATGACAATTCAAGAATAATCTTCGCTTAACAAAACCATGCTGACACGATGATATAAGCGAGGAACATAAATGTTGCAAATGAGAAGTGATAATACGTTCAAATGCTTTAGGAATTGCCGACAATTTGGAAATACCTCTATAATTCTTGGCATCAGCCCTCGCACCCTTTTTATGAAGTGGAATAATAAAATAGTCCTTCCAGATAGTAGGAAAAACTGATGATGAAATAGACAAATTAAAAAGTTTAAGAATCGGTTTACAAATGGTTGACGCACAAAACTTGAGCACACATCCAGGAAGTCCATCTGGACCGGGAGAATAAGTCGGCGTTGTTGTTTCTAAATCTATAAGAGAGAGTTTTCAGTAATTAAAGGGCAAAAAATACAATTTGCCCTATTTAAGGGATTAGGGTAGTTAGAATTTGACCAAGCTGTCGAACTATAAGTGGTTTGGAAAAACTCAGCAAATAAATCAGCAATGTCAGAATCCGTCGATGCCTCCATTGAGTTTAGACGTACCGATGAAGGCAATGCCGATGACTTACGCTTGGCATTAACAAAGTTGAAAAACTGTTTCGGATCATTTGAAAATTAAAATTTACATCGATTTAGATACAAAGAATAGCAATGACTGTTGAGAACATTAAAATCCGATCGAGCTACTACATATTTCGAAAAATCTAATGGCTTACGCGATTTTTTATACTTTTTATAAGTATTTGATTTAAGGTTTTTAAGTCTTTGAAGCGCATTGGTAAACCAAGGAGGCCTGTTTAGGTTTAAAGGAAACCTATCAGGAACGCATTCATTAAAAAAAGTATTTAACGCTATATAGAATAGTTCAGTGGCACTTTCAATGTCTGTACAATTGTACAAGTCTGTCCAATTATAATGTGAAATCATATCGTTAAGTTTATTATAGTCACATTTACGAAAACATCTAATTTTAGTTGGCGACACTAAAGGAGAGAGGGTATCAGAGCAGGGGAGGCAAATTGTCAATTCCATTGTTGGATGATATCGGTCTTCAGGTACAACAAGAGCGTCAATTCTACATACCGTGACCTCGGACGGGTCTGAAACAAACACAAGATCTAATTGTCTATTTATAGAATTTTGTATAAAGCTTACTTGCTGTAACGATAATTCTAAAAGGCCATCAACAAAATCATGGGCGGATAAAGGTATTGCGACAAGTGAGTCAGTGGGAGGAGACCAAGAAATATCCGGTAGATTTAAGTCACCCAAAACAATCAAAAGGTATCTGTTAGAAAGAAGGGATAGTACGTATTTTATGCTGCTCATAAATTACTAGATCAGAGCCAGGTGGAATATAGGAACATGTAACAACAATAGATAAAGGTTGCAAGGAAACTTTCACACTTACAAATTCAATTTCGTTTGGGATATGAGTGAGAATTCTTTCGGATGTTAGGCTAGAGGTAACAGCAATCAGTACACCGCCCCCCCTACGTGAGGGGCGATCGGTCCTATAAGTATTAAAGTTATTTGACAGAACTTCATATCCTCGGATGGGAATTTTTCACTTATAAATTCCAAAACATCCTCAGATGTGGTAATAATTGCTTCCTTTGTGGAACAACTGAAAGTATCTTACACCTCCCAGCAGCAGTCTGAACCACACTGGGCTGAGAACCAGGAACGGTGCCTACTGTACCTGTAGGTACGGTCGGCAACGAATTCTTTGACTTAGCCAGTACTGTAGATTTTATTCTGGAAACAGAGGTTCCACCCGAACTAGCTGTATCCATAGGCACAGTTGGTTCATTTACCCCTGTGTCAACAGAAACTGCTGCTACCAAGTTCGGATTTGGGGTGGATCCCACAATCATATTAACGGCGGTTAAACTGGCTTTTTTACCTTTAGGCGACTCGGTTAATAATTTTTTATTATTAAACTGGGCACAGACGGAATTGAACCCCTCATTGAGTTGTTTAAAAGCTCCTGAGATATTCAATAGGCTGTCTCGAGTCTGCCTCATAAAGCCGCTCATCTCAACAACCATTTCCTTGCAGGACCCACATGACCACATGAGACCAGAATTAAGATCAATGAAATCTTTGACTCTGCCAGTAAATCCTGCACATTTAACGTGCATCATCGAATCGCAGAGCCAGCAAAAAAAAAAAGGGTCTTTATTTGATGACGCAAGAGTACAATTTTTCTTAGAACAGACAAGAGCCATTGTAAGTTTAAAGCAAAATAAAAAAATAAGAATATGAAAAATACCTCAAAGTAAATTTGGCACTGGGATCAAATCCAAAAACCACAAGGGGACAAAACACGAAAAAAGTAAGAGCGCGAGATCACGAATTAAATCGAGTAAAGAGAGCACGAGAGAATAAATCTTATATCGACTGAGCGTGGCTTGTGCAACACAACAACTTTAATCAATAAACAAATGCAATGTAAAGCATGCAAGAGAGAGAGAGAGAAAGTTAGAGAAATAAACGAAAAAGTTTACCAGAAGTTAATAGAGAGTAAATTACAGTTATAAAATAGAGCGAGAGAGATTGAGAGGGAGTAAAAGAGTTCTAGCAAGTATAGAGAGCGTAAATTACACTAACAAAGCTACGAGATTAAACAAATCTAATAGAAATGTTAAAACAATTCTAAACACATACCCGTTTACTGGGAGATCTATTTAAAATTTCTAACACAGATATTAAGTTAAGCTTTGTAAATAAATTAACACAAAACACTCGCACAAAATCACTGAAAAAATACAAAAACTCAGAGCACAAAGGTAAACACAACTGTTCACAAGCGACGCTAAATCGTTGTTGTTATGTTATTTTATTTGTTTTTATGTTGATTATAGTTTCCCTGAAGACGGTTGCCGAAGTGCAACCAAAATATATTAGAAAAAAAAAAAAAAAATTTTAAAACTTTTATTTAAAAATTTTTTTAATTGTTGACCTCCAGCCGGAAAAACTCAAAAAATAATTTATAAATATATAATTTATAATTTCAGTCAAAAGTTGAAACGGTTGGGAAGTGGGAAGGGCACATTTCCGACCCTATAAAACATATATATTCTTGATCAGCATCACCAGACGAGTCGATCTAGCCAAATCGGTCTGTCTGTCCGTCCTTTCGTTTCTACGCAAACTAAGTCCCTCCGCTTTTTTGATGACACTTCGTCTCTTCCCACTATATCACATAGTTCCCATAAAAACAATCGGGAAAAAGCGGAAACAAAATTATAACTTCGTTGTTTCTTAACCAATATCCAAATACTCCGAAATATATTATTATTTTGAAAATTCAGAATTAAAGTTTTAGTTTAACAACCGGTAAACAAGAAAATAGAAATAAAACTTCTTTGTCTCTGAATATAATAATTTTAAACGTTTTTAGAATTACTGTTTACTTTAATAAAAATTGCACGAGTAAATCAAATAGGTATATAAACTATTTCTTGCCGAAGTTACTTCCTTTCTTTTTTATTTTACTTCGGATTTAGTTCAAGAAAACAATTGACATTCAGTTAGAGACATAATTTTGTGTATATTTGTTTTATTGTTAATGGGGTATTTTACTATATCCTGTTGTTAATTTTAATACAATTTCCTGTTTCTCAATTAAGAGGAACGTAGTTGCTACACGCTATTTTCACTGATTTTTGATCTGGACAAATTTGAAAACTTTAGTGTGTATTTAAGGAAAGCATAATTTTTGTTATGTGTTATAATTTCACAATACAAGTATTACTATACTTTTGTTCAATCCTCATGAGAATTGTACATGTTTTTAATTCATTTTCGTGACTAATTTATTTATATATCGAGAAAATTAGACTTTTCAATTTTGGCAAAACCTGTAATAAAATAAAATTCATATATAATCCCTGGACCAGGCCGTATAGTTTATTGTTTTCTTGCACAACCCTTTTTAAAACTTTGCTATGTCATTTTATCATTTTGGGTGCACGGGGATGCATGGCTGCCTTATGACGCACTGCTTAATAACATATATTGCATAAAAAAGTCCGACTAGATAGAAATCAGTTTAATGTGATAAAACTGGGAAGCTGTCACATAATATATATTTTTATTTTAATGTAATTAATTAATTAATGCCAAAACACTATATTAAATAAAAAGAATATCATAACAAATGCCCCCCCTAATCAAATCGAAATAATTGTTTAAAAATTTCATTTATTTTTAATTATATGTTAACAACTTTTGTTATTTTATAAAGCTTTTCCTAAAACTATGACAGTATAATGAAATGTTTTTAATATTAAAGGATATAAGCAATACCAAAGAGAAACAAAAACAAGGAGGAACTTATTATACCCGTTACTCGTAGAGTAAAAGGGTATATTGTATTCGTGCAAAAGTATGTAACAGCTAGAAGGAAGCGTTTCCGACCCTATAAAGTATATATATTCTTGATCAGGGTCACTAGCCGAGTCGATATAGCCATGTCCGTCTGTCCGTCTGTCCGTCTGTCCGTCTGTCCGTCTGTCTGTCCGTCTGTCTGTCTGTCCGTATGAACGCTGAGATCTCGGAAACTATAAAAGCTAGAAGATTGGCATTTTGCATGCAGATTCTAGGAGTTCCTACGCAGCGCAAGTTTGTTTCAAAAAGGTGCCACGCCCCCTTTAACGCCCACAATAGCTTATATACGATTTTAAAAATTTAAATATTTCGGAAAAGTAAAAATGCAGTTTTATTGTGTTTACCAATACCTATCGAAATGTAGAAGAAATTTTTCAAATCGTACCATTCGTTAAAAAGTTATGCGTGATCAAAGTTTCTATCTCCATCTCCCTCGCACTCCCTTTACCTGAGTAACGGGTATCTGATAGTCGGGGCACCCGACTATAGCGTTCTCTCTTGTTTTTTTTATAAAATTACCAAAAATATAAAAAAATAAATAAATAATTTAACACAATTAACCAAAGCAAACAACTATAACAAAAACTTAACTTATCATAACTGATATCATTTTCGGATATCAGTATATATATAAGTAGATAATGTAATATATGTTTTTTCTTTATTTCAGGGAGCGGGCTATTTAAGCTTTAACAACATAGATCAAGACCACATGCCTGACATTTTAAATGAAGCAGTTACCTTATTTTGGAAAGCACTAGAGTGTGAGACGCAGGAAAAAGTAATTTGTTGCACCTTGGAAATGTTTGCCTTGTGGACTCAAAAATTTAGAAATGAGTTACCAAGTGTGATTCTCAATATTTTTAAAACTGGAATTCGACTGAAAAGCACTAATCAAATAATTCGACAAAGCTATCTTGAATGGCTTCTTTTATCAATTCAAAATACTGAGATTAATAACCATAGTGCAATTATACCTGATCTTATTTCTTTTTATACTAAAGCATTGCAAAACTCTTCGCAATTATGTAATTTTTCTGAAGCCGCATGTATTGCCTGTATAATGCTTACTTTAGAAAAGCCATCGGAAAACTATAACTTCTTTTGGACCACAGTTTTTGATATGAAAAAAAAATATTTCTTTAATGAAAAGTTTACGGCAATCGCTCCGACCGAGACATTATGTAATATATCTTTAATGATAAAAATATTGGTCAATTCATATCCTGACAAAATTAGAGGAGAGTTGGAACCCTTAGTTCGAACGTTAGTTTTTAACTTATGTAGCAGTTCAGTAAAAGTTCGAAAATATACTACTGGGGAGGTCAATAAAATTATTAGTGCTTCGAAGGGAATAGAATTCGTAAAATTAGCTTTATGTGAATTTGGAAAGCGTATTAATTTAGTTAACATTCAAAATGATGGAGATACTTGTAATGACCAATTTGGAACTTCGACTCAGGCGTATGTAGACGCATTAAAAGCATTGACCAGCTTAAAAAATATTTCATATGACCAATCTCTGGATGTTGCTATGGAATTATTACTTATATCACATCATCCTGCAATTGTATTGAATGAGGCATATTTATGGGAAAGAACTATACAGCAAAATTTTAACTTGGATCCGAAAGATTTTATATTAGCTAAAAAAAATGAGATAGTTTATGAATTCATCGACCATTTTAAAGCTAATGCACAATACGAGAATACCATATCAGCACTGGTTCGAATATGTCCCAATTCTATTGTCCCATTAGTTGTTATGCATTTCAAAAACTATCTTTCTAACTCTTCGAATTATCATGCTTCCAATGATGAATATTTGACATTTTTGACTCCAGAAGGAGAATTGTATGATAAAAGTGTTATACCTCACATAGACTCACAATACGAAACAGTTCGTGTTAAAAGAGAAAATAAAGTTTATAGCTACAAGGAACAGTTAGAAGAGATTCAACTTCGTCGTGAAATCGATGAAAAAAGAGAAAAAGAAGGAAAATTGAAAACTATAAAGTATACACAAAAACAGGAAGAACAGATTAAAAATCAAATGGAAAAAGAACTACGAATAAAGTTACGGATTCATCAGCTTTATGAAAAACTAATTAGTAAAATAAGCTTACTGAAAGCATCATGTTCTGGAAACGGTGATGAAATGGCACAATATTTTTACACTTTATTAGACGATGTTTTGAATGCTTCAAAAAGCCCACTAAGTGCAGAGGTTCTTACAAATCTTTACCTATTTTTTCATAATCTGTGCTTCACTTTCCAACCAAAACTTGGTCGCGCCACTGCAGTAGCTACAATAAAACTTCAAAACCCATCATGCATTTTAAAAGAAGAATATGACATTAATATAAAGAAAGCTATTGAAGATATCATATTGGATCTTGACAATATTGTTAAATCAAACTTCCTTGATTCGCCTTCATTTTCTTTTGCGTTTGAATTTCTTAAACGATCATTAATTTTGTTGGTTAAAGATTCGAATGATGAACTCATTTCGAAGGGCATACATATTATAGCTAAGCATACAAATGCTCCGATTAATTGTAAGCCAAAATATATGCCAAGAGCTGGTATGCTTGAAATTTTGTTATATCTTTATAAAAACAACAAAAAACTTGCAGAACAAACTTCTGCAGCCATTTTAGAAGTTGCAAAATCTTCAAATGGTGGTATTTTCTGTGCTAATCCAGATAACCAGATTATAAATCTACTTCTACAAGCATTGCAATATAATACTGACTCTGTCAGAAAAGTTGCGTTACAATCATTGCAAATAATGATAGACGCGATTGTAGATCATATTAAACACGATAATTATCTTGAAAAAATTATTATAAACCGAATTTGGATAGCAAAATATGATACAGAAGAAGAAAATAGAGAACTGGCCACCTTAATTTGGAATCAGGCTAACTTGCCTTTACCAGGATTTGGCGATATTATTGGGGATATCACACACCCCGAACTATGTGTTCAAAAATCTGCTTCAGAATCACTATTGCCACTAATAGCTGATAATGAAACGTCAAGGAAATGCGTAATACGGAAATTATTTTCTATTTACAATGATAAATTGTCGCTAATACCTCCAGTAGTAGATCAATTCGACCGTGAAATAGAGCCCGCTACCGACCAATGGAAACCGCGAAGAGGTGTTGCTATTTCATTCTCTACTATCGCTCCCTTATTATCTATTGAAGATATTAATATTATAATGCATTTTATGGTATCTCAAGGTCTTGGTGACCGAGAAGATATCGTACACAAAGAAATGTTAGCAGCTGCATTAAAGATAGTTGATTTACATGGTAATCAAACAATTGTAAATTTGTTACCTGTGTTTGAAGAGTTTCTTGATAAGGCACCAAAATCGCAAAGTTATGACAACATTCGTCAAGCTGTTGTCATTCTTATGGGCTCTTTAGCACGACATTTGGAAAAGGGTGACAAGAGAATCGATCCAATTGTTAAAAGATTATTAACAGCACTATCAACTCCATCCCAACAAGTTCAAGAAGCGGTGTCGAACTGTTTACCTCATCTTATGCCATCTGTTAAAGATGAGGCCCCAGCAATGATCAAAAAATTATTACATTCGCTAGCAAAATCTGATAAATATGGCGAGAGACGTGGAGCTGCATATGGTATTGCTGGCATAGTTAAAGGTCTTGGTATTTTATCTTTAAAACAATTGGACATAATGTCAAAACTAACAGCTTTTATTCAAGAAAAAAAAAATTATAGATCCAGAGAGGGAGCTTTGTTTGCTTTTGAAGTTTTATGTACAACACTTGGTCGTTTATTTGAACCTTATATAGTTCATGTCTTACCACATTTGTTGCAATGCTTTGGTGATCCTTCCCAGTATGTAAGACAGGCAGCCGATGACACTGCAAAAGTAGTTATGGGAAAACTGTCCGCACATGGAGTTAAACTAGTACTTCCTTCTCTTTTAGAAGCTCTCGATGAAGATTCATGGAGAACAAAAACTGCATCAGTTGAATTATTAGGTGCAATGGCGTTCTGTGCACCAAAACAATTATCATCTTGTCTTCCTAGTATAGTACCAAAACTCATTGAAGTCTTGGGAGATTCTCACACTAAAGTACAAGAATCTGGTGCGGAAGCTCTTAAAGTAATAGGGTCCGTTATTAAAAATCCTGAAATTCAAGCTATTGTTCCCGTTCTTTTGGATGCATTGGAGGATCCTTCTAACAATACGTCAACTTGTCTGCAAAGCTTACTAAAAACTAAATTTGTTCATTTTATTGATGCTCCCTCATTAGCTTTAATTATGCCAGTGGTTCAACGTGCCTTTATGGACCGATCTACAGAAACGAGAAAAATGGCTGCTCAAATAATAGGAAATATGTATTCACTAACGGACCAAAAAGATTTAGCACCCTATTTACCAAGTATAATTCCTGGCCTAAAATCATCTTTGCTAGATCCAGTTCCTGAAGTACGAGCTGTGTCAGCTCGAGCCCTTGGCGCAATGGTAAAGGGTATGGGAGAAAGTTCATTTGAAAATTTGTTACCATGGCTAATGGAAACTTTAACTTCCGAATCTAGCAGTGTGGACCGCAGTGGAGCAGCACAAGGACTCTCCGAGGTAGTTGGAGGACTTGGTGTCGAAAAGATGCATAAACTTATGCCGGAGATAATTTTGACTGCTGAAAGAGTAGATATTGCTCCTCACGTAAAAGATGGATACATAATGATGTTTATATATATGCCGGGAGCATTTCCAGAAGAATTTACACCATATATCGGGCAAATTATTAATCCAATCTTAAAAGCCTTGGCAGATGAAAGCGAATATGTCCGTGATACAGCCCTAAAGGCAGGTCAGCGTATTGTCAATTTATATGCAGAAACAGCAGTAGCGCTTTTACTTCCCGAGCTTGAAAAGGGACTTTTTGATGATAATTGGCGCATAAGGTATAGTTCAGTTCAATTACTAGGAGATTTATTATATCGTATATCTGGAGTATCAGGAAAGATGACTACAGAAACAGCAAGTGAAGACGATAATTTTGGTACCGAACATTCACATACAGCAATTATTCGCTTTTTAGGCGATGAACGTAGAAATAGAGTATTATCTGGACTTTACATGGGACGAAGTGACGTTTCATTGATGGTGCGTCAAGCTGCATTACATGTTTGGAAAGTGGTTGTGACAAATACTCCGAGGACTCTGCGAGAAATTCTACCGACTCTTTTTGGTTTACTTCTAGGATGCTTAGCTAGCACAAGCTATGATAAAAGACAAGTGGCTGCTCGAACTTTAGGTGATTTGGTAAGAAAACTAGGAGAACGAGTTTTACCAGAAATCATTCCTATTCTTGAAAATGGATTAAACTCTGATCATCCTGATCAACGTCAAGGAGTCTGCATAGGCTTATCTGAAATAATGGGCTCTACATCAAAAGAAATGGTTCTAACTTTTGTACACAGTTTGGTTCCTACAGTCCGCAAGGCTTTGTGCGATCCCTTACCTGAAGTTCGAGAAGCAGCAGCAAAAACATTTGAATCTTTACATAGCACAGTAGGCTCTCGGGCGTTGGATGATATTCTGCCGTTTATGCTAGAGGGCCTCTCAGACCCGGACCCTTCTGTTGCTGAGAATACATTAGATGGACTTAGACAAGTTATGTCTATTAAATCAAGAGTAGTATTACCATATCTTGTGCCCCAGTTAACATCCCCACCAGTTAATACAAAAGCCTTATCAATTCTTGTATCTGTTGCTGGTGAAGCACTAACTAAATACTTGCCAAAAATATTATCTGCGTTATTAGAGGCTCTATCAGACGCCTATGGAACTCCGCATGAACTCCAAGAGATTGATTATTGTCAAACTGTTATATTATCAGTAACAGACGAAACTGGAATTAGAACAATAATGGATACACTGCTTATTTCAGGAAATTCTTCTAATTTATGTACTCGAAAATCCTCAGCAAGTTTGCTTTCTGCATTTTGCATACATTCACCAGGAAATTACTCGCAATACATTCCTCAACTTTTAAGATGCTTACTTAAATTGATGGTTGATAATGATAAAGATATATTACAGAAATCATGGGAGGCTCTCAGTGCTGTAATTAAAGGCCTCAACGCCGCACAGCAAATCTCCCACGTATCTGATGTTCGTCAAGCAGTTAGGTTTGCAGCAAGCGAACTTAAAGGACCGGAGCTTCCGGGATTTTGTTTGCCAAAAGGAATAACTCCTTTGTTACCCGTTTTTCGTGAAGCTATTTTAAATGGATTACCAGAGGAAAAGGAAAACGCAGCACAAGGACTTGGTGAAGTTATTTTCCTAACTAACGCACAATCATTACAGCCTTCTGTAGTACATATAACTGGTCCATTGATTCGAATTCTAGGAGACCGTTTTAATGCAGCGGTTAAAGCTGCTGTATTGGAAACTTTGTCAATTTTACTTCATAAAGTTGGCGTTTTATTAAAACAGTTCTTACCACAACTTCAAACCACATTTCTTAAAGCGTTGCATGATCAAAACAGAAACGTAAGGATGAAAGCCGGTAAAGCTCTTTCTGAATTAGTAGCAATTCACTCTAGAGCGGATCCATTATTTAATGAAATTCATAATGGTATAAAAAATTCAGATGATTCTTCTGTTAGAGAAACAATGCTCCATGCTCTTCGCAGTATTCTAAGTCGATCTGGAGATAAAATGTCTGATCCAATACAAAAACAAATTTATGTAACCCTTTTAAATATGCTGGGCCATCAAGAAGATATAACTCGAAACGCTGTTGGCGGATGCTTGGGAGCCATGTTAAAGTACATGGCGCCCGGACAAGTTGATGACTTATTTACTAATTTAATTTTGGCGGATAATACAGATGATTTAATAGTAAAGCATGGGCACACAATTGTGTTATTCGTTGCCTTAAAAGAATGTCCCAACGAAGTACTAACATCAAATTTGCATGATAAAATAACATCATTCGTGTTGGTCCATATTTTATCAGAAAAAGTGCCGATTGCCTGTAATGCAATAAGAGCTGCCACTTATCTTTTGGAGCACTATCTTGTCAAAAGTGATGAACTTCCTTTAAATGTTATAATTGCACTAGCTAGAGCTATGAATCATTCTAGCAATGATGTCAAACAGTTGGTCGCAAAAAGTTGTACCCACCTATCTAAAAGTTTAACAGCTGATCAAATTAATTTTGATGTCTTTAAATATTTGGTCCCCATGTTAGTCAATGGCACTAAGGAAAAAAATGGATACGTAAAATCAAATTCAGAGCTAGCGTTAATTTCCATTTTAAAGTTAAGATCTGACGAATCGACTTTTTCAAAAATTTTAGACCTTTTAGAATCTGGAGCTAGGGACTCATTAAACGACGTAGTAACAAAAGTTTTAAAACGTTCAGCATCCCAGTCCATTATAAAAGAAGAAGAATTAGATGATACATTGCAGACATAATCGCTACTTTATTTTAAAAACAAAATTTTTGCTTTATAAAACATGTTACTGTATTTTATTTTTTTGTAAATAAAGAATTTGATTAAACGATTCGATTTTTATTGTATGGATTCCC
Organism: Drosophila rhopaloa; assembly: GCF_018152115.1. Lineage (NCBI taxonomy): Eukaryota > Metazoa > Arthropoda > Insecta > Diptera > Drosophilidae > Drosophila > Drosophila rhopaloa. The sequence goes on from NW_025335073.1 coordinate 542,111, forward strand.
TGGGTAAGTGAGTATTCGTAGTAAAGTTAAATTTTCTTCAAAGAGGCAATGGCACGCCTCGCCGTTACTTTTTGTTTTCCTCGTTTTTGGTTTTTCCTTTATAGCTTTTGTCCTTTCAATACCGTGGCTCCTAATTACCGGAACAACATAACAATTATCTTTCCCGACCAGCTCAACAATTTTGTCAGCTACTGCATTTGAGGTCTTCTCGCTGATATAGGAGGCTATATAGTGGAGGTTTCTTTTGCACCTTTTGTCCATATAACTTTTATGTAGATCTTTCTTCAGCATCTCAGTTATTGGTAGATGTCCCAGGTAGGTTCATACATAACATATAATAACTTATACAATTTTTGTTTTTAATATTTTTTTTATATAATTAGGCATGTACCATAACCCACCCTAACTTCAAATTTTTAAAAATAACGCTTGGAAAAGTTATTATAAATAAGTACAGAACTTGGAAATTAACCTTTATTAACTTTTTATGCGGAAAATCAAGAAGTAGGGAGTAGAGAAGAAAAAGGTGTTCAAATAAGTAAATCAGAGTGCAAGTGAAACTATACAAAAGAACCAGAGAATTAAATGAATTTAAAGGCAAAACAAAATATCAACAAGTTACCGAAAAATTAAACTCCATCAGGTCCCGCCTGCATAACAACAGTCTTATGCGTATTCTATAATTGTATGTTTTAATTCAAGTTGGAATCGGGTAAAAAAATTAGAAGAAGGTAATCGGTTATTTAGGTTAGGCTATAAATAAAGTTTGGTGAAGGGAAGTGGCGCTCCCTTCTGCTCGTACACTTGGCTATCTAGCTATTTAAACCAGCGCTGTTCGCTATGGGTATGGATAAAATGGCCTTGGATCGTACAATGACCCAATATTGGGTGAGCTCAGGGAAGCACAAATTTATACGTATATTTTTATTTTTATTATATTTATTGTTGAACACGCCACACATGGATGTACCTTGTTTTCGTGTACTGTCAAATTATTTCTAAAGATCCCTAAAAAAGAGCGGGTGCTCCATTCTTGGGCAAATCAGGTGTGGTCATATCCGGTCATAAGTTATATACGTAAAAGTAAATGCAAAAGATATTTGGCACTTGGGTTCGGAAACACTCACCCTCCAGTTGCTTTTACCTAGCGTTGATAACTACATTTTTTACAACATTGCCTTAATTTGAGCTTACAAACACTAAGTTATAGAATTATATTACAATTATAGTATTCCCAAGAGACTGATGTTATTTTGCTTGCCTTTAAATTCATTTAATTCTCTGGTTCTTTTGTATAGTTGTGACATGCACTCTGATTGTTGCACTTAACACGTTTTCTTCTCTGCTCCCTATTTCTTGATTTTCCGCATAAAAGGTTAATAAAGGATAACTTCCGAGTTTTGTAGTTATATCGTGACTTTCCCAAACGTTATTTTTAAAAATTTGAAATTCGGGTGAGCTGTGGTTATTTACCCATAGTTGGACAAAAGGTGCAAAAAAATCAATTTCTCCACCAATAAATATCAGCGAGAAACGCTCAAATACTCTAGCAATTCATTACATTTTAATCAGTAAATCATCGCATTTTCATCAGTTAATAATTCTTTAAGGAATACTCATCAGTTGATGATATTGTATTTGTGGGCATAATTATTTAATTCATGATTACACGAAAATATTTAAAATGTGATATAAATACAACTCCTTATCTTTTATATAATTATAGTTCCAAATTACCAAAAATGTTATATTTTATTTTATTTATTATTGTTTTTATATTCAACAATAAATTTATTTCTTTATTTAAGAGGTCTGATTGTTAATCTAGTAATAATATGGTTAATGTCCTCAGTAGTTTATTCCATGCAATAAAATCGTTTTTAAATTCCTGCAATAAATAAAGTTAATGAGTCAATTCACATGATAAAATTGAAGGAATAAATTTCTGACGAGGTTGATATTGTTCTTGCACTCATAATAATAAAAAAATTTAACAAAGAAGCTCTGCAACTGTATGAGAGACATGTTAAAAAACTAAAGAAATTCAAGCATTGCCCGACGTCATTGAATTTCTAGAGCAACGACACAGTTCGATTAGCTCTGTTCAGGATGAAAAACCTTAAAAAAAGTGTTTAGTTACAATATTAAAGAATTGTCTATGTACTAACAGTTGTCCCATGTGCAAAAGTACGGGACATCTGATACTTCAGTGTCAAAAATTTAAGACTTTAAATCCATCTGAAAGGATGGAAACAGTAAAAAAGGCACATTTGTGTTTTAAATGCCTTAAACATTCATTCATTCATAATCATTCAAGAAATGTCAAAGTGACATTCCATGTTCAATTTGTAAGAAGAATCAGCACAGTATGATACACATTTCTGTAGTCAAATGAAAAAGTGAATACGTGTACGACGTCGGAACAAGCATTGCTAGCTACGGCACGCGTTCAAATTCAAACCTCTGAGGGAGGTTTCGAACATTGTAGAGCTTTGATCGACAGTGGTTCTTAAATCACAATAATTTCAGAAGAATCTGCGCAGATTCTGAAATGACCCAAAATTCGCTCTCAAACAGAGATCAGTGGAGTATGGTCTACGGGAAAGTGCATCTCGAAGCACAAGATAAATCTTTCAATTAAAAGAAATAATTCCCAAAAAACGATTCAAGTTGAAGCATTACTTCCAATTAATGAGGGCTCTCCCAGTCAACACAGTTAATGTTGACAAATCGAAGTGGGAGAAGTACAATTTGGCTGCCACAGACTCACATTCTGCAAAATGGAGTGGTCAAAATAAATGGCTTCTCTGGATGCAAAAAATCCAAAGGTAAGAAGACAGTTGTAGCAACCACCATCGAATTAAAAGATATGGATCGGTATTGGGAAGTTGAGGAAGAAGACAAAAATGATATCGAATCTGAAATATGTGAAAATCATTTCATAAAAACAACTAAAAAAGGTTCAGATGGTCGATGCATTGTGTCAATTCCATTTAAAGATGATGTCACCTTAGGACATTCAAAGAAACAGGCAATGGCGCGTTTCTTGAATCTTGAGAAAAAATTAAGCCGAAATGATAAACTAAGGTTAGACCATGCTAAATTCATGAATGAATATATGGATTTAGGACATATGGTCGATGTGCAAAAAGAAGGAAAGTACTTTCTACCTCACCAGGATGTAATTAGAGATTCAAGCCTGACGACCAAACTAAGAGTTGTGTTTGACGCTTCAGCAAAAGCAACTAATAATAGAAGTTTGAACGACATAATTTGGGTTGGTCCACGAGTTCAAAAAGATATATTTGACATTATTATTAAATGGAGAAAATTGGAATTTGTGCTATCTGCGGACGTTGAAAAAATGTATCGTCAGATAAATATTAATGATAAAACAGGCCAACAAAATTTTAGAAAATCCCGGACCCAAAAACTGGACCTACATTTTCTTATGCAGTTTTTTGCGCTGAATCCAAATCCGGTGCTGAAAGTGTGAAAGTGGACGTTTTTGGCATATTTCAACAAGCTATATATTCGATAATAAATGTTTTTTGAATATAAGCAACAATTTTACCTCAAAATGCACATCCTAACCATTAAAATTTTTTTTAGTTTTTTAAATACGATTATTTGTTCTGAGATATGAACCATTTAAAGAATGTCACTTTAATATTTTTATTGAACCCCTTAACGCCCAAACCAAAATATTAAAGTGACATTTCTTAAATGGCAGCGGATTTGGATTCAGCGCGAAAAATTGCATAAGAAAAGGGTGTCCAGTTTTTGGGTCTAAAAATTGTTGGCCTGTGTAATGATCAAGAGTACCAATATATTTTATGGAGAGATTCTCCAGATGTAAAAATTAAAAATTATAAATTAACAACAGTCACATATGGTACTGCGTCTGCACCATATTTAGCTACTAGAGTTATAGTAAATATTGCTGATAAATGCACCATATTTAGCTACTAGAGTTATAGTAGATATTGCTGATAAATGCAAAAACAAAAATTTAAGTGAGATAATTAGGAACGATTTCTTATATGAATGACCTAATGACTGGGGCAGATACTATAGAAGATGCCAATAATTTAAATAAATTAATTTCACAAGAGTTACAAAAAGTGGGAATGAATTTAAATGGATTTAAAACAGTTTAAAAATAATGGAAACTGTAGAAGATACAGTAGAAAACAAGGTTCTCACTCTTGTTGAAAATGAAAGCGTAAAAACCCTGGGTCTTCAATGGGAACCGCAAAAGGATTTATTTAAATTCAAAGTAAATTGCGGGGAATCGAAAAATATTAACAAAAGCATAGTGTTATCAACATTATCAAAAATATATGACCCTTTGGGATGGCTGGCTCCTGTATTAGGAAAACTTTTTATTCAATATCTATGGATAAATAAGAGTGAATGGGATCAAGAATTATCCAAGGAAGAAAAAGATTATTGGGTAAATTATAAAGAAAATTTATTAATTTAAGAGATTCGAATCCCAAGATGGATTAGTTCCAAAAATTGTTCAATAATTGTTCAGCTTCATTGCTGACGCTTCCGAAAAGGCATATGCTGCAGTAGTATATGCTAAAGTAGGAAATTGTGTAAACATAAAAGCCAGCAAAAGTAGAATTAATCCAATTAAAAATAGAAAAACTATTCCCAAGATAGAGTTATGGGGTATTATAATTTTGGTCAAAAGTGTGCAACGCAGTGAAGGAAACATCTCCGACCCTATAAAGAATATATATTCTTGATCAGGATCACCTCCTGAGTTTTTTTTTTTTTTTTTTTTTGGCGCGGAGTCCTACGGCTTACTTACCCGCCCAACCGACTGAGGGGCGCATCCGTGTATCGTACGGCACGATTCGCGATAAGATAGACGCGAGATAGGAAAATAAAGGTAAATTGCCGGGAAAAAAGTAATAGTTAGACCAATCTTGTGCCAATGAAGCAAGTATTAATCGTTTTAGGAGCGGCAGAGAGTCAAGATTTGATATTACAGGAAAAAGTATATTATAGTCAGAACATTATACTCTGAAAGGCTCATGCACGGCATAGTTAGATCTACAATGATTTAAAATTAGGGGAATATAATTTCTAGTTAATCTACTTGGCACAGAAAAGTTTAGCCGATTTAACAAGTCGGGGCAGTCAATATCACCATGTATAAGGTTATAAATAAAGATAGTACCAAGCATCGTTCTACGGTTGGCTAGGGATGGTAAATTAATCAAAATAAGTCTACTAGAATAAGACGGTAAGATAAGGTTTGCATCCCTGTTTAGGCGCCGTAAAGCAAAAAGAAGGAAGTTTTTTTGTACAGATTCAATACGACCAATATGTATTCCGTATTGTGGACTCCAGACGGGAGACTCATACTCTAGAATCGGACGGAAATAAATAAAGTTTTAGTCAAATAAGGATCATTGAATTCTTTTGACCACCTTTTAATAAATCCAAGCCCTCCTCTGGCTTTATTAACCATGGACGAAATGTGATTAGAAAATTTTAGTTTAGGGTCCAAGATCGTTTACAAGAGTTATTCTATCCATAGAGCTGCCACTTAACGTGTAAGTCGCGTATATCGGATTGGCCCGATAAAAAATCATCAGCTTGCACTTGGATGCGTTTAAATTTAGTAAATTATCTCGGCACCAGTTTTGAAAATTATCTAGATCGGATTGCAAGTTTAAATGGCAGGAAATGTCCTTATACTGCAGGCACAACTTAACATCATCTGCGTACATAAGTACGCGAGAATGACTTATAAATGAGGGAAGATCGTTAATAAATAATATAAAAAGTAGCAGACCCAGATGGCTCCCTTGTGGGACACCGGAGGTAACACGGAGAATTTCAGAAATTGAATTTTAAAAAGGACCCTTTGTGACCTGCCATTCAGATATCTTGAAATCCATTTAAGCAGATCAACTGGAAAACCTAACAGGTCAAGTTTTTTAATAAGAAGTAAGTGATTTACAGAGTCAAATGCTTTACTAAAGACAGTGTAAATGACGTCTGTTTGAAAACTACTATTGAAGCCTTTTATCACAAATGTAGTGAGCTCTAGAAGGTTTGTGATTGTGGATCTACGTTTTATAAATCCGTGTTGACACGGAGAAATGATTGATCTACAAAGGTGCTGCAAATGAGGAGTAATGATTTTTTCAAAAAGGTTTAGAATAGCTGACAACTTAGAAATACCTCTATAGTTACTGGCTTCTAACTTGTTACCTTTTTTGAAAAGAGGAATAACAAATGATTCCTTCCAAATATTTGGGAATTGGGAGGTTTCTAGAGATAAGGTAAACAACTTGTGAAGAGGTTTGCACAGGGCCTTAGCGCAATACCTAAGCACGCACCCAGGAATACCATCGGGCCCTGGCGAATACAGGCTTAATACGGAGAAGATCCAAAAGAAGAGAGCTTTCTGTTAAAGTGGGACTGAATACGAGGTTTGACTTGGACATGGTGTAAGAATAAAGCTGTGATGAATATCCTAAAGTAGAGTGTCGTTCAAAATCGTCTTTGACTTTCCAAGTGAACGGTCGTGTTTTTTTTTCTGCGCTTCGAATTTTGCATTTTGTTTTCGTTTATCAAAACAATTTTAATTCTCGTCCGGTTTATATAAACATAAATTTAAACTCCGTTCGCTTCGCGAATGCACTTTGTATTTAATACTAATAAATTTGTTTTAGTTTTTCGTAATTCTTATCTGTGTTTTCTTTTCTTATATCCCCGCCGTTTCTCTTTTGTGCATGCACTTTAAATTATTTACGCTCCCACTCTCTTTCTCTCTTTGCTTTGAAAGTTCTAAGCGTGCAGTTCCTGCGCTCTTGCGGTACTTATAACTGCTCGCTTATAAATTTCAATTCGCTTTCTTGGTACAGTAGTAAATAAATAAAATGAATAATAAAAATTTTGTCTGCTTCTGCAAAAAATGCAGCCTCGTAATCAGGGCTGACCAGTCTTATATGACTTGCTGGCTGTGTGAAAATATGGTGCACACCAAGTGCGCCGGTTTTACTGGCCGGACAAGTTATGACCTTTCAAAGGGGCCCAATTTGAAGTTTTGTTGTGACGCTTGTGTCGAGGTTGCGAACGAGATGAAATCGTTCATGCGCCAAACTAAAGGCGGCCTGATGGGGCTGATTAGCTGTTTCGGAGTGGCTAGAGATAGTTTTCGCCGAGCTGATGATCTCCTCTCTGCACTGGACTCGCAGTTTAATAGTCGTAAGCTATTAGAAGAGTCCCCTAAGCGCAAAAAGGCCGCTGGTGGTAAGGAGCAAAAGGGGAACACCCCGCAACCGAAATCAAAAGAACAACAGAGCATTCCGGCGGATCTGGAGCTGATTTCAGCAAACCCTCAAATGTTGCTAAGATCAGCAGCTAAAAAAGATTCGGTATCCGAACAATCCGTTACAGAATGCATGCAACCAGGGACTTCCCAGAATTCCGATTTGTCCGTAGTGGTTTTACAATTAGTGGATCCACCTATCTCTCAGAATGTAGCATCTCCACCACAAGGGACTACTGAGTCCGGACAACCGGCTCAAGTTGGTTTTGCAGAAACAATATCTGCTCCACCAAAATCCCTTTTAGTGGTTCCACTAAAGAAACAAAATTTTCGTTTCTCGGCTTTCCCCTGATCAATCATCTTCTGAAGTATTGTCTTATATACAAGACAAAACTAAAGCCGATTGTAATAGTGTAAAGGTGAAAAAGTTTTAGTTTTCTTATGCTAGAGACATTTCATCTTTCAAGATAACTGTCCCTAACGAGCTTTTTGAAGCCATATGCTCGGGCGACTTTTGGCCGGATAATATGGTTGTAAAAGAGTTCGAGGCTAAGATAAAGAAGAAGGGGCCCGTGGGAGAAAAACTTCCTAGTCGAGGCCAAACCAGTGTACCAATTTCAAAAAACTAACTTCTAACCTCCTTCTTTCCTATCAGAATGCAAGAGGTTTGCGTAGAAAACTCACTAAATTGTTTTCTGATAGCCTTTCCTTTGCATATCATATTATTGTGTTCACAGAAACCTGGTTAAAGCCGGAGATCTTTAGCTCCGAAGTTTTTCCAGGTAAGTACACAATATATAGGTATGACCGTCCCTCTAGACGGGGAGGTGGAGTCTTAATTGGAGTTGATTCAAACATCCCGTCTGAGGAGTTATTTTTTGATGAATTCAATACCATTGAATTTATTTGTGTAAAGTTATCTCTTCCTGGTAACTTTATATACATAACTTGCTCATATATTTCGCCGTTGTCTAAACTTCCTGATTATTTAAATCACCTATCCGTTATTAAGTCCGTTGCAAATAAGCTTTCCGATAGGGATCAGTTGGTAGTTCTAGGTGATTTTAATATACCTGGAGTTACTTTGTCCACTGAGGATGGATCGAATGTCTTACTACCTATAGCACAGCATGATTTTATTGACGGCCTGCTTGACATATCTCTATCTCAAGTAAACCATGTTCATTCATTAGGTCGCCTTCTTGATTTGTGTTTTGTATCAAATCCTGAAGGTGTGTTTCTGTCCAGAGTAGCACCACTCAAGCAACCTGAAGATCCATATCACCCAACAATCGAACTTTCATTTGATACGGGTAGAGTCATAGAAGAAAAATCAGAAAAATCCAAACGAATGCATTGTTTTCGCAAGGCAGACTTTCTGAGGCTAAATAATTTTATTTCTGGCTTTAATTGGTCTGATCTTTACTTATGCATTAATATGTCCGATGCAGTTAATGTTTTTTACACTGCAATAAACTCATTTTTTAATTCCTGTGTTCCGCGGTAATATCCGTCAACTTCCAATAAATCACCTTGGTTTAGCAAAGAGTTGACACACTTAAGAAATGTAAAGTCCAGACTTTTTAGGAAATATAAAAACACCGGTTTTCAATCTGTTTTTACTAGATATTTAAGTGCTCGGTCAAGATTTACCGTGCTTAATGCTCAGTGTTATAATAGTTACATAAACCGTTGTAAGGTCCAGTTCTCTCAGGACCCGAGACAGTTTTATAATTTTGTTAACACCAAGCGTAAATCTAATTATTTTCCTTCCTCGCTGTCGTTCGAAAACATGACGGCAACCACAGATCAGGCAATAGCCGATTTATTTGCCCAGCCTTATTCTTACACCATGTCCAAGTCAAACCTCATATTCTGTCCCACTTTAACAGAAAGCTCTCTTCTTTTGGATCTTCTTCGTATTAAGCCTGTTTATTCGCCAGGGCCCGATGGTATTCCTGGGTGCGTGCTTAGGTATTGCGCTAAGGCCCTGTGCAAACCTCTCCACAAGTTGTTTACCTTATCTCTAGAAACCTCCCAATTCCCAAATATTTGGAAGGAATCATTTGTTATTCCTCTTTTCTAAAAAGGTAACAAGTTAGAAGCCAGTAACTACAGAGGTAATTCTAAGTTGTCAGCTATTCCTAAGCATTTTGAAAAAATTATTACTCCTCATTTGCAGCACCTTTGCAGATCAATCATTTCTCCGTGTCAACACGGATTTATAAAACGTAGATCCACAATCACAAACCTTCTAGAGCTCACTACATTTGTGATAAAAGGCTTCAATAGTAGTTTTCAAACAGACGTCATTTACACTGACTTTAGTAAAGCATTTGACTCTGTAAATCACTTACTTCTCATTCAAAAACTTGACCTTTTAGGTTTTCCAGTTGATCTGCTTAAATGGATTTCAAGTTATCTAAATGGCAGGTCACAAAGGGTCCTTTTTAAAAATTCAATTTCTGAAATTCTCCGTGTTACCTCCGGTGTCCCACAAGGGAGCCATCTGGGTCTGCTACTTTTTATATTATTTATTAACGATCTTCCCTCATTTATAAGTCATTCTCGCGTACTTATGTACGCAGATGATGTTAAGTTGTGCCTGCAGTATAAGGACATTTCCTGCCATTTAAACTTGCAATCCGATCTAGATAATTTTCAAAACTGGTGCCGAGATAATTTACTAAATTTAAACGGTTCCAAGTGCAAGCTGATGACTTTTTATCGGGCCAATCCGATATACGCGACTTACACGTTAAGTGGCAGCTCTTTGGATAGAATAACTCTTGTAAACGATCTTGGCGTTCTCTTGGACCCTAAACTAAAATTTTCTAATCACATTTCGTCCATGGTTAATAAAGCCAGAGGAGTGCTTGGATTTATTAAAAGGTGGTCAAAAGAATTCGATGATCCTTATTTGACTAAAACTTTATTTATTTCGCTAGTCCGTCCGATTCTGGAGTATGGGTCTCCCGTCTGGAGTCCACAATACGGAATATATATTGGTCGTATTGAATCTGTACAAAACAAATTACTTCTTTTTGCTTTACGGCGCCTAAACTGGGATGCAAATTTTATCTTACCTTCTTATTCTAGTAGACTTCTTTTGATTAATACCATCCCTAGCCAACCGTAGAACGATGCTTGGTACTATCTTTATTTATAACCTTATACATGGTGATATTGACTGCCCCGACTTGTTAAGTCGGTTAAACTTTTATGTGCCAAGTAGATTAACTAGAAATTATTTTCCCCTAATTTTAAATCATTGTAGATCTAACTATGCCTTGCATGAGCCCTTCAGAGTATTATGTTCTGACTATAATAGACTTTTTCCTGTAATATCAAATCTTGACTCTCCGCCGCTCCTAAAACGATTGATACTTGCTTCATTGGCAGAATATTGATCTAACTATTACTTTTTTCCCCGGACCTTTACCTTTATTTTCCTATCTCGCGTCTATCTTATCGCGAATCGTGCCGTACGATACACGGCTGCGCCCCTCGGTCGGTTGGGCGGGTAAGTGGGCCGTGGGACTCCGCGCGAAAAAAAAAAAAAAAAAAAAAAAAATGGCCAATAAATTGGCTATTGCCTGATCTGTGGTTGCCGTCATGTTTTCGAACCACAGCGAGGAAGGAAAAGAATTAGATTTACGCTTGGTGTTAACGAAATTATAAAACTGTTTCGGGGGCTGAGAGAACTGGACCTTACAACGGTTTAAATAACTATTATAATACTGAGCATTAAGCACGGTAAATCTTGATAGAGCACATAAATATCTAGTAAAAACAGATTGAGAACCGGTGTTTTTATATTTCCTAAAAAGTCTGGACTTTACATTTCTTAAGTGTGTCAACTCTTTGCTAAACCAAGGTGATTAATTGGAAGTTGACGGATGGTACCACGGAACACAGGAATTAAAAAATGAGTTTATTGCAGTGTAGAAAACATTAACTGCATCGGACATACTATTGCATAAGTAAAGATCAGACCAATTAAAGCCAGAAATAAAATTATTTAGCCTCAGAAAGTCTGCCTTGCGAAAACAATGTATTCGTTTGGATTTTTCTGATTTTTCTTCTATAACTCTACCCGTATCAAATGAAAGTTCCATTGTTGGGTGATATGGATCTTCAGGTTGCGTGAGTGGTGCTACTCTGGACAGAAAAATTTTCTAATCACATTTCGTCCATGGTTAATAAAGCCAGAGGAGTGCTTGGATTTATTAAAAGGTGGTCAAAAGAATTCGATGATCCTTATTTGACTAAAACTTTATTTATTTCGCTAGTCCGTCCGATTCTGGAGTATGGGTCTCCCGTCTGGAGTCCACAATACGGAATATATATTGGTCGTATTGAATCTGTACAAAACAAATTACTTCTTTTTGCTTTACGGCGCCTAAACTGGGATGCAAATCTTATCTTACCTTCTTATTCTAGTAGACTTCTTTTGATTAATACCATCCCTAGCCAACCGTAGAACGATGCTTGGTACTATCTTTATTTATAACCTTATACATGGTGATATTGACTGCCCCGACTTGTTAAGTCGGTTAAACTTTTCTGTGCCAAGCAGATTAACTAGAAATTATTTTCCCCTAATTTTAAATCATTGTAGATCTAACTATGCCTTGCATGAGCCTTTCAGAGTATTATGTTCTGACTATAATAGACTTTTTTCTGTAATATCAAATCTTGAATCTCCGCCGCTCCTAAAACGATTGATACTTGCTTCATTGGCAGAAGATTGATCTAACTATTACTTTTTTCCCTGGACCTTTACCTTTATTTTCCTATCTCGCGTCTATCTTATCGCGAATCGTGCCGTACGATACACGGCTGCGCCCCTCGGTCGGTTGGGCGGGTAAGTGGGCCGTGGGACTCCGCGCGAAAAAAAAAAAAAAAAAAATTGGCCAATAAATTGGCTATTGCCTGATCTGTGGTTGCCGTCATGTTTTCGAACAACAGCGAGGAAGGAAAAGAATTAGATTTACGCTTGGTGTTAACGAAATTATAAAACTGTTTCGGGGGCTGAGAGAACTAAAGCTTACAACGGTTTAAGTAACTATTATAATACTGAGCATTAAGCACGGTAAATCTTGACAGAGCACATAAATATCTAGTAAAAACAGATTGAGAACCGGTGTTTTTATATTTCCTAAAAAGTCTGTACTTTACATTTCTTAAGTGTGTCAACTCTTTGCTAAACCAAGGTGATTAATTGGAAATTGACGGATGGTACCACGGAACACAGGAATTAAAAAATGAGTTTATTGCAGTGTAGAAAACTGCATCGGACATACTATTGCAAAAGTAAAGATCAGACCAATTAAAGCCAGAAATAAAATTATTTAGCCTCAGAAAGTCTGCCTTGCGAAAACAATGTATTCGTTTGGATTTTTCTGATTTTTCTTCTATAACTCTACCCGTATCAAATGAAAGTTCCATTGTTGGGTGATATGGATCTTCAGGTTGCGTGAGTGGTGCTACTCTGGACAGAAACACACCTTCAGGATTTGATACAAAACACAAATTTAGAAGGCGACCTAATGAATTTCGAACATGGTTTACTTGAGATAGAGATATGTCAAGCAGGCCGTCAATTTGATACAAAACACAAATTTAGAAGGCGACCTAATGAATTTCGAACATGGTTTACTTGAGATAGAGATATGTCAAGCAGGCCGTCAATAAAATCATGCTGTGCTATAGGTAGTAAGACATTCGATCCATCCTCAGTGGACCAAATAACTCCAGGTATATTAAAATCACCTAGAACTACCAACTGATCCCTATCGGAAAGCTTATTTGCAACGGACTTAATAACGAATAGGTGATTTAAATAATCAGGAAGTTCAGACAACGGCGGAATATATGAGCAAGTTATGTATATAAAGTTACCAGGAAGCGATAACTTTACACAAATAAATTCAATGGTATTGAATTCATCAATAAACAAGAGAGAACGCTATAGTCGGGTGCCCCGACTATCAGATACCCGTTACTGAGGTAAAGGGAGTGCGAGGGAGACGGAGATAGAAACTTTGATCACGCATAACTTTTTAACGAATGGTCCGATAGGTATTGATAAACACAATAAAACTGCATTTTTACTTTTCCGAAATATTAAAATTTTTAAAATCGTATATAAGCGATTGTGGGCGTTAAAGGGGGCGTGGCACCATTTTGAAACAAACTTGCGCTGCGTAGGAACTTCTAAAATCTACATGCAAAATGCCAATCTTCTAGCTTTTATAGTTTCCGAGATCTCAGCGTTCATACGGACAGACAGACAGACGGACAGACAGACGGACAGACGGACAGACGGACATGGCTATATCGACTCGGCTAGTGACCCTTTACTTTATAGGGTCGGAAACGCTTCCTTCTAGCTGTTACATACTTTTGCACGAATACAATATAACCTTTTACTCTACGAGTAACGGGTATAATAACTCCTCAGACGGGAGGTTTGAATCAACTCCAATTAAGACTCCACCTCCTCGTCTAGAGGGACGGTCATACCTATATATTGTGTACTTACCTGGAAAAACTTCGGAGCTAAAGATCTCAGAAGGAGGTTAGAAGTTAGTTTTTTGAAATTGGCCTCGACTAGGAAGCTTTACTCCCACGGGCCCCATCTTCTTTATCTTAGCCTCGAACTCTTTTACAACCATATTATCCGGCAAAAAGTCGCCCGAGCATATGGCTTCAAAAAGCTCGTTAGGGACAGTTATCTTGAAAGATGAAATGTCTCTAGCATAAGGAAACTTAAACTTTTCCACCTTTACACTTTTATAATCGGCTTTAGTTTTGTCTTGTATATAAGACAATACATCAGAAGATGTTTGATCAGGGAAAAGCCGAGAAACGAAAATTTGTTTCATTAGTGGAACCACTGAAAGGGATTTTGGTGGAGCAAACATTGTTTCTGCAAAACCAACTTGAGCCGGTTGTCCGGACTCAGTAGTCCCTTGTGGTGGTGATGCTACATTCTGGGAGATAGGTGGATCCACTAATTGTGAAACCACTACGGACAAATCGGAATTCTTAGAAGTCCCTTGTTGCATGCATTCTGTAACGGATTGTTCGGATACCGAATCTGTTTTAGCTGCTGATCTTAGCAACATTTGAGGGTTTGCTGAAATCAGCTGCTGATCCGCCGGAATGCTCTGTTGTTCTTTTGATTTCGGTTGCGGGGTGTTCCCCTTTTGCTCCTTACCACCAGCGGCCTTTTTACGCTCTTCTAATAGCTTACGACTATTAAACTGCGAGTCCAGCGCAGAGAGGAGATCATCAGCTCGACGAAAACTATCTCTTGCAACTCCGAAACAGCTAATCAGCCCCATCAGGCCGCCTTTAGTTTGGCGCATAAACGATTTCATCTCGTTCGCAACCTCGACACAAGCGTCACAACAAAACTTCAAATTGGGCCCCTTTGCAACGTCATCACTTGTCCGGCCAGTAAAACCGGCGCACTTGGTGTGCACCATATTTTCACACAGCCAGCAAGTCATATTAGACTGGTCAGCCCTGATTACGAGGCTGTATTTTTTTCAGAAGCCGACTAAATTTGTATTATTCATTTTATTTATTGGGACCACTGTACCAAGAAAGCGAATTTAAATCTATAAGCGAGCATTTATAAGTACCGCAAGAGCGCAGAAACTGCACGCATAGAACTTTCAAAGCAAAGAGAGCAAGAGAGCGATAGCGTAAATAAGTTAAAGTGCATGCACAAAAGAGAAACGGCGGGGACATAAGAAAAGAAAACACAGATAAGAATTATGAAAACTAAAACAATTTATTAGTATTAATACAAAGTGCACTCGCGAAACGAACGGAGTTTAAATTTATGTTTGACTAACCGGAAGAAAATTAAAATTGTTTTGATAAAACCCACCGATGGGAATAAACGAAAACAAAATATAAGCATGTCCGTCTGTCTGTCCGTCTGTCTGTCCGTCTGCTGTTTCTACGCAAACTAGTCTCTCAGTTTTAAAGATATTGAATTGAAACTTTGCATACACCCTTCTTTCCTTTGCACGCAGTATATATGTCGGAACGGTCGGGATCGGCCGACTATATCCTATAGCTGCCATATAACTGATTGATCGAAAATGCCATAACTTTGATGTTTGTAAAGTTAGAAGGTTGGGATTTTCTATGGGTTTTATATTTGGCCAATCAATACGACCTACCAAATGTCATAAGGATCGGCCGACTATATCCTATAGCCGCCATATATCTGATTGATCGGAAATGCCATAACTTTGGTGTTTGTTAAGTTAGGAAGTTGGGATTTTCTATGGGTTTTATTTTTGGCCAATCAATCCGACCTATCAAATTTCATAAGGATCGGCCGACTATATCCTATAGCTGCCATATAACTGAACGATTGGAAATGACATAACTTTGGTGTTTTTAAAGTTAGGAAGTTGGGATTTTTAATGAGTATTAAGAATGCATCATATGAATAATTTTGGAGAATATAATGTACATTATATTCTGAATGGGTATATCAACTTCGGCTCCGCCCGAAGTTAGCTTTCCTTTCTTTTTTTTTTTTTTGTACTAATATTTTTAAAGCGTTGATCAATCAATTAAATGGCTTTCAAACGCATGGAAATAACAAAGTAAAGTATAACAAAATAAAAAATAACGTGAAACATAACAGAAATGAGAAAATGTAACAATTTTATAACAGATGGTTTGATGACGTCCTCGTGACCAAAGATCACCAGGGTGTCGACGCTTTAGTATTTTTCTGGTAGTTTGATTTGCCAAGGATGCTGCTAGTTGGTTGGTGTGGGCTAGTAGACGGTCATTGTATCGGCTAGAATGCATGCTGATCTGCTCTCTCATCGTGGGAATGTGAAGATCGCTAGGACCTTGTTTCTTACATACGGTGCATTCGTAATTGTACGTAGCGCCCGGTTTTGCACTCTTTGGACCCTCATGACATTTGAGTCTGAAGCAGTACTCCATTTTTGTATGCAATATGTCATTGAAGGAACTACAATCGACTTATACAGCAACATCTTGTTGCTAAGGCTGAGTTTACTTGTTCCCTTAAGCATCCAATTTAGTTTCCGAAGCTTAGTACGACATGCTGCTGTTCCCTTCGTTATGTTTCGTTATGTTATGCTCGGTCAAGATTTACCGTGCTTAATGCTCAGTGTTATAATAGTTACTTAAACCGTTGTAAGGTCCAGTTCTCTCAGGACCCGAAACAGTTTTATAATTTTGTTAACACCAAGCGTAAATCTAATTCTTTTCCTTCCTCGCTGTCGTTCGAAAACATGACGGCAACCACAGATCAGGCAATAGCCGATTTATTTGCCCAATTTTTTCAAACGACTTACTCTACTTTAGATTATTCATCACAGCCTTATTCTAACACCATATCCAAGTCAAACCTCATATTCTGTCCCACTTTAACAGAAAGCTCTCTTCTTTTGGATCTTCTTCGTATTATGCCTGTTTATTCGCCAGGGCCCGATGGTATTCCTGGGTGCGTGCTTAGGTATTGCGCTAAAGCCCTGTGCAAACCTCTTCACAAGTTGTTTACCTTATCTCTAGAAACCTCCCAATTCCCAAATATTTGGAAGGAATCATTTGTTATTCCTCTTCTCAAAAAAGGTAACAAGTTAGAAGCCAGTAACTACAGAGGTATTTCTAAGTTGTCAGCTATTCCTAAGCTTTTTGAAAAAATTATTACTCCTCATTTGCAGCACCTTTGCAGATCAATCATTTCTCCGTGTCAACACGGATTTATAAAACGTGGATCCACAATCACAAACCTTCTAGCGCTCACTTCATTTGTGATAAAAGGCTTCAATAGTAGTTTTCAAACAGACGTCATTTACACTGACTTTAGTAAAGCATTTGACTCTGTAAATCACTTACTTCTCATTCAAAAACTTGACCTTTTAGGTTTTCCAGTTGATCTGCTTAAATGGATTTCAAGTTATCTAAATGGCAGGTCACAAAGGGTCCTTTTTAAAAATTCAATTTCTGAAATTCTCCGTGTTACCTCCGGTGTCCCACAAGGGAGCCATCTGGGTCCGTTACTTTTTACATTATTTATTAACGATCTTCCCTCAATTATAAGTCATTCTCGCGTACTTATGTACGCAGATGATGTTAAGTTGTGCCTGCAGTATAAGGACATTTCCTGCCATTTAAACTTGCAATCCGATCTAGATAATTTTCAAAACTGGTGCCGAGATAACTTACTAAATTTAAACGCATCCAAGTGCAAGCTGATGATTTTTTATCGGGCCAATCCGATATACGCGACTTACACGTTAAGTGGCAGCTCTTTGGATAGAATAACTCTTGCAAACGATCTTGGCGTTCTCTTGGACCCTAAACTAAAATTTTCTAATCACATTTCGTCCATGGTTAATAAAGCCAGAGGAGTGCTTGGATTTATTAAAAGGTGGTCAAAAGAATTCGATGATCCTTATTTGACTAAAACTTTATTTATTTCGCTAGTCCGTCCGATTCTGGAGTATGGGTCTCCCGTCTGGAGTCCACAATACGGAATACATATTGGTCGTATTGAATCTGTACAAAAAAACTTCCTTCTTTTTGCTTTACGGCGCCTAAACTGGGATGCAAATCTTATCTTACCTCCTTATTCTAGTAGACTTCTTTTGATTAATTTACCATCCCTAGCCAACCGTAGAACGATGCTTGGTACTATCTTTATTTATAACCTTATACATGGTGATATTGACTGCCCCGACTTGTTAAGTCGGCTAAACTTTTCTGTGCCAAGTAGATTAACTAGAAATTATTTTCCCCTAATTTTAAATCATTGTAGATCAAACTATGCCTTGCATGAGCCTTTCAGAGTATTATGTTCTGACTATAATAGACTTTTTCCTGTAATATCTAATCTTGACTCTCTGCCGCTCCTAAAACGATTGATACTTGCTTCATTGGCACAAGATTGATCTAACTATTACTTTTTTCCCCGGACCTTTACCTTTATTTTCCTATCTCGCGTCTATCTTATCGCGAATCCTGCCGTACGATACACGGCTGCGCCCCTCGGTCGGTTGGGCGGGTATGTGGGCCGTGGGACTCCGCGCGAAAAAAAAAAAAAAAAATGTGCTGCTTCCACGTAAGTCGTTTGTCCAAAATCAAGCCCAACTACTGAGCCTGGGAAGATTGCGGTATAATTGTGTCCTGTAATTCTATTCCGGTTAGAATTTTACTTCTAAGAGATAAGTTGCAGTGCTGGGACTTATTCCCGTTTATCAAAATGTTCCATCGATTCGTCCATTCGCCATACAGTTCCAAAACGTTTTGGGTATTTTAGTCGCTTCAATTCGACACATGGAGTTGGCAATAAAGGCTGGATCATCAGCATTTGTAGCCAAGAGGGTTCCCGGTGCCCTAGGGTATGAAAGGTCAGCGGTAAATATAGTGTATCCATCGTGCCAAACGCGATGAAAAGCTTCTTTGCCATCAAGAAAAACTGCTAAACTGTACTGCTTGTTTTCGAAAGCTCCAAGAATGTGCTGTGTTACTCGATGGGCTTGTTCTGGGGTGCCATGGTGATTTCTAAAGTCAAACTGGTGGTCTGTAATGGCATCCTGTACTCTTCTTACTGCCATCATTCTACTAAGGAATATTCTTACGAATATTTTTGAAAAAATAGGCAGCAAACTTATTGGTCGGTAGGACGCAACAAGGTTTTCCGGTTTACCTGGCTTGGGTATCATCACTTCACACTAGAAATAGTATACCCTTCCTAGGTAACGCCTTGGCATTTCTGCTGTCGATGCCGTCGAAACCTGGAGCTTTACTGCGTTCCAGCTTGCGAATTTGAAGACAGACCTCTTCCGGACTCACATGAGGGATAGGTTCAATTGTCGAGGAGGGTGCATTTAGGAATGCTAGGGTTTCATGGACGTGTTCAAGCCTAGCAAAATTGAATGGCTGAAAGCGCCCTTCCAATTCCTCAGCAAAGGCCGTCGAGATTTCGCCGTCTGATCTGCACCATGTGTTGTCGGCACGCTTTTTTAGAATTCGGCGAGGGGCCTGTCGTTTTATATTCCATGTCAAAGTATTCTCTCTTCGTTCTAAGCAATAGTTTCTTAAGATTGTCCTCAGCACGACGATATTCTCATATGTCAGCAGTCTCGAGAACACATAAATCTACGACGCAATGTTCTTTTAAACCTCACCAGATCCAGGACCTCAGGTTTTAAAAGAGCATGAGGTGAATCAGATGGGTTGTTTGGTCTTTGTCCGCAGGTTGATGACTCAGCAGCGATGTGAATATTTCGCACAAACATGTTCAGGTGTATGTTCAGGTTAACTAAACCGTTAATCGCTTGCTGAAACTTTGGTATATTTGCATTCTGGGGCAGGATGCACGCCTTGCGGGAAAGCTTACAAGCGGAAACTCTGTACTGAATTATTAATGGAATGTGGTCCGAACTCAGTTCAAGAATTTCAGCGATGGTTAGAAAATCAGAACGAATTCCTTTGTAGATGGCAAAGTCTATGGCTGATGGCATGCGTTGGCTGTATGGATAATGTGTAGGCCCTCCAGTAGCAAGTACCTGCATATGGGATGTGAGAATAATATTCGCTAGAGTTCTGCCCCTGTTTGAAGAAATATGTGACGATGATGGGCATTCCGGTCCCCTGCAATTATAAAATTTGACCAAGCTCACTTATAAGTTCTTCATAGTGATTAGCAGTGAGCTGAGAATTTGGGAGACTATATATAGACGCAATGGCTATTTCCCCTTGGTCAGTTTTGACTTTGAACGCAACACACTGAGCCGTATGGTGTTCCACACATAAGAATTGGTAGTATTTAAGGCACGTTTTGATTATAATTGCGGATCCTCCGCGATGGCTATCAGCAGGATGGTTTGATAGATGAACGTCATATCCCCTTAGCTGATAGTATGATCTAGAGCAGAAGTGAGTTTCGCTGACCAACATAACGTCGATATGATGTTGCTTTACCAAAACCTCCATCTCGAGTGACTTATTGGTCAAGTAGTCGGCGTTCCACACACCGATTTTGAGTCCAATTTGACTCATGGTTGTGCTGAAAAGGCAGAGTGGAGACCAGCGACTGCTTGTTTGGGGTAAGAGGTTGGTTATAAGGGACATCATTGACATTATCATCTGGAGCATTTTGTCAAACCGAACAACGAGGTCAGACAGTTTTTCTTCAGATCGTAAATACATTTGTTCGTGTCGTTTCCATAGCTGATAGATTTCGTTTATGTTGCTGCTGGAAGGACTGTTGCTGCTGTTCGCGGGTCTCTGGATATTGTTGTTGGTCAAGGGCTTCCGTCTGTATGGCTTGTGGCTGTAACTGAGGGTGATCCTTTACTGCTTGTTTCCAGTGGAGGGAATTGGCTCTGGAGCAGGTTCGCAGGTTGTTGCAACTGGGGTCGGCCACCCTGTTGAGTTTGCTGTCGAGAATGACCATTGGTGACATTTGCGTATGACAATGCTCCCACGACATCCTATCGAAGAGTACTCTTTTTTGTGGGGGATTTTTGGGGGAGAGCATTACCCTGGACGATTTTTTAGAAGTCTTACTATTTGCTGGTAGACAACACAGCCTTTACCACAATTTACACATTTAACAGGATGAATATCCCGTTCGCAAGTTGTGACGGTTCGTCGTTGTCGGGTGGCTCAGGGATGGCCAGGGTTCGTCACAAGAATTTGTTTGTGTCAGGCGTGGTTGCTGAAAGAGAGTTCCGACCCAGCCCAGAGTAGAAGTCGTGGGGATGTACCTAGTAATTGATTATAACTAGGTTTTATTTTAGTAAGTATCTTGACATTTGATTATCAACTATCGAATTCTCCGGATTGTCGGGGTGCCGCCCTTGCTGCCTTCGCTTCCTTCGTCCACTTAGAATACCTGGTATCGGGAGCTGTCCAGCTGCTCGAGAGGACCAGCACGGGTTGGGTTGCCTGAAATGAGAATGGGGTGCTTGGGGACCCTGAGGTCAGCCACGAGCGAGAGAGAGCTATTTAGTGCTTGGGGACCCGAAAGTCGACCGCAAGAGAGAGAATGTTGCTTGGGGACCCTGAAGTCAGCCACAAGAGAGAGAGAATGTTTGGCTTGGGGACCCTGAAGTCAGCCACAAGAGAGAGAGAGAATGTTTTGCTTGGGGACCCTGAAGTCAGCCACAAGAGAGAGAATTTGTTGTTTGGGGACCCTGAAGTCAGCCACAAGAGAGAGAGAATGTGTTGCTTGGGGACCCTGAAGTCAGCCACAAGAGAGAGAGAAATTGTTACTTGGGGACCCTGAAGTCAACCACAAGAGAGAGAGAGAATTGCTTGGGGACCCTGAGGTCAGCCACAAGAGAGAGAGAGAGCTCAGCCGGTGAACCGTGCCGTAAGGAGGTGTGATCCTGAAATCAGACGTCTCCTAGGGATCCCTCCAGGCCGGCAAGCCGAGAAGGTTAGAGGGAGGAGGAAGTACTACGGGAGCTAACTACAATGTATAAGCGGACTTGGATCGAATGATCTAGTCCACCAAAAAATGACTTTGCTGCTTACCACCACTGGGGAGTTGCCTCTATACCCTTAGACGGTTGGCTGCTAAGTGCCTTTCTATGGCCCGTGGTCCGTCTTATATAGGGCTCGGCGAGATCTGGTGTGCCCGTCGCCTGTGGGATTTGCCGGTCGGACCATCTCTCTCGGTCTAGTGTGCCCCTACACGCGCGATCGTTGGCGCGCGAGTTACCGCCTCAGCACATTCCCTCGGCGGTCCCCCACCTAAACCCCTACGGTTGACAAGCATCTATAAACCAAACACTTTATTGGCAACTAAGTTGCCAACCAAACAAACATCGCGGCCACTGCTAAGTCCAAGCCCCATATATGCATCCAGTCCAATTACAAATCCATTCCGCTAGGTCAGCACATTGTACGTTACACTAAGCTTTGAACAAAGAATTATAAAATAAAGAATTCGTTCTGATTTTCAACTCGAAACCATCAACTACAAACATTTATTTGGCCGGGTTATACCCCGGGACATTTATTGAAGAACCTACTTAAGTTAACTGGCGCAGTCGGTAGACCTCCGGCTAAAGGAAAGATTCTACCCAAGAAACTCAAGGAAGGATCTGTGACGGCGGAGGATGACAGGAATTTGCAACACTATAATTATCCTTATATTGTAAGAGTGAGTAGTGAAATGGAGTGAAATAATAAATTATAAATAAATAAAAAATGATATAGAAAGAAAAATATAAAATAATTAAATGGAGAAAGAATTAAAGTGCAAGATTAAAATAATTAATAAAATAAAACATAAAGAGGTCGAGCCACGTTTAGAGAAAGAAAAAGAGGAAATGAAATAAAAAAAGAAAACAAATAAAATGCAAATAAAAATGAAAATGAGAAAAAAAATATTAACAAAATAACAATTATTACGATCCATTTTACTATTTTATCCAAGTATGAGAGAAATTACTTTTTCAAATTAATTCACAGAACTCCATTTCAACACGGAAACTCGATGCCAAAAACACAAATTACAGAAGAACACGACTAAATAACTAACTCACACGGAGATACACATTTTTAAGTAAATTAACTTTAAGCAGCAATACATACATACCATACTTATTAAGTAAGAATTTGAAACAAGCTCAGAAAAGAGGTAGACAATCAAGGAAATTATAAGTAACATAAATACCATACATATTTAAAAAGTAAGAATTTTTAAAGAAAAAAAAAAAAACTCAGAAAGGAGGTAGACAGGAAGAAAATAAAACAGCCAAGAAAATTACTACAACAGCTAGTTCAGGAGTTGGAATGACAGAAGAAAGAATGGCAACAACGAGTGTATTAGAGGCCATCAAGGTAATAGACCTGGTGGAAATTATTCCAAAATACGAAGGAGACTCTGGTAAATTAGATGGTTTTATAGGAGCAGTGGAGCAGGTACTAGGCCTGATCAAAGGAGAGGAAAGATCGAATGTAGGGGTAATAGCCCTTAGAGTGGTGAGGAGTAAGATTGTAGGAGAGGCGGATAAGGCCCTCGACTTAGACGAATTAGAACTCAATTGGGATCAGATTAAGAAGGTACTAGTTACACATTTCAAGGATAAGAGATCCGAACAGGACCTTATTATGGTGCTGACCCATATTAAGGACAAGAAGCTTAAGAAAGCCCTGGTGAGTCTGTTCAAGTCCAGCGAACAGGGCATACTACTGAGAAGCGAGAAGATCAAGTGGTATGAGGATATGGCTTTAAACGCCTTTGTTCCGGCCTTAAAGCAACATAGCAAAGGCTTACGAAATAGCCTGCAGGGAAAAAAATTTAGGTACCTTAGAAGAAACAGGGGCCGAAGTAGAAGCCCAGGAAATTACAGGTTCACAGGCCAAAGAGGTTAAGGAAGCTCCGAAACAAGAGTTAGGAAAACGGGACAACCCAGTGCTGGAGGCACAGACGGGCCCTTGGTCGCAGTATCGGTGGGCTGCAAATACCCAACCACAGTTTCAGATGCCGTTTTCAATGCCCACCATGAATGGATGGCCAGGATTTGGATTGCCATATCCAATAATAGGCAATCCATTCAGGACAGATAACATTAATCAGACAGAAGCCCCTAATTATGTTAGACCGTACCGTAATTACCACAACAGGAACACGAAATGGAATTATGGCCAAAATAATCGCGACAGGCAGTGGTATGGCAACAGCTATAACAACAGCAGGCCAAGGGAAGGTCAGTTAGCGATCCAGGAAGCTGCAGATGGAGGTAGTGGACAATCAAGAATGTCTAGGAATTCAAATTATTCGGGACAATCATTATTTAACTTTGCTTTTATTTATTGAATCTTCTCTTAATTTTGAGACTAACAATAAGTTTACGAATCTTAACATTAACATTTAACTAACAGTATAATAAGACTGCATTCTGGTTGCGCGTGCCTCAAGTCGGTCGCTGGGTGGGTAAGTCATTGCGACGAAGGCGTGATTGGTTGATCAACCTTGTAAGACCTCTCGCCAGGTGGTTAGGGTGCAACGATAGCTTGGTAAAGTACTTTTCCTTCTGTTCTGCGATCACTTCTTTGACTGGTAGAATGTTTAAGTCGCGATGTATGGTTTCGTTGCGAACGTACCACGGTGCCCCGGTGATTGTTCTCAAGATCTTCGACTGAGCTCGCTGGACTATGTCAATATTGCTGTTGCTGGCATTCCCCCATAACTGAGAGCCGTACATCCATATAGGTTTTAGTACCGAGTTATACAGCAGGACTTTATATTCAAGACTAAGGGGAGACCGAGCGTTGATAAGCCAATGAAGGCTACTGGCTTTTAGCTTTAGGTGTGTTCTTTTGGCTTCAATGTGCCGGCGCCATGTGAGTCTTCTGTCGAGGTGTACTCCTAGATATGTCACTTCGTTTGCTTGCGGGAGTAGAGTATGGTTTAACATGAGCGGCGGGCAGTTTTGCCTGTTCAGGGTGAACGTAACGTGCTTGCATTTTTGTTCGTTCACTTTAATTCGCCAATCTGATAGCCACTTTTCTACATCGACCAGATGAAGAGCGAGCTGCGCAGTTGCTTGCATCGGGCATTTTGAGCGGCTGAGAATGGCTGTATCATCAGCAAACGTAGATGTTGTTAGTCGTGTGCTTGTTGGGATGTCTGCTGTGTAGAGGACATATAATGTTGGCCCAAGCACGCTTCCTTGAGGAACTCCAGCTCCAATAGTGAAATCGTCAGTTATAGCAGTGTTGCATCGAACAGCAAATTTTCTGTCGTAGAGGTAAGACTCTAGAAGCTTATGGGTGTTGTAGGGGAGCATTGTCTTGATCTTGAACATTAGACCTTCTAGCCAAACTCTATCAAATGCTTGAGAGACGTCTAAAAATATGGCAGTACAGTACTCTCGTTTTTCGAACGCGTTCCGAATTTCTGATGTTATCCGGTTGACCTGCTCAATTGTTCCGTGCTTTTCACGAAACCCAAATTGATGTGACGGAATTCCTTCCTGGATTCTTAGGTATGTGTTTATCCGAATCAATACGCATTTTTCAAAGAGTTTAGATAAGCATGAGAGTAGGCTTATAGGTCTATACGACGTGGGAATTGTGTGGCCTTTTCCTGGCTTTGCTATCATTATTATAATCGACTTTTTCCATCGCACTGGAAAGTGGCCAAGTTTTGCGATGGCATTAAAAAGCTGGGTGATAGTGCAAACGGCGCAATATGGGAGCTCAATGATCATTTTGGGAGTTATGAGGTCGCAGCCCGGGGATTTTTTCGGATTCAGATGATTTTTGATGATGTTAACGATTTCGTTTGGGCGAAACTCAATTGGTTCATGTTGAAGCTGAGGCTCATGTGGTAAAGTCAGCAAGGTGAACGCACTAGTGGCAGGATTTGGTTTGAAGACATTTTTAAGGTGGTTGGCAAACGTGCTGGCTCTGTCTGCATCGCTGCGCGCCCAGCCGCCTGTGGGGTTTCTAATAGGCATCACGGTTACTTTCGGTGAGCTTAGAGTAGGGTGAGCTCTCCATAGTGAGTGTTTTGTGCTAGATGTTGACAATTGCTCTATGTAGCGTCGGTGGACATGTGCTTCTTCTTGCTGTAAAGCTTTTGTGAGTTGACGTGAGGCATATTTTAAGCTTTGCCTAGCAGATGGTGATCTGTGCAGTTGCCACTCTCGACGTAAGCGTCGCTTTTCGAGGACGAGCTGTTCTATTTGTAGATTTGTCTTCTTTTGGTTGCTTTGTGTACTTGTAGTTTGGGGTGTTGAAACTCGAGCTGCAGAGACGAGTACAGACTCCAGTGTATTAACAAATCTGTCTACGTTGGCTTCATCGTTGAGATGAGGACTTAGCTCAATGTGTGAGCTAATGTATTTCTTGTACTTGACCCAATTGGTTTTCTGAGATGTCAATTTAAACGATTGCTCCAATGCGCCTGGATGTCGGAGAAGAATAAACAGGACAGGCGAGTGATCCGATGAAAGATCCGAGAGGCATTCGGCGCTTATCAGATTTTTAGAAATGTTTTTGGTAATTGCAAAGTCTATTAAATCGGGTAGTTTCCTTGGGTCTGCCGGCCAGTATGTTGGTCTGCCAGGAGAAACATAGTCCAGCTTGTTCTTGGCTTTTATAACTGCATTATAGAGCTGTTTTCCTTTTGGAGTCACGAGACGTGATCCCCAGTGTGTGTGCTTGGCGTTGTAGTCCCCTGCTGCTATGAAGTGGTCTCCTAGTGAGTTGAAAAACTGCATAAACTCATCTTCAGCTATGGTGAAGCGAGGGGGGCAGTATACGGCGGCTAGTGTAAGTTGGTTGCCAGTATTTGTTTGTATATTTATAGATGTGGCCTGTAGATAATTTTTAGCAAATTTGTTATGATAGTGGTGCTTAATACGGCTTCTGATTAGAATTCCAGTCCCACCATGTGCTTTACCATCTGGATGATTTGTTCCGTAAAATGAGTAACCTCGTAGTTGAAAATTGTATTTATTTGTAAGGTGTGTTTCTGAAAGCAGCATTACGTCGATATGGTTGTCGAGTAGGAATTGAGCTAACTCAAGTTTATGCTGTGAGACGCCGTTAGCGTTCCACGTAGATATCCTTAGGGAAGTCATTATTTGGATTGTTGTGAAACCAGCATTTGAATCAGTAGATTTTGGTTTCGCATTAAATCTTGCATAGTTGTGCGCATAAACGACATAAACTCCGTAAGGCTTTGCTGCAGGCTGTATATCATATCTTCGAAGTTGCTTTTTGACTGCTCCGGGAATTGTTGCTGCTGAGCCGTGTTCGGTTCTTGGTATGCTGATTGCAGAAATGAACTTTTTGAGACAGGGTTAGCCAGTCCTGATTTTAAAGCGCTTGCATAAGTCACATTTTTATCCTCTCTGGTGGATGCGACTTTTCAGCTCCTTGTAAACAGGGCAGCCTCTGTAGTTAGCAGTGTGATTGCCACCGCAGTTGCCGCACTTTTTCGAGTTGCAGTCATCTTTGCTCGTTGGGCAGTGTGCGGAGTCATGAAGATCTCCACAAACTACACACACCGGGCGCAGTTTACAGTATGACCTTGTATGGCCATATTCTTGGCAGTTCGCACATTGTACCGGGCCATTGCGTTTGTGCGGTTCCTCAACTGTAATTCTGCGGTGCAGCAGGAACTGAAGATTGTAAATGGGGTGCACTTCGTATTTCTTTAGGGGCTTATTTTCTGGTTCGAGCTCAACCTTAAAGAGTGGCTGCGGCTTTCTATCCCTGTTAAGGATGTTAAAGACTGTCTTAGCGTTAAATCCCTTCTCTTGAAGCGCCTTTGTTATCTCTGCAGGCGTTACGTCGGACTCTATGCCCTTAAGTACGACTTGCAGGCCCTTCTTTTTATTCTCGGAAAGATATTTCGATAATACTCTGTAAATATCTTCAGACTTCATTTGAACCTTTGTTTCCTGGATGTTGCCCTTTACTAGAGGTATTATGTGGAAGTTATCCTTTCCAATAAGCTCGATAATTTTGTTGACAAGAACATTGGAACTTTTTTCTCGAATATAAATAGGCGGAGGTTTTGGCTTCCTTTTCTCGACTTCAGTGGATTCGGCCGGCTCAACGTCATAGGCGTCTTCCAAGATTTTAAATCGGTTTGAGTTCGTGGGCATTTCTATTCCAGCTAGGCTAGCATTGTTACGGGTTATTTTGCGTTGAGAATTTAGAGGGCTCAGCTTCCTTTTGATTTGGATGTAGCGATCCATACCAGTCTGCACAGCCGGCTTAGTACATTCATTGGTTTTGTTCTGTTTTTCGGGCAGCGCAGTGGCAGACGTATTAATATTTGCGCTGCTAGCTGATGATGTCATTAAACGAGTAGTCGATACGGTTGCAGTTGTTGTTGTAGTTACAGTTGACGTTGTTAAAGAAATTGCGGTGCTAGTTACTGCTGATGAGCTTAGGTTATTGCATACCTGCATTGGAGCACTTTCAGCGCTCTTTGGCCGCAGAGACGTCGATGGTAGCGAGGGGGAGCAAGAACGCGCTCTCTCGCTCGATACGTTTAAGAACTCGGTCAAGTTGGGGGTAATTGACCGCGCTTGATCAGAGCTTGCATTATTTTCGGTTGCTTTAAAAGAGAAGTAAGCGTTATTTCTTTGTACTGAGAGCCGTCTCTCGTCTTGCTCACGTTGACGTTGTGTGCGAACGTCGTTCAGACTCATTGTATTCGTGGTAAAGTTAATTAGAGTTTTAAGTGTTAAGTTTTATAATCAATCAATTATAACAATCATATAACTCGAATAATTCGAGACAGTCGAATAATTCGAGACAGTCGAATAATTCAACCAACTCCAAGCGGTCATACAATTCGGCCAATAATTCAGAGAGAGAGGGAAATGGGCAGTCAATGAGCGGTCAACTGCATAATATCCAAGAGGATGAGGCAAATTTTTTGCAATCAGCCTCGAGCAACCAACAGGATATTTAGGAGCAAGGAGGGGCCACTCCACCCTACCATATGTAATGATCAGAATTACCCCACACAAAACAATAAAATTACTAATCGATACAGGATCCACTTATTCTTTCATTCATTTAGCTCAACCACATCATGTGAAAGAGCTGCATGACCCAATAGCCATTAAGACAATTACCCAATCGCACACGATTTTGCAGGAAGCACATGTACCAATGCTCAAAGAATTCGGAGGAGTAGGAAAAATGAGATTATTGCTCTTCAGATTTCATCAGTTTTTCGAGGGATTAATTGGTATAGACTTGCTGCAACAAATAAAAGCCGGGATCGATATTGAGAAGGGTTGGTTCCGCACGGCGGACACAGAATTGCAGATACATTCCACTAAGTATAGAACCAGTGAGGTTCTCTCAATAGAAGCAGGGACAAAAGCAGTTATTTCTATTCCGGTATGTGTACCCGATGGAGATTTCTTGCTAAACAAAACAATAGTAAAAGAGGATTTGATCATTTCAGAAGGAATCTATAGGGCAGTGGCTGGAAAGAGCCTGGTCGAGATAACGAACTATGAGGAAGAGGACCAGGAATTATTTCTAGAAGAACCATTAGAAGTTGTCGAATTCGAAACTGACAAGCATTTCGAGCTCAACAATATAGATGAGACAGATAATGGAAATAGGAAGGCACCATTTGATAAGATCAGAACAGAACACTTAAATAGTGAGGCGCTTAATGAGCTGCAACGAATTTGTAAAAAATACCCGTAAGTATTCCATAAAGAGGGTGACCATTTGTCATTCACTAATGCGGTCAAACACCAAATTAGAACGAATGACGACATACCGGTGTACGCTAGGCCGTACAGGTATGCATTCAAGGAAAGACAGGAGGTGAGAAGACAGCTAGAAAAGCTGTTGGATCAAAAGATTATTAGACATAGCCATTCTCCTCGGAGTGCGCCGGTTTGGCTAGTACCCAAGAAGAAGGATGCCTCTGGAGAGAGAAAATGAAGAATGGTGGTAGACTATAGGAAACTTAACGAGAAGATAATTAAAGATAGATACCCGCTACCATTAATCAATGACGTATTGGATAGCTTGGGTAGGGCTAAATACTTCTCAACTTTAGATCTGGCGAGTGGATATCACCAGATCGAAGTGAAAGAAGAAGACATCCCGAAAACTGCTTTCTCGGCGGAAGGGGGACACTTTGTGTGTGTCCGAATGCCGTTCGGTCTAAATAACGCCCCAGCAACTTTTCAAAGGTTAATGAACAATATTTTCGGAGAGTTGGTAGGAAAATGTTGTCTTATATATATGGACGACATCATGGTGTACTCGACATCCCTACAAGAACACGTAACGGATTTGGAAAAAGTCTTCAAGAAACTTGCGGAGGCAAACTTCAACTTACAACTAGACAAGACAGGGTTTTTAAGGAAAGAGGTATAATACTTAGGACACGTAGTAACCCAACAAGGGATCAGACCGAACCCAGGAAAGATCGAAGCAATAAAAAGATTCGAGATTCCCAAGACTAGGAAGCAGATAAAATCGTTCCTAGGTCTATTGGGGTACTATAGGAAGTTCATAAGAGATTTCGCGGCTATAACAAAGCCTTTGACAAAACAGTTGAAAGGGAAAAAGGCTGTGCAGATAGACCAAGAATACAAGGACGCATTTGAGGTATGCAAGACCTTACTGTGCAATGATCCAATCTTGCAGTTTCCTGACTTCGATAAACCTTTCATACTCACCACAGATGCAAGTAATTATGCTATTGGCGCCGTCCTATCCCAGGGAAATGTGGGAACGGAGCAGAACCCTGTCAGAATCAGAAGTGAACTATGCCACAATAGAAAAGGAAATGCTCGCCATTATATGGGCGATTAAGCATTTTAGACATTACGTATTCGGCACAAAGTTCAAGATAGTCACTGGCCATATTCTATTAACATGGCTAATGAGCGTCAAGGAACCCGATTCCAAACTTGTGAGTTGGAGACTCCAAATGTTGGAGTACGATTACGAGATCGTATATAAAAAGGGTTCTCTGAATGTAGTGGCTGACGCACTGAGCAGAATTCAACCAGAGCTCAACGTGTTGGAGGATGCCTCAGAGATGGCGACCAATGGAGAGACAATCCACTCTGCTGGAGAAGATCTCCAGTTGGGATTCCCTATATCGGAAAAACCACTAAAAAAGTATAACATCCAGGTGGTCATACAGGAAGGTATAGTAGCGGGAATACAAATTCCGTTCAGGAATAAGTTGAGAATAATTTGGACAGATAACAATTTTGATGAGGAAACAGTTGGCCGGAAGTTAAAAGAAATCCTGAAACCTAAAAGAACGGTAGCACTCCTGATTCCAGACAACTTGGTGATAACAATCCAAGAGACATATTGCAAGTATTTCGCTTATAGTAAGTTATATAGGGCAATAAGATGTACAGTTTTGTTGCCGGATATAACGGAAAAGAGTGAACAGGAAGAGGTCATCAAAGACTACCATGAAAGGTCGAATCATAGGGGAATAGATGAAACATTAGCACACCTGAAAAGGATGGTGTTTTTCGTACACATGAAACAGGCAATTACCAAAACAATTAATAATTGTGACAGTTGTCAAATACAGAAGTACGATAGGAAACCAAACAAGATCAAATACAGCCTTACAGAGACACCAGAGAGACCTATGGAAATAGTGCATTGACTTGTACTTCGTAAACAAGAAAAGTGTGCTAACCATAATTGACAAGTTCTCCAGATACGCTTGGGGACTAACAATCCCAGCAAAAGAAAGCGTAAATATCGTTAAGGCAGTAAAAAGTTTCATGGTCTTATTCGGGGTGCCTAAAAAGATAGTCTGTGACCAAAGAGTAGAATTCTCTTCTAACTTGTTCAAGGACTTTTGTAGGCAGTACGAATTAGAGCTACACACTACATCCTTTCGGCAATCATCGAGCAATTCTACAGTCGAGAGACTGCACTCGACGATCACAGAAATATATAGATTAATAAAAGAGACAAAAAGGAAAAAGAAACTTGAAATCAAGCATGAGGAAGTCCTGGATGAGGCATTTATAACTTATAATAATGCCATTCATTCAGCGACGAAACTAAGACCGCAGGAGTTGTTCACAGGGATAACGCATAACTTCCTAAATAACGTGTCTTTTAACAACGAACACGATTATTTACAGAAGATTAATGCGTTTCAAGCAGAGCTTTATCCAAGAATTAAAGAAAAGATTCAGCAAGAAAAAAACAAATGAATAGAGGCGGCGAATGTTGACAGGCAAAGCCTGGACACAGTACAACCAGGAGACTTTATATTTAGGAAAGAAAACAGTAGGGATAAATTAACTCCTCGTTTTTCAAAGCACAAGGTGATGGAAGACAACGGTCTCACACTAACCTCAACTAAACCACAAAAAATCCTTAAAGAAAATATCAGAAGACTAACCAAACCAAATGAACAATAATTACAGGTGGTCAAGGAGCAAGGAAACTCGAGATCCGGCCATTGCTAGGGGAAGAACCACTAGCGCAAATAAATCTAGGCGCTGCGAAGATAATTCAAACTCATTAAACATTAGTACACATAGTAAAATTACAAGAATATCAAGAGGCAATAGAACAGTTGGAACCAACACTCACAGAAGTAGTTGAAGACGCGGAAACAAGGGACCTTGTTAAGGTTTTTGCAAAACAAATTACAGATGATCAAGAACAGATTAGAGGCAATATGCCCCAGGAAGAGGAAAGCAAGGGGTCTAATCAATGGATTAGGATCTCTAGTTAAATCCATAACAGGGAACTTAGACGCGGAAGACGCAGAAAGGTTAGAAGAAGAGATAAGAAAAATGCAAGAAGAGGAAAGGAGATTGAAGGAGAATTTGAATTCACAAGAGAGGACAGGAGCTAAAATCAAGATAATGTTTAAGAACTTGACGAAATATATAATCGATGAGCAAAGTCGAGTAACGACATTTATTAATAATTACAAAAATGGAATCAGCAAGACGTTCTTAGAGGAAGACAAGAGGATTTATAGGATAGAATATATCGACAGAATTGCGATAACAATAGATATGCTAGGGCTAAATTTGAATGAATTAGCCGAAAGTTTATTATTAGCAAAGATTGGGCTAATCTCAAAATTTATTTATGATAAACAAGAAACAGCAGAAAATTAATGAAGAATGTCTTAAAAGTCTGATTAGCGGAAAGGAAGCGGATTGTGAATCGAGAGATGCCGGACTCGTAACCAGGATCTTCGAACCAGAGGAGGGTTACATCGCAATTTTCAACGGAGAAAATGTAAAACTGCAAACGGACTGTGGGCAGAACAGAACCCTGAATGGGTCAGCAATAATCACATTTAGAAAGTGCAGAGCCATGGTGAACAACGTCCAACATGAGGCGGTAGAGAAACTTGGTACGGCAAAACTAAAACTGGAGAAACCACAAATTCCAACCATGAAAAAGAACAGAACAACTCAAGAATTGGGAAGTTTAAGCTGCCTTGTGAAATCGGGGCATGCCAGTACCGGTGCCTTTGTTAGGCTCGTTTTCAGTTGGTCAAACGATTCCTGTTGTTCCTCGGTCCATTCAAATTGTTGTCCTTTCTTGATTAAGCCTTGCAACGCTCCTGCCTGTTCGGAGAAATTTAGTATGAACCGTCGGTACCATGATGCCATTCCTAAAAAGCTGTGTACTTCCTTTGTTGATCTCGGCGCTGGTAAGTCTCGAATTGCCGCTACTTTGTCCGGGTCTGTCCGAATGCCCCGATCGCTTATGACGTGTCCCAGGTACTTTAGCTCCTTTTGGAAGAAGTGGCATTTGTCTGGATTAATCCGCAGGTTCGCGTTCTGTAGTCTCCTGAATACCTCTGTTAGCTTCTCCCGATGTTCACGTTTGCTCCGGCCAATAACCACTATGTCGTCCAGATTAGCAAATGCAAACCGTTCCATTTCTGGCCCTATTATTGAGTCCAGTGCTCTTTGAAACGTTGCTGGAGCTGTGGTTAGCCCAAATGGCATAACCTTCCACTGGAACAGTCCACGTCCGGGGACTGTGAATGCCGTGTATTGTCTAATATTCCTATCCATTGGGATCTGCCAGTATCCTGACTTGAGATCGTACTGATGAACTTTGCCTCTCTTAACTGGTCCAAGATGAAATTCATTCTTGGTACCGGATAGGCGTCTTTTTCTGTCTTGTCGTTCAGTAGTCGATAGTCCACACACATTCTCCATTCGTTGTTCTTCTTTCTCACTAGCACTACTGGCGCGCTGTACGGGCTACGTGAGGGTTCTATGAGTCCCAGTGCCAACAACTCGTTTACCTGTTCATTGATGATTGCCTGCTGTTTTGGATTTCGAGGATAGTACCTCTGTTTAATCGGTTTATCATCCTTGAGGTAAATCTTATGCTTTGTTATATTACTGGTTCCCTGCATTCCTTCAAATACTTGCCTCAACGTTTCCAGAAAGCCCTGTACTTCCTTTTCGGACGGTTCCCCTGTCGTGTCTTCTTGCTCCGTATTCGTCTCCGGTTGGTCCTCTTCGTCTCCGGGCTCCCTTATTTCCAGCTCTAAGTTTCCACACCTCAGCGTGCTGTGTACCCCCGCCAGAAAGTCCATCCCTAACAGTATTCCTCCTGCCACTTCTGTAAGTATCATAAACGTCACACAATTTTCCTCCAAATTGGATTTCTGCCGTGAATTCTCCTATCGCCTTCTGCGTTGTTCCGTTGGCCATTGTTATTTCTGCACGGGCTCCACACCATTTGCCCTTTCAGATCTTGATATCTGTTTCTGCTTATAGCGCTCCTTGATGCTCCTGTGTCCACTATTCCTTTCGCTGTTCTGTTTCCGACCATTATCCGGGCTACTATTTGGAACCCGTCGCAACACAACTGTTCCCCTGCTGCTGGCTCTTTTGTTGCCGCCTGAGATGCCATCATTATCTGCTCAGGCCTCCTGCGTTTCCGGGCCCCGCCCTCCAGCACTCCGTGGTTCTTGTACCGTTTCTTCCACAGATCCAGCAAAACAGCCTCGGTGGATTGTTACTCGTGCGTGGCCCATGTCCGGTTCCTCCACAGCGCATGCATATCTCCGGTCTTAGCTGCTGCACAGTTTGGCTTGACTGTGTCCGGTCCTCTGCCTCTATTCCTTCTACCTCTTCCGTTAGTTTGAGAAACTCAGTCAACGAGTTGAATCCTGCCCTCCTAGCGTACAGCTTTATCTTGCTCCTGCTGTTTCTGTACACTCGGTCCAGTTTGGCCTCCTCTGAGAGTTTCGTGAATTGCATCAGTTTTCTTAGTCCGATTGCGTATTCTCTTACGGGCTCCGTTTCTCTCTGCTTCATCTGTGCAATCTGATTCTCTAACTGTTCCTCATACCTTGGTGGTAAAAAGTATTCCAGCAGTTCTGTTCTGAACTGCGTCCATGTTACGATCCTGCTCGTCGTGTTGTTCCACCAATCACTCGCGATCCCCTCCAGGACGAATGGCATCGTCTGTATCAGCTGGTCCTTCCGTATTCCGTATCCGCCAGCCCAATGTTCCATTTTGCTTAGGAACTCCAGTGGGTTTGTTGTTTCTTGGTACCGGATGCCCCATCCACGTACCCGGTCTATGACTTCCGTTTCCATTTTTATTTCTAACTTTCCTTCTGTTTCGTCCCCTAGACTTGCAACTTTGATGTCCATTATCTCCTCCTTTTCCCTGGTTACCACGATCGCCGGAATTGTTTTTTCGCCGGGCGAAGTCTTTGTATGACCGTTTCCGTATGATCCGTTTTCTTTGCGAACGCTGCCAACAAACGTCTTAAATCCTCACTTCTTTCTGCCGTTCCTAATCCGAACTCTTTCGTGTATTTCGTTGGTTCGCTCTTTGGTGCCAGATATACCCAGCTCGACATTACTCCGCTGGTGTCGGTTTATCTCCTGCAACCACTTTAACCTGTTCGGGCGCCACTGTGACGGTTCGTCGTTGTCGGGTGGCTCAGGGATGGCCAGGGTTCGTCACAAGAATTAGTTTGTGTCAGGCGTGGTTGCTGAAAGAGAGTTCCGACCCAGCCCAGAGTAGAAGTCGTGGGGATGTACCTAGTAATTGATTATAACTAGGTTTTATTTTAGTAAGTATCTTGACATTTGATTATCAACTATCGAATTCTCCGGATTGTCGGGGTGCCGCCGTTGCTGCCTTCGCTTCCTTCGTCCACTTAGAATACCTGGTATCGGGAGCTGTCCAGCTGCTCAAGAGGACCAGCACGGGTTGGGTTGCCTGAAATGAGAATGGGGTGCTTGGGGACCCTGAGGTCAGCCACGAGCGAGAGAGAGCTATTTAGTGCTTGGGGACCCGAAAGTCGACCGCAAGAGAGAATGTTTGGCTTGGGGACCCTGAAGTCAGCCACAAGAGAGAGAGAATGTTTGGCTTGGGGACCCTGAAGTCAGCCGCAAGAGAGAGAGAATGTTTTGCTTGGGGACCCTGAAGTCAGCCAAAAGAGAGAGAATTTGTTGTTTAAGGACCCTGAAGTCAGCCACAAGAGAGAGAGAATGTGTTGCTTGGGGACCCTGAAGTCAGCCACAAGAGAGAGAAAATTTTTTACTTGGGGACCCTGAAGTCAACCACCAGAGAGAGAGAGAGAGAATTGCTTGGGGACCCTGAGGTCAGCCACAAGAGAGAGAGAATGTTTTGCTTGGGGACCCTGAAGTCAGCCACAAGGGAGAGAATTTGTTGTTTGGGGACCCTGAAGTCAGCCACAAAGAGAGAGAATGTGTTGCTTGGGGACCCTGAAGTCAGCCACAAGAGAGAGAGAATTTGTTACTTGGGGACCCTGAAATCAACCACAGGAGAGAGAGAGAGAATTGCTTGGGGACCCTGAGGTCAGCCACAAAGAGAGAGAGAGAGCTCAGCCGGTGAACCGTGCCGTAAGGAGGTGTGATCCTGAAATCAGACGTCTCCTAGGGATCCCTCCAGGCCGGCAAGCCGAGAAGGTTAGAGGGAGGAGGAAGTACTACGGGAGCTAACTACAATGTATAAGCGGACTTGGATCGAATGATCTAGTCCACCAAAAAATGACTTTGCTGCTTGCCACCACTGGGGAGTTGCCTCTATACCCTTAGACGGTTGGCTGCTAAGTGCCTTTCTATGGCCCGTGGTCCGTCTTATATAGGGCTCGGCGAGATCTGGTGTGCCCGTCGCCTGTGGGATTTGCCGGTCTAAGTGTGACCATCTCTCTCGGTCTAGTATGCCCCTACACGCGCGATCGTTGGCGCGCGCGCGTTCTCCTCCTCATGGAGCTCTAGGATGTCTCTATCCGGTGTCTCGGTTGCCCGGCTCTCCTGGGCGGTTTTGGCTGTTTGGCTGTTGCCTTGCCCGGACTGGATGTTCCTGTTTGGTGCCGTGGTCTTCATCTTTGCCGGTGCTGTCCTTTTCCGAGCGGTTCCCGCCATCGGTCTTGGCTCTATGAACTTCGCCATCGTTTGCGCTGCCCTAAACTTTGTGTGTTTGTCCCGGAATTTTCGTGCTGCCTCCGTGAATTTGTTCATCTTTTCTGTAATGAGACAAATGTTTGTGTTAGGCTTAACGTTTAGTTTTGGTGTAGGATGTTGGGTTGTGTTATGGTTATGGTGTAGTGTTGGTTTACGTTTGGGGTGTGGTGTAGTGTGATGACTAATGTTGTGTGTTGTGGAGTAGTGGCATTTGTGTAGTGTTTGGTTATGTGTATTCAATGATAGATTGTGCTTTTCATGTGTTACTAGTTTATCGTGTTCGTTCTGTATTGTATTTGTTCCTACGTACTGTTTGGTGTTTCCGATGTATACTCTCTTTGTTTTTCGTGTGTACGGGTCTTTCACTGTCATGATCACTGGTGACATGAAATTGGTTACCTTCCAGGGCCGTCGTACTTTGGTGCTAGTTTGGCGTTAAATTTTTCTGCCGCTTTTGACAGATAGTGCGTCTTGCACCATACCAAGTCTCCGACATCTGGTTTCCAATCCCTTTTCCGCGGCTTCTTCTGTATGCGGTGTTGCCTCCTTTCGCACGCCTTTTAATCTGTTCCATCTTTGTTCTATACTTTCCTCCTGTAACCCCGATCCTTTTGTTACCCTGTCGAACATCGTGTTTGGTAATCTTAATTCTTTCCCGAACACCAGTTGCGCACGGCTATATCTTGTAGATTCCGATTCACTGCTATTGTATGCTAGCATTAGCTCTGGTAAATGTTCGTCCCACGTGGTCTGATCCTCTCCTGCTAGCTGTGCGATCATCGTTTTGACTGTTCGATTCGTTCGCTCGGTAGGGTTCTCCTGGGGCGTGTACGGTGCCGTCAACTGTTGCCGTATCCCCCATTTTTCCATGGCCTTTCTTGTTTTTCCTCCTGTGAACTGGACCCCATTATCTGAGATCAGGGTTTTTGCCGATCCAACGCTCGCAATTACCCTTTCTCTAAAGACTCGTAGGAATGCGTCCACTGTAGCCTGTCTGATTGCTGCAAGTTCCACCCACTTCGAGAATTTGTCCATGATTACTAATAGTGTGGTGTCCCACGAAATCCACACATATGGTTTCCCATGGTGCTTCTGCCACTTTTGTCAGCATCTTCCCAGCTTTTTTCTGTTGCGATACCTTGTACCTTATACCTTTCTGTACGTATTTCCTTACGTCCTTGTTCATTCGTGGCCAGAAATACCGGTTCTTTACCCTTCTCAGTGTCTTGAACATGCCCAGGTGTCCTGCTTCTGCTGTACTAAGGTTTTCCGTTAATACTTGTTGAATTTCAGCCCCAGTTACGCACAGTTTCCATGGTTGTGTGTCCATCTTGAATTCCGTGCTTTTTGGGTCTCGTTCCAGTTCCTTGTATTTTTCCTCGATCCATGTCTCCGTGTACTGTATTGTTTTCAACTCGTTCTGTGGTGTTCTGGATAAGGCGTCTGCTACCGCATTCCATTTTCCCTTTCTGTACTGGACTTCAAATTGGAATGGTTGTAGGCCTAGCGCCCATCTGGCCACTCTTCCCGACGGGCTTTCTATTGAGTTCAGCCACTTCAAAGCCATGTGGTCTGTTATCACTATGAACCGATAGCCTTCTAGGTACATCTTGTACTTGTTGATGCCCCAATATATTGCTAAGCATTCTTTTTCGGTTGCGCTGTAGTTTTTCTCTACTTTACTCAACCTCCTGCTGGCAAACGCTATCACATGCTCTCCGTCCTGTGTTTAGACCGCGCCTACGCCTAAGTCGCTGGCATCCGTTTGTAGTTTAAGCTGCCTTGTGAAATCTGGGCATGCCAGTACCGGTGCCTTTGTTAGGCTCGTTTTCAGTTGGTCAAACGATTCCTGTTGTTCCTCGGTCCATTCAAATTGTTGTCCTTTCTTGATTAAGCCTTGCAACGCTCCTGCCTGTTCGGAGAAATTTAGTATGAACCGTCGGTACCATGATGCCATTCCTAAAAAGCTGTGTACTTCCTTTGTGGATCTCGGCGCTGGTAAGTCTCGAATTGCCGCTACTTTGTCCGGGTCTGTCCGAATGCCCCG
This sequence comes from Drosophila rhopaloa, assembly GCF_018152115.1. NCBI lineage: Eukaryota > Metazoa > Arthropoda > Insecta > Diptera > Drosophilidae > Drosophila > Drosophila rhopaloa. The sequence goes on from NW_025335073.1 coordinate 581,430, forward strand.
ATCGCTTATGACGTGTCCCAGGTACTTTAGCTCCTTTTGGAAGAAGTGGCATTTGTCTGGATTAATCCGCAGGTTCGCGTTCTGTAGTCTCCTGAATACCTCTGTTAGCTTCTCCCGATGTTCACGTTTGCTCCGGCCAATAACCAATATGTCGTCCAGATTAGCAAATGCAAACCGTTCCATTTCTGGCCCTATTATTGAGTCCAGTGCTCTTTGAAACGTTGCTGGAGCTGTGGTTAGCCCAAATGGCATAACCTTCCACTGGAACAGTCCACGTCCGGGGACTGTGAATGCCGTGTATTGTCTAATATTCCTATCCATTGGGATCTGCCAGTATCCTGACTTGCTGTCTTGTCGTTCAGCACTCGATAGTCCACACACATTCTCCATTCGTTGTTCTTCTTTCTCACTAGCACTACTGGCGCGCTGTACGGGCTACGTGAGGGTTCTATGAGTCCCAGTGCCAACAACTCGTTTACCTGTTCATTGATGATTGCCTGCTGTTTTGGATTTCGAGGATAGTACCTCTGTTTAATCGGTTTATCATCCTTGAGGTAAATCTTATGCTTTGTTATATTACTGGTTCCCTGCATTCCTTCAAATACTTGCCTCAACGTTTCCAGAAAGCCCTGTACTTCCTTTTCGGACGGTTCCCCTGTCGTGTCTTCTTGCTCCGTATTCGTCTCCGGTTGGTCCTCTTCGTCTCCGGGCTCTCTTATTTCCAGCTCTAAGTTTCCACACCTCAGCGTGCTGTGTACCCCCGCCAGAAAGTCCATCCCTAACAGTATTCCTCCTGCCACTTCTGTAAGTATCATAAACGTCACACAATTTTCCTCCAAATTGGATTTCTGCCGTGAATTCTCCTATCGCCTTCTGCGTTGTTCCGTTGGCCATTGTTATTTCTGCACGGGCTCCACACCATTTGCCCTTTCAGATCTTGATATCTGTTTCTGCTTATAGCGCTCCTTGATGCTCCTGTGTCCACTATTCCTTTCGCTGTTCTGTTTCCGACCATTATCCGGGCTACTATTTGGAACCCGTCGCAACACAACTGTTCCCCTGCTGCTGGCTCTTTTGTTGCCGCCTGAGATGCCATCATTATCTGCTCAGGCCTCCTGCGTTTCCGGGAAACTCAGTCAACGAGTTGAATCCTGCCCTCCTAGCGTACAGCTTTATCTTGCTCCTGCTGTTTCTGTACACTCGGTCCAGTTTGGCCTCCTCTGAGAGTTTCGTGAATTGCATCAGTTTTCTTAGTCCGATTGCGTATTCTCTTACGGGCTCCGTTTCTCTCTGCTTCATCTGTGCAATCTGATTCTCTAACTGTTCCTCATACCTTGGTGGTAAAAAGTATTCCAGCAGTTCTGTTCTGAACTGCGTCCATGTTACGATCCTGCTCGTCGTGTTGTTCCACCAATCACTCGCGATCCCCTCCAGGACGAATGGCATCGTCTGTATCAGCTGGTCCTTCCGTATTCCGTATCCGCCAGCCCAATGTTCCATTTTGCTTAGGAACTCCAGTGGGTTTGTTGTTTCTTGGTACCGGATGCCCCATCCACGTACCCGGTCTATGACTTCCGTTTCCATTTTTATTTCTAACTTTCCTTCTGTTTCGTCCCCTAGACTTGCAACTTTGATGTCCATTATCTCCTCCTTTTCCCTGGTTACCACGATCGCCGGAATTGTTTTTTCGCCGGGCGAAGTCTTTGTATGACCGTTTCCGTATGATCCGTTTTCTTTGCGAACGCTGCCAACAAACGTCTTAAATCCTCACTTCTTTCTGCCGTTCCTAATCCGAACTCTTTCGTGTATTTCGTTGGTTCGCTCTTTGGTGCCAGATATACCCAGCTCGACATTACTCCGCTGGTGTCGGTTTATCTCCTGCAACCACTTTAACCTGTTCGGGCGCCACTGTGACGGTTCGTCGTTGTCGGGTGGCTCAGGGATGGCCAGGGTTCGTCACAAGAATTAGTTTGTGTCAGGCGTGGTTGCTGAAAGAGAGTTCCGACCCAGCCCAGAGTAGAAGTCGTGGGGATGTACCTAGTAATTGATTATAACTAGGTTTTATTTTAGTAAGTATCTTGACATTTGATTATCAACTATCGAATTCTCCGGATTGTCGGGGTGCCGCCGTTGCTGCCTTCGCTTCCTTCGTCCACTTAGAATACCTGGTATCGGGAGCTGTCCAGCTGCTCAAGAGGACCAGCACGGGTTGGGTTGCCTGAAATGAGAATGGGGTGCTTGGGGACCCTGAGGTCAGCCACGAGCGAGAGAGAGCTATTTAGTGCTTGGGGACCCGAAAGTCGACCGCAAGAGAGAATGTTTGGCTTGGGGACCCTGAAGTCAGCCACAAGAGAGAGAGAATGTTTGGCTTGGGGACCCTGAAGTCAGCCGCAAGAGAGAGAGAATGTTTTGCTTGGGGACCCTGAAGTCAGCCAAAAGAGAGAGAATTTGTTGTTTAAGGACCCTGAAGTCAGCCACAAGAGAGAGAGAATGTGTTGCTTGGGGACCCTGAAGTCAGCCACAAGAGAGAGAAAATTTTTTACTTGGGGACCCTGAAGTCAACCACCAGAGAGAGAGAGAGAATTGCTTGGGGACCCTGAGGTCAGCCACAAGAGAGAGAGAATGTTTTGCTTGGGGACCCTGAAGTCAGCCACAAGGGAGAGAATTTGTTGTTTGGGGACCCTGAAGTCAGCCACAAGAGAGAGAGAATGTGTTGCTTGGGGACCCTGAAGTCAGCCACAAGAGAGAGAGAATTTGTTACTTGGGGACCCTGAAATCAACCACAGGAGAGAGAGAGAGAATTGCTTGGGGACCCTGAGGTCAGCCACAAGAGAGAGAGAGAGCTCAGCCGGTGAACCGTGCCGTAAGGAGGTGTGATCCTGAAATCAGACGTCTCCTAGGGATCCCTCCAGGCCGGCAAGCCGAGAAGGTTAGAGGGAGGAGGAAGTACTACGGGAGCTAACTACAATGTATAAGCGGACTTGGATCGAATGATCTAGTCCACCAAAAAATGACTTTGCTGCTTGCCACCACTGGGGAGTTGCCTCTATACCCTTAGACGGTTGGCTGCTAAGTGCCTTTCTATGGCCCGTGGTCCGTCTTATATAGGGCTCGGCGAGATCTGGTGTGCCCGTCGCCTGTGGGATTTGCCGGTCTAAGTGTGACCATCTCTCTCGGTCTAGTATGCCCCTACACGCGCGATCGTTGGCGCGCGCGCGTTCTCCTCCTCATGGAGCTCTAGGATGTCTCTATCCGGTGTCTCGGTTGCCCGGCTCTCCTGGGCGGTTTTGGCTGTTTGGCTGTTGCCTTGCCCGGACTGGATGTTCCTGTTTGGTGCCGTGGTCTTCATCTTTGCCGGTGCTGTCCTTTTCCGAGCGGTTCCCGCCATCGGTCTTGGCTCTATGAACTTCGCCATCGTTTGCGCTGCCCTAAACTTTGTGTGTTTGTCCCGGAATTTTCGTGCTGCCTCCGTGAATTTGTTCATCTTTTCTGTAATGAGACAAATGTTTGTGTTAGGCTTAACGTTTAGTTTTGGTGTAGGATGTTGGGTTGTGTTATGGTTATGGTGTAGTGTTGGTTTACGTTTGGGGTGTGGTGTAGTGTGATGACTAATGTTGTGTGTTGTGGAGTAGTGGCATTTGTGTAGTGTTTGGTTATGTGTATTCAATGATAGATTGTGCTTTTCATGTGTTACTAGTTTATCGTGTTCGTTCTGTATTGTATTTGTTCCTACGTACTGTTTGGTGTTTCCGATGTATACTCTCTTTGTTTTTCGTGTGTTCGGGTCTTTCACTGTCATGATCACTGGTGACATGAAATTGGTTACCTTCCAGGGCCGTCGTACTTTGGTGCTAGTTTGGCGTTAAATTTTTCTGCCGCTTTTGACAGATAGTGCGTCTTGCACCATACCAAGTCTCCGACATCTGGTTTCCAATCCCTTTTCCGCGGCTTCTTCTGTATGCGGTGTTGCCTCCTTTCGCACGCCTTTTAATCTGTTCCATCTTTGTTCTATACTTTCCTCCTGTAACCCCGATCCTTTTGTTACCCTGTCGAACATCGTGTTTGGTAATCTTAATTCTTTCCCGAACACCAGTTGCGCACGGCTATATCTTGTAGATTCCGATTCACTGCTATTGTATGCTAGCATTAGCTCTGGTAAATGTTCGTCCCACGTGGTCTGATCCTCTCCTGCTAGCTGTGCGATCATCGTTTTGACTGTTCGATTCGTTCGCTCGGTAGGGTTCTCCTGGGGCGTGTACGGTGCCGTCAACTGTTGCCGTATCCCCCATTTTTCCATGGCCTTTCTTGTTTTTCCTCCTGTGAACTGGACCCCATTATCTGAGATCAGGGTTTTTGCCGATCCAACGCTCGCAATTACCCTTTCTCTAAAGACTCGTAGGAATGCGTCCACTGTAGCCTGTCTGATTGCTGCAAGTTCCACCCACTTCGAGAATTTGTCCATGATTACTAATAGTGTGGTGTCCCACGAAATCCACACATATGGTTTCCCATGGTGCTTCTGCCACTTTTGTCAGCATCTTCCCAGCTTTTTTCTGTTGCGATACCTTGTACCTTATACCTTTCTGTACGTATTTCCTTACGTCCTTGTTCATTCGTGGCCAGAAATACCGGTTCTTTACCCTTCTCAGTGTCTTGAACATGCCCAGGTGTCCTGCTTCTGCTGTACTAAGGTTTTCCGTTAATACTTGTTGAATTTCAGCCCCAGTTACGCACAGTTTCCATGGTTGTGTGTCCATCTTGAATTCCGTGCTTTTTGGGTCTCGTTCCAGTTCCTTGTATTTTTCCTCGATCCATGTCTCCGTGTACTGTATTGTTTTCAACTCGTTCTGTGGTGTTCTGGATAAGGCGTCTGCTACCGCATTCCATTTTCCCTTTCTGTACTGGACTTCAAATTGGAATGGTTGTAGGCCTAGCGCCCATCTGGCCACTCTTCCCGACGGGCTTTCTATTGAGTTCAGCCACTTCAAAGCCATGTGGTCTGTTATCACTATGAACCGATAGCCTTCTAGGTACATCTTGTACTTGTTGATGCCCCAATATATTGCTAAGCATTCTTTTTCGGTTGCGCTGTAGTTTTTCTCTACTTTACTCAACCTCCTGCTTGCAAACGCTATCACATGCTCTCCGTCCTGTGTTTAGACCGCGCCTACGCCTAAGTCGCTGGCATCCGTTTGTAGTTTAAGCTGCCTTGTGAAATCTGGGCATGCCAGTACCGGTGCCTTTGTTAGGCTCGTTTTCAGTTGGTCAAACGATTCCTGTTGTTCCTCGGTCCATTCAAATTGTTGTCCTTTCTTGATTAAGCCTTGCAACGCTCCTGCCTGTTCGGAGAAATTTAGTATGAACCGTCGGTACCATGATGCCATTCCTAAAAAGCTGTGTACTTCCTTTGTGGATTTCGGCGCTGGTAAGTCTCGAATTGCCGCTACTTTGTCCGGGTCTGTCCGAATGCCCCGATCGCTTATGACGTGTCCCAGGTACTTTAGCTCCTTTTGGAAGAAGTGGCATTTGTCTGGATTAATCCGCAGGTTCGCGTTCTGTAGTCTCCTGAATACCTCTGTTAGCTTCTCCCGATGTTCACGTTTGCTCCGGCCAATAACCAATATGTCGTCCAGATTAGCAAATGCAAACCGTTCCATTTCTGGCCCTATTATTGAGTCCAGTGCTCTTTGAAACGTTGCTGGAGCTGTGGTTAGCCCAAATGGCATAACCTTCCACTGGAACAGTCCACGTCCGGGGACTGTGAATGCCGTGTATTGTCTAATATTCCTATCCATTGGGATCTGCCAGTATCCTGACTTGCTGTCTTGTCGTTCAGCACTCGATAGTCCACACACATTCTCCATTCGTTGTTCTTCTTTCTCACTAGCACTACTGGCGCGCTGTACGGGCTACGTGAGGGTTCTATGAATCCCAGTGCCAACAACTCGTTCACCTGTTCATTGATGATTGCCTGCTGTTTTGGATTTCGAGGATAGTACCTCTGTTTAATCGGTTTATCATCCTTGAGGTAAATCTTATGCTTTGTTATATTACTGGTTCCCTGCATTCCTTCAAATACTTGCCTCTGCGTTTCCAGAAAGTCCTGTACTTCCTTTTCGGACGGTTCCCCTGTCGTGTCTTCTTGCTCCGTATTCGTCTCCGGCTGGTCCTCTTCGTCTCCGGGCTCTCTTATTTCCAGCTCTAAGTTTCCACACCTCAGCGTGCTGCGTACCCCCGCCAGAAAGTCCATCCCTAACAGTATTCCTCCTGCCACTTCTGTAAGTATCATAAACGTCACACAATTTTCCTCCAAATTGGATTTCTGCCGTGAATTCTCCTATCGCCTTCTGCGTTGTTCCGTTGGCCATTGTTATTTCTGCACGGGCTCCACACCATTTGCCCTTTCAGATCTTGATATCTGTTTCTGCTTATAGCGCTCCTTGATGCTCCTGTGTCCACTATTCCTTTCGCTGTTCTGTTTCCGACCATTATCCGGGCTACTATTTGGAACCCGTCGCAACACAACTGTTCCGCTGCTGCTGGCTCTTTTGTTGCCGCCTGAGATGCCATCATTATCTGCTCAGGCCTCCTGCGTTTCCCGGCCCCGCCCTCCAGCACTCCGTGGTTCTTGTACCGTTTCTTCCACAGATCCAGCAAAACAGCCTCGGTGGATTGTTACTCGTGCGTGGCCCATGTCCGGTTCATCCACAGCGCATGCATATCTCCGGTCTTATCTGCTGCACAGTTTGGCTTGACTGTGTCCGGTCCTCTGCCTCTATTCCTTCTACCTCTTCCGTTAGTTTGAGAAACTCAGTCAACGAGTTGAATCCTGCCCTCCTAGCGTACAGCTTTATCTTGCTCCTGCTGTTTCTGTACACTCGGTCCAGTTTGGCCTCCTCTGAGAGTTTCGTGAATTACATCAGTTTTCTTAGTCCGATTGCGTATTCTCTTATGGGCTCCGTTTCTCTCTGCTTCATCTGTGCAATCTGATTCTCTAACTGTTCCTCATACCTTGGTGGTAAAAAGTATTCCAGCAGTTCTGTTCTGAACTGCGTCCATGTTACGATCCTGCTCGTCGTGTTGTTCCACCAATCACTCGCGATCCCCTCCAGGACGAATGGCATCGTCTGTATCAGCTGGTCCTTCCGTATTTCGTATCCGCCAGCCCAATGTTCCATTTTGCTTAGGAACTCCAGTGGGTTTGTTGTTTCTTGGTACCGGATGCCCCATCCAGGTACCCGGTCTATGACTTCCGTTTCCATTTTTATTTCTAACTTTCCTTCTGTTTCGTCCCCAAGACTTGCATCTTTGATGTCCATTATCTCCTCCTTTTCCCTGGTTACCACGATCGCCGGAATTGTTTTTTCGCCGGGCGAAGTCTTTGTCTGACCGTTTCCGTATGATCCGTTTTCTTTGCGAACGCTGCCAACAAACGCCTCACTTCTTTCTGCCGTTCCTAATCCGAACTCTTTCGTGTATTTCGTTGGTTCGCTCTTTGGTGCCAGATATACCCAGCTCGACATTACTCCGCTGGTGTCGGTTTATTTCCTGCAACCACTTTAACCTGTTCGGGCGCCACTGTGACGGTTCGTCGTTGTCGGGTGGCTCAGGGATGGCCAGGGTTCGTCACAAGAATTTGTTTGTGGTTGCTGAAAGAGAGTTCCGACCCAGCCCAGAGTAGAAGTCGTGGGGAATTACCTAGTAATTGATTATAACTAGGTTTTATTTTAGTAAGTATCTTGACATTTGATTATCAACTATCGAATTCTCCGGATTTGGCTTGGGGACCCTGAAGTCAGCCACAAGAGAGAGAGAGAATGTGTTGCTTGGGGACCCTGAAGTCAGCCACAAGAGAGAGAGAATTTTTTACTTGGGGACCCTGAAGTCAACCACCAGAGAGAGAGAGAATTGCTTGGGGACCCTGAGGTCAGCCACAAGAGAGAGAGAATGTTTTGCTTGGGGACCCTGAAGTCAGCCACAAGGGAGAGAATTTTTTACTTGGGGACCCTGAAGTCAGCCACAAGAGAGAGAGAATGTGTTGCTTGGGGACCCTGAAGTCAGCCACAAGAGAGAGAGAATTTGTTACTTGGGGACCCTGAAATCAACCACAAGAGAGAGAGAGAGAATTGCTTGGGGACCCTGAGGTCAGCCACAAGAGAGAGAGAGAGAGCTCAGCCGGTGAACCGTGCCGTAAGGAGGTGTGATCCTGAAATCAGACGTCTCCTAGGGATCCCTCCAGGCCGGCAAGCCGAGAAGGTTAGAGGGAGGAGGAAGTACTACGGGAGCTAACTACAATGTATAAGCGGACTTGGATCGAATGATCTAGTCCACCAAAAAATGACTTTGCTGCTTGCCACCACTGGGGAGTTGCCTCTATACCCTTAGACGGTTGGCTGCTAAGTGCCTTTCTATGGCCCGTGGTCCGTCTTATATAGGGCTCGGCGAGATCTGGTGTGCCCGTCGCCTGTGGGATTTGCCGGTCTAAGTGTGACCATCGTGACGCGCGATCGTTGGCGCGCGCGCGTTCTCCTCCTCATGGAGCTCTAGGATGTCTCTATCCGGTGTCTCGGTTGCCCGGCTCTCCTGGGAGGTTTTGGCTGTTTGGCTGTTGCCTTGCCCGGACTGGATGTTCCTGTTTGGTGCCGTGGTCTTCATCTTTGCCGATGCTGTCCTTTTCCGAGCGGTTCCCGCCATCGGTCTTGGCTCTATGAACTTCGCCATCGTTTGCGCTGCCCTAAACTTTGTGTGTTTGTCCCGGAATTTTCGTGCTGCCTCCGTGAATTTGTTCATCTTTTCTGTAATGAGACAAATGTTTGTGTTAGGCTTAACGTTTAGTTTTGGTGTAGGATGTTGGGTTGTGTTATGGTTATGGTGTAGTGTTGGTTTACGTTTGGGGTGTGGTGTAGTGTGATGTCTAATGTTATGTGAGTTGTGTGTTGTGGAGTAGTGGCATTTGTGTAGTGTTTGGTTATGTGTATTCAATGATAGATTGTGCCTTTCATGTGTTACTAGTTTATCGTGTTCGTTCTGTATTGTATTTGTTCCTACGTACTGTTTGGTGTTTCCGATGTATACTCTCTTTGTTTTTCGTGTGTTCGGGTCTTTCACTGTCATGATCACTGGTGACATGAAATTGGTTACCTTCCAGCCGTCGTACTTTGGTGCTAGTTTGGCGTTAAATTTTTTTGCCGCTTTTGACAGATAGTGCGTCTTGCACCATACCAAGTCTCCGACATCTGGTTTCCAATCCCTTTTCCGCGGCTTCTTCTGTATGCTGTGTTGCCTCCTTTCGCACGCCTTTTAATCTGTTCCATCTTTGTTCTATACTTTCCTCCTGTAACCCCGATCCTTTTGTTACCCTGTCGAACATCGTGTTTGGTAATCTTAATTCTTTCCCGAATACCAGTTGCGCACGGCTATATCTTGTAGATTCCGATTCACTGCTATTGTATGCTAGCATTAGCTCTGGTAAATGTTCGTCCCACGTGGTCTGATCCTCTCCTGCTGGCTGTGCGATCATCGTTTTGACTGTTCGATTCGTTCGCTCGGTAGGGTTCTCCTGGGGCGAGTACGGTGCCGTCAACTGTTGCCGTATCCCCCATTTTTCCATGGCCTTTCTTGTTTTTCCTCCTGTGAACTGGACCCCATTATCTGAGGTTTTTGCCGATCCAACTCTCGCAATTACCCTTTCTCTAAAGACTCGTAGGAATGCGTCCACTGTAGCCTGTCTGATTGCTGCAAGTTCCACCCACTTCGAGAATTTGTCCGTGATTACTAATAGTGTGGTGTTTCCGTGCTTTGATCTGGGTAGAGGTCCAACGAAATTCACACATATGGTTTCCCATGGTGCTTCTGCCACTTTTGTCAGCATCTTCCCAGCTTTTTTCTGTTGCGATACCTTGTATTTTTGGCAACACTCGCATTTCTGTACGTATTTCCTTACGTCCTTGTTCATTCGTGGCCAGAAATACCGGTTCTTTACCCTTCTCAGTGTCTTTAATTTGCCCAGGTGTCCTGCTTCTGCTGTACTAAGGTTTTCCGTTAATACTTGTTGAATTTCAGCCCCAGTTACGCACAGTTTCCATGGTTGTGTGTCCATCTTGAATTCCGCGCTTTTTGGGTCTCGTTCCAGTTCCTTGTATTTTTCCTCGATCCATGTCTCCGTGTACTGTATTGTTTTCAACTCGTTCTGTGGTGTTCTGGATAAGACGTCTGCTACCGCATTCCATTTTCCCTTTCTGTACTGGACTTCAAATTGGAATGGTTGTAGGCCTAGCGCCCATCTGGCCACTCTTCCCGACGGGCTTTCTATTGAGTTCAGCCACTTCAAAGCCATGTGGTCTGTTATCACTATGAACCGATAGCCTTCTAGGTACATCTTGTACTTGTTGATGCCCCAATATATTGCTAAGCATTCTTTTTCGGTTGCGCTGTAGTTTTTCTCTACTTTACTCAACCTCCTGCTGGCAAACGCTATCACATGCTCTCCGTCCTGTGTTAAGACCGCGCCTACGCCTAAGTCGCTGGCATCCGTTTGTAGTTTAAGCTGCCTTGTGAAATCGGGGCATGCCAGTACCGGTGCCTTTGTTAGGCTCGTTTTCAGTTGGTCAAACGATTCCTGTTGTTCCTCGGTTCATTCAAATTGTTGTCCTTTCTTGATTAAGCCTTGCAACGCTCCTGCCTGTTCGGAGAAATTTGGTATGAACCGTCGGTAATATGATGCCATTCCTAAAAAGCTGTGTACTTCCTTTGTGGATCTCGGCGCTGGTAAGTCTCGAATTGCCGCTACTTTGTCCGGGTCTGTCCGAATGCCCCGATCGCTTATGACGTGTCCCAGGTACTTTAGCTCCTTTTGGAAGAAGTGGCATTTGTCTGGATTAATCCGCAGGTTAGCTTTTTTGTTAACTTCTCCAGATGTTCACGTTTGCTCCGGCCAATAACCACTATGTCGTCGAGATATGCAAATGCAAACGGTTCCATTTCTGGCCCCATTATTGAGTCCAGTGCTCTTTGAAACGTTGCTGGAGCTGTGGTTAGCCCAAATGGCATAACCTTCCACTGGAACAGTCCACGTCCGGGGACTGTGAATGCCGTGTATTGTCTAATATTCCTATCCATTGGGATCTGCCAGTATCCTGACTTGCTGTCTTGTCGTTCAGCACTCGATAGTCCACACACATTCTCCATTCGTTGTTCTTCTTTCTCACTAGCACTACTGGCGCGCTGTACGGGCTACGTGAGGGTTCTATGAATCCCAGTGCCAACAACTCGTTCACCTGTTCATTGATAGTACCTCTGTTTAATCGGTTTATCATCCTTGAGGTAAATCTTATGCTTTGTTATATTACTGGTTCCCTGCATTCCTTCAAATACTTGCCTCTGCGTTTCCAGAAAGTCCTGTACTTCCTTTTCGGACGGTTCCCCTGTCGTGTCTTCTTGCTCCGTATTCGTCTCCGGCTGGTCCTCTTCGTCTCCTGGCTCTCTTATTTCCAGCTCTAAGTTTCCACACCTCAGCGTGCTGCGTACCCCCGCCAGAAAGTCCATCCCTAACAGTATTCCTCCTGCCACTTCTGTAAGTATCATAAACGTCACACAATTTTCCTCCAAATTGGATTTCTGCCGTGAATTCTCCTATCGCCTTCTGCGTTGTTCCGTTGGCCATTGTTATTTCTGCACGGGCTCCACACCATTTGCCCTTTCAGATCTTGATATCTGTTTCTGCTTATAGCGCTCCTTGATGCTCCTGTGTCCACTATTCCTTTCGCTGTTCTGTTTCCGACCATTATCCGGGCTACTATTTGGAACCCGTCGCAACAAAACTGTTCCCCTGCTGCTGGCTCTTTTGTTGCCGCCTGAGATGCCATCATTATCTGCTCAGGCCTCCTGCGTTTCCCGGCAGATCCAGCAAAACAGCCTCGGTGGATTGTTACTCGTGCGTGGCCCATGTCCGGTTCCTCCACAGCGCATGCATATCTCCGGTCTTAGCTGCTGCACAGTTTGGCTTGACTGTGTCCGGTCCTCTGCCTCTATTCCTTCTACCTCTTCCGTTAGTTTGAGAAACTCAGTCAACGAGTTGAATCCTGCCCTCCTAGCGTACAGCTTTATCTTGCTCCTGCTGTTTCTGTACACTCGGTCCAGTTTGGCCTCCTCTAAGAGTTTCGTGAATTGCATCAGTTTTCTTAGTCCGATTGCGTATTCTCTTACGGGCTCCGTTTCTCTCTGCTTCATCTGTGCAATCTGATTCTCTAACTGTTCCTCATACCTTGGTGGTAAAAAGTATTCCAGCAGTTCTGTTCTGAACTGCGTCCATGTTACGATCCTGCTCGTCGTGTTGTTCCACCAATCACTCGCGATCCCCTCCAGGACGAATGGCATCGTCTGTATCAGCTGGTCCTTCCGTATTCCGTATCCGCCAGCCCAATGTTCCATTTTGCTTAGGAACTCCAGTGGGTTTGTTGTTTCTTGGTACCGGATGCCCCATCCACGTACCCGGTCTATGACTTCCGTTTCCATTTTTATTTCTAACTTTCCTTCTGTTTCGTCCCCTAGACTTGCAACTTTGATGTCCATTATCTCCTCCTTTTCCCTGGTTACCACGATCGCCGGAATTGTTTTTTCGCCGGGCGAAGTCTTTGTATGACCGTTTCCGTATGATCCGTTTTCTTTGCGAACGCTGCCAACAAACGCCTCACTTCTTTCTGCCGTTCCTAATCCGAACTCTTTCGTGTATTTCGTTGGTTCGCTCTTTGGTGCCAGATATACCCAGCTCGACATTACTCCGCTGGTGTCGGTTTATCTCCTGCAACCACTTTAACCTGTTCGGGCGCCACTGTGACGGTTCGTCGTTGTCGGGTGGCTCAGGGATGGCCAGGGTTCGTCACAAGAATTAGTTTGTGTCAGGCGTGGTTGCTGAAAGAGAGTTCCGACACAGCCCAGAGTAGAAGTCGTGGGGATGTACCTAGTAATTGATTATAACTAGGTTTTATTTTAGTAAGTATCTTGACATTTGATTATCAACTATCGAATTCTCCGGATTGTCGGGGTGCCGCCCTTGCTGCCTTCGCTTCCTTCGTCCACTTAGAATACCTGGTATCGGGAGCTGTCCAGCTGCTCGAGAGGACCAGCACGGGTTGGGTTGCCTGAAATGAGAATGGGGTGCTTAGGGACCCTGAGGTCCGTCACGAGCGCGAGAGAGAGCTATTTAGTGCTTGGGGACCCGAAAGTCGACCGCAAGAGAGAATGTTTGGCTTGGGGACCCTGAAGTCAGCCACAAGAGAGAGAGAATTTGTTGCTTGGGGACCCTGAAGTCAGCCGCAAGAGAGAGAGAATGTTTTGCTTGGGGACCCTGAGGTCAGCCAAAAGAGAGAGAATTTGTTGTTTAAGGACCCTGAAGTCAGCCACAAGAGAGAGAGAATGTGTTGCTTGGGGACCCTGAAGTCAGCCACAAGAGAGAGAGAATTTGTTACTTGGGGACCCTGAAATCAACCACAAGAGAGAGAGAGAGAATTGCTTGGGGACCCTGAGGTCAGCCACAAGAGAGAGAGAGAGAGCTCAGCCGGTGAACCGTGCCGTAAGAAGGTGTGATCCTGAAATCAGACGTCTCCTAGGGATCCCTCCAGGCCGGCAAGCCGAGAAGGTTAGAGGGAGGAGGAAGTACTACGGGAGCTAACTACAATGTATAAGCGGACTTGGATCGAATGATCTAGTCCTCCAAAAAATGACTTTGCTGCTTGCCACCACTGGGGAGTTGCCTCTATACCCTTAGACGGTTGGCTGCTAAGTGCCTTTCTATGGCCCGTGGTCCGTCTTATATAGGGCTCGGCGAGATCTGGTGTGCCCGTCGCCTGTGGGATTTGCCGGTCTAAGTGTGACCATCTCTCTCGGTCTAGTGTGCCCCTACACGCGCGATCGTTGGCGCGCGCGCGTTCTCCTCCTCATGGAGCTCTAGGATGTCTCTATCCGGTGTCTCGGTTGCCCGGCTCTCCTGGGCGGTTTTGGCTGTTTGGCTGTTGCCTTGCCCGGACTGGATGTTCCTGTTTGGTGCCGTGGTCTTCATCTTTGCCGGTGCTGTCCTTTTCCGAGCGGTTCCCGCCATCGGTCTTGGCTCTATGAACTTCGCCATCGTTTGCGCTGCCCTAAACTTTGTGTGTTTGTCCCGTAATTTTCGTGCTGCCTCCGTGAATTTGTTCATCTTTTCTGTAATGAGACAAATGTTTGTGTTAGGCTTAACGTTTAGTTTTGGTGTAGGATGTTGGGTTGTGTTATGGTTATGGTGTAGTGTTGGTTTACGTTTGGGGTGTGGTGTAGTGTGATGACTAATGTTATGTGAGTTGTGTGTTGAGGAGTAGTGGCATTTGTGTAGTGTTTGGTTATGTGTATTCAATGATAGATTGTGCTTTTCATGTCTTACTAGTTTATCGTGTTCGTTCTGTATTGTATTTGTTCCTACGTACTGTTTGGTGTTTCCGATGTATACTCTCTTTGTTTTTCGTGTGTTCGGGTCTTTCACTGTCATGATCACTGGTGACACGAAATTGGTTACCTTCCAGGGGCCGTCGTACTTTGGTGCTAGTTTGGCGTTAAATTTTTCTGCCGCTTTTGACAGATAGTGCGTCTTGCACCATACCAAGTCTCCGACATCTGGTTTCCAATCCCTTTTTTTCCGCGGCTTCTTCTGTGTGCTGTGTTGCCTCCTTTCGCACGCCTTTTAATCTGTTCCATCTTTGTTCTATACTTTCCTCCTGTAACCCCGATCCCTTTTGTTACCCTGTCGAACATCGTGTTTGGTAATCTTAATTCTTTCCCGAATACCAGTTGCGCAGGGCTATATCTTGTAGATTCCGATTCACTGCTATTGTATGCTAGCATTAGCTCTGGTAAATGTTCGTCCCACGTGGTCTGATCCTCTCCTGCTAGCTGTGCGATCATCGTTTTGACTGTTCGATTCGTTCGCTCGGTAGGGTTCTCCTGGGGCGTGTACGGTGCCGTCAACTGTTGCCGTATCCCCCATTTTTCCATGGCCTTTCTTGTTTTTCCTCCTGTGAACTGGACCCCATTATCTGAGATCAGGGTTTTTGCCGATCCAACTCTCGCAATTACCCTTTCTCTAAAGACTCGTAGGAATGCGTCCACTGTAGCCTGTCTGATTGCTGCAAGTTCCACCCACTTCGAGAATTTGTCCATGATTACTAATAGTGTGGTGTCCCACCAATTCCACACATATGGTTTCCCATGGTGCTTCTGCCACTTTTGTCAGCATCTTCCCAGCTTTTTTCTGTTGCGATACCTTGTACCTTATACCTTTCTGTACGTATTTCCTTACGTCCTTGTTCATTCGTGGCCAGAAATACCGGTTCTTTACCCTTCTCAGTGTCTTGAACATGCCCAGGTGTCCTGCTTCTGCTGTACTAAGGTTTTCCGTTAATACTTGTTGAATTTCAGCCCCAGTTACGCACAGTTTCCATGGTTGTGTGTCCATCTTGAATTCCGTGCTTTTTGGGTCTCGTTCCAGTTCCTTGTATTTTTCCTCGATCCATGTCTCCGTGTACTGTATTGTTTTCAACTCGTTCTGTGGGGTTCTGGATAAGGCGTCTGCTACCGCATTCCATTTTCCCTTTCTGTACTGGACTTCAAATTGGAATGGTTGTAGGCCTAGCGCCCATCTGGCCACTCTTCCCGACGGGCTTTTTATTTCGATTTGGCAAACGCTATCACATGCTCTCCGTCCTGTGTTAAGACAGCGCCTACGCCTAAGTCGCTGGCATCCGTTTGTAGTTTAAGCTGCCTTGTGAAATCGGGGCATGCCAGTACCGGTGCCTTTGTTAGGCTCGTTTTCAGTTGGTCAAACGATTCCTGTTGTTCCTCGGTCCATTCAAATTGTTGTCCTTTCTTGATTAAGCCTTGCAACGCTCCTGCCTGTTCGGAGAAATTTGGTATGAACCGTCGGTAATATGATGCCATTCCTAAAAAGCTGTGTACTTCCTTTGTGGATCTCGGCGCTGGTAAGTCTCGAATTGCCGCTACTTTGTCCGGGTCTGTCCGAATGCCCCGATCGCTTATGACGTGTCCCAGGTACTTTAGCTCCTTTTGGAAGAAGTGGCATTTGTCTGGATTAATCCGCAGGTTAGCTTCTGTTAACTTCTCCAGATGTTCACGTTTGCTCCGGCCAATAACCACTATGTCGTCGAGATATGCAAATGCAAACGGTTCCATTTCTGGCCCCATTATTGAGTCCAGTGATCTTTGAAACGTTGCTGGAGCTGTGGTTAGCCCAAATGGCATAACCTTCCACTGGAACAGTCCACGTCCGGGGACTGTGAATGCCGTGTATTGTCTAATATTCCTATCCATTGGGATCTGCCAGTATCCTGACTTGCTGTCTTGTCGTTCAGCACTCGATAGTCCACACACATTCTCCATTCGTTGTTCTTCTTTCTCACTAGCACTACTGGCGCGCTGTACGGGCTACGTGAGGGTTCTATGAATCCCAGTGCCAACAACTCGTTCACCTGTTCATTGATAGTACCTCTGTTTAATCGGTTTATCATCCTTGAGGTAAATCTTATGCTTTGTTATATTACTGGTTCCCTGCATTCCTTCAAATACTTGCCTCTGCGTTTCCAGAAAGTCCTGTACTTCCTTTTCGGACGGTTCCCCTGTCGTGTCTTCTTGCTCCGTATTCGTCTCCGGCTGGTCCTCTTCGTCTCCTGGCTCTCTTATTTCCAGCTCTAAGTTTCCACACCTCAGCGTGCTGCGTACCCCCGCCAGAAAGTCCATCCCTAACAGTATTCCTCCTGCCACTTCTGTAAGTATCATAAACGTCACACAATTTTCCTCCAAATTGGATTTCTGCCGTGAATTCTCCTATCGCCTTCTGCGTTGTTCCGTTGGCCATTGTTATTTCTGCACGGGCTCCACACCATTTGCCCTTTCAGATCTTGATATCTGTTTCTGCTTATAGCGCTCCTTGATGCTCCTGTGTCCACTATTCCTTTCGCTGTTCTGTTTCCGACCATTATCCGGGCTACTATTTGGAACCCGTCGCAACAAAACTGTTCCCCTGCTGCTGGCTCTTTTGTTGCCGCCTGAGATGCCATCATTATCTGCTCAGGCCTCCTGCGTTTCCCGGCAGATCCAGCAAAACAGCCTCGGTGGATTGTTACTCTCGTGCGTGGCCCATGTCCGGTTCCTCCACAGCGCATGCATATCTCCGGTCTTAGCTGCTGCACAGTTTGGCTTGACTGTGTCCGGTCCTCTGCCTCTATTCCTTCTACCTCTTCCGTTAGTTTGAGAAACTCAGTCAACGAGTTGAATCCTGCCCTCCTAGCGTACAGCTTTATCTTGCTCCTGCTGTTTCTGTACACTCGGTCCAGTTTGGCCTCCTCTAAGAGTTTCGTGAATTGCATCAGTTTTCTTAGTCCGATTGCGTATTCTCTTACGGGCTCCGTTTCTCTCTGCTTCATCTGTGCAATCTGATTCTCTAACTGTTCCTCATACCTTGGTGGTAAAAAGTATTCCAGCAGTTCTGTTCTGAACTGCGTCCATGTTACGATCCTGCTCGTCGTGTTGTTCCACCAATCACTCGCGATCCCCTCCAGGACGAATGGCATCGTCTGTATCAGCTGGTCCTTCCGTATTCCGTATCCGCCAGCCCAATGTTCCATTTTGCTTAGGAACTCCAGTGGGTTTGTTGTTTCTTGGTACCGGATGCCCCATCCACGTACCCGGTCTATGACTTCCGTTTCCATTTTTATTTCTAACTTTCCTTCTGTTTCGTCCCCTAGACTTGCAACTTTGATGTCCATTATCTCCTCCTTTTCCCTGGTTACCACGATCGCCGGAATTGTTTTTTCGCCGGGCGAAGTCTTTGTATGACCGTTTCCGTATGATCCGTTTTCTTTGCGAACGCTGCCAACAAACGCCTCACTTCTTTCTGCCGTTCCTAATCCGAACTCTTTCGTGTATTTCGTTGGTTCGCTCTTTGGTGCCAGATATACCCAGCTCGACATTACTCCGCTGGTGTCGGTTTATCTCCTGCAACCACTTTAACCTGTTCGGGCGCCACTGTGACGGTTCGTCGTTGTCGGGTGGCTCAGGGATGGCCAGGGTTCGTCACAAGAATTAGTTTGTGTCAGGCGTGGTTGCTGAAAGAGAGTTCCGACACAGCCCAGAGTAGAAGTCGTGGGGATGTACCTAGTAATTGATTATAACTAGGTTTTATTTTAGTAAGTATCTTGACATTTGATTATCAACTATCGAATTCTCCGGATTGTCGGGGTGCCGCCCTTGCTGCCTTCGCTTCCTTCGTCCACTTAGAATACCTGGTATCGGGAGCTGTCCAGCTGCTCGAGAGGACCAGCACGGGTTGGGTTGCCTGAAATGAGAATGGGGTGCTTAGGGACCCTGAGGTCCGTCACGAGCGAGAGAGAGAGCTATTTAGTGCTTGGGGACCCGAAAGTCGACCGCAAGAGAGAATGTTTGGCTTGGGGACCCTGAAGTCAGCCACAAGAGAGAGAGAATTTGTTGCTTGGGGACCCTGAAGTCAGCCGCAAGAGAGAGAGAATGTTTTGCT